>NC_053041.3:332695053-333320053 GCF_002575655.3 Aegilops tauschii subsp. strangulata
CAACCCACAGGTACCAATCTGAGGTTTTGAGACAAAGATTAAATACAAGAGATGAACTAGGGTTTGAGATGAGATGGTGTTGTTGAAGATGTTGATGAAGATTGGTCCTCCCACGATGAGAAGATGGTTGGTGATGTTAATGGCTTCGATTTCCCCCTCCCGGAGGGAAGTTTCCCCGGTGGAATCACTCCACTAGAGAGCAAAAATGCTCCTGCCAAGGTTTCGCCTCGAGAAGGCGGCGCTTCATCCCGAAACCTTCCTTCTGATTTTTTCTAGGTCAAATGGCACTTTATAGCAGAAGATGGGCTTCGGAGGCCTGCCAGGGCTCCCACAAGTCCAGGGGGTGCACCCTGGGGGTAGGGCGCCCCCAAGCTTATGGCTGCCTGGTGGCCCCCTTCTGATGATTATTTCGCCAATAATTTTTATATATTCCAAAATAATTCTCCGTCAATTTTCGGGTTATTTGGAGTTGTGTAGAATAGGTGTCTTAGATATAGCCCCTTCCGGTCTAGAATTCCAGCTGCCGGTAATCTCCCTCTTCATCTGAAACTTGCAAGATAAGAGAGAAAAGGCATAAGAATTTTATCATAAAGTGGAATAACAGTCCATATTGCAAGAAATATCAATATGAAAACATGATGCAAAATGGAAATATCAACGTTGTACTTGTCGCGTGGGATGTTGATCTTGTATGCATTGTTGTTGTAGCGTTCTAGCACCTTGAAGGTTCCGTCGGCTCTAGGTAGTAGCTTGGACTTGCGTTAGTTCGGGAAGCGATCCTTGTGAAGGTGCAACCACCCAAGATCTCTGTCGGTGCAACAAACCCCAGGTGTGTTGCCCAGACTGTACACAGGCTTAAGAGCAAGGTTGTAACGTCCAAGACCAGACCAAGCAAGAAGAAATCATCTCTTTGAGAAATCAAGGGGCAGATCAAGAAGACCAAGTCAAGCTAAATGAGCAAGATACCACTAAGGAAAAACCTCCCTTGCTGGGCAGGCGAGCCTGGTGGGATCGAGGTTGCCCCGAAGACAAGTCTCGAGACTGTCCCGTCAATCTTACCGGGGACGATGAGGGCAGACTACCCCGCCAAGGCTCCACCGCTCCACCTCACAGTAACGCAAGTCACAGATCAGTGCGGTGTCGAGCCCCCAAGTAACTAGGTGGCTATCATTTGGCATGTGGCAGCCACTTCCTAAAGGAAATCACCTCGAAATGACACTCGTCCAGAGATGTGTCACGCAGGCATTTAATGCGCCCTATCCTGCCTGCATTTAATGTGCCCTGTCCTGCCTGCAGAGTTAGGTATGATAGCACTGTTTGCTATCTAATCAGTACACAATGACTGATTTGCCATTGTGGTGACCCCTTGATCTATAAAAGGAGGGACGTGGCAACCATAGAAAGGATTCAGACCTTTTACACTCATACGCGCGTAGCTGCTGTCGCCCCGAGGCAACCTTGTCGGGCTAGAGCGTTGTGTCTCCACTACAGTACCCTCATCAATCCACCAAAGCAGGAGTAGGGTTTTACGCCTCGCAGCAGCCTGAAGCTAGGTAAAACTGCCCATGTGATCTCTGTCGTTCTGCTCTGCACCCTCCGCTCTTTGTGCATTGTGCTCTTCCCCCTACCGAACCACAAGGGGCTGATGGTCCCATAGGTGGCTGTGTTTTCCCACGACAATCTCCAATGTTGAATATCATGGGATGCTTGTTGATGTTGATCTTGGTCACGAGTCATAGTACTTGGCGCTCGATGGTGTGTCATGTATATTCATGCACCTTCTTGAGATAGCTCGCTCATGGAGACAACCTGTTGATTCCATAGATGACCTCAAAGGGGGACTTGCCGATAGTAGGGACCTGTTTGGAGGCACTTCACTCCACAACTCCGCTCCGGGAGCAGACGGAGCAGCATCAAACACCGCAACTCCATGGAGTCGAAAGAGTGGAGCGGACCCGATTATAGTTGAATCTTACGGAGTCACCAAAACCGAACTCCACACGTATCCCTCGCCCAAACTGGTTCGATCCAATCTCTCTCTCTTCCAGCGACTCATGCCTCCCCCAACCAGGTGACGATGGAACCCTAGTGTTGCACCTCCACCACCCCACCGGCGCCCCCTGGCCAAATCCATTCCCCCGCGACCTCCCCAACTCCTTGTCCACCTCCTTGTCTTGGACGAATGTTCTGTTTGACAACAACTTTGGCGGCATAGGGTTTAGGTGGACCTTTGGCGGCTGAGATCACCTGAGCCTTGTCGTCATCCCTGGCAGCTCAGATTCGATGTCTGTAAGGTTTGCATCCATGTCCACATCCCGTCCTCTTCACCCTTATTCCTCTACATGTTCTTGATTCCTATTCCTGAATAGTTCTATGTGTTCTTGATTCCAAAAAGGATTAATTTTACATGTCCATAATTCCAACAAGGATTATGATGTGAACATATACGTTTTGATAATCAGTGTGCATGTGAAAGTAGATGCATAAAGTATATACTAGCGATATAAACACTTAAAGCAAAAAATTCTAGAGAGGACTAGTGAGATCCACCAGCTTGAAGACCCTGATGGAGAGCAGATCAGCCTCCACCAGCTTGAAGCGGAGAACGTGCCCTTCCACGAGGCTGTGGGCACGAGCAAAAGTCTTCCAGCCACGCGCGGAGAAGCATGACATGAGGTGCAGGGTAATCAACGTCCACCCACATGGTGCCGTTGCAACAACCACTCTTGTGCAGCCTCAACCCGAGCGGTTGATCAACCTCCATTACCATGGTGAAGGGACGAGGAAGCCGCAGGCGGCTGCGCGGGGGCTCGTGCAGCCTGACGATGGACTCCAACGCCGTGTCTCCCACATGACCCTCCATCTGAGTCGGAGTGGCCGGTGGAGGCGCGGCCAGTGCACCACTACGCCCGCCTCTACTCCGAGTGCCCCGTCGACCCTGTCCGTGTCCTGCGGCTTCACCTTGTGCACTGGATCGTGCCCCTGCAGCCGCAATGGGGCATGAGCACGGTGCCGAGAAGAAGCCCTCGTCACCATCGTCGGAGCCCGAGTTCGGCCCCTTCCCCTTGTCATGGTGGAAGCAAAACCAGAGGAAGGAGGAGGAGGTGTGGATGAGCATGACCTTCCCCCTCGCGCTCCCATTTATAGCGGGGCGAGGAAGAGGCTAGCACTCCACTACCCTGGTGAGGCCGCCCCACTCCTCCAATCCGGCCTCTCTGCGCCCGTGACGGCGTCTAGATTTGTCGACTGCGTCATTACGCCAATCCAGGGAGTTGTGTTTTTTGCCAAGGCACATGGTCCCGCGCCTTGTGCGTCAACCACCAACTCCGTGCAATGCATGCGGAGTGCATGGCGAAAATAGCAGGCTTAGTGGGTGAAGTATAATGGCAGTTACCCCCGGTTCACACGCGGATGCCCCAGTTAAGTCCCGTGAACATGGGTGCCCTTTGGCCTTCAGCGTAAATGAACCCACGTCATTTGGATGCTGGAGGTTTCATGGGAGACCCGGAGGCTAACTCGATTCTAGGTTAATGAAGAAGCAAAGAAGATCTCAAAGACGCAGGCACCTGATGCGACAAGGTCGGTATGCGCGCATGTCCATTGTTTTGGGCTTGCCCAAACGATGCTCGGCGGCACATATAGAACAGGCCCCGGGACTCATGTCCGTGGAGTAAACATTTATGTTTGCATCCCGGACTCGCGCACAGGCGGGTTGTTGGTCGTACATCAAGTACTTGTGCATTACACAAGATAAGCCAGAGAAACTGCTCTTCGTGAGATCAAGGAGTGTATTAAGAAGATCAAGTCAACATGAATGTACCTTAGGAAAGGCCTCCCTTGCCATGCAGGCGAGCTCAGAAGGGTCGAAGCCACGCCTGGGAGCCAAGACCAGTTTGCCCCGGCAAGGCTTCCAGGGTCGTCAAGCTCAGAGCCCGCTAGGTTCCTTGCTGGCAGCCCTTTGCCAGGGCGCCACCGCTCCACCTCATCACGCACCGATCGCTAATCAATGCGGTGTCAAGCTCTCAAGTGACTAGGTGGATCCTATCAGGCACGTGGTGGCTTGGTGAAGAAGGGATTAGATTTATTGACACCCGTCCAAAAGGCGTGTCACGCTAATAATGAGAAGATGGATAAGCGGTGCTGTAGGCTTCCCAGGCTTCAACCTCAGCATGACACCTAGCAGGTGCATTTAATGCACTTTTTCCTAACTGCCAGAGTTAGGTATGATGACACTATTAGCTATCTAATCATACCAAAATGACTGTTTTGCTACTGTGGTCGCCCCTTAAGCTATAAAAGGGGGCCCCGAGGCAACCTAGCAAAGGGTTCGAACATGTTGACCCACCAACGCTTGTACATGCCCGCGGCTCTCCCCGAGGCACACCTGTTGGGCTTGAGCTTGTTGTGTCTTCGTGTTCCGCCAGATCAATCCACTAAAGTAGGAGTAGGGTTTTATGCTGCAAAGCGGCCCCAACCTGGGTAAAGAGAGCTGTCCATCGCCGCGCTGCCCTGCCATTTCTGCTCTTTGTGTAACTTGACCATCCCCTTGCCGAACCACAAAGGGGCACCCTTGCCCCATAGGTGATCGTGTTTCCACGCCGACATAGGCCTTGTTGAGGTCTTTGAAATAGACACATAACCGGCAGGACCTATGCTTGTTTGGTACCATGACCAAATTGTCCAGTCAGTCGAGGTGTTTTATATCTCGGATGAACCCGGCCTCTAGTATCTTAGCCAGCTCTTCCCCCATTGCTTGACGCTTGGGCTCGGAAAAATGCCAAAGTGTTTCCTTGACAGGCTTGTAGCCCTTTAATATCTTCAAGCTATGTTCCGCGAGCTCGCGGGGTATCCCTAGCATGCTGGAAGGATGCCAGGCAAATATGTCCCAATTCTCCCTGAGGAAAGTGCACAAGGCCTCGGCAATCTCCGGATCCAGGGTCGTCCCTATGGACGCCATTTTGGCGGGGTCCGTTGGGTGTACTTAAAATTTGACTATTTAGTCAACTGGTTTGAATGAAGTAGACTTCGGTCATTTTTCAAGAATGATGTCGTCCTGGTCGACTACGGTGCGTAGCGTGGTTAGCTCCTCGGCTGCGAGGGCTTCGGACAAAGTTTCGACGGCAACCGATGCCGTCTTGTTCTCAATTTTAAGCGCCCTATCGGGGTCACTCGAGATGGTGATGATCCCTTTTGGGCCTGGCATTTTATGCTTCATGTAGCCGTAGTGCGGTACCGCGTAGAATTTAGAGAAGCCGTTCCGCCCGAGAAGGGCATGGTATCCGCTCTTGGAAGGAGCGATATGGAACGTGACCTCTTTGGAACGGTAATTATCCGGTGTTCCCAAGACCACGTCCAAGGTTATTTTTCCGCTGCAGCATGGTTCTCATCCAGGGACTATACCTTTAAAGGTGGTGTGCTCTGTTCTATGCGCGATTTATTGACATGCATCTTATCAAGAGTATCTACGTATATTAGATGTAGGATGATGCCTCCGTCCATAAGGACCTTCTAAAGCCGACAACTGCCCATGAATGGGTTAAGGACCAAAGCGGCGGGACACCTGTTCGGGGTTGACTTCGGCTTATCGTTATGATCGAAGGTAATTGGCGTGTCTATCCACGCACCCAGGGTTGGCACCTCCCGAACGGAATTGAGTCATCGCAGGGTCCATTTGCACTAGTCGTTGGACGCGAAGGTCTCATAGATCATCAAGACCTCGTCTTCGTCCGAGGTTTGTTCGGTATGGTAGGAGGTGCCTGCCAGGATGGTAGGTCCCCCTTTGGCCACCTTCCTGAACACCCAACAACCGCGAAGGTTGTGAATTGGGCAGGAGTTAATTAGAATAGCGTGGATCAGGCATTGTTTATCCAGAAAGCCGTCCAGGATTGTCCCGAGGTGACCGGAGGATTTCCTTTTCTTCTGGGGTCGTTCGCCTAGGGTGTTTCATTTACGAAGCTCACGCTGAGGTACCGATTCATAATGTTTCAGGTAGTTTTCACAGACTGAACTTGTGTTCTCTTCGGCGAGCCAGCCGTCCTCAATGGCACAAAATCGGACTCCAGATAGGATAATTTTGGGAGTGTTTGAACACAGCGACAAGCAAGGGCATTCAAAACGTCTTTATCCTTGCATCGATGCTAGAAAGGAGTAATTATGTCAGAGTCCAGGTAATCCGACATCCTGTTTTTGATAGACAAGAATCTAGCCCAGAACTGGTTGATTGATTCATCGGGGAGTTCCTGCACGTAGGCCAGATCCCAGACGTCGGGTGGGTCGGAGTTATCGGGGTCATACTCTATGTGGGAGGTGAGTGGATAGTTCTAATCTCTAAAGATCGTGAGTCTGAAACCGTGTTATTCTTATCCAATGTCGGATCCATGGCCATCGGATTGGCCGAGTGAATTTGAAGATCAGCTTCCTCGGCCTCTTCTGGTAGGCCGCTATCTGACTCACATTCCAAAAATGACCTGAACCCCTCTTCCTTGGGGGAATTCCCCGTAGGAAGCTAAGAAGGGTCATGCTTTGCCTCAACTTTATGTGAAGGCATCTTTGCGACCGAAGCTTTGGGCATGGAGATAAGCCCTATAAGTTCGGTGCCGTCGACCGGCGATCCCATCAATCACACAGCAGAACTCTCAATGAAAGCACCATCGTCGATGCCAAAATTGGTAGACCTCGAGGTAGGGGGTCCTGAGCTGTGGACCTCAGACAGATGGTAACAAGACCAGAGAGACGATGTTTTACCCAGGTTCGAGCCCTCTTGATGGAGGTAAAATCCTGCATCCTGCTCTTGTTTATATTAATGGAGATGTATCAAGTACGGAGTTGATCTACCTTGAGATCGTAATATGTGGTCTAACTCTAGGGCTAGGTGAATGATATTACGTTGATGTCCCCTCTACGGGCTAAACCCTATGGCTTGTATACACCCCAGGGAGGGTATCTAGGGTTACAAGGTCGGTATCCAGGAGCAAGGTGGCAGAAGAGATCTTGGAGTATACGTCAAGTCCTCGGTGGAGGTAGTCTTGATTATGCCTCCTGCGTATAGCCTCAAGAGTCTATCTTGATCACGAATGAGGGCCCGTCGGCCCAACCTAAGGATCGTGAGCCAACTAGGTTAGCACCACCCCAATCCAGGACACTACCAGGTATTGAATATCATTAATGATCTAAACTTATAATCTTCCATCAATAAACCAACTAGCATCAACTACAAGATGTAATCAACACTACTAGCAACCCACAGGTACCAATCTGAGGTTTTGAGACAAAGATTAAATACAAGAGATGAACTAGGGTTTGAGATGAGATGGTGTTGTTGAAGATGTTGATGAAGATTGGTCCTCCCACGATGAGAAGATGGTTGGTGATGTTAATGGCTTCGATTTCCCCCTCCCGGAGGGAAGTTTCCCCGGTGGAATCACTCCACTAGAGAGCAAAAATGCTCCTGCCAAGGTTTCGCCTCGAGAAGGCGGCGCTTCATCCCGAAACCTTCCTTCTGATTTTTTCTAGGTCAAATGGCACTTTATAGCAGAAGATGGGCTTCGGAGGCCTGCCAGGGCTCCCACAAGTCCAGGAGGTGCACCCTGGGGGTAGGGCGCCCCCAAGCTTATGGCTGCCTGGTGGCCCCCTTCTGATGATTATTTCGCCAATAATTTTTATATATTCCAAAATAATTCTCCGTTAATTTTCACGTTATTTGGAGTTGTGCAGAATAGGTGTCTTAGATATAGCCCCTTCCGGTCTAGAATTCCAGCTGCCGGTAATCTCCCTCTTCATCTGAAACTTGCAAGATAAGAGAGAAAAGGCATAAGAATTTTATCATAAAGTGAAATAATAGTCCATATTGCAAGAAATATCAATATGAAAACATGATGCAAAATGGAAATATCAACGTTGTACTTGTCGCGTGGGATGTTGATCTTGTATGCATTGTTGTTGTAGCGTTCTAGCACCTTGAAGGTTCCGTCGGCTCTAGGTAGTAGCTTGGACTTGCGCTAGTTGGGGAAGCGATCCTTGTGAAGGTGCAACCACCCAAGATCTCTATCGGTGCAACAAACCCCAGGTGTGTTGCCGAGACTGTACACAGGCTTAAGAGCAAGGTTGTAACGTCCAAGACCAGACCAAGCAAGAAGAAATCATCTCTTTGAGAAATCAAGGGGCAGATCAAGCAGACCAAGTCAAGCTAAATGAGCAAGATACCACTAAGGAAAAACCTCCCTTGCCGGGCAGGCGAGCCTGGTGGGATCGAGGTTGCCCCGAAGACAAGTCTCGAGACTGTCCCAGCAATCTTACCGGGGACGATGAGGGCAGACTACCCCGCCAAGGCTCCACCGCTCCACCTCACAGTAATGCAAGTCACACATCAGTGCGGTGTCGAGCCCCCAAGTAACTAGGTGGCTGTCATTTGGCACGTGGCAGCCACTTCCTAAAGGAAATCACCTCGAAATGACACTCGTCCAGAGATGTTTCACGCAGGCATTTAATGCGCCCTGTCCTGCCTGCATTTAATGTGCCCTGTCCTGCCTGCAGAGTTAGGTATGTTAGCACTGTTTTCTATCTAATCAGTACACAATGACTGATTTGCCATTGTGGTGACCCCTTGATCTATAAAAGGAGGGCCGTGGCAACCATAGAAAGGATTCAGACCTTTTACACTCATACGCGCGTAGCTGCTGTCGCCCCGAGGCAACCTTGTCGGGCTAGAGCGTTGTGTCTCCATTACAGTACCCTCATCAATCCACCAAAGCAGGAGTAGGGTTTTACGCCTCGCAGCGGCCTGAAGCTGGGTAAAACTGCCCATGTGATCTCTGTCGTGCTGCTCTGCACCCTCCGCTCTTTGTGCATTGTGCTCTTCCCCCTACCGAACCACAAGGGGCTGATGGTCCCATAGGTGGCTGTGTTTTCCCACGACAATCTCCAATGTTGAATATCATGGGATGCTTGTTGATGTTGATCTTGGTCACGAGTCATAGTACTTGGCGCTCGATGGTGTGTCATGTATCTTCATGCACCTTCTTGAGATAGCTCGCTCATGGAGACAACCTGTTGATTCCATAGATGACCTCAAAGGGGGACTTGCCGATAGTAGGGACCTGTTTGGAGCCACTTCACTCCACAACTCCGCTCCGGGAGCAGACGGAGCAGCATCAAACACCGCAACTCCATGGAGTCGAAAGAGTGGAGCGGACCCGATTACAGTTGAATCTTACGGAGTGACCAAAACCGAACAGCATACGTATCCCTCGCCCAAACTGGTTCGATCCAATCTCTCTCTCTTCCAGTGACTCATGCCTCCCCCGACCAGGTGACGATGGAACCCTAGTGTTGCACCTCCGCCACCCCACCGGCGCCCCCTGGCCAAATCCATTCCCCCGCGACCTCCCCAACTCCTTGTCCACCTCCTTATCTTAGACGACTATTCTGTTCAACAACAACTTTGGCGGCATAGGGTTTGGGTGGACCTTTGGCGGCTGAGATCACCTGAGCCTTGTCGTCATCCCTGGCAGCTCAGATTCGATGTCTGTAAGGTTTGCATCCATGTCCACATCCCATCCTCTTCACCCTTATTCCTCTACATGTTCTTGATTCCTATTCCTGAATAGATCTATGTGTTCTTGATTCCAAAAAGGATTAGTTTTACATGTCCATAATTCCAACAAGGATTATGATGTGAACATATATGTTTTGATAATCATTGTGCATGTGAAAGTAGATGCATAAAGTATATACTAGCGATTTAAACACTTAAAGCAAAAAATTCTAGAGGGGACTAGTGAGATCCACGTGATGTCTTCTTGATTAGATTCCCGTTCAATCCATCCATGGATGTTGTAGAGGTGTTCCTCTGTTCTGGACCGTAGTGCCTGCTCAAATACGCCGTCGAACAGAAATCCTCTCGGCCTCACTTAGCTTCAGGATATATGTATATTAAACTATGTAGTTGTGTGAAGCTGTATCGTGTGCTTGTCAATCGGTATGTTTCGAGAGGATACTTGTTTGCATCTTGATATTTTCAGAAAATAGGCCAAAAAGCAATGTGCTTCTGTCCGAATCATTCGTTTTATTCAGAATTTTGACAATCTTCAGCCGAAGGACGGGACTGCTTAATCTTCATATTTTCCGAATGATTTGTTCTTCAGAATCTGAATAATCTTGAACAAGACAAGAAGACTGAACCTGGTGTTGGGAAGTAAATTAACTTACAGAAACGCACTAAAGTGCACACAAAGTCAGGTGACGAAGACTATTGAGAACTATGTATAAAAACTTGGTGCATGCCAAATTACAACAAAGATAAGACAGAGTAGATTATTATCTAATAGTGGGTATTGGGTCTACGACTAGTGTGATCCACGTGATGCCTTCTTGATTAAAGACCAAGTATTGCCTCTATTTCTTTTATTTGCCTTGACATGGAGGGAGTGAACTAGCTTGTGAATTCCTTCTCTCTGCCTATAACTTGTAACTATTGTTTTTCTTTTATTTTCCTATTCATGGAGGGAGTCGAGCTATGTGCATCCACTATTGAGATTTGCTTAAGATAATATTATTTATTTTGGGATTTTCTTAAGACATTATTGTTTGTTCGTACCACAGTACCTTTCCTGGTTCTTTTTCACCATGGTCTTTGCTAGTATGTAACTAGGAGCATGACTGATGATTGTTCATCCACATATTCTCAATTGTAGTGCATGCAATTAATATGTAATTTTCTTGGAGAATGTCTGCCGATTGGAGTGACGATAACACTATGATCTTGACTGAGCTCTTTGTCCAACAAGTGCATGCTGGCAATACGCCAGACAAGCACTTGACTCAAAATGATTAAGAGGAAGTTGCACAGGATTTCAAAGTCAGAACAGGTCTGGAGTACCCCAGGCTCCAACTGAGGAACAAGTGGGATAAGTTGAAGACTGGTTATAGCAATTTTATAAAACTCAAGTTGAAGGAGACTAGTGGTGGGTGGGACTATGAGAGAAACACCATCAAACAACATGCTGAATGGTGGAAGAAAGCAAAGATAGTGAGTCGTGACTTTTCCTATATGTTCTTATCATATAAGCAATTATTCCCTAAGTAGTGATGCTAATCAAACTTTGTTTCGTTTTATTTCAGGACATCCCTAGTTGTGGTAAGTCCCGAAAATGTGGACATTGAAATGAGAATAACTTATCGATCATGTTTGGTGACATCACGAGTGATGGTACAAATCACTGGAATCCCGCTTCAGGCACCATTCCCCAATCTAGCAGTGCAATCAGTTTTCAATGTGGACAACATACACGATATTGATCTAGAGGAGACACAAATAGGTGAGTCACGTGCTGATGGAAAAGGGAAGAGACTTGGCAGATTTGTGGATGGTAATAACAAGAAACTGAAGACACCACTTGTTATGCAAGAACATGTAACAAGAGTTGGAGATACAGCATAGAGGACCCAATCTAGCTTTGAGTCATACATGAAGAAAGAAGAAAGTTCATTGCTTACTTCCGTGATGGATCTGGTTGTTTAGTGCGCTGCAATAGTAGGTAGTGATGAATGTTTCATTGCTAGTGAACTATTTGTGAATAGAGAGCAGGGAGAGATGTTCCTACACATGACTAAAAGTGCTGCTCATTTTGATTGGTTGCGTAGGAAATACAACACCAAGTATGTGCATTAGATGCTACTGATGTTGTTTCTACCTATTGGGATGTAATACTAATTTAAAGTTTGAACTTAATTATGTACTCTATGGTTTACTTGTAAGATTATTTGGGTTTTGACATTACTGTGTTAGTCCTATTCTTCCCTTGTTTGAGTTGTGTGCCTTCGTGTACCTTGTTTCAGCCATGTGTCTTCAATCTTGGTAACTTTTCTTGTAATCTTACTTATGTTGCTGCTATGACTCATCTTGCTGATGGTTAAATGATAACATTGTTACATATGACTTGTCTTTAATGTTAGTATTACATTCTTACTTATCTTTCCACTATTACTAATTTGGTTGATAATTAAGTACTAATTGTGGTTACTTGTGTATGTTCAGATGTCATCGAATAGTGACAATGCTAGTGATAGTTATCAAGAAAGGAAGAAGAGGGTACGTCACCATGTTCAATCTATGTCCAACATATATGCGGGTGCATCCACTACAAAAAAAGACACATCCATGACATTTTGGGCCAAACGAATTTTTTTCGGTCATGCTTATGACAATTATATGATGATAATTGTGACAAAAGCATGTATCATCATAGATGTCGTGGGATCCTACTTCTATGACAAAAAATCATGACAGGAAATGGGCTTTTCGTCCTGGGTGGGCCGGGGACGCACCTGTATTACATTCTTTGGGCCGTCCATGATAGAAAAAATCATGGTAGAAGGGAGGGCGAGGAAAATTTCAGGGAGTTCCCGGTTAGGGTGGGTGGTCGGGGTGGAGCGATGCACGAGAGGTTTCCTCGTTTCTCTTGTACACGTACGCGCATGTGTGCGAGGAGTTGGGCTCTAACTGAACCCGAGCGAGGTGTTCGCTTACTGAACCCGAGCGATTGCACTAGCTACGTTACTGAACCCGGACGATCGATCCCTTGGCTGTTAACTGAACCCGAGCGATTCCTTCCTTCTGCTGCTAACTAAATCCGGTCGAACCTGCTGCGTCTTGATGAACAGTGACCGTTGTTGGGGGTTGGATGAATAGGACCCCATGGTAGTAGTAGGCCATTGCCACTATTTGAACAGGACCGCGATCGAGGAGGCTGCCACACCCGAGCCGGTTGGAGGGGGATGAACATGACCCCGTGAAGGCTCCATGAACAATAGCCGGTGGACGCTGGATGAACGGTAGCTGGTGGAGGCTGGAGAAAGTTGACGATGGATGAACAGTCGCTGGTGGAGGTAGGAGGAAGTCGACGGTGGATGAACAGTAGCCCTTGGAGGCTGGAGCGAGGCACTAGACGGTGGATGAACAGTAACCCGTGGAGTCCCGTTTTGCAGTACGCCACACCCCTCCAGATGAACATGACCCCGTTTCGACTGTAGGCGCTCCAACGCAAGTCCGTTTCATCCGTTTTGCTGTACGCCACACCCCTCCCGATCAACAGCACCTCGTTTCGACCGTAGAAGCTCGAACAGAAGCCCGTTTCCTCCGTAATGCAGTACGCCAAACCCCTCTTCGACTGTTCCGTCCAAGCCGGTTGGATCCCGATGAGCATGACACATTTTGTTGCCTCCCGATGAACACGACGCAGTTTCTCCGTTCCGACCCAGTCGGTTAGCTTCTGATGAACAGGACGCCGTTGCTACCATCCGTTGCCTCTTCATGTACATGTGCCCTGGCCGTACATATGCATGAGTAGCTAGGCGTTCGAGACCCCGCCCGTATGTACGTACGTGGCTATATTTTTTGGCATGTGGCTGTACGTACGTGTACAAGGTTTAGAAGGGACTGCCTGAACTACTACGTCAGGGGCTCTACTACTACACGTGTAGTTGCTTGCTCGACCTAGGTTCATCGTTGTGGAGAGACCGATCGACCAGTATGTACGTACATGTTCGCGACCAGACAGAAAATGCTACGTACGCTTCGACTGGGTGGTCCCAGCTGTTAGGGAGGATAAGGACGCACTTCCTTGGGTGTGAAGATATAGCTGGTGGGTCCCAGCTGTCAGGGGGAAGAATCATTTTTTGCCAGTAATATGGACGCACTTCCTTGCGTGCGAAGATGTAGCTGGTGGGTCCATCTGTCAGCCTCACCGCGTAGAGTCCTCTTCCCATGCTGTCGTTTGTTGACCACGTTGACCATGCCACGTGGACAGCACCCAGGCCGTGGACGACAGCGAGGCCTAGTAAGGGAACGACGCGGAGCCAAGGAAGACGAGGAAGGTGGATGCACATGCGGAGGGGAGTACGAGGGTTCACTGGCTGCAGTGTGAGGCTGCCGTCATTGGAAAATAACAGCAGGTGTTGGTCAGTAGAGGAATGGCCTGGACGACAATGGGAGTAGGGTGGGCCGATGAGTCCTGCACGGCACCACAGCCGGCCATGGGAGGCAGTAGCAGGAGGTACCGCCGTCGGTAATTTGGCCGGCTGATGCAAGAATATCCGAGATTGAAGAAGAATCACGACATCCGTCGGATGGACATCCAACGGCCACTGCTGCTAGAACCGTGTGTTGAGTATAAGTTGACAAAGCCTTATGTATGCGTCAACTTAGTAGGCCCACAAGTGTGTGGTAGAGAACATATATCCCATATGCGATTTGTAAGAATGTATAACACATTTTTGAATTCTAATGAAATTTACTACGGCCCATTTACAGTTTGTTAAAATTACAGCCCATTTTCTAGCTAGGACAACGACTAATAATTTCAACCAACCACTCAAAATAGAATTCGATAAAATTTCCCACATTTTGATGGGATCCGAAATATTTTTATCCCGAAATTTCGAGTCGGATTAAACATAATTTCAACATAAATTTGTATTATGTAAAAATCCAACAAAATATTGCGCGCGCAACAAGTAATGAAATTAAAATTTTCAAAATCCAAAAATAATTTTTTTAACTAATTACGTGTTAGGTGCATTTTTTATAGTTACAACCCAGTTTGGGCACTTGTATTCGGTCAGTGTGCCACCGTATGTACTAAGGGTTACAGCGGGTGCTAAGAAACTAGGGCGTATTGAGAGTAATTGCCATGTCGTTTATTTGTGGGGTCACTTGCAAACTGTCAAACTCTATTCTCCTCTTATTTAATGGATGAGGCAAATCTTTTGCCTCCGTTTTGAAAAAAACAAGAAATTCAATTTCAAATATTTTGTATGCACACTTTGCTCTCTTCCAATAATTTTGGGCACTTGTATTCGGCCTAAGTCAGTGTGCGACCGTATCTTGTACTACTCCCTCCGTCTAGGTGTATAAGTCACGTTAGAAGGTGCAGCGGAACCAAGGTGCAAGTAGATTGGAGGAGAAGGAGAAACTTGACTAGTCCTTCCTCCAATCAAAGCCCTGATTTCTCTCTCTAAACGCAACAATTAACCACAGAAATTAGGAGTTGTCGTTTTAGCTACCATGCAGGGGCATGCATTAACTCGCATGCAAGCTAGCTTTCACTCCTTGACTAATCAACGCGTAGTTGCGCTCCATGCATTGGGTTTCTGGGGGAGATAGCAAGGCAGAGTAAGTAACACTCGCTAGCAACGAGGCTAGGAGGGGACTGAGATGCGAAGTTAATGGACGATGCCTAAACATTTTGGGAATATCTGATTTTGTAAGATGACTTAACACCCAGACGGAGGGAGTACTACCTCAGTCCATGTTTTTACGCCAGTCATATATTTTTTGTCAAAGTTTGACAAATTTTTAACTACTCACTACTTTCCGGTTTATAGGGCATAAATTTGAAATCTCATCAACCAAGGCAGATGATGAATGGAGAAATGTAGTACTCCATCTCGTAGTTTACAAAATTACTAAAAATTTAATCTACATTAATTACAATATATTCATGGACGACCACTAAATGAGTAGGAATGGTTACATGCACTGGTTGGTTTCTTTTAATCCTTGCATGCATCAACTTAATGCACCTTGGAATGTGAACATGTGGTGGAAAGAAGTGAAAATAAGACTGTTACAAAGAAAATGAGATGAGCCCAATAAACAAAGAAAAATTTAGAACCAACATAATTAATACGTCCATCGGCCGTGTGCACACATTTATTTTCCAGCACATTTCCATATTTCATCAATGACACTTTGATACTGGGAAGTACATTCACCAATTCTTTGCTAGGAGAGCAAGACCAAACAAAACAAGAACCACAATTCGACATTTTAAAAGATATCCAATTTCCATAACTGCTCCCACTAATTGTATTAATATCTTCTCTATGTCTTCATTGTTGATCTGTGGCTTCTCGAGCTTGCACACTTCTTCTTTGATTCTAAAGAACTAGACGTTGCTTCACGTCTAATATCATCTCTAGTCTCATCTATAGCTTCTATTCTAGCAAGGAGTGCACGAGCATCTACCAAATTTCGTGATATCAAAATCGATGTATTCTTCTTCCCAAAACCAAAACTTGCATCCATCCTACACACAAGTTTGAGTATAAGCTGCCGAACATGCGCCCAACAAGGGAGCACAGCCGAATTAAAAGAAGTACTACACAACTTATCTTTTTCGCACTTGATGAACACCCATCCGGGATGTTGTGGCGTGGTCGAAACACGGCACATGACTTGATGCGGGCAGCCATCGCACTCTATGAGCGGCAATGGTGAACCAACTAGCCATTGGGCCAGGGCCAAGTCCGGACAGATCCGAGCGGCTAGAGGTGGATTCAGTACCTGCACGCGACATGGAGGCATTGCCATTGTTGTGCGACCCGGTACCCCAACACTCCATTGCAAGGAGCATTTGCAGGCGGCCGGAATGCTCCAAATCCGGCAGCCCTGTGCATCAAATCCGGCGACCGTAGATATAGCGGTTGACCGCCGGCGCCGGGACGAGAGGCATTGATCCGACCGTCGTGCTGTGGTCGGTTGGGCTATAGTGTGAGGTTTCGACGGACGTGCGTGTACCTCTTCTCTTCTTGTACATACTCCATTTATCTCACTTCATGTGGCTTCCCACTCCCATGATATTCCTATTCTATGAACCTGTGTGTGTGTGTGTGTATTTTAACAACGTGTGTATGTGTGTGTTAGAGAGAGCGACACATCGACCTACTCCTACAGAGAGATGGTGTGTAGTACTATGTTTTAGCCACGAGAGTTGGTGCATCCTCTCGTTTCTGGGCGTCCGGTCAGGATAGCTGCCACACCCACTCCTGACCAGCCTAACCCACCCAAAGCCCCACCATCGCCCGCGCGCGCTTCCCGCCCGAAACTGTCAGCACCTCTCCAGAGAATCGGTGCCGCACTGATGCCCGGGCAGAGCAGATGCGACCTCTCACTGGCGCCTGCGTTGAAGGGAGAAGCGGATTCAAGAGTGATGGTTGCTTCGTCCGTCCAACTTACTGCCGGGTCTATGTGATTTGACGGCTCATTGGTCATTATTACTGAGGTGGTACGACCGTGCTGAGTCTCAGTTGCACTGTACTCTTTACTTTGGTGCATGACACGTGCACCGGATGCTGGATGTCCGACGTTTCAGCAAAAGGAGGTAGAGCGTCTCCACCCTTTACAATTTTCTCCACTCTTACAGCAGAGGAGTGCGAAAGTAGTGAAAACACACCAGCTCAGTGATTACATGGCCCACCTCACACTATCACCATATTTTCTGGACACTTTGCGACACCTAACTCTTTAGTACATAGTATGTACTATAAATTCTCAGTGAGATTAATTTGTACAATGCTATGAAGCTTCCAGCTTCTGTTTCATGTATCTTGCGTCCAAGGTTGCCCCGTTGCAACATTCCATCAAATACAAAGGAGACTAACATGCATGCTATTGCATCTCAATGATTCACAGATCATAGCCAATCCAGTCGTTCCAAAATAAGTGTCTCAACTTTATGCCACCTTTACTAAAGTTGACACTTATTTTGGAACAGAGACAACTAAAGAAAAAAAACGATCCATGCAGCCCCTAGGCCTTGAACCCTAAACCCTAACCAGGATTTAATTTGCTGGCGACGTTGAACCTTCCGAAGAAATGAAGTTTGCAACCCTTTGACCATCAGATCATTTTGTGCAGTTTTACTAAAATCGACATGAGCATCCCTGTGGCAAAGAAATTGAAGAAGTGTGACTAGAATAAGACTAGTGGGACTAGTTGATGAGACATAAACTCATCACTAGAAGCCAGTAGATGTACGTGCTGGGCAAAGAAGTAGAGAAATATCCACATGGAGGGATGTGTGTAGCTGGGGCGGGCGGCAGTAAAGGAAGTTGTACCTGAGGGATGTCAGGATGTAGCTCAGCCTAGAGGAGGGCGGCGGGAGGCGGCAACTGCCCACGTCGCGGCAGTGAGCAAGGGACGAAGGCACCGACACCGGCTTTTGGAGAGAGAACGTCAGGGACCCCTGATCGGGACGCGCCGACAGTGGGTTTTCGCCGTCGGCGACGATAACCGCATCTACACAAAGCATCCACCCCTTCCCCAAGCGTACATGATCCGCCCGGATGTTAGAGATGTGGCCATAGTCATTTTGTGCAAGAGTGTGTGAAGATGATAACCCACAAGTATAGGGGATCGCAACAGTTTTCGAGGGTAGAGTATTCAACCCAAATTTATTGATTCGACACAAGGGGAGCCAAAGAATATTCTCAAGTATTAGTAGTTGAGTTGTCAATTCAACCACACCTGGATAACTTAGTATCTGCAGCAAAGTATTTAGTAGCAAAGTAATATGATAGTGGTGGTCACGGTAACAAAAGTAACGGTAGCAAAAGTAATATTTTTGGTGTTTTGTAGTGATTGTAACAGTAGCAACGGAAAAGTAAATAAGCGAAGAACAATATGTGAAAAGCTTGTAGGCATTGGATCGATGATGGAGAATTATGCCGGATGCGGTTCATCATGTAACAATCATAACATAGGGTGACACAGATCTAGCTCCAATTCATCATGTAATGTAGGCATGTATTATGAATATAGTCATACGCGCTTATGGAAAATAACTTGCATGACATCTTTTGTTCTACCCGCCCGTGGCAGCGGGGTCCTAATGGAAACTAAGGGATATTAAGGCCTCCTTTTAATAGAGTACCGGAACAAAGCATTAGCACATAGTGAACACATGAACTCCTCAAAGTATGGTCATCACCGGGAGTGGTCCCGATTATTGTCACTTCGGGGTTGCCGGATCATAACACATAGTAGGTAACTATAGACTTGCAAGATAGGATCAAGAACTCACATATATTCATGAAAACATAATAGGTTCAGATCTGAAATCATGGCATTCAGGCCCTAGTGACAAGCATTAAGCATAGCAAAGTCATAGCAACATCAATCTCAGAACATAGTTGATACTAGGGATCAAACCCTAACAAAACTAACTCGATTACATGATAGATCTCATCCAACCCATCACCATCCAGCAAGCCTACGATGGAATTACTCACGCACGGCGGTGAGCATCATGAAATTGGTGATGGAGGATGGTTGATGATGACGACGCCGACGAATCCCCCTCTCCGGAGCCCCGAACGGACTCCAGATCAGCCCTCCCGAGAGGTTTTAGGGCTTGGCGGCGGCTCCGCATCGTAAAACACGATGGTTTCTTCTCTCTGATTTTTTTCTCCCCGAAAGCAAATATATGGAGTTGGAGTTGAGGTCGGAGGAGCTCCAGGGGGCCCACGAGGTAGGGGCGTGCCCTAGAGGGGAGGGCGCGCCCTCCACCCTCGTGGACAGGGTGTGGGCCCCCTGGTCTTCATCTTTGCAAGGATTTTTTATTATTTCCAAATAGACGTTCCGTGGAGTTTCAGGTCATTCCGAGAACTTTTGTTTCTGCACATAAATAACACCATGGAAAGTCTGCTGAAAATAGCGTCAGTCCGGGTTAGTTCCATTCAAATCATGCAAGTTAGAGTCCAAAACAAGGGCAAAAGTGTTTGGAAAAGTAGATACGACGGAGACGTATCAGAAGAGAGCAATTGTGTAGGCTCCTACCTATGTGTATAGTGGAGCGGTTTCTTTTTCTCTCCATATGAACCTATTTATATTGTGTACGTGCCACTGAAGAAAAAAACTTTATTTATAAATAACGCGGCACCGTTCATGCGTGGTTCTTGACCCTCCATTAAGTGAGTAAGTACTACTAGACGCGTCAAATTATCACGTGGGCTGCATCATCCTACAGAAATGAGCTCCCCGTGTCACATGTGTGGTTGGGGAAGACACAAAGAGTGCTACTAGTATGTGCGTGGATGCGTGCACCTCTATTTTAAAAGTATAGCCAACTACTCTACCACGCGGTTATTATATGGGCAAAGTGTATAGGTAGTAATAATGACCAATGAGCCGTCAAATCATGAGGCCCACCTTTCTCTATGTTTGACCGAGGAAGAAACCATCACTTCAGTCCTCGTTGAATATCCATCCGCTGCTACCTCTGCAAATAAA
Source organism: Aegilops tauschii subsp. strangulata (assembly GCF_002575655.3). Classification (NCBI taxonomy): domain Eukaryota; kingdom Viridiplantae; phylum Streptophyta; class Magnoliopsida; order Poales; family Poaceae; genus Aegilops; species Aegilops tauschii. The sequence continues at coordinate 332,715,122 of NC_053041.3, forward strand.
TAAAAATCCGCTGCTACCTCCGCAGCATGGTTAATAAGATAGCCATGTCAATCACTACGTAGAAATATCATTCATTGATACAATAGGGCTGGCTCTAAGGCTGGTGATATTTTTTTACTTTGTCTCTTTCTCTTTTTGTCTCATCTACTCATTTTACATAGGAGCACGTGTAGAGGATGGTTATTCCTTTTGATGGGACTTCTTCATGGGGTTTAAGACTAAGCAACTCCAAAAATTATTCCCGCTGCCCACCACTCTGAATCGGGCCATCTATGATACTCGCATTGCAACAATGAGGTCCACTAGGTCTAGCACGTCCTGCAAGAAGAGACTGTCATGCAAAACATACATTCTTTTTGCTTCTTCCTCATACTCGTTCTCCTAATAAACTTTGCGCTTGGCATCTCAAAAATATTATAACCTTGGGCTTGGCTCTTCGCCTCTTCGGGTAGTCGAGCAATGATGGTACTAAATTTATATGGTTCTGGCTATCTGAGACCGAATGAATTGATGCACACCCACCACGTGGGCGAGGGTCGAGGGGCGAAGGGCGAGGGAGAGTCCATACTACTACGTCCATTTCAATATGGAATACATACGGAGAAAAATGAGTGAATCTACACTCTAAAATACGTCTATATACATCAGGGTTTGGAGTATCTACTAGTAGTCCATATTGAAATCTGCTAAAAGACATATATTTCAAACAATATGATAACCTCTCTAACTAAGGTAGGGACGAGGAGTATACATCTAACAGAGGGAGTAGTATAATTTTCTCCTCGTCCTACGAGACACCGCGTGCATGGGCGAGGTAGCAGGCGTAGGCATAGTAAGCAAGCTTCTCCTCGTCCTGCGAGCCACCGCGCTCGTGGGAGAGGGAGCGGGCGTAGGCATAGTAAGGAAGCTTCTCCTCATCCTGCGACTCTGCGAGACACCGCGCCCATGGGTGGGGGAGAGGGCGTACTAAGCAAGCTTCTCCCCGTTCTGCGAGTTGACGGGACACATCAAAAGTAGTACAGAGCATCTCTAGTGTATAGAGCCTTGCCTCTAAGGTAGGCCCCACATGGTTTGCCTCTTTTTTAAATAACGCGTCAAGTCGCAATTTGTTTGTTCACCCGTGGTACACGATCCTCCATCAAGTGGACAACCAGTACACATGTCAAATTACCACGTGGGCTGCCTTTTCGTACAGAAATGAGCTTCACCGTGTACCCGCGTGGGTGTGGTTGGGAAAGAGACGGGAATACATGCGCCATGCGTGCACCTCTTCTTTTCGTGCACATCACCCACCTACATGTGAGATATATATATATATATATATATATATATATGTAACAACCTGGATTTTAGCCCTTTTCTTTTTCTTTTGATTTATTTGGTTTTTCCTCTGTTTTTCTTTTTGCAGTGGTTCTCTGGCCTTGCCACCTGGGAAATCATCCTAATTTCTTCTCCCAAGTGGCTCATCATTCTCATAACCTTGCCAAGATCATGTCACTTCACTCCTTGACCAAACCCTAAAATCTTTTTCTAGGGAATATTTCTTTTTCTATTAAAGGAATAACCCTATCTGCCCTAGGTTGAGAAGCAACCTATATTTCTGTCCATCCAAAAATTCCCAAATAATTCCTTTGGGTCATATGTTGCTCAAATATACCCAAACTTTCCTGTCCTAGCCCAAGAATAATTCCCCAATAATTATTCTTCATTTTTGTCCAGTGTGGCTTTATGTGAAGGAAGTGCCACCTATCCTTTCTTGATTGCTCCGAAACCTTTTGGGCATTCTCTTATGTCCAAATAATTGCCTGATGCCAAAATTCAACTTTATTTGCCTAGCCAATCTTCCTCAGCAATTTTTCAAAGTTTCTGTCAGACAGAAGGCTTTGTGAAGGAAGTACTAGCTAGGAGTACCCAAATGAGTTGAACTTTTTCACACTCCTTCATGTGCTCATATTAACCCCTCCACCCATTTGCAGCCCATCCAATCATCTATATGAGCACAGCATCAAAACTTTGATTCTGTCAATATTTTCAGGTTGTGAAGCAAGTGCATTTTATATTGCTTCATAAAGTCTGGGAAATTACCAGATTGTTATCCTACCCAAATAACATCTCTCCACCAAATTTGGCACCATTTCACTTAGCCAATATTTCTCCAAAATTATTCCAAGATTCTGGTCAGCAAGGATGTTTGTGAAGCAAGTACCATTTTGGTAAATCCAATTGGTATGAAATTTTTATAGCATCTTAGTATGGCCAAATCACTAAGCTTTACCAAATTTCAGCTCAAGTGGCTTCTCCATGTGAGTGAATCTTCCTGTTTTTGCTTCTGGACCAGTTTATGTGGTTGTTAAGCAACTATATTAAATCTTGATCCAAATCTACTCGAACTCTCCAGGATTATTGTCCTTCCTAATCTAATCACCCCAGACAAAGTCTTTGGCTCCAATCAAGTTCCTGTGGATCACCAGTGCACGTTCAAGTTTACTGCAGTAAACTTCAGAGGTTGCTTACCATTTAACCAGAGCATTTTTAATCGAGCTACCATCGCAGTTGCAACCTTCCCTTGAAGGACTAACCCCTAAACATAATTTTATAGCCTTTGGCACCTTCTCCTCACCAACTCACGCCGTCACCACCTCTCTGGCATGCCATGGACGCGAGCTGGATGGTTTCTTGCTCGGTCCCCTCCCCTCTCGTCATCTTCGCGCTCATGAGCATCTCTAATTGTTTTACCGCGTCGTCACCGTCCTCCTGGAGCCATCTCCCCTCCGTAAGCCCCTCCGTCAACGCTCGTCGCCGCGCACCCACGGAGCGCTGTAGCCGACCGGCTCTGTTCGCGTTGCGGCGTCTTCCTCCTCTTGTCCCCAAGCTCTGCTCGTCTCTGTGATGCTCTGCTGCCCGTCGCGTTCCCGCGCCTCCCCGTGATCGCTGCTGTCGCCAGAGCCTCGGCCGGACGTGCCCGGCGGCACCCGAGGCCGTGCCTTCGCCCCGGCTATATATATAGCCAGCCCCGAGACCCCTGGAGCTCACCATCGCCCTCACCACACTCCACTACCCCTACCTAGCTACTCACCCGACTCCAGAGCCCCCAATTCCTCTTCCATGGCCGCCATGTCCGCCTCGGCTTCGGCCTAAATTGACCCAAAGCCGAGCCCTCCTCCACCTCTAGCCACCACCGTCATCTTCCCCACACTCCGGCGACTCTCCCCGTGCCCTTGCCCCCTCGCCGGAGCCTCTCTTAGGTCGTGCCCCGAAGACCACCTCCGCCTCTGACTCCTCCCGTCGATGTCTCCTCTTCCATCCCCGGCGGCCGCTTCCCTCCTGGATGGGCGCGCCAGGCCCAGCCGCCCCCGCCGGTGGCCTCACCCTGGCCAGGGATGGCCGGAGTTGGCCGGGACTGCGCCGGCCGCGCCCCTGCATCACGCCCCCTTGCCTCCTCTGTCCCGTGCGGGAGTAGGGTGAGGAAGAAGACGACCGTGAGCCAGGCGGGCCCCGCGTCTCACCCGACCCCACCCGTCAGCCACACGCGTTGACCCCCCGACGTCCACATCAGATAAGTGGAAGCACCTTTCGCTTAATACGTTTTCTGTTGGAGAAAGCGTACTTTGGTCTTAGTTCGGTGGAGAATGTGTTTTCCTTATGGGAAGGCGTACTTTCATTTAACTACGGCTAGAAATATGTTTTCTCTGCTGTGAAGGCATATTCCAGTAAAGACGTTTTCTGTTTTCTCACTCAGGGGCCTGTTTGTAGGAATCTTTTTACAGATTGGTCCCTGAACTTCGTCGGGCTATAACTTTTTGATCCTAACTCCAAATGAGGTCAATCCAAAGCCCATGTCTTTGTTTCGTCGAGCCTATTCTGTTGGTTTCATTTTCTCTATGGTTTGACACTGTGAAAATGACCAGTTTTCCCTTGCGCTTAATCAGCCTCTTCGGGAGAGAAACTTTTCTGGCAATTTGTTCCACGATCGTTCCGCACTTCTCCCCGGTGCATTCTTCATTCCCACGCAAGACACAACCACCATTTGCATGATAGCCATGCAGTAGCATTGGTTTTCAACTTGAATCTTTAATAACTGTTTGTTTGTTTTGCAACTGTTGTCGTTATTTCGGTTAGGCTTGTGGATTAGTGATTACCGTCATGCTATGTTTTCTTGCACTTTGTTATCATGTTCTACCTGCTAGCATTACTTTCATATTGGTCATGCTTGATAGCAGTACATGTTGGGTTGGTCATGTTCTTCGGGGCATGACTAACGTCGGTTACCAAGTACCGTTGATATGTATTGTTCCTTGTGTTAGGTTGTTAAGTGTTTACTCGGTTATGTTATTGATGTGTTCTTGCATGGTACTTATTGTTGATGCTAATGGTCATTTTATGCTATGACTAGTGTTGTACTTGTAATATTCATGCTCGTCATTATGCCATGCTCAGTTGGATATGATTCATTGTTGATATGGTGGATAGTTATGTTCTACCCTCATGCTTATGTTGATATCATGCTAATGCATTGTAATTGCATAATGTTATTTTATCATGGCTCAGCATATTTGCATTAAAGTTTAACCGGATTAAATTAACTTGAACAATTGTTGGCTGAGTCATGGTGCCACCATATCGAGCTGACTAGTGCAACCACATTTACTTTATGGGAAGGTCCTAACTGGGTCTATTGTCATGCCTCTCGCCGGTGCCTCCAACGAGGGAAGGTTATGCGCGGGCGCTACCTTGGCCAGGTAGGACGGCATAAGCCTTGTGTTGTAGCCCGACGAAGTTCCAGTAGTGTTGTAGTAGGATCAAAAAAGACGGTCAATCTTTTTACATATTCCAGTAGTGTTGTAGCCGGCTTTTCCCCGTTTGGGACCGTTATTGTTTTGCCACGACGGTGGCCGTTTTGCCATGACGGTGGCCGTCGGTACCTTTGGTAGGCACGGGGCCACCCAGAATTTATCCTAGGAGGGAGTTTGTCGGAGTGGCTGGGAGGGTGTCATGGTAGTAGGACGGTTTTGTCGGAACGCCGTTGGTCCACCCAAATGGGAGTGTGAGGCCATGGGTTCTGTGGTGTGGGTAAAGTGCACTACCTCTGCAGAGTGTATACTAAACCTAGCGATAGCCGCGCCCGCGGATAAGGGCCCAGTTCATAGTTGGTCACACTATGGGTCAACAGTAATAATAATAATGTGCTTAATAACAACCCTGATTCGATGATGAGATAAGTTGGTTATGTGATCCGTGAATGATCACCGTTTGGTTACGAGGTAACCCGTTGAGCCAAGGGTGGTTCCGTTTGTGATCCGTGAATGATCACCGTGGTATTGAGGATACCGAGTTGTTGGATATTCGTGATGTTGTGCGAGAATCATGGGTAAAGATCAAGCTCCTTGTGGTCATTTAATGATTACTACGGTATTGTTTATACCAAGCTTGATTTGATCATGAGATGATCGTATGATGTCTGAGGTTAGTATGTGATACATGTGATGGTTACGAAGTAACCCGAGTAGAATAAGTGGTGCATATAGTGTCATCATGTTGCATGCTAGTATCATCAGATTTATATGTTCATGCCATGCTCATATTGTTCTAGCTGTATCATGTTCATGTTGTTCATGCCATGTTATCCTGATGATCTCATGATAATTCCTGCTTAACCTGTAATTGCCATGCTGTTGTTTGTCTTGAATGCTTCTGGTTATTGTGAGCTTGCAAGTACATTCAATGTACTGACCTGGCGTGTCATGCTAGTTTGCAGGTCATGCCGTGATTGCTTGTCGTGGTTTCCGTTCGTGCAAGCTAGGATAAGCGTTCCAGCCAGAGTCCCTGCGGAGTGAAGTTCACCACCGTCGTCGTTGTTCCGCTGCTAGAGTTATTCCGCTGCATCATGTTGTTCTGCTGCTTACATAGAGCAACCGTGGCAGGCGTCGTGTCGCCGTGCCGATGTAATCCCCTTGTATCATTATAGCTTGTAATAAAGAGCTGATTTGTTCTATGCTGAGCAGTGCCGTATTCCAGAAGACTTCTCCTCGATCTCTCGGCTGGAATACGGGGCGTTCCGGTTTCTCTGAGCCGGGTGCCACAGGCTTTATATCAAAGCAGGTCTGGCTGTAGGACGCCCTAGTCAGCGCGAGCGGTAGAAATCGGTAGAAATCAGTAGTTTAAAGTCCGGCTTGTTTATGGCATTTGGTTGCTGCATTTTTTTGTTGCATAGCATGCATATAGCCTTAGTAGTTGTTGCTAATGGTTTATCTGGTGAGTGTAGCTGGTATCGGTTCGGATCCACTACAGCTCAGGCTTTGCGTTTCTCCAGTTTTGTTTTCTTCACCGTTCTTCAATGTTTGGTGTCATTTCTGTCCCAGCAGGGTGATGCCAAGTGATCCCGACACTGTTTTTAAAAAATGGTGCTCAGGTATCTCGCTGATATCCTCCTTTCAGCCCCGCCTATCATTTAGGTGATGGACATGCTTCTATCCCGAATCGCTCTTTCATTTTGTCATCTTGGCAACGCTTAATGATCTTAGTTATCAAGAAAGGGCATTGTCAACAGCCTCAGTTTTTCCCCCGCTATCCTATTTCTTGGACGAGTACAGATCTTTTTCCGTCTACTTGATAATAATGTGGTTGCGACCTTCGCGTCCCACTACATGATTACCGAGTGCGTCCTCGCCTCGGAGCTAGTCCAGGTTGCTACCTGGCTAAGCTAGCACTTGGTGTAGCGATGTTTACACCAATTCTTCCACACATTTATTTGTCCTCGTGCACATCGTCACAGCATGCTAGATCGTAGAACCGGAGATCCCGTGAGATTTGTGTGCTTAAGTAGGCATGCATATTGTGTGACAAGCAGTACTATGTGACTTTGTTTGAGTGTGTATTGATTGTTGTGTGTGCTTTTGTTTAGTTGATTTTTCTTTTGCTTCTTTCTTTTTGGGCCCCGGTGTTACATTATTTCCCCCCTATAAAGAGTTGCTCATCAACTGACACAGGACTCGAAGAAGTAATAAAGAGTTCAAATATTTGGAAACTCAGCTAAACAGAATGGAATTTTCAGCCGACTGCAGTAACAGGGGGAATATCTGATTTTGAGGCAGATAATCATTTTTGCATTAGTGTGCACTCCTCACAACAGTACTGATAACTCAAGTCTACATCAGTACAAAATCCTCACAGCAGTAATGATCAAGTCAGCAGCAAGGCAAGTCAGGTACCAGATCGGCGGTATATTTTCAGTCAAAGGTATGGATCATATACAAAATTTTGCCTCAGCAATGCATGATGCTTGAAATATGTTATCATCCGAAATAAGGTCAGAATGTGATATGCTAAAGGAAGCTAGTCAAACAAATTTTCTCATGCAAATAATCAGCCACAGAATAGTATGGGCATGGGTGTAGATTTCAGTCTGCATATTAGTATGAAGCTTTGAATGTAAGAAACTCAGTCTTCTTCCACATGTTATCGGAAGAAATTTATGATGCAAGGCTCCTCAATTTTCCTTAGCATGATATGTGAACCATTTCCAGTCGAAGATACCCGGTCTTTCTCAGCAAGATACCTCGGTAAAAGCTTCTGACGGACGAAAATGAATTTTTTTCTCAACAAGCAAACACGAGGAGAAGCTTCTCAAGTACGGAACACAAGCTTCTCCAGCACAATAATCAGACCAGTTTTCGTGTGTAAGCTATAGAGCCTTCTTCCGCACGATACCCAGACAAAAGATTTGAGCAGTTAACAAGTCTTCCTCAGCAAGCTACTCGGATGGCTTCTCTCGTAAGCCACTCAGCCCCCGTCAGTACAACACTATGTACCGTTCTCAGAGGGTATATGATGAGTTGCCAATGTATGGCAGTACCGCTCAAGAATCAGACTCACAACATTTTTGTCGGAAGCACAAACCAGTCAGGGCATGTGTCTTCTTCAAGAATTAAGTGTTTGGTCGCATATGCTTCTTATATATGGTGAGCATGCATCCCCAGTCATATCAGTCACTCATACGAGATGCGGCAAGGATCCAGTAGATGTACCTAAGGAAAGTAAGAATCCCACAACCTCACGAGTCAGGCAAAGGAAAATAAGCACATATACATCTCATGAGTTATAAGAATCAACAAGATCTGGGGATGACATCACATAATCAACAGTCTTGACAATGGTTATCAAGGTCATTATTCCCGCAACTGACAAGGACATGTCCTAAAACCTTGTCACCTTCTTGTATGATTGGCCCCAGCAATGAGCTCCGTACAGCTACAAACCCCGGTATATGTCATATGTTGCGAACCTAGGTCAGAAAATAGGCACAAGGAATAATGTCAAAAATATTGCACTAATCACGTCCCTGGTCATACGAAGAATCAAGGACAGGTGTGGCCAAGTTATTTTAGTAAGGTATCCTAACAAAGAAAATCATGACCGTTAAAGGGTGAGACTGACAACAAAAGTTTGATGATTTTTGCACGACCATCAGGGTCCGGATACCCAAATCAGTTGGAGGCCGTAATTCCATATGGATCCACAAAGGCATACCCTCAGAGGCCTAATCTGTTTTACAAGGATTTCATATCCCGCTGACCCGCTTGAAATGGTTAGTGTGGAAAATCCAAATGGGTATACCGACAAAATGAGAAAATCAAAAGCCGAACAATCAGCTCGGACCCAGTATACTCACCGACGGTATCAAGTACCCGGTCAGTCTGTCAGGAAAAAGTACTTGTGCATCAGCCCCCTGTCGGGCCAGTCTCAAGATGTAAATATTTGAGGTATGACACAACTATAACTCCATACACCGTTATATTGCTCACGACAAAAGCCAGTCGAATCTTTGGTACATATCTCATGCTCGAGCCAAAGGAATAAATCAAAATAAATCAGTACCACTTATGAGCAGTCAAATCCCGTCAGGAGATGGCCATGATTAATTCTCAACATTTATTCAAACCAGAAGGCCTGCATTTATTTGAAGCAACCCCATGACAGAAGTAAAAAGGTTTTCATGACCAAAACAAAATTTATGCTCAGATCCATTGGATATGACCATAGGTATGGAGAATCAACGTTAGTAAAAAGGAATTGGTATATGAGCAAAGACCCGTCAGAATCTGGGGAAAGGTGAAGCAAGCCATCCCAGAGCAAGGTAAGTTAATCATCTGAAATTCTTGGGGGAACAATAACTAAAGGAAAAAGGATACCCAAGTTGGAAACTGTGTCCTCAAGTCATAATTGTTCCCTGAGCAACTAAATCTCGAGGACGAGACTTCTTTAAGGGGGTAAGAGTTGTAACAGCCTGGATTTTGGCCCTTTTCTTTTTCTTTTGATTTATTTGGTTTTTGCTCTGTTTTTCTTTTTGGAGTGATTCTGTGGCCTTGCCACCTAGGAAATCATCCTCATTACTTCTCCCAAGTGGCTCATCATTCTCAGAACCTTGCCAAATCATGTCACTTCACTCCTTGACCAAACCCTAAAATCTCTTTCTAGGGAATATTCCTTTTTCTATTAAAGGAATAACCCTATCTGCCCTAGGTTGTGAAGCAACCTATATTTCTGTCCATCCAAAAATTCCCAAATAATTCCTTTGGGTCATATGTTGCTCAAATATACCCAAACTTTCCTGTCCTAGCCCAAGAATAATTGCCCAATAATTATTCTTCATTTTTGTCCAGTGTGGCTTTCTGTGAAGGAAGTGCCACCTATCCTTTCCTGATTGCTCCCAAACCTTTTGGGCATTCTCTTATGTCCAAATAATTGCCTCATGCCAAAATTCAACTTTATTTGCCTAGCCAATCTTCCTCAGCAATTTTTCAAAGTTTCTCTCAGACAGAAGGCTTTGTGAAGGAAGTACTAGCTAGGAACCCAAATGAGTTGAACTTTTTCACAATCCTTCATGTTCTCATATTAACCCCTCCACCCATTTGCAGCCCCATCCAATCATCTATGTGAGCACAGCATCAAAACTTTGATTCTGGCAATATTTTCAGGTTGTGAAGCAAGTGCATTTTATATTGCTTCATAAATTCTGCGAAATTACCAGATTGTTATCCTACCCAAATAACAACTCTTCACCAAATTTGGCACCATTTCACTTAGCCAATATTTCTCCAAAATTGTTCCAAGATTCTGGTTAGCAAGGATGTTTGTGAAGCAAGTACCATTTTGGTAAATCCAATTGGTATGAAATTTTTAAAGCATCTTAGTATGGCGAAATCACTAAGCTTTACCAAATTTCAGCTCAAGTGGTTTCTCCATGTGAGTGCTTCTTCCTGTTTTTGCTTCCGGACCAGTTTGTGTGGTTGTTAAGCAACTATATTAAATCTTGATCCAAATCTACTCGAACTCTCCAGGATTATAGTCCTTCCTAATCTAATCACCCAGACAAACTCTTTGGCTCCAATCAAGTTCCTGTGGATCACTAGTGCACGTTCAAGGTTACTGCAGTAAACTTCAGAGGTTGCTTACCATTTAACCAGAGCATTTTTAACCGAGCTACCACCGAAGTTGCAACCTTCCCTGGAAGGACTAACCCCTAGACATAATTTTATAGCCTTTGGCACCTTCTCGTCACTAGCTCACGTGGTCACCACCTCTCTGGCATGCCATGGACGCGAGTTGGATGGTTTCTTGCTCGGGCCCCTCCCCCTCTCGTCGTCTTCGCGCTCATGAGCATGTCTAACAGGTTTACCGCGTCGTCACCGTCCTCCTAGAGCCATCTACCCCTCCGTAAGCCCCTCCGTCAGCACTCGTCGCCGCGCGCCCACGGGAGCGTTGTAGCCTACCGGCTCTGTTTGCGCTGCGGCGTCTTCCTCCTCCTGTCCCGGAGCTCTGCTCGTCTCTGTGACGCTCTGCTGCTCGTCCGCTCCTCCCTCGTCGCGTTCCCACACCTCCCCGTGATGGCTGCCGTCGCCAGAGCCTCGGCCGGACGTTCCCGGCGGCACCCGAGGCCGTGCCTTCGCCCCAGCTATATATATAGCCAGCCCCGAGACCCCTGGAGCTCACCATCGCCCTCACCACACTCCACTACCCCTCCCTAGCTACCCACCCGAGCTCCAGAGCCCCCCATTCCTCTTCCATGGCGCCATGTCCGCCTCGGCTTCGGCCTAAATTGACTCAAATCCGAGCCCTTCTCCACCTCTAGCCACCACCATCGTCTTCCCCACACTCCGGCGACTCTCCCCATGCCCTTGCCGCCTTGCCGGAGCCTCTCTTGGGCCGTGCCCCGAAGACCACCGCCGCCTCTGCCTCCTCCCGTCGCCGTCTCCCCTTCCATCCCAAGCGGCCGCTTCCCTCCTAGATGGGCGCGCTAGGCCTAGCCGCCCTTGCTGGTGGCCTCGCCCTGGCCAGGGATGGCCGGAGTTGGCCGGGACTGCGCCGGCCGCGCCCCTGCATCGCGCCCCCTCCCTCCTGTGTCCATTGCGGGAGCAGGGTGAGGAAGAAGACGACCGTGAACCAGGCGGGCCCCGTGTCTCACCCGACCCCACCCGTCAGCCACACGCATTGACCCCCGTCGTCCACATCAGATAAGTGGAAGCACCTTTCGCTTAATACGTTTTCTAATGGAGAAAGCGTACTTTGGTGTTAGTTCCGTGGAGAATACGTTTTCCTTATGGGAAGGCGTACTTTCATTTAACTACGGCTAGAAATACGTTTTCTGTGTTGTGAAGGCGTATTCCAGTAAAGACGTTTTCTGTTTTCTCACTCAGGGGCCTGTTTGTAGGAATCTTTTTACACATTGGTCCCTAAACTTCGTCGGGCTATAACGTTTTGATCCTAACTCCAAATGAGGTGAATTCAAAGCCCATGTCTTTGTTTCGTTGATCCTCTTCTGTTGGTTTCATTTTCACTATGATCTGACATTGTGAAAATGACCATTTTGCCCTTGCACTTAATCAGCCCCTTCGGGAGAGAAACTTTTCCGGCGATTTGTTCCACGATCGTTCTGCACTTCTTCCCGGTGTATTCTTCATTCCCAGGCATGCCCCAACCACCATTTGCATGATAGCCATGTAGTAGCATTGGTTTTCAACTTGAATCTTTATTAACTGTATGTTTGTTTTTCTACTGCTGTCGTTATTTCGGTTATGCTTGTGGATCAGTGATTACCGTCATCCTATGTTTTCTTGCACTTTGTTATCATGTTCTACCTGCTAGTATTACTTTCATATTGGTCATGCTTGATAGCAGTACATGTTGGGTTGGTCATGTTCTTCGGGGCATGACTAAGGTCGGTTACCGAGTACTGTTGATATGTATTGTTCCTTGTGTTAATTGGGTAAGTGTTTACTCGGTTATGTTATTGATGTGTTCTTTAATGGTACTTATTGTTGATGCTAATGTTCATGTTATGTTATGAGTAGTGTTGTACTTGTAATATTCATGCTCGTCATTATGCCATGCTCAATTGGATATGATTCATTGTTGATATGGTGGATAGTTATGTTGTACCCTCAAGCTTATGTTGATATCATGCTAATGCATTCTAATTGCATCACGTTATTTTATCATGGCTCAACATATTTGCATTCAAGTTTAACCGGATTAAATTAACTTGAACAACTGTTGGCTGGGTCATGGTGCCACCATATCGAGCTGACCAGTGCAACCACATTTACTTTATGGGAAGGTCCTAACTGGGTCTATTGTCATGCCTCTCGCCGGTGCCTCCAACGAGGGAAGGTTATGCGCTACCTTGGCTAGGTAGGAAGGCATAAGCCTTGTGTGCCCGTAGTTGTTGTAGCCGGCTTGTCCCCGTTTGGGACCGTTTTTGTTTTGCCACGACGGTGGCCGTTGGTGCCTTTGGTAGGCACGGGGCCAACCAGGACTTATCCCAGAAGGGAGTTTGTCAGAGTGGCCGGGAGGGTGTCATGGCAGTAGGACGGTTTCGTCGGAGCGCCGTTGGTCCACCCGAATGGGAGTGTGGGGCCATGGTTTCTGTGGTGTGGGTAAAGTGCGCTACCTCTACAGAGTGTATACTGAACCTATCGATAGCCGCGCCCACGGATAAGGGCCAAGTTCGTAGTTGGTCACACTATGGGTCAACAGTAATAATAATAATGTGCTTAATAACAACCCTAGTTCGATAATGAGATAAGTTGGTTATGTCATCCGTGAATGATCACCGTTTGGTTACGAGGTAACCCGATGAGCCAACAGTGGTTCCGTTTGTGATCCGTGAATGATGACCGTGGTATCGAGGATACCGAGTTGTTGGATATTCGTGATGTTGTGCGAGAATCGTGGGTAAAGATCAAGCTCCGTGTGGTCATTTAATGATTACTACGGTATTGTTTATACCAAGCTTGATTTGATCCTGAGATGATCGTATGATGTCTGAGGTTGGTAAGTGATGCATGTGATGGTTATGAGGTAACCCGAGCAGAATAAGTGGTGCATATAGTGTCATCATGTTGCATGCTAGTATCGCCAGATTTATATGTGCATGCCATGCTCATATTGTTCTAGTTGTATCATGTTCATGTTGTTCATGCCATGCTATCCTGATGATCTCATGATAATTCCTGCTTAACCTGTAATTTCCATGCTGTTTTTTGTCTTGAATGTACTGACCTGGCGTGTCATGCCAGTTTGCAGGTCATGTCGTGATTGCTTGATTGCTTGTCGTGGTTTCCATTCGTGCGAGCTAGGATAAGCGTTCCAGCCAGAGTCCCTGCGGAGCGGAGTTCACCACCATCGTCGTTGTTCCACTGCTAGAGTTATTCCGCTGCATCGTGTTGTTCTGTTGCTTACATAGAGAAACCGTGGCATGCGTCGTGTCGCCGTGCCGATGTAATCCCCTTGTATCATTATAGCTTGTAATAAAGAGCTGATTTGTTCTATGCTAAGAAGTGTCGTATTCCAGAAGACTTCTCCTCGATCTCTGGGCTGGAATAGGGGCGTTCCGATTTCTCTGAGCTGGGGTGCCACAATATACAAACCTAGAGAGATGGCATGTGCGTTCGTGAGTGTTTTTCGTTATGGGGGGATTTCTTGAATGTGTTTGTGGGAATTTGTGTTGATGATATCTCAAACAAAGAAGTACACATGCAATTTGTGTGAAATAGAGGCCTATCTATATCTATATAGAGGGGTGATCCACGAGAAGAGAGTGTGGGGTCATAGATATCGGTACAGCCGAAGAGAGGATCAAGTGTGGGTGTGAGATCGATGAAGAGAGCCATCGAAATTGTGTGTGCACGTCAAAGATATAGGGCGACTGACCTACCGGAACGTCAGAGGGCAGAGGGCAAGTTTGTGTGTGGTAGGGAGACATGACTAGAGCGCTCGATGTATCGGTGTGTGTGTATGTGTGGGGGGACACGGGGGAGGCAGAGACCTAACTAGAGAGGTAGATCGACTTGTATATGTGTTGATAAGGAGAGACCTATCTTTGTCTTGAGGGAGATTGGTCAACATCCATACATAAGTGAAGGATGGGAAATAGGTTGGGACACACACATACACACATAGAGAGATAGAGAGAGAGTGGAGGAGGGGTAGTGGAGTTGCTTCTCGGAGAAGGTGGGAGAGGCCTACTAGACAAAGTGAGGGTACAACTACAATATCAAGAAGAGAGGGGATGTGTTTTTGTGTGTGCATGTGCGTGATAAATGTGTCGGGAGGCATGCATGGATGATGAATGGGACCATATGTGTTTGGTCAGCAGACCTAACTAGACCGGTAGATCAATTGTTGTGTCTCGGAGGAAGGGAGAGACATAACTAATGAGGTAGATCGATCGACGCGTGGGGAAAATAAGTTATAAACAACCTAGCTAGCTATATGTATAGTGGGAGATCGGTCGGTGTACATCCATTTGATAGAGGCAAATAAGGCCCAGAGAGACGAATATACAGAGAGGGATGGAGCCAGGAGGTGGTGCGAGAGGCCTACTAGATAGGGGGGAGGAGTGTGCGATTGTGAGATCGATGAAAAGAGAGGCGAGAGTTTACACGCGTGTGGACCGTATGAGAGACATGAGGCATGTACAGAGAAAGGAGGAGATGAAAAGTGTGTGTGTATGTGGTAGGCCAACATCGCTACACATGTTTATTGATCGTTGTGTGTCGGAAAGAAGGATTTTTGGAGACCGTGAGAGAACGACCTAAAGAAAATAATGAATGTGCGAGATGGATAGAATGTTGTGGGAGGGGGAGGGCGAGGAGGGCATGTGCATGCACGAGAGAAAGTTAGTGCTAGCTACAAAGGCTAGAGGATATGTGTCGATGATATCTCAAACAAAAATGTGACACAATGCAATGTGTGTGAGATAGAGGCCTATCTATATCATATATAGAGGGGCGATCCATGAGAAGAGAGGGAGGGGTCATAGGTATCTCGAAGAGAGGATCAAGTGTGTGGGTGCGAGATCGATGAAGAGAGCCATCGAAATTGTGTGTGTGCACGTCAAAGATATAGGGTGACTGACCTACCGGAACGTCACAGGGCAGAGGGCAAATTTGTGTGTCGAAGGGAGACATGACCAGAGCGCTCGATGTATTGGTGTGTGTGTGGGGGGGGGGAGGGGGGAGGCGGAGACCTAACTAGAGAGGTAGATCAACTCGTATATGTGTTGAGAATGAGAGACCTAGCTATGTCTTGAGGGAGATCAGTCGACATCCATACATAAGTGAAGGACGGGAAATAGGTTGGGACGCACACACACAGACACACAGATAGAGAGAGAGAGAGAGAGAGAGAGAGAAAGAGAGAGAGAGGTAGAGTGCCATTGGGGTGGTGGAGTTGCTTCTCGGAGATGGTGGGAGAGGCCTACTAGACAAACTGAGGGTACAACTGCAATATCAAGAAGAGTGGGGATGTGTTTTTGTGTGCGTGTGCGTGATAGATGTGTCGGGAGGCATGCATGGATGACCAAGGAGGGACCATGTGTTTGGTAAGCAGACCTAAATAGATCGGTAGATCAATTATTGTGCGTTGAAGGAAGGGATCAGCGTGTGCGGAAAACAAGTTATAAATGACCTAGCTAGCTATATGTATAGTGGGAGATCGGTCGGGGTACATCCATTTGTTAGAGGCAAATAAGGCCCAGAGAGACAGACAGATAGAGAGAGAGAGAGAGATGGAGCTAGGAGGTGGTGCGAGAGGTCTACTAGATAGGGGGGAGGGGTGTGCGATTGTGAGATCGATGAAAAGAGGGGCGAGAGTTTACACGAGCGTGGGACCATATGAGAGACACGTGGCATGGACAGAGAAGGGAGGAGATGGAAAGTGTGTGTGTGTGTGTGGTAGGTAGACATCGCTAGAGAGGTTTATCGACTGGTGTGTCAGAAAGAAGGAGTTGTGGAGACCGTGGGAGAACGACCTAAAGAAAAAAATAAATGTGCGCGATGGATAGAATGCTGAGGGAGGGGAGGGTGAGGAGCGCATGTGCATGCACGTGAGAAAGTTAGTTCTAGCTACAAAGGTTAGAGGATTGTGTGGGTTTAAGAGACTAACAAAGATCATAATTCGATATGAAAGTGGATTCATATATTGGAATAAGAGATCATAGTGTTATAAACCTATGCATGCATGAATATAGCGGTGATACACGTGGTGTGGTTTTGGACATGTTATAATATAATGTGATAATGCGCGGCGTTTGCAACTCACTACTAAATATTGAACAATCTAAACCATACTATCTATTGAACAATCTCACATTTGTATTTGAACTTGTGATAATATGTGGCGTTTGCAGCTCACAACTAAATATTGAACAATCTAAACCATACTATATATCGAACAATCTCACATTTCATTTTAGTTTGTGATAATGTGTGGCGTTTGCAACTCACAGCTAAATACTTGTAGGCGCAGGGGGCAGGGTGTCGTGGTTTTGTCACGGCAGATGTCCTTAGTGTCAGGACTTAGTCGCGAGGCCAACGCATCTATGTGGTAGCTTGAGAGGGGTTGAGTGGGACGAGAGACGCAGGGCGGATCAAGACACAAGACAAGGATTTAGACAGCTCCGGGCCCCCGGGAAACATCATCCGGTAATAGCCCCACATGTTGTTTGTGGCCAGGTCTCATTATCATCATGAGGGAGTCGCCGTAAACCGGCTCTCTGTGTCTAGCCCTAGAGATTGTTTCTTCTTGCTTGTCCCTCTTTGGGGAGCCCTGCCCCTCCTTATATATGTAGAAGGGGCGGGTTACATGTGGAGTCCTATTAGGATTAGGACTAGTCTATCTCTAATACAAACCGGATACAAGTCCAGGTCTTAACTCTTTGTAAGACAAATATTCCTCACGCCTTTCCTTGTAAACCGGCCCACCATAGTATGAATCGGCCTTCATGAACCGCCCGTTGGGCCACCGGGTCTTATCGCTCCTCTGACCCGCCTGCCGGATTACCAATGAATCGTAAACCGCCAGGTCCAAACGGGTCGCCAGTGGATCGTCAATTCTCAGCCGGGTCTCAAGTACATGGCCATGTCCGGCCGGGTTATACTTCCGGCCGGTTTATGCCACGGGGTATATCCCCGACATTAGCCCCCAGTTTAATTTGGATTTATCCATGTTAAACTGATCCTGTAAAACAAATACAAGAACAAATTTGACAGATTATGCTCCGGGTTAAGAATTTTTGTAAATCGGCATCTGATCATTCTTAATTCCTTGTAATTTCCTCCTTCTGAAAAATCCGAGTCAATAGACCAGCTTCATAATCAATTTGCTTGTACAAGATATTTCGTAAATAAAGAATCCATTTGAATCGGCCTTCAATGCTCTGATTTGAAAAAATATTGGTCGTCAAATATTCAACTGATATCAGCCGGTTTGAAAATGTAGAACTTGCCGGTTTATCATTGCCAAAATTGCAGGTTTATAAATATTGATGGCACCGGGTCATAATTGTTGCCGACGCCGGGTCATAGTTAATGGTGACGCCGAGTCATGATTGTTGGTAACGCCGGGTCATGATTGTTGCAGACACCGGGTCAATCTGGTTTGCTCAAAACTGAAATTGAAAGATATTTCTCGCTTATATCCATATTACCTGTAGCCCCCAACTCTTGAGCAGAACAAAGTGATGGCTTAAGACTTGCTTCAATATAAATACTGCCACTTTTGAAGAAATCCATTTTGTTTATCCCAGTCACATAGTAAAAACTGAATACTCCATATTATGTAGCCGCCAAGTGCCGGGTTGTCTTGCTTGCGGCAACCTGGGACTTGAAATTGCCTTATGCTCATAAAAACTTCAACCAGTGTAGCCCCCAAGGGCCGGGTCATTATGCAATAATGAGCAGGGACTTTCTAAATATAATCATGTAGATTTGAGCAGTGATGTGTAGCCCCCAAGGGCCGGCTCATTAAGATAATATTAAGCTGGGACTTTATATATACTTCATTGAAAATAACATCATATGATGTAACCCCCATCATGGGGCTTGAACCCACGTCCACAAGGTTAAGAGCTTTGTGCTTTACCAACTGAGCAATAAGCCTTCAATATAATGGATTAAGACTTGTGTACCTTGAATTGTTGACAGGAGCAATTGGTAGCCCCTAGGGGTCGGCCCATTATGATATGATGAGTCGGGTCTTCAATAAGATGAGCAAAAAAATGACTTTGCATTAGCCCCCAAGTGTCATGGTGCATGCCTACAGCGACATGAGACTTGCATATTTGATATAATCTCAACTTTGAATAATGTATCCCCCATGTGCCGGGTCGTAAGCCTGCAGCGACTCGGGACTATTCCTTCCATTGTAGAATAAATCATATACTTTGATAAAATAATAGCCATTGCGCTAAAGCGACTTTGAAAACCTCAATAATACCGGTTACTAATAACCATAAAAAAAATCCAGCCGTGTTGGCTATTCAAGATAATATAATCCGGTATGTAAACCTTATTCATTCAATATCATAATGAAAATTCAGCCAAGTTTGGCTATTTGAATAATATAACCCAATGATTTATAAGCGCATGATTTCAATGGCGCAATCCAAATATATACTGGCGACTTATAGTCCAAAGCCAGGCCGGGTTAACAAACACCGGATAATTTCTCATCATATACTAGCGACTTATCGTCTTAAATCCAGGCCGGTTTAATAAACACCGGATAATTTATCAACATACTGGCGACTTATAGTTGAAAGCCAGGCCGGGTTAATAAACGCCAGTGATTTATAATCACGCTTTATTCAACCTGTTTCTGCATACAACAAGTTTAAAGTGTCCTGGCGGTTTACCGCCGGACGGGTCATAATGCCCAACATATAACCTGGGTTGATAACCAGGCTGCACTTAAGAATAATCAAATATGAAATATATCATACCTGTGACATTAAATCACATCATTGGTTGGCCAACTTTATTGTAGTAAAGGTGATAACCCCAATCTTGAGTACTGATAACTCCTTCCATAGTGTGCCAGTTTATGATAAAACCGTGCCGGGTTGTGATAAACACCGGATTAACCATATATAATACTGGCGACTTGTAATCAAACCAGACCAGGCTGATAGTCTTAGGATTATAATTTGATCGTGTACTGACAACTTGTAGTTGACAGCCTAACCGGGTTGACAAACACCGGTTTGAAAACATCATCAATCTTATCAAAAGAAAGAGAAACTTAGCAAAAGGCAAATAAAACCGTTGTAGTCGAGGCTTTTCACGGGCTGCCAGGCCCTAAATTCGACAGCAAAAAATCTCCAAACAACATTGTGAGATGTGCTTAGCGGGTGCCTACGTTTGAGATGTTGTTTTACAACACTCTCTTTGGCCCCGGATTGATGTGGCTTTGAGCCGATCAAGAGGTGTGACTGTGGTTCGGATACGACCAAGCCCCAAGTGATGTTGTGGCATCGCGCCGATCAAGAGGTGTAGCTATGGTTCGGGTACGACCAAGCCCCCAAGTGATGCTGCGGCATTGCGCCGATCAAGAGCTGTAGCTATGGTTCGGATACGACCAAGCCCCCAAGTGATGCTGCGGCATTGCGCCGATCAAGAGGTGTAGCTATGGTTCGGATACGACCAAACCCCCAAGTGATGCTGTGGCATTGCGCCGATCAAGAGGTGTAGCTATGGTTCGGATACGACCAAGCCCCCAAGTGATGTTGTGGCATTGCGCCGATCAAGAGGTGTAGCTATGGTTCGGATATGACCAAGCCCCCAAGTGATGCTGTGGCATTGCGCCGATCAAGAGGTGTAGCTATGGTTCGGATACGACCAAGCCCCCAAGTGATGCTGTGGCATTGCACCGATCAAGAGGTGTAGCTACGGTTCGGATACGACCAAGCCCCCAAGTGATCAATAGTATGACAGGCCAATAAGGCGGGATACCCATGTTTGAACCGCGCATCATGGCATTAGGTCCTCTTCGGCTACCTTTAACTTTTTGCAAGAGATAAATTCTTCTTGAACCGGGATTTTGAACCGGATATTGAGAGCTTCAATGTTTTATGGGAGACATCTTTCCCTTGAACCGGATTTTAAACCGGAACCTTCATTTCAGCCGGAAATTTTCTGACGGCCTTTCAGCTCGAACTTGCGAGAGATTAATTCCTCTTGAACCGGAAATTCTTAAACCGGATTGGAGAGCTTCAGAACTTTGTGGGAGAATAGATTCCCCTTCAACCGTATTTCAAATCGGCATTCTTTATTTTGAACCGGAAATTTTCTGACGGCCTTCAAATTGTCATCAATATGGTAGTAGCCTCCGGGACCGGGTTATCTTTCCCTCCAACGTCCTGGGGTTCTTGACTTCACTGAAAACCGGCATATAGCTGAATCATATCATTGTAGCCCCCGAGTCTCAAGGTGACTCGAGGAGTTGGCTTGAGATTCTCCGTGTTTGACCATAGCAGAAGGTGTATATCATTGATGTTGATAACGTGATGTGAATCCACAGAAGTTGAGGTGACTGCGGTAGGTTATAAATGATCATGTACGAGCCGTGTCAGCAACTCGGCCAATGGTTCCTTCCAACTGGCGATTTGAAGTTAACCAAAACTGTAGTGCTGGCGACTTGTGCGCCTACCCATTGAGCCATCCAGTGTAGACGGCGGTTGATAGTATATGATAATTTGCCTCTATTTTGTTGAGAGAAAACCAGGCTACCCAAGCTGTGACTTGCTCATACTCAATAAACAGCTCATCCAGACGGGTGTGGCCCAGTGTGTTGATGTAGACCAGGCCGCGAAAGACGGACGACAAAGACGACCGCAGCATCAGAGGCGGCTCGAACAGATAATTCGGCCGCAGCATCAGAGGCGGCTCAGGTCAGACGAATGAACCGGCCGCGGCGTTGTAAGCCGGTGCAGACGGACGAATCAATCGCAGGCGCGGTAAGCCGCGCGAACGGGCGAGTCAACTGCGTCATGTTGATGTAGCGGGGCGGCGATTCGAGCAGCAGGGCATGGACGGGAGCTAGTGAAAAAATAATGCTGACGGATGCCACTTTGCCACACCTTTGTAATGAATAATGGTCCTGCGAAAAAATACCACATACCGGAGTAATTGTTCTTTGATGAAAAACAATTATATTTAATAAAATAAAATTGGATGGATATCACCTGGTTTTTTATTGGCTGTGCAACTGGCAAGCAGCGCCATGCTTGTTTGTCTGCACACATCAACTGCTATTGTATAGTCTGATGCTTCACGTGGGGTGACCCTCCTCTTATCCTTTCTTTTTCTTTGTATTCATGTGATGAAGAAATAGCAGTAGCTTTTGGTCTCCTCGAATGAGTAGTACTAGCAGCAATACATTTTGTAACACCAATTCTTTGCAGTATGCCTTCAGGTGCACCACCGCAGGAGCCATGCTACAACGGAGGCCTCGACAGCGAAGGAAAACGCCGGTGAGAAATCATACCGGCGGTTTGAACCTTAAAATATGTCTGTAATGGAGCCTGGAACCGGCGGCTCAAAGCGGAACGACATCCGAGAAGCGAAGGGCCGGTCCGGCGACTCAACGCGGAACGGCAGCGGAGGAGTGGAGGCCCGGCTTAATAACTAAGCAGAAGCCGCGGCAGCGTAAGTGCGCCTCGGCGGGTCAAAGGGGTGTATCCGCGATGACACCGGTTTGAAGAGGCATGGTGAAATAGCGCTGGCAGCTCAACCGTGGTGGAAACCCGGCGGCCGTGGCCTGTTCAACGCGAGATAAATGAGATCCAGCAGAGGAGAAGCGCTGTGGCGGTTTAAACCGGTGTGGACGGGCGAGTCACCGAGGCGGGTTGTCATGCCGGTGATTCACCAAGGCAGGAGCGGCGACTCGCAGGTGAAGCGGAGTAAGGGTGACTCACGGCAATCCTTGTCCAGTGGCTCAACGCAGGTGGCCGGTTTAAAGACGAAGAGGCCGCGAGCAGGCGGAGGCGAAACAGCCGGCTTCGATGGAGGAGTCCAGGTTGTGGTGATTTTGACTTAATCCACATCCAAGTCCGCTAAATCATGGAGACTTGAAAAAACCATCTCACGGTTTGCTCATGTGATACTGTACTCCAGTAGTACTATCCAAATCACGCACTAGTACTCGTGGCTGGCTTGATCAAAGGAATCATTAAAAAATGAATCTGGACCTTGCTGTACAGATTACTCCTTCCCAAAATCTGAGTTTTCAGGTGGACTGATCTGACACGACGTACGGTGGTTGCAGCGCAATTCCTGTCGATCTTGGCGACACGCAACTGTGGGAGCAAAAAATTGACCTTTCATCCAGATTCGATGGATCGTGTTACATCGACGATATACACAAAAAACTCAAACCCTAAATTCCTTTGAACTCAATCTCATATACGTCGCCATTGAATACTTCTCCAATCTTGACCGACGACCTCATAATTGATGCGAATTCTTCCGCGTCTGTTCTTTGTCATCGGACCAATTACGATCTTCTCGAAACCCTAGAAAAGATCCCTCCAAGAACTCAACACCACCGTACGCAGCCCCACGGTGGGCGCCAACTGTCGTGGTTTTGTCACGACAGATGTCCTTAGTGTCAGGACTTAGTCGCGAGGCCAACGCATCTATGTGGTAGCTTGAGAGGTGTTGAGTGGGCCGAGAGACGCAGGGCGGATCAAGACACAAGACAAGGATTTAGACAGCTTCGGGCCCCGGGAAACATCATCCGGTAATAGCCCTACATGCTGTTTGTGGCTAGGTCTCATTATCATCATGAGGGAGTCGCCGTAAACCGGCTATTTGTGTCTAGCCCAAGAGATTATTTCTTCTTGCTTGTCCCTCTTTGGGGAGCCCTGCCCCTCCTTATACATGTTGAAGGGGCGGGTTACATGTGGAGTCCTATCAGGATTAGGACTAGCCTATATCTAATACAAACTGGATACAAGTCCAGGTCTTAACTCCTTATTAGACAAATATTCCTCACGCCTTTGCTTGTAAACTGGCCCACCATAGTATGAATCAGCCTTCATGAACCGCCCGTTGGGCCACCGGGTCTTGTCGCTCCTCTGACCCGCCTGCCAGATTACCAATGAATCGTAAACCGCCAGGTCTAAACGGGTCGCCAGTGGATCGTCAATTCTTAGCCGGCTCTCAAGTACACCGCCAAGTCCGGCCGGGTTATACTTCCGGTCGGTTTACGCCGCGGGGTATATTCCCAACACAGGGCACCATACATTATGTGATAAACACATTATACATATGAGACATGATTTAGATTATGAAGATCTAACTAGAGCTTGAAATGTATAGTGATTTGAAATCAACATAAGGTGGGTTCAAAAAATCAAGTTTGAGTTCATATATAGTACACATAGTTCACATCTTACTCGATAGTAATTATGTGGTGTGCTGTGAAGATAATATACAAATGATGGTTTAACTTGACAATAATGATGATTGTAGATCTTATGAAAATGGAGAAACGAATTCAAATGGTTTAACTTGACAACAATCATGATTGTAGATCTTATTCAAATAGAGAAACGAATTCAAATTTAGTTCATATTGAAGCGGTAGTATATACGTTTGGAATGCACTAAAATGTTCATTTGAGTAGCAGGTTGCATGCATTATACACGTAGCGAAACATTTTAATTGAACATAACATGAATTCAAAGTTTTGAATGGCATTTGTAGTGCGAATTGATTTGGTATAATACATGGGACTAGACTCTCTTGTGTGGTGTGAATTGATTTCTTTTTGGTTTTTTTGTCGAGGGAAATGCGAATTGATTTGGTACAGTACACGTTAGGCTTGTCATGAAATTTCAACCCGCGCCTTGTTATCCCGAAAGTTTAAGACATCTCTTTGTCTCGTTGTGCTCCTAAAATTCCCTCCATATCAACCTGCGCCTTGCTATCCCAAAATTACGATGCGCGCGAAAACTCCCACCTCCTGCGAAATCCCGACACACTAAATTCTCGTGATACCCCTAAACCGCAAGGACCGGATAGTTCAAATCCATGGGGCTACTTTTGTAACTTACCCCACATTTCGGACAATCGCGTCCCTAAGCCATGGTTCCAAACTCCCATCCCCTTTGCCCCCATTCGTACACCGAGGCCGCGAAAACCTGCAAAGCCCCACACCCTCCTCCGCCCGCCACCCAGACGGAGCCTCTCCCCCGACGATATCGTCCACCGCAATAGCTCGACGTCCCTCATCCACCGCACCAAATGAGGATCCGTCGTCGATCTCGTAGTCCCGCCAGTTCAGCCACCCCGTCCTCAACCTCCAAGGAGCTGCCCCGATGTTCGCCTCGTCTTTCGCGCCACCTCCATTCCCACAGCGCCGTCTTCACCTGCACCACCGGAAGGGCAGCACCATCACCGATTCCTCGGATGAAGCTAAGGCCTAATCGGCGCCACCATAGAGGTTCTATAGTAATCGCTGCATTTTCTTCTTGATTCGGTCTCGTGGTGCTGCCGACGCTCCATCCTGAGCCGCCATGGCGCGGTTCCATTTACGGCGGCATCGCTGGCCACTTCCTCCATGGCGTCGCTCCTTCGGTGGAGACGTCCACATCAATCCAAGCTGCTGCTACTGCTCCGGCTCTCGCTGGCCCTGCTGCTGCTACTTCGGCTCTCACTCGCGTTGCTGCTCTGCTCTTGCTCTCAGCCCCTGCCTAGTCTGTTATGGCTCTTGCTCGCGCTGCTGCTCTTGCCCTTGCTTGCGCTGCTAGTCTACTCTTGCTCATGCTTCTGCTGCACGAGTAGCAGCTCCAGCTCTCGCTCGAGCTCCTGCTGCTGCTACCCAAGATGCTGCTACACGACCAGCTGCCCCGGCTCTTGCACGCGCTGCTGCTCTAGACGCTGTTCCTGCTCTACCCCGGCTGCTCTACCCCGGCTGCTCTCTTGTAGTACGGTCCCTGCTGGAGCGGCTACCGATTTAGATCACTGCTACTCTGCCACTAGTGCTCGAGCGACCAAAACTATTAGTGCACTGCCTTTCTGCTACTAGTGCGTTCAGTAAAATTAAGTTTCGACAGCAAAATTCAGTTTCGACAGTTAAATTCAGTTTTGGCAGTTAAGTTCATACATGAGTGGCTGATGTACTTTACATCTAGCACTTTTCGGTTATGTATTTTACATCATCTATCGGAGATGCTATTAGAATACCACTTCTGGTTAACATTGTCTCTCTTGTCCTCTTCAGCCTCGCCGTCGTATGATGCCGCTTGAAGCTACGTCGGTATTTCCCCAAAGAGCAAGGGATGATGCAGCACAGCGGCGGTTGGTATTTCCTTCAGTGATGAGACCAAGGTTATCGAACCAGTAGGAGAACCAAGCAACACTACGTAAACAACACCTGCACACAAATAACAAATACTCGCAACCCGACGTGTAAAAGGAGTTGTCAATCCCTTTCGGGCAATGGCGCCAAAAATTGGCAAACACACGTGAGAGAGTAGTAAATATTGATAGTTCCAACGCCAAATAAAATAAATTGCAGCAAGGTATTTTGTATTCTTGGTTTAATATATCTAAAAATAAGAGGCAAATAAAATAGATCGCAAGGCAAATATATTAAAGAAGAGGTCTGGGGGTCGTAGGTTTCACTAGTGGCATCTCTCGAGAAAAATAGCAAACGGTGGGTGAGCAAATTACTGTTGGGCAATTGATAGAACTTCAAACAATCATGAAGATATCCAGGCAATGATCATTATATAGGCATCATGTCCAATGTTAGTAGACCGACTCCTGCCTGCAGCTACCACTATTACTCCACACATCGACTGCTATCCAGCATGTATCTAGTGTATTACATTCAGAGAGAAATAGAGTAATGCAATCAGAACGATGACATGATGTAGACAAGATCTATTTATGTAGAAATAGACCACATCGTTTTATCCTTAGTAGCAACGATACATACGTGTCGGTTCCCCTTCTGTCACTGGGATCAAGCACCGTAAGATCGAACCCACTACAAAGCACCTCTTCCCATTGCAAGATAAATAGATCAAGTTGGCAAAAAAACCAAATACCGTAGAAGAAATACGAGGCTATAAGCAATCATGCATATAGGAGATCAAAGAAGACTCAAATAACTTTCAAGGACAAAAAGATAGATCTGATCATAAACTCAAAGTTCATCCGATCCCAACAAACACACTTCAAAAAAAGTTACATCATATGGATCTCCAAGAGACCATTGTATTGAGAATCAAACGAGAGAGAGGAAGCCATCTAGCTACTAATTACAGACCCGAAGGTCTACAAAGAACTACTCACGCATCATCGGAGAGGCACCAATGGAAGTGGTGAACCCCTCCGTGATGGTGTCTAGATTGGATTAGGTGGTTCTACACTCTGCGGCGGCTGGAATTGATTTTCGTCGAATCCCCTTGGGTTTCTGGAATATTGGGGTATTTATAAAGCAAAGAGTCGGTTCAGGGGGCACCCGAGGTGGGCACAATCCACCAGGGCGCGCCTGGGCCTCCAGGCGCACCCTGGTGGGTTGTGCTCCCCTCGGAGCACCCCCAGGCGCTTCTCCGGCCCACTGGATGTCTTCTGGTCCAAAAAAATCTACAAATTTTTTTGCTGCGTTTGGACTCCATTTAGTATTGATTTCTTGCGATGTAAAAAACATGCAGAAAACAACAACTGGCACTTGGCACTATGTCAATAGGTTAGTACCAAAAAATGATATAAAATGACTATAAAATGATTATAAAACATCCAAGAATGATAATATAATAGCATGGAACAATAAAACGTTATAGATACGTTGGAGACGTATTAGCATCCCCAAGCTTAATTCCTGCTCGTCCTCGAGTAGGTAAATGATAAAAACAGAATTTTTGATCTGGAATGCTGCCTAACATGTCATCTCATATTCTTTTCTTTATAGCATGGACATTTGGACTTTTATGTGATTCAAAGCAATAGTCTAGTTTTGACATGATGACTTAAATACTCAAGCATATCAACAAGCAACCATGTCTTTCAAAATATCAACGCTAAAATAAGTTATCCCTAGCCCATCATGCTCAATCATTGATCCATTCATGAAACACACTCGCATATTAACTACACCCAATGCTCAAGTACAATCATAGTGCCTCCTAGTTGGTGCTTTATAAGAGAAAATGGAGACTCAAATGGAAACTAAAAATTGCATAAAGTAAAGAAAGGCCGTTCGCGGAGGGAAGTAGGGATTTGTAGAGGTGCGAGAGTTCAAAGCGAAAAACTTAGAGATAGAAACATTTTGGGAGGTGTGCTTTTCCCACCAACGAAAACGACTTAGAGTTCCCAACACTTTCCATCCTAGATATATCATAGGTGGTTCCCAAACAGAAAATAAAGTTTATTCCTTTCTCCACCATACTTTCACTTTCCATGGCTAACCGTATCCACAGGTGCCTTCCATACCAATGCTTTCCAAGGAATTTATTATTTGACAACATAAAGAATTTCATTTTTCATTTCGGGACTGGGCATCCCTATTACCTTTGCCTTACTCTCGTGCAATGACAAGTGAATAAACACTCATCGTGAGAATAACACATCTAGCATGGAAAATATTAGCCACCCCTCACCGCCTCACGAGCGGTACGAACACACAAAAGAGAAGTTTATTATGAAAATTAGAGATGGCACATACAAATTTGCTTAGAACTGCAAAAGAATACCGCATATAGGTAGATATAGTGGACTCATGTGGTAAAACTGGTTTAAAGGTTTTTGGATGCACAGGTAGTGATCATACTTAGTGTAAAATGAAGGCTAGCAAAAGATTGAGAAGTGACCAACCAAGAAACGAATAATCTCATAAGCGAGCATTAAGCATAATAACACCGAATAATGCACCACAAGTAGGATGTAATTTCATTGCATGACTATAGACTTTCGTGCTTGCATAGGGAATCACAAATCTTAACACCAATATTCTTACCAAAGCACAATTACTCATCAACATGACTCACATATCACATCATCATATCTCAAAACTATTACAAGGAATCAAATTTATTTTGTCCAATGATCTTCATGAAAGTTTTTATTATATCCTTCTTGGATATCTATTACTTTGGAACTAACTTTTTCATGTGTTGCTTTTCATAAGCTCAAACAAATATAAGTGAAGATCATGAGCATAATATTTCTTTCTCTCAGATTAATTTAAGTGAAGCAAGAGAGAATTTCTGAAAAAAATTACTAACACTCAAATAAATCTAAGTGAAGCAAGAGAGCATTTCTTAAAAAATAACTAAGCACACCTTGCTCAAAAAGATATAAGTGAAGCACTAATAACCCACAAGTATAGGGGATCGTTTGTAGCCTTCTTCGATAAATAAGAGAGTCTAACCCAACGAGGAGCTAAAGGCAGAACAAATATTCCCTCAAGTTCTATCGACCACCGATACTACTCTACGCACACTTGACATTTGCTTTACCTAGAACAAGTATGAAACTATGAGTACTTTACGAGAATAAAACTACGAACAAATTGCAAGGTAATAAAGTGGATAGCTTTTCTCAACAAGAAAGTCATTTGTCCCTAGGCAATCGATAACAAGTACCGGTAATCATTCTGTAATTTTATATGAGGAAGAGGCATGAGCTAACATACTTTCTCTACTTGGATCATATGCACTTATTATTGGATCCCTAGCAAGCATCTGCAACTACTAAAGATCATTAAGGTCGTGAAACCCAACCATAGCATTAAGTATCAAGTCCTCTTTACTCCCATACGCCACAACCCACCTACTCGGGTTTAAGTTTCTGTCACTCTCGCAACCCACCATAAGCAAATGATGAACATATTGCAACACCCTACAGCGGGGCCCCTCACATTTGCGCGAGACGGAGGGCACCGTAGGACAGCACCATAAATAAAATATACAATCATACCAACAAAGATCACGATTAACAACAGGAGAAAACGGATCTACTCAAACATCATAGGGTAGCCAAATATCATTGGGAAATAATATATGGACTTGAGAACCATGTTTAAGTAGAGATTACAGTGGGGAGAAGGGGTGTTACACCGCTGCAAAGGGGGAGAAAGTTGGTCTTGACGGTAGCAAGATTGTTGATGTAGATCGCCATCATGATCCTAGCCCCGGCGGCACTCCGGCGCCAGCGGGAGAGAGGGGGAGAGAGCCCCCACCTTCTTCTTCTTCCTTGGCCTCCCCTCTAGATGGGAGGAGAGTTCCCCCTCTGGTCCATGGCCTACATGGCGGTGGAGGGGCGACAGCCCCTCCGAGATTGGATCTCCCACTCTATTCCCTTCTGTTTCTCGTTCCCCATATCTGGCCGAAAACCGTTTC
Organism: Aegilops tauschii subsp. strangulata; assembly: GCF_002575655.3. NCBI lineage: Eukaryota > Viridiplantae > Streptophyta > Magnoliopsida > Poales > Poaceae > Aegilops > Aegilops tauschii. The sequence goes on from NC_053041.3 coordinate 332,744,811, forward strand.
TTATATTCCGGTAGATCTGTAACTCCGATTGCGCTGAGATTTTAACACGATTTTTTCCAAATTTAAGCTTCCTTGCGCCCGAAGTAGAGCCCCAACCGACGTACGAGGTGAGCACAACCCACCACCACGCTCCTGGCTCCGGCGTCGCGCCCTGGTGTCTTGTGGTGTGTGTGGGCCTCCGTTTGCGGTGATTCCAACTCCCAAAAATCACATATATTCCAAAATAATTCTTCGTAAAAATTTATTGCATTTGAACTTCGTTTGACATGGATTTTCTGCGATACAAAAAACATGAAAAAATAGGAACTGGCACTGGGCACTGGATCAATAGGTTAGGCCAATAAATGATATAAAAAGGTGCCAAAAATATGTAAAAGTTGTATAATATTGGCATGAAACAATCAAAAATTATAGATACGACGGAGATTTATCAGCATCCCCAAGCTTAATTCCCGCTCGTCTTCGACTAGGTAAATGATAAAAAAATATTTTTTATGTAGAATGCTACCTAGCATAAACTTGATCATATGTCTAATCATGGCATGAATATTGAGACATAAGTGATTCAAAGAAATAGTCTATAATTTGACATAAAGAAATCAATACTCAGGCATCCCAACAAACAATCATGTCTTTCAAAATATCAACACTAAAGAAAGCTATCCCTACAAAATCATATAGTCTTGTCATGCTCTCTCTTCTTAAAACAAAGTATTTATCATGCACAACCCGATGACAAGCCGAGCAATTGGTTCATACTTTTTAATGCGCTTCAGTTTTTTCAACCCTCACGCAATACATGAGCGCAAGCCATGGATATAGCACTACGGGTGGAATAGAGTATGACGATAGGGTTAAATTTAGAGAAGACAAAAAAGTAAGAAAGTCTCACATCGACGCGGCTAACCAACGGGCTATGGATATGCCAATCAATTGATATCAATGCGAAGAGTAGGGATTGCCATGCAACGAATGCACTAAGAGCTATAAGTGTATTAAAGCTCAATATGTAAACTATGTAGGTGTGCATCTAATCCTATAATGAAAAAATCCCACTAGTATATGAAAGTGACAACATAGGAGACTCTCCATATGAAAAACATGGTGCTACTTTGAAGCACAAGTGTGGTAAAGGATACTAACAATGCCCTTCTCTCTTTGTTTATTTTTTTTCTTTTTCTTTTTTTCTTTCTTTCTTTTTCTTTCTTTTTCTCTCATTGTCCGGAGTCTCATCCCTAATTGTGGGGGAATCATAGTCTCCATCATCCTTTCCTCACTGGGGCACTGCTCTAAAAATGAAAATTGATGATCATCACACTTCTATTTATGTATAACTCAACAGAAATAAAAATTACAACTCGATAACTATGACAAAGTATGACTCTATATGAATGCCTATGGCAATGTACTAGGATGTGTAATGATCTAGCGTAACATGTATAAAAAATGATGAACAGCGGATGAGCCACAACTACTATGTCCGCTATATGTATATGATCATGCAAAGCAATATGACAATGAATGCTCAAGTCATCAAAACGGAAGCGGTGGAAATTGCATGGCAATATATCTCGGAATGGCCATGGAAAAGCTATAATACGTAGGTATGGTGGCTGTTTTGTGGAAGATATAATAAGGCTTATGTGTGATAGAGTGTATCATATCACTGGGTTTGGATGCACCGGCGAAGTTTGCACCGACTCTCGAGGTGAGAAAGGGCAATGCACGGTACTGTAGAGGCCAGCAAATTGCGGAAAGGTAAGAGTGCGTATATTCCATGGACTCACATTAGTCATAAAGAACTCATATACGTATTGCAAAAGTTTATTAGCCCTTGAAGCAAAGTACTACTATGCATGCCCCTAGGCGGATAGATTGGTAGGAAAAGACCATCGCTCGTCCCCGACTGCCACTCATAAGGAAGACAATCAATAATAAATCATGCTCCAACATCATAGCATAACGAGAGACTATACGTGCATGCTTCGGGAATCACAAACCTTAACACCAATATTCTTACTAACCACAACCATTTACTAGTACCTCCCACATATTATCATCTCTATATCGCAAAACTATTGCAAGGAATCAAACATATCATATTCAGTGATCCATAAGTTTTATGTAGGATTTTATGACTAACCATGTGAATGACCAATTCCTTTTGACTCTCTAAATAGATCTAAGTGAAGCATGAGAGTTTAATTCTTTCTACAAAAGATCATGCTCTAATAAATATAAGTGAAGCAAAAGAGCATTCTACAAACAACGGTTTTCCATGTGAAGAGAAACACGCAATCCGAACTTCAAATGATATAAGTGCAGCACATGAAGCGTTCTATAAAGCCACACTCAAAAGATATAAGTGAACTGCAATGAGCATTCTATAAGTCAACCATGGACTATCTCATACCATCATGGTGCATGAATGAAAAGTGAAAAATAAACACAAAAGACGCTCCAAGATTCACACATATCACATGAATGAAACGAGAACGAAAACATACCAATATTTGTTGAAGAAAGATGGGATGCCTTCCGAGGCATCCCCAAGCTTAGACACTTGAGTCTCCTTGAATATTTACTTGGGGTGCCTTGGGCATCCCCAAGATTGAGCTCTTGCATCTCCTCCTTCTCCTCATATCGAGACCTCCTCGATCTTTGATCACTTCATCCACACAAAACTCAACAAAAAGCTCGGTAAGATCCGTTAGTATAATAAAGAAAATCACTACTCTAAGTACTATTGCAAACCAATTCATATTTTGTTTTTGCATTGTAGGTACTGTAATATAACTTTTCCATGGCTTATACCACCGAAAAAATCAATAGTTTCGTCAAAACAAGCAAACAATGCATCAAAAACGGAATCTGTCTTAAACAGGACAGTCTGTAGTAATCTGAACATTCACCATACTTCTGGTACTCCAAAAATTCAGAAAAACTTAGCAAATAAACAATTTGTATAGAAAGACAGTGCAAAAAGTTTCAGAAGCTTTCGACATTCCAGTAAAAAATGTAAAATCGCACGCTACAGCCAAAGTTTCTGTTTTTGCACCGCCATACCAACAAGCAATCTACTCTCCGAAATGCAAATCTTGGCACATTATTTTTATAATACAATGTACAAGGGGATAATTATTTTTGTTGAAAAGTTTCTGAAATTCAAGATTCACAATGTTTCCATGGGCATGAACAAAGTTCAAGGCATGCTCCCGCTTCCACGGTGCTCGTCTATCTCACTTTCACTGTTCTTTTTGTGAAGTTTTAATTTCCCCTCTATATTTTTTTTAAACTTTATAAAAGCACTCAACAGAAATAAATGACTCTCTAAAACTTCTAGGTTGTCTCCTTGGCAGCGCTTTCTTTAAAGCCATTAAGCTAGGCATAAAGTGCTCAAGTAACGGATCCACCCGGATCCAAGGTATATCAAAGCCAATTTTAATTAACAATGATTTGGCATTTAGTAGTGAGAACAAAGCAACATATATTATGCAATGACGAAGTCTAACTCTCTTCCTATGCATCGACATGTCATACAAGAACAATTCATGTACATCAAGTAAAGGCCAATACATAGCATAAGAAGTTTCTTGCAATTGTATCATGTTGGAAACATAGAGAGGTGGAGATATAGTTCCTGTCTCATAATAATTGTAAGTAGGAGCAGCAATCGCATGCATATTATACTCATCAAAATTATCATGTGTAGTGGTAGAACGCAACCCATCAATGTAATCCTTAATAAGTGCAAACTTCTCCAATATAGTGTAGTTTGGAGAATTCAAAAAGATAATAGGACTATCATGTGTAGGTGCAATAGCAACAATGTCATTCTTAACATAAGGAACTATAGCAAGTTCATCTCCATAAGCATAATTTAAATGGGCATCATGGCCACAAGCATAGCAAGCATCATCAAAAAGGGATATTTCAAAAGAATCAACGAGATCATAGCAATTATCATGGCATTCATCCTTCGGTAAGAACGAAGGGATATTAAATAATGTATGAGTTGAAGAGTTTCTCTCATTAGAAGGTGGTCACAGGTGATCAATCCGCTCTTCCTCCTTTTTCTACGCTCTCCTCCTCATCTTTTTATCCAATGGGCTCACAATATCATCAATTTCTTCTTCCATAGACTCCTTCAAAATATTAATCTCTTCTCAGGCAGCGGAGATTTTCTCAATAAATAAATCAATATCGTAATTGAATTTATAATTATCATAGCAATATTTAAGGATAGCAAAAATTTCAGGTCTATAAACTAAATCATCAAAATCTTCAAACTTTTCAAACAAAGATTCAATTTCATAAGCACCCTTAAAAGCAACAAATTCTTCTATTCTTTCCACATCATAATAATCATATATACCATTGGCATAAGAAGCCAAGGTTTCATTATCATTAAATTTGCATGAAAAGGGGAGGTGTGTAGCGTTCATCCTAGAGCAATAAGTAAAATCATATCTCAAGCATAAATCCCGAGCATACCAATGCAACATATAAATATGATCCCATAAAAGTTTCCCTTTTTGTGTCAACCGATAATCCCTAAAGTATTCACGTTGATTCAACGTTACTCCCATTATCAAGTTGAATGGGGTTTTCTCAGGATTATCAAAGTAGTGCATAATATTTTTCACATAACGAGCATCGAGGGTTTTAGGAGGTTCCCCATCTCCATGAGTAGCAAGTATAACTAATTTTTTTGGTGTTTCCAGTTCCATATCCATAACTAAATATAGAGAACAACTTAGAACAGGAAATAAAACTACTTAGTGATAAAGCAAACAAGCACACACGAGAATATTCACCCCGCGCTATTGCTCCCCGGCAACGGCGCCAGAAAAAGGTCTTGATAACCCAAAAGTATAGTGGATCGTTTGTAGCCTTCTTCAATAAATAAGAGTGTCGAACCGAATGAGGAGCTAAAGGCAGAACAAATATTCCCTCAAGTTCTATCAACCACCGATACAACTCTACGCACACTTGACGTTTGCTTTACCTAGAACAAGTATGAAACTACGAGTACTTTGCGAGAATAAAACTACGAATAAATTGCAAGGTAATAAAGTGGATAGCTTTTGTCAACAAGAAAGCCATTTTTCCCTAGGCAATCGATAACAAGTACCGGTAATCATTCTTCTAATTTTATATGAGGGAGAGGAATGAGCTAACATACTTTCTCTACTTGGATCATATGCACTTATGATTGGACCCCTAGCAAGCATCCGCAACTACTAAAGATCATTAAGGTCGTGAAACCCAACCATAGCATTAAGTATCAAGTCCTCTTTACTCCCATATGCCACAACCCACCTACTCGGGTTTAAGCTTATGTCACTCTCGCAACCCACCATAAGCAAATCATGAACATATTGCAACACCCTACAGCAGGGGCCCCTCACGTTTGCGCGAAACGGAGGGCACCCCAAGACAGCACCATAAATAAAATATACAATCATACCAACCAAGATCACGAATAACCCACAGGATAGCCAAATATCATTGGGAAATAATATATGGAGTTGAGCACCATGTTTAAGTAGAGATTACAGTGGCAGAAGGGGTGTTACACTGCTGCATAGAGGGGGAGAAAGTTGGTGTTGACGGTGGCAAGATTTCTGATGTAGATCGCTGTCACGATCCTAGCCCCGGCGGCACTCCAGCGCCACCAGGAGATAGGGCGAGAGAGCCCCCCTCCTCCTTCTTCTTCTTCTTCCTTTGCCTCCCCCCTAGATGGGAGGAGAGTTCCCCCTCTGGTCCATGGCCTCCATGGCGGGGGAGCGGCGGGAGCCCCTCCGAGATTGGATCTCCCTCTCTGTTTCTCGTTTCCCAGACCTGGCCAAAAACCGTTTCTTATATTCCGGAGATCCTTAACTCTGATTGCGTTGAGATGTTAACACGATTTTTTCCGGATATAAGCTTCCTTGCGCCCGAAGTAGAGCCCCAACCAACGTACGAGGTGAGCACAACCCACCACCACGCGCCTAGCTCCGGGGTCGCACCCTCATGTCTTGTGGTGTGTGTGGGCCTCTATTTGCGGTGATTCCAGTTCCCAAAAATCACATATTTTCCAAAGTAATTCTCTGTAAAATTTTATTGCATTTGGACTTCGTTTGATATGGATTTTCTGCGATACAAAAAACATGCATAAAACAGGAACTGGCACTGGGCACTGGATCAATAGGTGAGTACAATAAATCATATAAAAAGGTGCCAAAAATATGTGAAAGTTGTATAATATTGGCATGAAACAATAAAAAATTATAGATACGATGGAGACACATAGCTCATAAAAATTTAAGTAAAGCATAGAGAGCAATCTTAACAAGTCATGGCATAATTTTGGCTCTCTCAAATAGGTCTGTCCAGCAAGGAATCAAGACAAAAAAACACAAAGCAAAACAAGCAAATACTCATATCATACAAGACGCTCCAAGCAAAACTCATAGTATGTGACGAATAAAAATATAACTTCGAGTAAAATATTGATGGTCCTTAGAAGAAAGAGGGGATGCCACTCGGGGCATCCCCAAGCTTAGTTGCTTGCTTCTCTTTGGATAATAGCTTGGGATGCCATCGGCATCCCCAAGCTTAGGCTCTTCTTACTCCTTATTCCTTCATCCATTGTAACATCACCCAAAACTTGAAAACTTCAATCACACAAAACTCAACAAAACCTTCGTGAGATCCCTTAGTATAAGAAAGCAAATCACTACTATAAATACTGTATTAAACCAATTCATATTTTATTCTTGCATTATATCTACTGTATTCCAACTTTTCTATGGCAAAAACTCATCAAAGAAAACCATAGAATCATGGAAACAAGCACACAACGCAAAGAAAACAGAATCTGTCAAAAACAGAAAAGTCTGTAGTAATCTGGATATTACGAGTACTTCTGTAACTCCAAAAATCCTGAGAAAATTAGGACCACGTGAGCAATTTGTATATTAATCGTCTGCAAAAAGAATGGGTATTTTATCACGCTTCTGTGATTTTTAACAATTGTTTTCTAGGTGCGAAAGTTTCTGTTTTTCAGCAAGATCAAACAACTACTCCCTCCTTCCATTTATATAGGGCCTAATGCATTTTTCAAAACCGTCTTTGACTATTGACAATATTAATAGTACATGAAATGTATATTATTACTCTAACATTTGGTCAAAGTTAGCCTTGAAAAACACATTAGGCCCTGTATAGATGGAAGGAGGGAGTATCACCCAAGAAGATCCTAAAGGCTTTGCTTGGCACAAACACTAATTAAAACACAAAAAACACAATCATAACAGTAGCATAATTGTGCAAACACTCAATAACAGAAAGCAAAAAGCAAAAATAAATTTTATTCATTGGGTTGCCTGTCCTTGAGTAGGGTGGAACAATCAAAAATTATAGTTATGTTGGAGACGTCTCAAGCATCCCCAAGGTTAATTCTTGCTTGTCCTTGAGTAGGTAAATGTTAAAAACGGAATTTTTGATGTGGAATGCTACCTAACATATTTATCCTTGTAATTTCTTTATTGTGGCATGAATTTTTAGATCCGTATGATTCAAATCAAAAGTTTAATACTGACATAAAAACAATAATACTTCAAGCATAGTAACAAGGCCATTATGTCTTCTCAAAATAACATGGCCAAAGAAAGCTTATCCCTAAAAATTATATAGTTTGGCTATGCCGCATCTTCATCACACAAAATATTCAAATCATGCACAACCCCGTTGATGTAGGGTGGAACCCTAGATGGCTGATCTTTCACGAAAGGAGCGGATCCCTACGAAGAACGCGATGAACATGAGGGGAAACACGAGGGAAACACGAGAGAAATCACTCAACCAACAAGAATAGATCACACATGCGCTAGATTGATGAACACAAAGGTAAGATACAAGATCCAAATCCAGCAAAGGACGATACAAAGGTAACCGGTTCTTCTCCATGAGGAGGTCTTGATGGGGCCACCCAAGTGGGGGTCTTGAATCCAAGGTGATCTTCTCCGAAGAGGGGCCGCAGTCTCTCTCGAGGAGGATATCCGTAATGGATGAGCAAAGCTCTATCTCTAAATGAGCTAATCCTTTGCCAACCCTAGAAAGAGGAAGGGGATGGAGTATATATAGTCTAGGGGGGCGAAGAGGTACATGGGCCTCGGCCCTTTACTGTGTGCAGACAGGCGGAGCCGGATGTCCGGGCGTCGTGCCGGATGTCCGGGCCTACAGGAGGAGCCGGATGTCCGGGCTGGGGGCCGGATGTCCGGGCTGGCGGCGATAGCTTCTGTAGGTTCTGGTGCGTGGCGCCGGATGTCCGGGCTCGGGCCGGATGTCCGGGCTGGGGCCGGATGTCCGGGGCCTGTAGATGTTGGGCGGCTGGGATGTGGCTGTAGTAGATGTCTCCAGCGGCCGGATGTCCGGGGCTGGGGCCGGATGTCCGGGCCCTAGAGCTGTCTTCTTCTCCTGCCGGTAGTTCTCTTCATCCGTGAACTTGGCGGCTTGTCCGTCTTCATGTGCATCCTCAGGAGGTTCCTCTTGACACCTAATCATGCATAGCATATCGGACTTAGGTAGTAGCCATGTCTCGAGTGGATCATATGTGATATCACTAAGGAAGGAAGTCACCTCGTTCTCGAGAGCTCTAGCTCGTGCTCGTGTCATAGGTCCTCTTGGCTCTTGATGAGACGATGGTAGGTCCATGGGGATGATCGTAGGATGCTCCGCATCATCTCCCCTCCCTTGGGAAAGATCCGACCTCGGATCGAAATCCTCATCACCATGGTATGGGGTGAGATCTTTGATGTTGAAGATGTCGCTCACGGAGTACTTGTCGCGTGGGATGTCGATCTTGTATGCGTTGTTGTTGTAGCGTGCAAGCACCTTGAAGGGTCCATCGGCTCGTGGTAGAAGTTTGGACTTGCGCTCGTTGGGGAAACGGTCCTTGCGAAGGTGTAGCCACACAAGATCTCCAACTTGGGAAATCATCGGTTGCTTGTTGACGTTGAGCTTGGTCGCGAGTCGTTGTACTTGGCGCTCGATGGTGTGCCTTGTATCTTCATGCATCTTCTTGAGGAAGTTGACTCGGGCACACGCGTCCATGTTTGTGCGCTCTTGTAGCAGTAGAGGTAGAATGTCCAATGGTGACAATGGGTTGAAGCCATAGACGACCTCGAAGGGGGACTTGCCGGTAGTCGAATGTGTTGCACGGTTGTAGGCGTACTCGGCGATAGGTAGGCACTCCTCCCACTCCTTGATGTTCTTCTTTATCAACACGCGTATTAGAGTGGAGAGCGTATGGTTCGTCACCTCCGTTTGGCCGTCGTTTTGTGGATGGTATGCCGAAGAGAACAAAAGCTTGATTCCGAGCTTGGCGCACAAGGTCTTCCAAAAGTAACTCAAGAACTTGACGTCGCGGTCCGAGACAATCGTCTTTGGCACTCCATGAAGTCGCAAGATTTCCCTACAAAACAAATTTCAACATGTGAAGCATCGCCTATCTTGTTGCAAGGAATGAAATGAGCCATTTTGGAGAATCGGTCCACAACAGCAAAAACGGAATCCTTGCCATTTCTAGTTCTAGGCAAACCAAGCACAAAATCCATGCTAATATCTTCCCATGGTTGATATGGAATTGGAAGTGGCATGTAAAGGCCATGAGATTGGGCTTTAGACTTAGCTTTGCGACATGCGGAGCATCGGTTGGTGAAGCGATTGACATCGCGAAACATCTTGGGCCAAAAGTAGTTCTTGGAGAGCGTAGCCAATGTCTTGTCGTGTCCAAAGTGTCGCATGAGTTCGCCTCCATGAGATTCCTGCAAAAGCAACAAGCGAAGAGAGGACTCGGGGATGCAAAGTTTGTTAGCTCTCATAAGATATCCATCTTTGATGTACTAGCGTTCCCAAAATGGATGCGTCAAACACTTTGCATAAGGAATAGCAAAAGTAGGATCATGCTCATATAAGTCTTTTATGTGCTCAAAGCCAATGACATTCAATTCAAGTTGAGTAACAAGCATGCAAATACGGGAAAGCGCATCCGCCACAACATTTTCCTTACCTTTAATATAATTGATGACATAAGGAAAAGACTCAATAAACTCACTCCACTTAGCATGACTCTTGTTCAACTTAGTTTGACCCTTAAGGTATTTAAGTGTTTCATGATCGGTGTGGATAATGAACTTGTGAGGGCGAAGGTAATGTTCCCATTCACGCAAGACTCGCACTAAAGAATATAGCTCTTTGTCATAGATGGGGTAATTGAGTTGCGCTCCGGAGAGTTTCTCACTAAAGTATGCAATGGGGCGCTTCTCTTGCGTTAACACACCTCCTATGCCATTACCACTAGCATCGCAATGAATTTCAAAAGGTTTGTCAAAATTGGGTAATGCAATCATGGGAGCATGAGTAAGCAAATTCTTGAGCTCATTGAAAGCGATATCTTGGGATGTTCCCCAAACAAACGGTGCATTTTTCTTACTCAAAGCATGCAAAGGTGAAGCAATGGTGCTAAAATCCTTCACAAATATACGGTAGAAACCGGCTAAACCAAGAAAACTACGCACTTGTTGCAAATTGATTGGTTGGGGCCAAGTTTTAATAGCATTGATCTTAGATTCATCAACATGAACACCCTTAGAAGATACTACAAAACTCAAGAAAACAAGCTTATCAACACCAAAAAGGCATTTTTCCATATTAGCATAAAGTTGCTCTTTTCGAAGAGTTTGTAGCATGGTGCGAAGGTGGGTGACATGCTCTTTGAGAGATTTGCTAAAAACGAGGATATCATCGAAGTAGACAACAACAAATTCACCAATGTAAGGGCGAAACACATAATGCATAAGACGCATGAAGGTACCGGGTGTTTCCGATAAACCCATAGCCATGACTAACCACTCATACAAACCAAACTTTGTTTTGAAAGCGGTTTTCCATTCATCACCCTCTTGTATGCGTATTTGATAGTAACCACTTTTAAGATCAATTTTGGAAAAAATAGTGGCAGGGCTAAGTTCATCAAGCATATCATCAAGGCGTGGAATGGGGTACCTATAGCGAACGATGATAGCATTGATAGGTCTACAATCGGAGCACATGCGAAAGCTACCGTCTCGTTTTGGCACAAGAATGACCGGTACGGCACAAGGACTCAAACTTTCACGCACATGTCCATGATCTATGAGATGCTTTTCTTGCCTTTGTATTTCTTTGGTTTCTTCGGTGTTGACTCGGTATGGAGCTTTGTTTGGAAGTGGCGCTCCGGGGATGAGGTCGATGCGGTGCTCGATGCCTCGTAGTGGAGGTAGACCCGGAGGTAGCTCGTCGGGGAAAACGTTTTGGAATTCCTGCAAAATAGAAGATAACACTAGAGGAAGATTGTGAGAGGTGTTAGCTTTTGGTGCTTCATCTTTGCACAAAAGGACATAGTGTAGGACACTTGATGAGTTCTCACACACTTATCTCATCTCACGTTTAGTGGCAAAGAGAACTAAGTTTTTCTTGTCGCTCATCGTGGAAGCACTCAATTTTGGCTTGTGGCGCTCACTCTCTTTTTGGTGGTTCGCTCTCTCACTATTCTCTCCATGATGGGTGGCTTGCTTGTCGGCGAGCACTTGGCTTGGAGATATAGGTCGTAGCACAAACTCCTTTCCTTTCATCTTGAAGCTATAGTGGTTTGTACGCCCGTTGTGGATGACACCTCGGCCATATTGCCATCGCCGTCCAAGAAGAAGGTGGCAAACGGTCACCGGGAGGACATCACACTCCAAAGTGTCTTCGTAAGCTCCGATCTTGAAAGAAACTTGTACTCTATGCTCGACTTGGATGGTGTCGTTGTCGCTTAGCCATTGAACCTTGTAGGCGTGCGGGTGCTTTATCTTGACCAATTGGAGTTTGGAGCATAGTTCTTCACTTGCTAAGTTATGGCAACTCCCTCCATCGATGATTACCTTGACAGACCTTCCATTGATGCCGACTTTGGTGTGGAAGATATGGCATCTCTCATCTTCGTCTTGTTGATGTTGAAGAGTCAAGACCTTGGAGACAACGAGAGCGGGGCTCGAATCTTCGTCACAAAAGACTTGCTCATCTTCATCTTCGTTCACACGCCGGTGCATGGCCACTTGCTCAAGGGCTTCCATCTCCTCTTCACTCATGGAGTCATAGGTTCCGTCGTTGTTGAGGATCATGGTGCGCTTGTTTGTGCACTCGAAGGACTTGTGTCCTCGGTCGCCGCATGTGAAGCATTTGAAGGAACTTGTCTTGATGGTCTCATCGGTTGGGGTAGATGATGATGAAGCTTTCGGCTTGAAGTTGCTTGTAGTAGGAGGACGACTTGAGCTTGTCGAAGTTTTCTTGTAACTTGACTTGTCGCCGTTGCTTGTAGAAGGCTTGGTTGAGGTAGAAGGTGTTGGAGTCGTTGAAGCTTGATTGTTGGAGAGGCCGTAGGACTTGGATGAGAACTTGGCATACTTGAAGTCGTCTTGCACTTGCCGTTCCGCTTTGGTGGCTTGGTGCACTAGCTCGATGAGGTTCGAGTATGGTTGGAAGTCGGCAATCTTCTTGATAGGTTGATTGAGTCCATTAAAAAAACATGCCATAGTTTGCTCATCATCTTCCGTGACATTGGCTTGTATCATGGCAATCTCCATTTCCTTGTAGTACTCTTCAATGCTCTTGGGTCCTTGCTTGAGGAGTTGGAGTTTCTTGAAGTGGTCGCGGTTGTAGTAGTTAGGCACAAAACATGCTCTCATGACATCCTTCAGTTGCACCCAAGTTGTGATGGGTGGTTCACCTCTTACCTCTCGGCGCTCAATGACTTGTTCCCACCAAATGAGGACGTAGTCCTGGAATTCAAGGGATGCCATTGCGATCTTCTCTTCTTCGTAATTGTGCAAGCGGAAGATTTTGTCAACCTTCAATGCCCATGAGATGTACTCTTCGGGGTCATTGCTTCCGGTGAACTTGGGAATGGTGAACTTTAGCTTGCCATATCGTTGCTCTTCATTGTGTTGGGGTCGGGGATGATGACGCCCATGTCGTTGATGATTGACAATCTCATGTTGCTCTTGGTGAGGAGGCTTGTCGACCTCATTTTGCTCTTGTCTAGGAGGATTTCCAATGTCTTCATGCTCTTGTTGAACATGATGTTCTTGGAGAGCTTGTGGAGGAGCTTGTCGATCTTGACGAGGAGCTTGTCGATGCACACGTGCGTGGAAAATCCTCTCTTGATCTTCATCGCGAAGCGCTTCTTGATGCTCACGAGCTTGTCAGCCTCGGTTGGCTATGGCTCGACTCGAATCTAGAAGGGCATGTTGCTCCTCAAGTGCTTGAGCTTCACGTAGTTGTTGTTCTTGACGTTGTGCCTCGGCATCTTGTGCATCTTGATGTTGTCGCGCACGCTCCTCTTGTTCTTGTTGCCGTTGGCGTTGCCGTTCTTGTGCTTGCGCGAATGGAGCTTGGATTTGACGTTGTCGATGCTCTTGATAGTCGGTGTCATGTAGAGGATTGCGGTTTGCTTGACGATCTTGACACGCGGCACGACGAAGAGTGTTCGATGTTGGGGTACTTGAGCCGGAGATAGTGTCGCCGGAGTGTTGACTCGAGCGGCTCCTTCTTGAGTAGGACGAAGTGGTAGAAACGCGGCTGACCAACAAGGCACGAATCTCGTCCATTTTTGCGTCATTCTCGTGCTTGTGTTTGTCGAGCTTGTGGTCGAAGTAGTCTCTTGTACGTTGCTCGGAGAGTTGCAAGTCGGTGGCGAGGTTGTCGATGCGGTCGCTCATTGCTAGTTGTTCTTCATGCAAAGCTCATTGTGTTCCAAATAGGTGTAGCTTGGTGACGTAGTTGTTCGGATCGTCGTCTTGCTCCAAGAAGAGTGGGTTGGTAAAAGTACTTGGCCTATCCATCATTCCAAACAAGGATATGTGAGTGGGAGAAAGAGAAGAACCAATACCAAATGTACCTTGACCGATGTTGAAGATGGATCAAAGATCGCTCCAATGTGTAACAAGGAAATAGCACAATTGGTACCAATTCTTGTCGGTGTCTCACACCTACACAAATAGAAGCTTATGGTGGAGCTTGGTTAGGATGGTGGCACAAAATTTGATGCAATTGTAAGTGAGACTCAATAATGTTGGAAAAGATTCACAAATGTGCAAATGCAACAAGTAGACCAATAGCAAGATAAGGTACACGGAAACACACACGCAAATAGATAAGTGGGGTCGTGCAACCAAGGGTGAGCCAAAATGTGGAATCCACCAAGATGCTCTTGTTGCACAACACTAGAGAGACGCTAGCACGATTGCACAATAGGCGGATATGAACTTGTGCACAACCTACTAGGCAAAAGTGCAACGACTTCTATCCCAAGTATGCTATATGTATGATGTTTCTATGCTATGATCCAAGATGATCGAGTATGACAATCTTAATGTTGTATGATGCTATGGTTCTTGCTTATAAGCTCTTTGCTTATCTTTCCCTTTTGCTTAAAAGCTTGTTTGGCTCTTTGTTGTTTGAGCTCTTTTCTCATGCAATGCTTCACGAACCAAGATAGTAATTGTGTATGCGATGAGAACTTTGTGACACAAGAGAGGATACAAAGATATGCACCACGATGATGTGGTATGTATGCTATGGGAAGTATGATCACTAATGTGCACAAGTCACGTTGCCGGCAATACTCAAAGGCTAGTCGATGGGAAAGCTACGCAAAAGTAAAGCTATGGGGTTATCAATGCAATTGCGAGAATGTATGATGATATCGTGATACCGATGATGACGAGTCCGTGGCAAAGATGAGCGGCAGTGATGTCGATGTCGAACCGTACCTAGATAGCCGAAACACAAAAGGACACGGTTACCACAACTCAAATTCTCCAAGACCAGAATGTGTCAAAATCGTCGGAGTTGGGTAGGGGAAAAAACTATGGTGTATAGGAAGGTGTTTGCAGAAGTGGTGGCTATGGCTGAAAATATCTGGGAAAATTCAGTTTCGTCAGGGTATTACGGACGTCCGGGGAATGGCGGTCGTCCGGTCGTCAGACATCCGGTGCCTGGGCGATTACGGGCACGGGATGAACTGTTAGGGTTCGTGGTGGGAGTGGCGAAATGGGTGAAATCCGGGCGATTTTATGGATGGAAATGGTGGGGATGATGGGGGAAAGCTAGATCCACTCAAGGCAAAGCAAATCCATGGATCAAATCCAAGAAAACTTCATCACAAAAAAAATTTGGGGCTATTTTTGTGGGGAATTTTCGGATTAGGATGAAAAACAACAAAATCAAGATAGAAAACAAAGAGAGGGGGCTCCGAAATCGTGATCAACGTGGCTCATGACACCAAGATGACGTAGGGTGGAACCCTATACGGCCGATCTTTCACGAAAGGAGCAGATCCCGCGATGAACACGAAGAACACAAAGGGAAATCACGAAGGGGAAGACAAGAGAAACACTCAAACCAATGACATTAGGTCACACATATGCTAGATCCTCGAAACACCAGAGAAGATACAAGATCTACAATCAACAAGGGACGATGCAAGAGGTCACCGGTTCTTCTCCGTGAGGAGGTCTTGATGGGGCCACCCAAGAGGGGGTCTTGAATCCAAGGGGATCTTCTCCGTAGAGGGGCCGCGGTCTCTCTCGTGGAGTAGATCTGTAATGGATGAGCAATGCTCTATCTCACATATGAGCTAAACCAATGCTAACCCTAACTAGGAGGTGGGACAGTTCTATTTATAGTCTTAGTGCAAAAGAGGGGCGAAGTGGAGGGGTACATGGGCTTCGGCCCGAAACTGGACGCAGCCAGGGTCCGGTCGTCCGTGAGGCGCCGGTCGTCCGGAGGCTCGCGGGGGTCCGGACGTCCGTAGATCTTCGGATATCCGTAATTAGGTTCTGTTGCCACGGCCTCGGACGTCCGTAGGTGTCCGGTCGTCCGGTCGTCGGTCGTCCGGAGCCTGGGAGCTATCGGTCGTCCGGGCTGGGCCGGTCGTCCGGAGCCTGTAGCTTTTGGTGGCCTGCGTTCCTTGGACCGGCGTGACCTTCAGGGGTCGGACGTCCGGGATGGGTCGGTCGTCCAGAGCCTGTAGCTTCCGTGGCAGATCGTCCTCTTGATCTTCGCGCTTGGTGTCCTCGCCATCTTGTCCGTTGTATGTAGATGTTCCATGGATTTCCTCCAAGTACCTAAGCACACATAGTGTTTCCGTTTGAGGTAGTAGCCATGTCTCATGTGTCGAAAGTAGTAGTTCGGAGAGGAGCAAGTTCACCTTATCTTTGATAGCCTTTGCTCGGGCTCTTGTCATTGGTCCAAGTGGAGTCGTAGGAGATGTAGATGCGTCCATGGGGATGATTGTGGGATGCTCCGCATCACTACTTGACCAATTAAAAGCCTGGCCTTTTCCCAATTTCAAGTCTTGGCAGATTTCAGCAACTTTGCACAAGTCAAGCAATCAACCTACACATGCAATTCTAAGAGTATAGCAGCGGAATGAAAAACAATTGCACATGAAGGTAAATGGAGGAGTTTGAGGGAGCAAATGCAATGCAGACACGGAGATTTTTATCCGTGGTTCCGATAGGTGGTGCTATCGTACATCCACATTGATGGAGACTTCAACCCACGAAGGGTAACGGTTGCGCGAGTCCACGGAGGGCTCCACCCACGAAGGGTTCACGAAGAAGCAACCTTGTCTATCCCACCATGGCCATCGCCCACGAAGGACTTGCCTCACTAGGGTAGATCTTCACGAAGTAGGCGATCTCCTTGCCCGTACAAACTCCTTGGTTCAACTCCACAATCTTGACGGAGGCTCCCAAGTGACACCTAACCAATCTAGGAGACACCACTCTCCAAAAGGTAATAGATGGTGTGTTGATGATGAACTCCTTGCTCTTGTGCTTCAAATGATAGTCTCCCCAACACTCAACTCTCTCTCATAGGATTGGATTTGGTGGAAAGATGATTTGAGTGGAAAGCAACTTGGAGAAGGCTAGAGATCAAGATTTATGCGGTTGGAATGGAATATCTTGACCTCAACACAAGTGCAGGTGGTTCTCTCTCAGAAAATGTATGTTGGAAGTGCAGGCATGTTCTGATGGCTCTCTCCATGAATGAAGAGTGGGTGGAGGGGTATATATAGCCTCCACACAAAATCTAACCGTTACACACAAATCACCAAACTCGGTGGGACCGAATAATGAAACCCGGTCAGACCGATTCAGTTCATAATGTGACCGTTAGGCACTTCGGTGGGACCGACATGTCAACCCGGTGGGACCGATTTCATTAGGGTTAGGGCATAACGTAATCTCAGTGAGACCGATTACACAAACTCGGTGGGACCGATTTTGGTAATAAGCTAACCAGAGAGTTGGTCAGGCAAACTCGGTGGGACCGATTCTCTCATTTTTGTTGGACCGAAACGTTATGAAGGGGAAACAGAGAGTTTGCATTGCAAACTCGGTGGTACCGATCGCTCATCTCGGTTAGACCGAAACGTTACGAAGGGAAACAGAGAGTTTGCAATCCCATCTCGGTGAGACCGAGATCCCTATCGGTGAGACCGAAGTGACTAGGGTTTGTGGCAATGGCTATGTCAAGAGAACTCGGTGGCGCCGGATAGAAAGCTTCGGTGGGGCCGAGTTTGACTTTTGGTTTGGGACATATGTGGATGTGAGAAAGTGGTTGAGGGTTTTGGAGCATATCACTAAGCATTTTGAGCAAGAAACTCATTAAGCAACACCTCATCCCCTTTTAATAGTATTGGCTTTTCCTATGGACTCAATGTGATCTTCGATCACGAAAAGTAAAATGTAGAGTCTTGAGCTTCAGCCAATATGTGTCCTTAGCATTTTGAAGGGTCCACATTCCTAATCCATGGCATGCCAATCATTGAACTTTCCTGAAATATTTATCTTGAAATAGCATTAGTTCAATGAGCTATATGCTGTTAGTAATTACCAAAACCACCCAGGGATAGTTGCACTTTCAGGGACACTATAACGGTGTACAACGCCGGATATAAAGTCGATCACCGGCCCAGCTTCAGCCGTTTTTACTGGTTTGGCCTCTATCCACTTAGTGAATTTATCCACCATAACCAGCAAATATTTCTTCTTATGGCTTTCCCCTTTAAGGGGCCCGACCATATCTAGCCCCTAGACCGCAAAAGGCCAAGTAATGGGGATTGTTCTTAGGGAAATGGGCGGCATATGACTCTGATTTGTGAAAAGCTGACATCCACAGCGCTGTACAAGGGCCTATGCATCTGCTCGGGCTGTTGTCCAAAAGAAACCTGTACGGAAGGCCTTACTTACGAGGGCCCGGCCTGCGGCGTGATGGCCACCGAGACTATCATGTATTTTGGCCAAGAGCTGTTGTCCCTCCTCTTCGGAGATACATCTTTGAAGAACTCCAGTAGTACTTTTCTTGTAGAGTTCTCCTTCGTGAACTTTGTAGGCTTTAGAGCGTCGAACTATGCGACGGGCCTCATTCTGGTCATCACGGAGCTCCTGCCTATTAAGGTAGGCCAGGAAGGGTTCGGTCCATGGGGCAATGACAACCATGATTACATGGGAGGAAGGTGTCATTTCGGTGCCCGAGCCCCCGATGATATCAGAATTGTGTTTGGTATCTGGGGGTATGATCGGCGCCGGACTAGTATTTCCACTCTCGTCCTGCCATACCACGGATGGCTTGAAGAGCCTTTCCACAAAGGTGGTAGGCGGGACGGGGTCGCGTTTAGTGCCCATTCGAGCAAGGATGCCCGCTGCCTGATTACTGCCTCAAGCAACATGATGGAACTCGAGCCCCTCAAACCGAGCTGATATATTGAGTACGACGTTTTTGTATGCCGCCATGTTTGGATCTTTTGCATCGAATTCTCCATTTATTTCGGATATTGCGAGGTTCAAATCCCCACGCACCTCTAGGCGTTGTATGCCCATAGAAACAGCCATTCTGAGACCATGCAGTAGTGCCTCATATTCGGTCGCGTTGTTGGATACCGTATATGATTTGTAATACGTAGCGGACTGTGTCCCCTGTAGGGGATGTTAGGATGACACCAGCCCCCAATCCAACTAAAATTTTAGAGCCGTCGAAGTACATTACCCAGTTGGAGTATGTGCTGTAATCTTTAGGGAGTTCGGCTTCCATCCATTCGGCGACAAAGTCGGCCAACACCTGAGATTTAATAGCTCGGCGTGGCTTGTATGTTACTTCAAATGTTAAGAGCTCGATGGCCCAGTTGGCTATGCGGCCGGTGGCGTCCCGATTATTTATGATGTCATTGAGTGGTACTTCGGACCCCCCGTGATCGAACACTCTTGAAAGTAGTGCCGCAGCATCCGGGATGCCATGAAGACCGCATATGCTAGGGTATCGAGATTTGATGGTGTAAGGACTGCCGATACATAGTACACTAGTTTCTGGAGTGGGAATTTGTGTCCCTCTTCCTCTCGTTCGACGACGAGTACCGCCCTCACCAGCTGGTGAGTCGCGGATATGTAGAGCAACGTAGGTTCACCAACACTTGGTGCGGCAAGGATTGGGTTACTTGCTAACAAAGTTTTTATTTCTTCCAATCTGGCTGTAGCCGCATCCGTCCATTCAAAGTGGTTGGTGTGTGGCAGAGCCTTTCTCCTAATCTGGAGATAAAGCGGCTCAAGGCTGCCACACACCCAGCTAGTTTTTGGCCCTACTTTAAGTCTGTTAGCGTTGCCAATTGTGACAAGGCTCTGATTTTGGATGGGTTCCCTTCGATTCCTCAATTGGAAACAATGAACCCGAGTAGTTTTCTGGCTGGAACGCTGAAAACACATTTTTCCGGATTGAGCCATATGTCATATGTTCGGAGGTTGTCGAATGTGAGGTGTAGATCGTTCACCAATGATTCGACATTCGGAGACCATGCAGTATTGATGAGAATCCCGGAATAAGGGACACAATCTACGTATGCCTCCACTGCCTTGCCAATTTGCTTTTCCAAACATGTTTGAATCATGCGTTGGTAAGTGGCGCCAGTGTTTTTGAGTCTGAAAGGCATAGTGCTGAAGCAGAAAGGCCTATACGGGGTAATGAATGCCGTTGCGGCCTGGTCGGACTCCTTCATCTTAATTTGATGGTATCCGAAGTATGCGTCGAGGAAACACAGTGAGTCGTGTCCTTCGGTCGCGTCAATGATTTGGTCAATGCGGGGCAGCGGGAAGGGGTCCTTAGGGCAAGCCTTATTGAGATCCTTGAAATCGACGCAAAGGCGCCAGGATTTATCCTTCTTTAGCACCATGACTAGGTTCGCTAGCCAGTCCAGGTGTTTGATCTCTCTAATGAACCTGACTTCAAGTAGTTTGGCTAGCTCCTCCCCCATAGCTTGTCGTTTGGGTTCGGAAAATCGTCGCAACGTTTCGTTGACTAGTTTGAACCCCTTTATTATGTTGAGGCTATGCTCGACCAGTATGCGTGGGATTCCTGGCATATCGGAAGGATGCCAGGCAAAGATGTCCCAATTTTCGGGCAGGAACGCTCGTAAGGCGACGTCGACCGTCGCATCCAGTTGTGCTCCAATGGAGGCTGTCTAGTTAGGATCCTTCGGGTGCACTTGAAATTTGACTATTTCATCTGCTGGTTTCAAAGAAGTGGCCTTGGGCCTCTTGTCAAGGATTACATCGTCTTTGTCCACTGTGGAACGCAGAGTGGTTAGCTCCTCAGCCGCAAGGGCCTCGGATAGTGCCTCGAGGGTCAAGTATCCAGTTTTGTTTTCGGCGCGGAGTGCTATATCCGGATCACTGGTGATAGTGATAACTCCGCTAGGCCCTGGCATTTTGAGCTTCATGTACCCGTAATGGGGTATGGCTTGAAAGCGTGTGAAGGCGTCTCACCCTAACAGAGCGTGATATCTGCTATTGAAAGGTGCCACGTCGAAGAGCAACTCTTCGGACCTGTAGTTCTTCGACGTGCCGAATACTACATCAAGTTTAATTTTCCCCGAGCATCGTGCTTCTCGACTGGGGAGAATCCCTCGAAAGGTGGTACTGCTTTGCTTGATGCGACTCTTGTCCATTTGCATTTTATTGACCGTCTCTTCGTAGATGAGGTTCAGTCCGCTGCCACCGTCCATGAGCATTTTGGTGAGTCGAAAG
Organism: Aegilops tauschii subsp. strangulata; assembly: GCF_002575655.3. Lineage (NCBI taxonomy): Eukaryota > Viridiplantae > Streptophyta > Magnoliopsida > Poales > Poaceae > Aegilops > Aegilops tauschii. Next base: position 332,765,963 of record NC_053041.3, read on the forward strand.
CCAGCGACAATTTGGTTTAGGACCAAGGCGGCTGGTGCTCGGACTGATCTGGCCCTTGGTTCGTCGGCGGCGGTAAAATTTATTGTCATGTCGTTCCAAGGATTTATTGTGGCTACTTGGTTAACTTTGGCGAGGTCATGGAGCGCCCTTTTGCCCCGATTATTTGAAGAAAAGGTCTCAAGGACCGTAAAGACATTGGGATTGTCGTCCTCTGAAGAGTGCTTCTGTTAGGACCCCGATCCTAAGTCACACTGATCTAGCATGTAACACATCATATCACTTTGCGGCCTCACGCACGGTATTCCCACGGGTGCCACCTTACCTGGCCCGGGACCATTTGCGCCTTTTGGCTCACGTATATGATAGTGTCGCTAGCATCCATATGACAAAGAACCCGGGCCGACATGACTAGTCGTGAATCCAAAGTGGCACTAACTTACAGCGACAGGCATACATGACCCAACAACGAACGTGTCGTTCAACGGCGAGTGAATCCGGGCTGTAGCAAGCTAACTGGACTCCGGTAGACACCGCGTGACATTTCCCCGTAGGGGCAGACACATGAACGAAGAAGGACACATGCTGGCCAGCCTAAGTGTTCCGGAGCAGTAGCAAGCTACCATGGCTCAGTGGAAGCACTAGGATACATTTCCCCATAAGAGAGGCTACCAAGAATAAACAACTAGGTTGTCGGGTCCCACACATACCAAGCATTTCAATAACATACACACAATATGCTCGATATGTGCAAATACAACATGGCATCACAACATAACTCTATGACTCAAAGTATTTATTCATTAGGCTCCGAAGAGCCAGATATTACAAACATGGGTCTGATGACCCGGCATTCAAGTCATACAAGCAACAAGCACATGCGGAAGCATAACCATGTCTGAGTACAGACAACTACAAATGAAAAAGGCTGAGAAGCCTGACTAACTACAAGACCCTCCGAAGGGTACAAGATTGTAGCTGAGGTAACAAGCTAAACGTCGAAGTCCACGTCGAACTACTTGTGAAACTAAAGTCTCTCTGCAAAACCATAAATTAAGCAAACGTGAGTACAAATGTACCCAGCAAGACTTACATCAGAACTAGCTACATATGCATTAGTATCAACAAAGGGGTGGTGGACTTTAACTGCAGCAAGCCAGCTTTGACTCGGTGGCTATCCTGAACTACGTCTGCAAGTAACTCTTTTGAGGTGGCGCACACGAGTCCACATATTCACAAATCAATACACCACTATGGATCCGCTCCTGTCTCCCTACGAGAAGGCCATCCAGAGCACTCACGCTTAGCTTGCGTATTTTACAGTATCCACTTTCACTTGTCTAGGAACTGTACAGGCAACCCAGAAGTCCTTTACCGTGGACACGACTATTCGAATAGATCATTTATAACCCTGGAGGGGTGTAGTTCTTCACACACGCTCTCGCCACATACCGCCATGTACACGTCGTGTATCTCGGCAACCTTCAAGCGGAAGCCTGGCGAGGGTGTCGGCCACGACCTGACTAACCACGCAAGTCTCTAGTCCGGGTTTATCGCCTATTCGGGTTCCATCCGCAAGGAGATCCGGCCGGCGTGTCGCTCACGGCCCCAAACGATGTGTACAGGGTCCCCAGCCCACCAAACAGGTGACGCTTGGTATACCCGGCCACGGTGCCTAGTCTGTCCCAAGCCCACCTGTACCGGGTGCCACTTGGTAGACTACGGCTATAATCATTTATGTACCCCTGCCAATGATATTTTTGAACTTCAATTATAAATAAACAACACATACTATAATTTAGATTGTCAGTCCACCTAGGGGTCTTCTTCGGGGTAGCCTGGTTGCGGAAATAGCAACAGCAACCATGGAGGGCTTAGACTGGACTAGGCCGTACTGCAGCAGCCAGCTCCACGAAAAAAAGACCGTGCTCTCCATCTAGACAAATACATCCAAGAGAAGACAAGAGAAACATTAGCACATAGACTCACTGCTTTGGCAAAATGGCAAATACGTACTACATTTGCAGAATTTGTAAAAATCTGGTGTTCCTTTTACCTCCTTGTCGCTCTTCTTATCTCAGGAGGAAGACGCGGCCTTGGCGAATCATACGAGGAAGACGTAAGCAGGCATCGTTGCCAACAATACTTGGCGCACCGGAGAACCTGCACTGAAGGTGCATTTAAGCATGAAAAGGCAAAGTGACTACACGAGGGACAAAATAGAAAGAGTGTGTATGTAAAGATTATAAGAAACATGTGCATTTAAGCATCTTCAATAAAGCTTAGTACAAATAAAGCATAGGAGCAGGAAGAGAGAGATGGATACCTCCTCGCAGGCGTCCGCGTACTTGGCCTTGAGGCACAAACTGGGGTTCAGCCTAGCTGCTGCATCCTCGTACTGGTGCCGTTGAGCAGGTATGGAACTTCGGCGATGTACATGAGCTCATCGCTACTGCAGGATATCAAGCCTGGGAGGGCCCGAGCGGCTTCAGGGAGAGGAAGGAGTGCGGCAGGGGTCACGGTGCGCAGGAGGCCGGTGACGGAGCACGCAGTGACACAAATGGGTGTGGCCGCAACACACGCAGTGACGTAGGTGTCCGAATTGATGGCCGCGACGAAACTCGGATGCCCTGAAGCCATGGGGTTGGACTGATGGACGCGACGAACTCCGCCACCATGGGCTGCCGTAGGCCGCAGTGGCTCTAGTGGAGGAACTACACGATACACAATTTTTTCCATCATGCAAAGTAAACATTTGGACTTAAATAGTCCAATTAGACGTACTAAATACAACCAACCATGTAAACTTTAAGTTTGTAAACAATTTGTGTACTGAGAATGAACTAATGAACTATAGACAGTTGGGGTTAGAAAAATAAACTACCTAAATTCCTCAACCAGAACTGTAGATATTAGCACATTTGAACTTATAGTAATTCATTAAATCAGTGAACCCGAGTTTTTGAAATCTTTTCTGCAAAAACTATGTACATTGCAAGTGCTCGTCAGATTTTCTTGAACTGACCATATGATAGTATTTGAGCTTTTTCCAGAATATTTATTCTATTATCAGAAGCTATATAATCCATTTGGGATTGTATAAAGAAACATACAGTGGCATACTAGGGATCTCCAGATTGCTTACAGCCTTACTGACAAAACGATGTCAATAATTTTGTAAATATAGTCTATGTGGGCGAAGGGGTAAAAGGGCCTCGGTGTCGGTGTACAAAAGTAGGGGCTCTCCTTTTTACCCCTTTACTTGTGCACGGGCAGTCAGAGCCGCGCCCACGGCCACACTAAGTAGGGCAGAGGAGGGAAGCCGGAGGCACAAGACAACTAGAGCAACGCCAAGACCAGAGACACAAAGAGCAGAAGGGCGAAGTGGGCTCCCCCGAAAAGACCCTTGACAGGGCGGCCTCCGCAGCCCCGGCAAGAGCCTTGGCGGGGCAACTTGCCCGATGCTGGCGGAGCGCGCCACCCTTGAGCCGAGGGCTCCAACGCCATCAACAACATTGGAACCAAGGCTCGGGAGGCACCTCCGTGGTAGCATGCAGATCTTTGTGAAGATCAGAAGCACACAAGATCAGATGAGGACCAGAAGACGACGATCCTCGGTGGGACCCTAGCCGAGGAAATCCACGAGACCCCCGGCAAGATCCTTGCCCGGGACGACCGCGATGCCACGGCAAGATCCTTGCCGAGGCCCCGGCAAGACCCTTGCCAAGGACACTCGCGAGGCCACAGCCAGGCCCGCGTCTGCCAAGACTCCACCGCCATTCCCACACAGCTGCCAGCCCAACCAGCTAGTCAGACACCTACGTGGCAACGTGCGGCTTCCAGGCTAGCTCAGCAAGCACCTGCGTGGTGGCATGCAGATCTTCGTGAAGACCCTACCACCACACCATCTCAGCAGCCTGCCAGCCTACATGGCGCTGCATGCACCGTTGGCCTGGACGTGTGTCGAAGCAAGGCGGGGAGGCGACGGACGGGACGGGCCTCATTGCCATCCCCAATAAAGCAACGGGACACCTAAGGGACCGCATTTAATGCGTCTTGTCCCGTACTGACAGGCGATAAGCTTACGCACCGTACACCTTTCCACCTCCTGTGTGCCACTCTGGCGACCCCTTTTGCCTACAAAAGGAGGCCCGAGGCGTCCAGGAGAACGATTCTGATCTTTTGGGCTAGACACGCACCGTAGCTAGTTCAAGAACCCAAGAACACTCAAATACATACACCAAAGCAGGACTAGGGTATTACGCATCTTCGCGGCCCGAACCTGGGTAAACGATCCTTGTGCTGACCGCCAGACCCGCTGATGAGGACATCAATACCATTGTTACACCCACAACCCGTGCTACTATACATACTGGCCCGATTACTAGAGCTCGCGCACGCCATTTAAATTACCAGGTACTTTCGTTTCTTGGTAATGATTCTAATGTTCATGAGAATATGATGCTACCTAAATTGGATACATTTGTTTTGCTTACAAATTAAGGGCCTAGCTTGGAGAAGGATGAACATTGGAGCAAGAAGAAGCATGGAGTTGATGGCATGCCCAAGGGAGACAAGAACAGAGTTTCAAGTGATGATTTCAGGACTTTGAAGCCACCATAATGAGTGCATGAAGCCTTGGACGAAATATACAAGATGCCACTTCATAATTTTCGTCCAGAGGCTATTCTAGGTGCTGCGTCACCTTATTTTTGGGCCAGGCCCATGTAATTTCAAAATACTTCAATATAGGCTGTTTTTAGAGTCCGTATGTGTGGGAAAACAAGAGTTAGGGTGGGTTTCGGACCCCTCCTCCAAGGGCCACGTAATTCCCCCCTCTTCTTCCATATATATAGCCCCTAGGGCATCGTTTAGACTTTGGGTTTTGTTTAGATTAAAGTTCGCCATAGCTGCAACTTCGCGTACTTCGTTTGTGTTCAACGACCAGACAAAGGCGTCACAGAACCCCACCTTTGATCAATAAAGCTTTCCTCTTATATTCGCAATATCCAGATTGCAATCTTAGTTTCTTGCTTGTTCTTCGTTTGCCTGCAGGAAACAGACCTTCGTGGTCAGGTTGATCGTGCTCCAGCGTGGTCAATAACCTCTCGGAGTTGGTTTAGCGATTGCTAAGGCGCGACGTCCTCGCACGTTCGTAGTCAGATCATCTAAGTCGACTTCCTCCAAAATGATAGCCGCCATCTCATCAAAAGACGGGACACCTTTGCCTCTATCAAGTGGTATCAGACTTCCAGGTTGCTCGGTGAGATTTTCCAGTTTTTCATAGTTTAGATTGAGTCTGTTCTTCATACCTACAGTCCACGAAAAAGCCAAAAAAAATTAGGGTTAGTTCATCATATCCGAACCAGTCTGAGCCTTTGCATAGTCTTTTTAGTATTTTGCTTTGTTGAATTTGTGGTTGCATCGTCGTGTCTAGTTGCTGGTCTGAGAGTTTAGTCTTTTAGAGTTTCGAGTTCTGGTCATAAGTTGTCACGCCGCCGCCGCACCATCATCATCGCCCCTGCCATATACCACCACCAATCCGTATCCATATACCACCACCAATCCGATTCCATATACTACCACCGCTGCCATATCCTACCACCATATATCCACCACCAATCCGAGTTACTTTCATATTAAGTTTGTTTTCGAGATCCGTCTAATTTCCGATTCGTGTTTCCTTGCCTGAGTAGTTTTCGGAAAAAAAAATATTAGCAGCCGAAAATATTTTTTTCCCTATCCTGTTCTTAGGCTTTTCCGAGTCTTTTGAGCCACGTGCCATCATAGTGATTTTTTGTCGCACTTTTTCGTAGTCGCTGCCCTGATTTCCGAAAAAAGTCAAAAAAAATTCGTGCCCATCCTCTCAGTTTGACCCGGGAAGAGTTTTGAGACACTCGCCATTATAGTGATTTTTCGCAAAAAAGAGCGCAAAAAAAAAGAGGAGCGCCAAAAAAAAACAGAGCGAAAAAAATATTCCAGAGTGTGCTTTTCCCTTGTTTACATGCAGCGGCGTGACTTTGTTAGTGTTCTAGGCTCGCTCTCTAGTACGGTCTAGCCTAGGACCAGCACAGTACCATCGTTGAGCGTTTATTCAACTTTGCATCTCTGAATTGATTATTGCTGACCCTTTTTGCTACCATATTATAAGCCTTCCCAGCTCCACATACATCCACGTCGTGCGTTTGACTCTCCCTGGTAATCGCTCTATCCAATCTTTGAGAGTTTTGACTACAACGGTTGCCGATCACCGCCTGCTGCTGGGTAAGAACTGGTAAGAATTTGAGATTTGCTTGACGGATTTGTGACACCCACCACCACCACCACTTGTTAGTAGTCTGTAGGATCATATTCTTGTGTGTTTCTATTGCTGCTAACCATGCCAGGATCACAAGCCGACGAGATTGACTGGGAGAACTTAACGAACAAGGAGCTTCATGATAAGTTTCAGCAAATGATGACTGAACAGGTGCAAGATGTGCTGAACAATTTTGAAGAGGCCATGGAGAACATCACTGGACTTGAGAAGACGTTCGAAACAAAGCTCGATAACAGATTTAATGAACTGCTTGTGCGTCTTCCACCACCGGATGCACCTGCCGCACCTCAGCAACAACAACAACAACTACCTCCACGTCGCGAAACAGCCCTCCGCCGAGCGAGCCGTGTCCTTCTTCAGCCTGGCCAAACTGTTGGTGCTGCTGTTGATACTTCTGTGGCTCCTGCTGCTGATGCGGATGATGATTATGCAGGAGATTACGAGGATGAGGTTGATCAAAATCAGAACTACGTGCAACCACGAGCACCACAACCACCAGGACGTCCACATGCAAATAATGGCAATGTTAGGGCTCCCCCTCAGGTACGAGATCATGACCATCTCCCTAAACTGAAATTAAAAATTCCACCATTTGAGGGTAGATATGTTCCTGATATATATCTTACTTGGGAGTTAGAAACTGAACAACGATTTACATGTTTACAATATCTTGAGGAGAGACGTGTTTCTACTGCTGTTTGTGCTTTCACTAGCTTTGCATGTGTTTGGTGGTCTGAACATTGTAGATTATATCCTGTTCCAGCTACTTGGGCTGCTTTGAAAACTGCTATGCGTACTTGTTGGGTTCCACCATATTATCAACGTGAATTAATTCAAAAATTGCAGCGTTTAAGACAAGGAAAAAATTCTGTAGAAGAATATTATCAGGAATTACAAACTGGCATGATTAGATGTGGTATTGTTGAGGAGAATGAAGCTATGCTTGCACGTTTTATGGGTGGATTAATAGAGAGATTCAGGCCATTCTAGAGTATAAGGAGTATAATAATATCACTCGTTTATTCCATCTTGCTTGTAAAGCTGAACGTGAAGTGCAGGAGCGACAGGCATTGGCGCGAACTAACTTTTCTGCAGGTCGATCTTCATCATGGACACCATGTGCATCCTCTACTTCCACTACGCCAGCAGTTCCATCAGGTGCCACCTCCAGCCGTGATACAAGAAAGCAGGCACAACCACCACTCTCTGCCAAGAGCACACCTGTCGGGCCTGCGCAGAGCTCTTCTTCTTCCATGGCATCAACAGGGCACACAAGTGATATTATTTGTCGTCGTTGTAAGGGAAGAGGACATTTGGCGAGAGAATGCAAATATCAGCGTGTGATGATTGCTACTGAGGATGGTGGGTATGAGTTCGCTAGTGACTATGATGAGGAGACTTTGGCTCTTATTACACGTGAAGAACACGGTGGAGATGATTCTGATCATGAGACGCAATACATGGCTCCTGAAGATGCTGACAGGTATGAATGTTTAGTTGCTCAATGTGTTTTGAGTGTGCAGGTCACACAAGCTGAGTAAAATCAAAGGCATAATTTGTTCCATACAAAGGGAGTTGTGAAGGAACGTTCTGTTCGCGTCATCATAGATGGAGGGAGCTGTAACAACTTGGCTAGCATGGAGATGATGGAGAAGCTATCTCTCACCACAAGACCACATCCACATACTACATCCAATGGTTCAACAACAGCGGCAAGGTTAGGGTAACACGTACTGTTCGTGTGCATTTCAATATCTCTACATATGCTGATTATGTTGATTGTGATGTGGTACCCATGCAAGCATGTTCCTTATTACTTGGTAGACCATGGCAATTTGATAAAAATTCTGTACACCATGGTAGAAATAATCAGTATACTCTTGTTCATAAGGATAGCCATATTACTTTGCTTCCTATGACTCCTGAATCTATTTTGAAATATGATATTAATAGAGCTAATAAAGCAAAACAGGAGAAAAATAAGAGTGAAAATCAGATTGTGGCAAAAGAATTTGAGCAACAAATGAAGCCTAATAATAAACCATCTAGTGTTGCTTCTGAAATTAAATTGAAAAGTGCATGTTTACTTGCCACCAAATCTGATATTGATGATCTAGATTTTAGCAAATCTGTTTGCTATGCTTTTGTGTGCAAAGAGGCATTATTTTCATTCGAGGACGTGCCTTCCTCTTTGCCTCCTGCTGTCACTAACATTTTGCAGGAGTTCGCTGATGTCTTTCCACAAGACGTGCCACTGGGATTACCACCTATTCGAGGGATTGAGCATCAAATTGACTTAATTCCCGGTGCATCATTACCCAACCGTGCACCATACCGTACCAATCCAGAGGAGACGAAGGAGATTATGCGTCAAGTACAAGAGCTGCTCGACAAAGGTTATATACGTGAATCCCTTAGTCCTTGTGCTGTTCCTATCATTTTAGTGCTGAAAAAGGATGGTACATCGCTTATGTGCATTGATTGTAGAGGGATTAATAATATTACTATTCGTTATTGTCATCCTATTCCTAGGCTAGATGACATGCTTGATGAATTGAGTGGCTCTACAATATTCTCCAAAGTTGATTTGCATAGTGGATACCATCAAATTCGTATGAAATTGGGAGATAAATGGAAAACAGCATTTAAAACTAAGTTTGGATTATATGAGTGGTTAGTCATGCCTTTTGGGTTAACTAATGCACCTAGTACTTTCATGAGATTAATGAACGAAGTTTTACGTGCTTTCATTGGACAATTTGCGGTATTTTACTTTGATGACATATTGATTTATAGCAAATCTTTGGAGGAACATTGGAACATTTACGTGTTGTTTTTATTGCTCTACGTGATGCACGTTTGTTTGGTAACCTTGGGAAGTGCACCTTTTGCACCGACCGAGTATCTTTTCTTGGCTATGTTGTTACTCCACAGGGAATTGAAGTTGATAAAGCCAAGATTGAAGCTATTGAGAGTTGGCCGCAGCCCAAAACGGTCACACAAGTGAGGAGTTTTCTTGGCCTCGCTGGATTCTATAGGCGTTTTGTGAGAGATTTCAGCACCATTGCTGCACCTCTCAATGAGCTTACAAAGAAGGATGTGCCTTTTGTTTGGGGTAACGCACAGGAAGAAGCCTTCATGGTATAGAAAGATAAGTTGACACATGCTCCTTTACTCCAACTTCCTGATTTTAATAAGACTTTTGAGCTTGAATGTGATGCTAGTGGAACTGGATTAGGAGGTGTGTTATTACAAGATGGCAAACCTGTTGCATACTTTTCTGAAAAATTGAGTGGGCCTAGTCTGAACTATTCTACTTATGATAAAGAATTATATGCTCTTGTTCGGACCTTAGAAACATGGCAACATTATTTATTGCCCAAAGAATTTGTTATACATTCTGATCATGAATCTTTGAAACACATTAAAAGTAAAGCAAAACTGAACCGTAGACATGCTAAATGGGTTGAATTCATTGAGACTTTCCCTTATGTCATTAAACCAAGAAGGGTAAAGAAAATGTTATTGCTGATGCATTGTCTCATCGTTATACTATGCTTTCACAACTTGACTTTAAAATATTTGGTTTGGAGACCATCAAAGATCAATATGTGCATGATGCTGAATTTAAAGATGTATTGCAGAATTGTAAAGAAGGTGGAACATGGAACACGTTCGTCATTAATGATGGATTTGTGTTTCGTGCTAACAAGCTATGCATTCCAGCTAGCTCCGCTCGTCTTTTGTTGTTGCAGGAGGCGCATGGAAGAGGACTAATGGGACACTTTGGCGTGAAGAAGACGGAGGATATACTTGCTACACATTTCTTTTGGCCAAAGATGAGACGGGATGTTGAGCGTTTTGTTGCTCGCTGCACTACATGTCAAAAAGCTTACTCACGACTCAATCCTCATGGTTTATATATGCCTTGGCCTGTACCTAGTGTTCCTTGGGAGGACATATCTATGGACTTTGTTTTAGGTTTACCTCGAACAAAGAAGGGGAGGGATAGCATATTTGTTGTCGTGGATAGGTTCTCGAAAATGGCACACTTTATACCATGTCATAAAAGCGATGATGCTGTTAATGTTGCTGATTTGTTCTTTCGTGAAATTATTCGCTTGCATGGTGTGCCAAATACTATTGTTTTCAGATCATGATACTAAATTTCTTAGCCACTATTGGAGATGTTTATGGGCTAAGTTGGGGACTAAACTGCTTTTTAGTACTACTTGTCACCCCCAAACTGATGGTCAAACTGAAGTAGTCAATAGAACATTGTCTACTATGCTTAGGGCTATTTTGAAGAATAATAAGAAAATGTGGCAAGAATGCTTGCCTCATATTGAATTTGCTTATAATCGTTTGTTGCATTCTACTACTAAGATGTGCCCTTTTGAAATTCTGTATGGTTTCCTACCTCGTGCACCCATTGATTTGTTGCCTCTTCCATCTTCGGAGAAGGTTAATTTTGATGCTAAACAACATGCTGAATTGATCTTAAAAATGCATGAGTTAACTAAGGAAAACATTGAGCGTATGAATGCTAAATATAAACTTGCTGGAGATAAGGGTAGAAAACATGTTGTCTTTGCACCTGGTGATCTTGTTTGGTTACATTTGCGTGAGGATAGGTTTCCTAATTTGCGCAAATCAAAGCTAATGCCACGTGCTGATGGTCCTTTTAAGGTGTTAGAGAAAATAAATGATAATGCATATAAACTTGAGCTACCTGCAGATTTTGGGGTTAGTCCCACTTTTAACATTGCAGATTTGAAGCCTTATTTGGGTGAGGAAGATGAGCTTCCGTCGAGGACGACTTCATTTCAAGAAGGGGAGGGTGATGAGGACATCAATACCATTGTTACACCCACAACCCCTGCTATTATACATACTGGACCAATTACTAGAGCTCGCGCACGCCAATTAAATTACCAGGTACTTTTGTTTCTTGGTAATGATTCTAATGTTCATGAGAATATGATGCTGCCTAAATTGGATACATTTGTTTTGCTTACAAATGAAGGGCCTATCTTGGAGAAGGATGAACATTGGAGCAAGAACAAGCATGGAGTTGATGGCATGCGCAAGGGAGACAAGAACGGAGTTTCAAGTGATGATTTCAGGACTTTGAAGCCACCATAATGAGTGCATGAAGCCTTGGACGAAATATACAAGATGACACTTCATAATTTTCGTCCAGAGGCTATTCTGGGTGCTGCGTCACCTTATTTTTGGGACAAGCCCATGTAATTTCGAAATACTTCAATATAAGCTGTTTTTAGAGTCTGTATGTGTGGGGAAACAAGAGTTCGGGTGGGTTTCGGACCCCTCCTCCAAGGGCCATGAAATTCCCCCCTCTTCCTCCATATATACAGCCCCTAGGGCATCGTTTAGACTTTGGGTTTTGTTTAGATTAAAGTTCGCCATAGCTGCAACTTCGCGTACTTCGTTTGTGTTCAACGACCAGACAAAGGCGTCACAGAACCCCACCTTTGATCAATAAAACTTTCCTCTTATATTTGCAATATCCAGATTGCAATCTTAGTTTCTTGCTTGTTCTTCATTTGCCTGCAGGAAACAGACCTTCGTGGTCAGGTTGATCGTCCTCCGGCGTGGTCAATAACCTCTCGGAGTTGGTTTAGCGATTGCTAAGGCGCGACGTCCTCGCACATTCATAGTCGGATCGTCAAAGTCGACTTCCTCCAAAACGATAGCCACCGTCTCATCGAAAGACGGGACACCTTTGCCTCTATCAGTTGGTCAGCGCAGATCAGAGCATCCTTCTCGTCCGGGGGGGGGGGACGGTGATGATGGTCATCGGCCCAGGCATCTTCAGCGTGTTGTAGGCGTAGTACGAGGCCGCCATGAACTTGGCTAGCGCTGGGCGGCCGAGGATCCCGTTGTAGGGCAAGGGGATCTCTGCAACATCGAAAACAATCCTCTCCGTCCTGTAGTTTAGCACGCCTATCATCTTTGACACCGAGGACCACCCTGATCGCACAACTGTGGTCGGGTGTTTGCTGTTGTTGGTTTCGCCGACAATATGCAACCTCAAGGTGACAAAGATGCTAGTTGATGGCGGGGCCGGTATGAACTTCATCTCGCCTGTTGTGATCAAAGGCTACAGATCCCTGATGGAGACCTCGAAGAGACGTGCACGTTTCAAGGGGTCAACTCGGGAAGGAGTCAACCGAAGGGTAAGGTCACGCTGCCCGTGACGTTTGGAGGCAAGCTGAACTACAGGACGGAGAGGATTGTTTTTGACGTTGCCGAGATCCCCTTGCCCTACAACGGGATCGTCGGCCGCCCAGCGCTAGCCAAGTTCATGGCAGCCTCGCACTATGCCTACAACACGCTGAAGATGCCTGGGCCGATGACCATCATCACCGTCCCCCCCGACGAGAAGGATGCTCTGATCTGCGCTGACCAACTGATAGAGGCAAAGGTGTCCCGTCTTGCGATGAGATGGTGGCTATCGTTTTGGAGGAAGTCGACTTTGACGATCCGACTACGAACGTGTGAGGACGTCGCGCCTTAGCAATCGCTAAACCAACTCCGAGAGGTTATTGACCATGCCGGAGCACGATCAACCTGACCACGAAGGTCTGTTTCCTGCAGGCAAACGAAGAACAAGCAAGAAACTAAGATTGCAATCTGGATATTGCGAATATAAGAGGAAAGCTTTATTGATCAAGGTGGGTTCTGTGACGCCTTTGTCTGGTCGTTGAACACAAACGAAGAACGCGAAGTTGCAGCTATGGCGAACTTTAATCTAAACAAAACCAAAAGTCTAAACGACGCCCTAAGGGCTGTATATATGGAGGAAGAGGGGGGGGGATTTTGTGGTCCTTGGAGGAGGGGTCCGAAACCAACCCTAGCTCTTGTTTCGCCACACATCCGGACTCTAAAAACAACCTATACTCAAGTATTTCGAAATTACATGGGCCTGGCCCAATAATAAGATGACGCGGCACCTATAATAGCCTCTAGATGAAATTTATGAAGTGTCATCTTGTATATTTCGTCCAAGGCTTCACGCACTCATTATGGTGGTTTCAAAGTCCTGAAATCATCACTTGTAACTCCGTTCTTGTTCCCCTTGCGCATGCCATCATCTCCATGCTTGATCTTGCTCCAATGATCATCCTTGTCCAAGCTAGGTCCTTCATTTGTAAGCAAGACAAATGTATCCAATTTAGGCAGCATCATATTCTCATGAACATTAGAATCATTACCAAGAAACGAAAGTACCTGGTAATTTAATTGGCGTGCGCGAGCTCTAGTAATTGGTCGTGTATGTGTATCAGTAGGGGCTGTGGGTGTAACTTTGTTAGTGATGTCCTCATCACCAACTTTACCGAGAGGCAGTCGCAGCAACTGCCGCCAAGGCACTTGCTCCTGCCGCTGAAGCCCTGGGGAGGAAGAAGACCGGTAAGACCTCTCACACCCACTCCGGCAAGCGCACCTCTTCGGAGTGTAGTGCTCCCGCCGAGGACGTGCCAGAGAGCTCCACCAACAAGAGCAAGAATCCAGAGCTGCACCACCAGAGACAAGAAGGTGTCCGTCATGGAGGATGGCACGGGAGGGGCTTTCACCATAAGCTCCACCCTCGGCAGCAAATAGGAAGGCACGCTCGTCACTTTCCTGTGGGCAAATGTCGATGTGTTTGCATGGCAAGCATCCGACATCCCCGGTGTTCCCAGGGAAGTGATTGAGCACCATCTTGCTGTCTATCCTCATGCGCGGCCCATCAAGCAGAAGGTTAGGAAGCAGTCTCTAGAACGGCAAGAGTTCATCACAGAGGAAATCAGGAAATTGGAAGCGGCAGGTTTGGTGAGAGGGGTACTCCATTCGACGTGGTTGGCCAATCCCGTGGTGGTGCGCAAGGCAAATGGGAAGTGGAGACTGTGTATTGATTACACAGATATCAATAAGTCTTGTCCAAAGGACCCTTTCCCATTACTGCGCATCGACCACATTGTTGACTCCACGGCCGGGTGTGATTTGTTATCGTTCCTTGACGCTTACTTGGGATACCACCAGATCTTCATGACGAAAGAAGATGAAGAGAAGACAGCATTCATCACCCCATGTGGTACATATTGTTTCTTACGAATGCCTTTTGCGTTGAAGAGTGCTGGCCCAACGTTTGCAAGAGCAGTCCAAATTGGTTTTGATCCCCAGCTACATAGAAATATGGAAGCTTATATGGATGACATAGTGGTCAAAACCAAGGACAGGGAAACACTCATACAAGACTTAGAAGAGACGTTTGTGAATTTGTGCAAGATCAAACCTCAAGCTGAACCCTGAGAAGTGTGTCTTCGACGTTCCGTCCGGCAAACTTCTCGGGTTCTTTGTGTCACAACGCGGGATCAAGGCAAATCCAGACAAGATCAAGGCCATTGAGCAGATTGAGGCGCCTAGGCGGATCAAGGATGTGCGTGGGCTCACTGGCTGTGTTGCCGCCATGAGCAAATTCATCTCCAATTCTGCTAAGCGTGCCCTTCCCTTTTTCAAAATCTTGAAAAAGGTGGGCCGAATGGAATGGACCCTAGAGGCCGAAGCAGCACAGCGGGATTTGAAGAAATACCTCTCCTCTACGCCGATACTGGTTGCGCCTAAACCACAAGAGCCGTTGCTGCTATATCTAGCGGCAACGAATCAAGTGGTCAGTGCCGCGCTAGTAGCGCAGAGGGAGGTCGACGAAGAGGCAGTGGCAACGGCAGGACGGGCGGATGGCGAGCCAGAGCTCCCCCCGGCAGGGCCTGGTGCCGGCAAGGCAAGGCCCCCGACAGAGTCTGACGCTGGTAGGACAGGGCCTGCGCAACCGAATGAAGTGGTGCAGAAGAAGAAGATGATGCAGCACCCGGTCTAGTTTGTAAGCTCCCTCTTGGAGGGGGCTAGGTCAAGGTTCTCCGGTGTGGAGAAATTGCTCTTCGGCCTCCTTATGGCCTCGAGGAAGCTGCATCATTACTTCCAAGCACACGAAATCACCGTCGTCACCCGCCTCTCATTGCAACGGATACTCCATAACCCAGACGCAACCGGGAGGATTGTGAATGGGCGTTTGAACTGTCCAGCTTTGGTTTGAAGTTTGAAAGTACTTCGACAATCCAGAGCAGAGTCTTGGCGGAGTTCATTGCAGAATGGACCCCAACACCCGACAAAGAGATCCAGGAGACCACTCTCCCCGGCAAGGAAGCAAGTCGCAACTGGATTATGTACTTTGACGGGGCTTTCTCGCTGCAAGGCGCCGGTGCTCGTGTGCTGCTCATTGCACCCACCGGAGAGCACCTCAAGTATGTAATCCAAATGCACTTTCCCAGGGAGATGTCAAGGAACAACACAGCCGAATACGAGGGGTTGCTTGTCGGTCTCAGGATCGCGGCAGACCTCGGGATCAAGAAGCTCATCGTCAGGGGTGATTCGCAGCTTGTCGTCAAGAAAGTCAACAAAGATTATCAAAGCCCGTTGATGGAGGCCTACGTAGATGAGGTGAGGAAGCTGGAGGAGCGCTTTGACGGCATACAAGCGGAGCATGTTCCCCGAGTAGAGAACGACATCGCCGATAACCTGTGAAGCGCGCTGCTCTCAAACTACCTGTGGAACCAGGTACCTTTGTGCTTCGGTTAACTCAACCATCCGTTGAACCATCAACATAGCAGAACAAGTGAAGGAAATCAGGCCCCGGCAAGTACTTTCCTGCCGAGCTCCCAGGAGTTGCCGGCAAAGATGTTGCCATGGACATTGAGCCTGCCATAGGGCAACCGACTCCGGCAGGGCGTCAAGCCCTGGCCGTCGAGACAGCTGCTCCCATGGCAGAGGAAATGCCTTTAGTCCTTGCTATCGAGCCCCAGGCTCCGGCATGGGCACAACATACCATCCGATTCCTCCAAACAGGGGAACTTCCTGGGGAACAGGAAGCAGCAGAGAAAGTAGCCCGTCGGTCTGCCATGTATCAGTTCGTTGACGATGTTCTCAGAGGAAAAGACCAAACAGTGTGAAATTGAAGTGCATTCCCCGGGAGGAAGGACTGAAGCTGTTGGCGGAGATACATGGAGGCATATGTGGCTCCCACATAGGGTCGAGGGCCCATGCCGGCAAGGCATTCCGGCAAGGTTTCTTCTGGCCCACCGCCTTCCAGGATGCAACGGCACTAGTAACCACGTGTGAAGCGTGTCAGTCCCATTCGAAGAAGCTTCATCAACCAGCTCAAGCCCTTCAAACCATTCCTCTCTCCTGGCCATTTTCGGTCTGGGGGCTCAACATACTGGGCCCTTCCCCCGTGCAGTTGGGGGCTTTGACTACTTGTACGTTGCAATCGACAAGTTCACAAAGTGGCCGGAGGTGGAAGTGGTGAGAAAGGTGACAGCACAGTCGGCCGTCAAGTTCTTCAAGGGGCTAGTCTGCCGTTTCGGTGTCCCGAACAGACTCATCACCGACAACGGCACGCAGTTCAAAAGCCACACCTTCATGCAATACATCCAAGATCTCGGTAGTAAGGTATGTTTCGCTTCCGTGGCACATCCACGGAGCAATGGCCAGGCGGAGAGGGCACATGCTGAAGTACTGCGAGGCCTGAGGACAAAGACTTTCGACAAGCTGCACAAGAGTGGAAGGCGCTGGATTGATGAGTTGCTGGTGGTTCTTTGGTCGATCAGAACGACGCCAAATCGAGCCACCGGCCAGACACCCTTTGCCCTGGTATATGGGGCAGAAGCAGTTCTCCCCACAGAACTCACATACGGGTCACCTCGAGTGCTCGCTTATGATGAGTTTGAGCAAGAGCGATTGCGGCAAGATGACGCAACGCTCCTCGAGGAAGATCATCTTCAGGCGGTTGTACGAGTAGCACGCTACTAGCAAGCCTTGCGCCGCTACCATAGCCGCAAGGTTCATGCCCGAAGCTTTGAGGAAGGCGACCTTGTTCTTCGGCACGTTCAATCGGCCAAGAATTCCAACAAGTTGATGCCGAAGTGGGAAGGCCCTTATCAGGTAATACGTGTCACCAGGCCTGGCGCAGTTCGCCTGAAGACCGAAGCTGCTATTCCAGCGAGCAATTCCTGGAACATCGAGCATCTTCGCAAGTTTTACCCCTAAGGCGCGGTTGCCGGGCCCCCCGGCAGACCACCTTTTGTACAAGCCTTGCCGGCAAGGCATGTAACCCTTTGTACAAAGCCAGGCGCAGACCCTGAGCATAAATAAATGAAGCGCTGGCACCCTAAGTTTTAGTATGCATGCTAGGTTGAGTCTCTCTCTGTGTTAGGGTCGATAGTGCTTGGCGGCAACTAACCCTTAGAATAGAGGTTGAGTATGCATTTCTCTGTTCCTTTCCGTCCTTTTTGGTTCGCAGGGTGTGTGGACATTTTCTGCTGGGCTATTTGAGAAGAAAGAGAACAGGCCGATGCCCCGACCCCGGCAAGCCAAGGTTGCCGGGGGCTGCAGGTCCAAGGGTTCGACCATGGCAAGCCAAGGTTGCCGGGGGCTGCGACATCAGATAAGTCTTTTTCCCCCACTCCGTGCTTCCGTATGAAACTTGAACGTACGAGACTTTGCTCGCTCTCATACCATCTTGCCCCCTCTATCCCGTGTCCGAAAACCTTACTTTAGGCCGGGACTTGGTTGTAGTGCGATGGGAAGGGGACGAGCGAAGGGCCTAATCCCACTCGGCCCCTACCTCTGCCAAGGGCGTGAGTGTAGCCGGGCTATAGAGCAGGAGGACGGCAAGGCTTGTTGCCGGGGTGCAATGTTTATCTTAAGATAACAAGGACTCGTTCTTTGGCGTGGCCCTCGCCCACGCACAAACAAAACCCAGCAAACACCCTTCTTTTCATTAATACGTCGCAAACAAGTACAATTCATACGGAATGCATACATGAGCAGGGGGTTACGAGATTTAAATCTTACAAAGGCCCGTAGGCTTACAAACTAAAAAGAGATAAGATGCCCGTAATCCCTTTCTTGTCCCTCTCCTCGGGGAATGGAACAAGATGGCAAAAGGGCAAAAGGAGCACCTAGGCGAGGTACGAGCACCAGAAGATGCCAAGGGAACATATCGGTGATCATCCGGAAGGAGGCCGGTGATGACGGTGCCTGAGGAAGAGCTGGAAGACGAGGCAGCGGCCCGCCAATACGCGACGAAGGCGTCGGTGCCCGCGTACTCCGACTTGACAGCCCGCCACCTGCCTTCTTCGTCTTCCCCGTCCCTCCAACACCAGCCGCCCAGGCGACGACCCCGAGAAGTTCAAGGAGCTGGCGATGCAGGTGATGGTGCTGCCGGCGTCGCCTAGGAACGCTGGGTCCGACGCCTAGTCGGACCCGTCATCCTCCCGCCCGCTACCCTCATCGTCGCTGTCGCTATCCTCCTCGTCACTCCCGCTTGAGGAAGAGTCTTCGTCATCGGAGGAGCTCTCCACGCAGCACTTTAGGCGAGTCCCAAGGTCTCCAAAGACCTTGACAGAGAGCAGGCCATTCTCCATTAATTTGAAATAGAGAACGAGACCCGCGTTAGGCAGTGGATGCGAGCAAAGGTCTTCCATCCGCGGCAAAGATACATGACGTGAGGGGCGGGGAAATCGACATCAACTCGCGTGCCGCCATTCCCGCAGCCCATCATGTGCAACCTCAGAGTCTGTGGCGGGTCGAGCTGCATCTCCCGAGCAAACGGAGTAGGGAGACGAAGACGATGGCGCGTTGGCCGGTGCAGCCTGATGAAGAACTCGCGAGGCTGGTCCCCGACATGGCCCTCCATTGGGGGAGGGACCACCGGCGGAAGCGAGGCCGGTGCGCCGCCCCGTCCTCCTCTTCCCCGAGCACCACGGCGACCTCGGCCCCGCCCCCGCCCCCTCCCCCTTCCCCTCGTGGCCGGCTCCACTGCCACGAGGTCTTGGGAAGGAGAAGCGCGTTGTCAAGCAGAGACCCTCGTCGCCACCGTCGAAGCACCGGCGCGCCCTCTCGCCATAGCAGAAGAAAGAAAGAAGCCGAGATGGAAGGAGGCAGATGGTGAAGGATTGAGGGGTGCCATCCCCCCTCCCCTTCTTATAATGGGGCGGGGTCGGGGCTCGGCCACCCCACTCGACCAATCCGGCCATCGGGGGCGCAGGGAATCGAGACCAACCCGCTGCTCCAATCAACAGCGGCCTGGTTTCCCGCCTCGTCACCTAAGGCCCGTGCCCCCCACTCCCACCGCCTACCATCTCCAAGGCATGGGGACACGTGGCGAGCAAGCAGTAATCGAGGGGACAGGAAGGGGGTCGTTTTCCACCCCGTGATCATAGGGCACGGGCGCCTTAAAGGCCGCGACCCGAGTCCACTCAGTAAATGAGCCGCGCCCCTGCGTTCTCCTCTGCTTATGGGGAACGCGCGGGCCGCCTCTTTACCATGATGTGACGCATGAGGGCAGCGGCCGCCCCACGCATGCCCCCCACATCACGCACGACCCTCCACGACGCGCATTCAACGCGGGTCGTGGGGAAGCGCAAGTGAGCGAAGGAATTACTGCGGTAAAATCCCGCCCCGCCTGCCCGCTCAACGTTCTTGGCCCGGCCCAACAACGTGTTGCGCTTATGTGTGGCCCAGGCCCGGGGGCTCCTGTCGGTGTACAAAAGTAGGGGCTCTCCTTTTTACCCCTTTACTTGTGCACGGGCAGTCAGAGCCGCGCCCACGGCCACACTAAGTAGGGCTGAGGAGGGAAGCCGGAGGCACAAGACAACCAGAGCAACGCCAAGACCAGAGACACAAAGAGCAGAAGGGCGAAGTGGGCTCCCCCGGCAAGACCCTTGTCGGGGCGGCCTCCACAGCCCCGGCAAGAGCCTTGCCGGGGCAACTTGCCCGATGCCAGCGGAGCGCGCTACCCTTGAGACGAGGGCTCCAACGCCATCAACCACATTGGAACGAAGGATCGGGAGGCACCTCCGTGTTGGCATGCAGATCTTTGTGAAGATCAGAAGCACACAAGATCAGATGAGGACCAGAAGACGACGATCCTCGGCGGGACCCTAGCCGAGGAAATACACGAGAGCCCCGGCAAGATCCTTGCCGGGGACGACCGCGATGCCATGGCAAGACCCTTGCCGAGACCCCGGCAAGACCCTTGCCGAGGACACTCGCGAGGCCACAGCCAGGCCCGCGTCTGCCAAGACTCCACCGCCATTCCCACACAGCTGCCAGCCCAACCAGCTGGGCAGACACCTGCGTGGCAATGTGCGGCTTCCAGGCCAGCTCAGCAAGCACCTACGTGGTGGCATGCAGATCTTCGTGAAGACCCTACCAACACGCCATCTCAGCAGCCTGCCAGCCTACATGGCGCTGCATGCACCGTTGGCCTGGACGCGTGTCGGAGCAAGGCGGGGCGGCGATGGACGGGACGGGCCTCATTGCCATCCCCAATAAGGCAACGGGACACCTAAGGGAGCACATTTAATGCGTCTTATCCCGTACTGACAGGCAATAAGCTTACGCACTGTAAACCTTTCCACCTCCTGTGTGCCACTGTG
The DNA here is from genome assembly GCF_002575655.3 of Aegilops tauschii subsp. strangulata. NCBI lineage: Eukaryota > Viridiplantae > Streptophyta > Magnoliopsida > Poales > Poaceae > Aegilops > Aegilops tauschii. The sequence goes on from NC_053041.3 coordinate 332,786,780, forward strand.
GCGACCCCTTTTGCCTATAAAAGGAGGCCCGAGGCGTCCATGAGAAGGATTCGGATCATTTGGGATAGACACGCACCGTAGCTAGTTCAAGAACTCAAGAACACTCAAATACATACACCAACGCAGGACTAGGGTATTACGCATCTTCGTGGCCCGAACCTGGGTAAACGATCCTTGTGCTGACCGCCAGACCCGCTCTTTGCACAACCCCGCACCCGCCAACCGTAGAAGGGATCCCAATGATTCCATAGGTGTTTTTCCCCCGACATCTTTGGTGCGCCAGGTAGGGCACAGTTGTGGAAATCCGGTCTAGCAGTTAGTCTAGCAGTTCTTCATCGCTATGGCTCCCAAGAAGAAGACGATCACGGCGATCGGTTCATCGGGAGCCGAACGGCCCGTACCAGTGCGGGCGAGCGGTGGGGCGGTCGCGGACGGAAGTCGAGGCGTGATCCGCGAACACCCACATCGCTCTGGCAGCCAAAGCCTGGTGAGCAGCGTCGTTCGTGCGCGAGACGATGAGCCGCATGCCGCCAAATCCAAAGACGGAGCCGGAACCCCCGCAGGCGGCGCGGGGCCCTCCAACACTCGGCCCTTTACTGTGCGTAGACAAATGGGCCGGATGTCCGGGCGACAGGCCGGATGTCCGGGCCTTCGCGAAGAGCCGGTTGTCCGGGCCTTTGGCCGGATGTCTGGGCTGACGTGGTTCAACTTCGGGTACGTTCTGTGACGGGCGCCGGATTTCCCGGCGCGGGCCGGATGTCCGGGCTGTCCGGGGCCTGTAGACTTGGTCGCTGGCTCCTTGGCGTTGGTGACGTCTCCAGGGGCCGGATGTCCGGGGTCCTTGCCGGATGTCCGGGTCCTGGGAGTTGCACTTGACTCTTTCTGTTGGTTCTCCTCGTCCATGATCTTGCAGGCTTGTCCATCTTCATGAGCATCTCCGGGAGGGTCCTCTTGACACCTAATAATGCATAGCATATCGAACTTAGGTAGTAGCCATGTGTCGAGTGGATCATATGTGATATCACTAAGGAAGGAAGTCACCTCGTTCTCGAGAGCTCTAGCTCATGCTCGTGTCATAGGTCCTCTTGGCTCTTGATGAGACGATGGTAGGTCCATGGGGATGACCGTAGGATGGTCCGCATCATCTCCCCTCCCTTGGGAAATATCCGACCTCGGATCGAAATCCTCATCACCATGGTACGGGGAGAGATCTTTGACGTTGAAGATGTTGCTCACGGAGTACTTGTCACGTGGGATGTCGATCTTGTAAGCGTTGTTGTTGTAGCGTGCAAGCACCTTGAAGGGTCCATCGGCTCGTGGTAGAAGTTTGGACTTGCGTTCGTTGGGGAAGCGGTCCTTGCGAACGTGTAGCCACACAAGATCTCAAATGTTGAATATCATGGGTTGCTTGTTGACATTGAGCTTGGTCGCGAGTCGTTGTACTTGGCGCTCGATGGTGTGCCTTGTATCTTCATGCATCTTCTTGAGGTAGGTGACTCGGGCACTCGCGTCCATGTTTGTGCGCTCTTGTAGGGGTAGAGGAAGAATGTCCAATGGTGACAACGGGTTGAAGCCAGAGACGACCTCGAAAGGAGACTTGCCGGTAGCTGAATGTCTTGCACAGTTGAAGGCGTACTCGGCGATTGGTAAGCACTCCTCCCACTCCTTGATGTTCTTCTTTATCAACACGCGTAGTAGAGTGGAGAGTGTACGGTTCGACACCTCCGTTTGGCCGTCGGTTTGTGGATGGTATGCCGAAGAGAACAAAAGCTTGATTCCGAGCTTGGCGCACAATGTCTTCCAAAAGTAACTTAAGAACTTGACGTCGCGGTCTGAGACAATCGTCTTTGGTACTCCATGAAGGCGCAATATTTCCCTACAAAACAAATTTGCGACATGTGATGCATCGTCTATCTTGTTGCAAGGAATGAAATGAGCCATTTTTAAGAATCGGCCTACAACAACAAAAACAGAATCCTTGCCATTCCTAGTTCGAGGCAAACCAAGGACAAAATCCATGCTAATATCTTCCCATGGTTGGTACGGAATTGGAAGAGCCATATAGAGTCCATGAGATTGAGCTTCAGACTTAGCTTTGCGACATGTAGAGCATCGGTTGTGAAGCGGTTGACGTCACGAAACATCCTTGGCCAAAAATAGTTCTTGTAGAGCGTAGCAAATGTCTTGTCGCGTCCAAAGTGTCCCATGAGTCCTCCGCCATGAGATTCTTGCAAAAGCAACAAACGAAGAGAAGACTCGGGGATGCATAGTTTGTTAGCTCTCATAAGATAACCATCTTTGATGTACTAGCGTTCCCAAGATGTATGCGTCAAACATTTGGCATAAGGGATAGCAAAAGTAGGATCATGCTCATACAAGTCTTTTATGTGCTCAAAGCCAATGACATTCAACTCAAGTTGAGTAACAAGCATGCATATACGGAAAAGTGCATTCGCCACAACATTTTCCTTGCCTTTAATATACTTGATGACATAAGGAAATGACTCAATGAACTCACTCCATTTAGCATGACGCTTGTTCAACTTAGTTTGACCCTTAAGATATTTAAGCGTTTCATGGTCGGTATGGATGACAAATTCATGAGGGTGAAGGTAATGTTCCCATTCATGCAAAACTCGCACTAAAGCATATATCTCTTTGTCATAGATGGGGTAATTGAGTTGCGCTCCGAAGAGTTTCTCACTGAAGTATGCTATGGGGCGCTTCTCTTGCGTTAACACACCTCCTATGCCATTACTACTAGCATCGCAATGAATTTCAAAAGGTTTATCAAAGTTGGGTAATGCAAGCACGGGAACATGAGTAAGCAAATTCTTAAGATCATTGAATGTGCTATCTTGCGATGGTCCCCAAACAAAGGGGGCATTCTTCTTGCTCAAGGCATGTAAAGGAGACGCAATAGTGCTAAAATCCTTCACAAATCTACGGTAGTAACCGGCTAAACCAAGGAAACTACGCACTTGTTGCAAATTGGTTGGTTGGGGCAGTTTTAAGAGCATTGATTTTATATTCATCAACATAAACACCCTTGGAAGATACTACAAAACCCAAGAAAACAAGCTTATCAACACCAAAAAGGCATTTTTCATATTAGCATAAAGTCGCTCTTTTCGAAGAGTTTGTAGCACTGTGCGAAGGTAGGTGACATGCTCTTTGAGAGATTTTCTAAAAACAAGGATATCGTCGAAGTAAACAACAACAAATTCACCAATGTAAGGGCGAAACACATAATGCATGAGACGCATGAAAGTACTTGGTGTTTCCGATAAACCCATAGGCATGACTAACAACTCATACAAACCAAACTTTGTTTTGAAAGTGGTTTTCCATTCATCACCCTCTTGTATGTGTATTTGATAGTAACCACTTTTGAGATCAATTTTTGAGAAAATAGTGGCACCGCTAAGCTCATCAAGCATATCATCAAGGCGTGGAATGGGGTACCTATAGCGAATGGTTATAGCATTGATAGGCCTACAGTCGGAACACATGTGAAAGCTATCATCTCTTTTTGGCACAGGAATGACCGGTACGGCACAAGGACTCAAACTCTCACGCACATGTCCATGAAACACAACCTACAAACACCGTAAACTAGTTGCAACTCCTGGACAGAGATCAGGCTCATTAATAAGTCGAGAGAGCTTGGAGTGACCGGAGCCCAATGTGTTGTAGTAGCTGTTCATGGATCACAAACACATAACTCAGTTCCTGAGGACGGTTTCAATGTGATAACCTACCATGTACTCCTACATGGCCTCTCAACGCTACCTTTACCAAATCGTGTTCACACACTTAGCTCTCAACAGTAAGACATGTTCACCACATTCCAATTCATCCCCGATGAATCAGATCTGACTCAACTCTAAGCAGTAGCAGGCATGAAAACAAGCATGAATGAGTAGGCACATCAGGGATCAAACAACTCCTACTCATGCTAGTGGGTTTCATCTATTTACTGTGGCAATGACAGGTCATGCAGAGGAAAGAGGTTCAACTACCGCAACATGTATCAGTTGAATCGTTGTTGTCCTAATGCAGTAAAAGACAGTAGAAGCGAGGGAGTGGGATTGTATCGGAATGAACAAGGTGGTTTTGAGGGAGTGGGATTGTATCAGAATGAACAAGGTGGTTTTGCTTGCCTGGCACAATTTAGACATGACGACATGAATGCTTATGCAACTATCTGCAATAAAATTCTAGGGCTGTGACAACTCACCCCCACTAAACAAGAATCTCGTCCCGAGACTCAAGACATGAGGTAAGAAGACAGCGGGGACATAAGCTATCACAATCTTCACGATCCAAATGCCCTTCTCGAAGATGTTGATTCATTGCCCCAAATTGATCTTGACGTCTTTACTTCCGAGATCTTCATCCAACACGATGACGACAGAAAGAAACTCTATCAAAAAGGATCATTGAAGCTCTTCATACTAGGCTAATGGGAATTTACAAACGATCATTTGAAGGAATTCAAAGAAATGGCATACTCAGTTTGGAAAGGAAACCACGGTTATAGGACAATTCGGCAAATGGAAGGCACATTCCAATTGATACCGAGGATGTAACCTAGTGCCTGAGCGTGCTTTCAAGAACTTCAGCATTTCCATATTTATCAGGGTTTTACCAACATCCGTGCCGAGGATCCTGACAACACCTCATACTACAATGATGAATAGTGATGGATGATTGCAGATGCAAAGGAGGACAACACTTTCTCAGATTTCACCTTAGCGAGGCCAAGGGAACGGAATCTGGATGATCGACCGAGAGACATTTAGCACTCCGCTTCTAATGTTCTTCCTGATGTACCAGCTTAACTCGATACCATTTGGTATCTGGAACATCAACTAAAGGTCTGACTTCGGGAGCTCAAGGAACCCATAAGGTATAACTTATAGACTAGGTCATACCAACTCCTCATGGGAGAATGGCCAAAGTTGCTGACTCGAGATACTACAATAATAGATCTCCCGGATAAGTGTGTAGCCTTGACATCCACTTAACGGTTCAAAAGACCAATATTATAATTCTTGGGAACGTCCCAACCATCATATCCGCCTGAGATTCAGATCTGGTTAGTAACATGATACTTCAGACTCAACATGTCTGCAAAAGAAAGTTTGCAACACAATTCGACGAGATGACGTTGCGAGATTCTCGAGAGATGAACTACGGAAGCAAGCTCTAAAACATGAGCTGGTTCTTCTACACACATGTGAACACGCTGCCCCTGACAAGCATGACCACATAGTAGTCTTACAACGAAACACTACCGAGTTCTGTTTGGGAACCATCATCGAGGATACCGAAGTCCTTACAAGAGTCCGGATTAGCTCTTAAGAAGGAACTTCTTCTCCTTGAACAAATTTAAATCAGTCAGTGGCTTGGTGTGCGAGGGAATACATATGGAATGAAGGTTGCAAGTCTCCAAACCACAGAATACTTCGCACATATGCATGACTAACTTGGGATGATTCTAGAGGAAGCAAACAATCTTTCTCGAATCCACGGCGACAACTTATATCAAGTGCAAGTGAATTAGAGGAAGTCTCTTCTTTCATCCAAACATATACCTCATGAACGGGACACGAAGGCAATGCTTACAAAGTTTACAATACTAGCTTAATATCCAACAAAATCATGGAGAAGATAAGGATGTTGTCGATGGGCTCAACAACAATTCATCCAGGTTTCCATATAAATGGAATTCCACAATTATGTGGAGATGGTGATAGCATTGGTCAGAACAAAAGATATAACGGAGTATGCTCGAGGAAAAACCACGAGTAAGACAACATTACGAACATCGTTGGTTCTGATTTGATTTGAGGATAGCCCACGCTCAAATCAAAGTTTCGATAAGACAATAGGTCCAAGAACTGATCACAGGGACCAATCGATGATGATATCATCTTTCTTCAACACACACAGATATATCCCTTGAAATGAACTAAGCTAGGCAAGCTTTTATCTTCCAACTATCCAATTTGTTGTTTAGCTTAACCAACTAGATCAAGGTATCCAGCACATATTCTTGGAGAAAGAGTGGTTTATAGGAAAACCACTTGATCACGAGCTCAACATAACGGTTAGGGGACAACCTGGTGATACTTCCAAGAAGATATTCGGAAAATCACGGGCCACCGATATGTTATGAAGCTCGAGAACAATCTTGCTTTTCAAGGCAAGATGATATGATCAAAATGAGCAAGGGTTTGACAAAATCCTAACCCATCAATCGAAGAGTGCACCAGGAAATATGGACTAGTAGCACGATCAATCTTAGGAAGATGTCTCAGTAACCACATGCTAAGAATGAGAGTATTGTCCATTAACTATCAAGCAACAGGGTTTCTAGGAGTATTGATTTCACACATCACGATTCCCTTGTCGGCATTCCGGTTGCAATAACACGGAAACCGAGGAATGAACAATGATGGCAAGAAGTATCACTGCGTCAAGAATTCATAAGAGATGGTGCAATTCTCATGACAATCCTGACATAAAGGGGGGTAATACTCCAGGGTAGAACAGAGCAAAAGCTGGATTGGCATTTGATCTGCAGAGCACAACTACTTTGACCCAATCCTGGATATGGATGAGGTACTGGAATTTGTTGCTCCTAGTCATTCCTGAATAGAATGGCTTGACGGACCACAAGAATAATAGGCATCGATGAACACGATCGCACACATACCCTTGACTATCAATTGATAGACGAAGGTCAGAATATAACTGAAGGGGGACAACTCAGAGAACATATGATTATCTGAGTTGTGGATGCATAGATTAGTATGTCGAACAAGTTCAACATATTTCTTCCGGATAACCCATGCAGAAAAGGAAGGACTGGCAGATTCACAATTTTTGAATGGAGAACTCATCAAGAGCACTATGGTTGTGATCTTTCGGTTCAACGAGGAACTTCTGCCATAAGTGGTTCATGGTATTTGGAAGAGGAAAACACCACGGACCTCGAGGACTATCGCAAAGGTTACTAATATCCTAAAGGAACTAGCAACCACTATCAACATGAAGTAAGTAGGGTGAATCTTGGGTTCAAGAACCCAGGAATAGAATGCCTACTAACTAAGTGGCATCATGGAATGCTTTCGAGAATGATGGCCAGAATCATCACACTAGGAACACAAAACATGGCTAATTTACTAGGTGATCCTCTAAGACACCTAGGGTCATAATAATAGCTCCAACATATATGTCAAGGCAACAGAGTACCTCAACTCACCGATTAGTGTGGTTAAACTGGCCCAAAGAAACATTGGGAGCGGAAAGAAGGGATTTGTGATGCATCAGACTGTTTAGAAACCTGGGGTGACTCGGACAGCATAACGGATGTAAATGCTCAAAGGATTCGAGACATCCTGCAAAATGGTGGCATAACCACACAACATCACAATATCAAGGTTCCGAGATCAACTGTCAACACACGGAAATAGTAGGAACTGAACTGAGGCTTGAAACCAACAATCCTATAAGTCTACAGATTAGTAACACGTGAACCTGATAGAAAGATGAGAAGCCTAGTTCTTACTCCCCGTAGAAGAGAGGAGGATGACTCAGATCAGAAGGGCATAAAGTAAAGGAGTAAAAAGAGCCTTATGTTCCCTCCCACAATCAATTCCCTTACATAACTAAAGAATTTCTAGACTCAACTTCGACCAGTTTGGCTTGGTAATCCTATAGGCAGTCAGGCTCTGATACCAAAGCTGTCAGGACCCCGATCCTAAGTCACACTGATCTAGCATGTAACACATCATATCACTTTGCGGCCTCACGCACGGTATTCCCACGGGTGCCACCTTACCTGGCCCGGGACCATTTGCGCCTTTTGGCTCACGTATATGATAGTGTCGCTAGCATCCATATGACAAAGAACCCGGGCCGACATGACTAGTCTTGAATCCAAAGTGGCAATAACTTACAGGGACAGGATTACATGACCCAGCAACGAACGTGACGGTCATCTGCGAGTGAATCCAGGCTGTAGCAAGCTAACAGGACTCCGGTAGACACCGCGTGACATTTCCCCGTAGGGACAGACACAGGAACGAAGAAGGACACATGCCGGCCAGCCTAAGTGTTCCGGAGCAGTAGCAAGCTACCATGGCTCAGTGGAAGCACTAGGATACATTTCCCCATAAGAGAGGCTACCAAGAATAAACAACTAGGTTGTCGGATCCCACACATACCAAGCATTTCAATAACATACACACAATATGCTCGATATGTGCAAATACAACATGGCATCACAACATAACTCTATGACTCAAAGTATTTATTCATTAGGCTCCGAAGAGCCAGATATTACAAACATGGGTCTGATGACCCGGCATTCAAGTCATACAAGCAACAAGCACATGCGGAAGCATAACCATGTCTGAGTACAGACAACTACAAATGAAAAAGGCTGAGAAGCCTGACTAACTACAAGACCATCCCAAGGGTACAAGATCGTAGCTGAGGTAACAACCTAAACGTCGAAGTCCACGCGGAACTACTAGTGAGACTGAAGTCTCTCTGCAAAAACATAAATTAAGCAAACGTGAGTACAAATGTACCCAGCAAGACTTACATCAAAACTAGCTACATATGCATCAGTATCAACAAAGGGGTGGTGGAGTTTAACTGCAGCATGCCAGCTTTGACTTGGTGGCTATCCTGAACTACGACTGCAAGTAACTCTTTTGAGGTGTCACACACGAGTCCACATATTCACCAATCAATACACCACTATGGATCCGCTCCCGTCTCCCTACGAGAAGGCCATCCATAGCACTCACGCTTATCTTGCGTATTTTAGAGTATCCACTTTCACTTGTCTATGAACTGATATGGGGCTAACCCGGTGTAGGCTGATCTTTCATGATTGGAGTGGGTTCCCTCGAAGAACAAGATGGACACGGGGAAGAACGGAGAGAAATCACAAGGGGAAACACTCAAGAACAAGTCCAATCACACATCCACTAGACAATCAAACACACAAGATCCACAAGGTACATGAACAACAAAGGGAAAGATACAACAAAGGTCTTGAAGGGGGGCCGCCCAAGAGGGGGTCTTTATGATATATCCCGCAGGATCTTCTCCTAGATGGAGGTCTTGGCCTCCATAAGGAGTAGTAGTCTCTCTCTCTCTCTCTCAAGAGTAGAGTGGTACAAGGTGCAAAGCTCTCTATCAAATGAGCTATCACTTTGCTAACCCTAACTAGGAGGAGGGGAGTATTATATATAGTCTAAGCCACGAAGGGGTAAGTGGGAAAGGGATACATGGGCCTCTGGCCCGACTCTGCGCGCAGGCAGGCGCAGGATGTCTGGCCTGGGGGCCGGATGTCCGGGGCTCGGGCCGGATGTCTGGGCTGAAGTGGCCAAACTTCGGGTGCGTTCTATCGTCGATGCCGGATTTCCGGGGGAAGGGCCGGATGTCCGGGCTTTGGCGAGGCGCCGGATGTCCGGGGCTGGCGCCGGATGTCCGGCCGCTAATGCTGTTGGACGTCTGTTGGTGCAGCTCCTTGGCAGCTGCACAGGCGCCGGATGTCCGGCCTCTGGCCCGGATGTCCGGCCGCTGTAGCTTCAGCAGCTCCGTCTTCTTCCGTCGTCGCTTCCAGGCTTCCTCGCGGATGGTGTAGTTGTTCCTTGGCGCTTGCACTCCTCCTCAACATCCGTGAAACTCCGACAATACCTATGCATGCACACGGGAGAAGTGCAAGTAGTATACCATCCTCGAAGGGGTCAAGTGAACACGTGTAAAGGAGATGATTCACCTTTGCGTATGTGAAGTAGATGTCGCACGTGTCACTTGTCAAAAGAACTCTTGACATGGTGATGTCCATAGGATGCTCCGCATCATCTCCCCTCCCTTGGGAAAGATCCGACCTCAGATCGAAAACCAAATCACCATGGGAAAGATATGGCTTTGCCGTGTAGAAGTGGACGTTCACCAAGTACTTGTCATCTTGAAGCTCGAAATGTGCACTCTCCAATGTCACACCGTCTTGTGATTCCTTCAAAAGGAGTAAGGACAACAAACACTTGGAAAAACAAATGTGGTTAGCGTTAGTGCAAAACCAAGCATTCAAGAGGTGATTCACCAAACAAGTGTCGTCATCATGCAAAGCATATGGTGTGACAAAGGATTGAGACATGGCATGTAAGTATATCAATCGAGCACAAGCAAAGATATCATGGGGACAAGCATGTAAATGTGAGGTAGTGATGTAAATATGTGTAACAAGAGAATTAGCGTCTACCTCAAAGTCATAGCAAGCATTCACAAATTGCTCAATGAAAGGTCTATGGTAGGAATATGAAGCATTCACAACACCAAATAAAATGAAGTGTCTAAACACATGGGTCAAGTGCAAGACAATCCAAGCATAATTTGCATGGGGTGTAGTGAATATCGTGTGGCACTCAACACAATGGAAAGAGCAATTGTTCATCATGTGTGAGGCAATGAAGGAAAGCATGTAGCAATCAATGGGACATGGCATATGTGAAGTGATGACATTGTTGCAACCAAACATATGAGAGGAGCAAATAATCCAAGAATCGTATGCAACACACAAGGCATATATATCATGATGCATGGAATGGTTAAAATGACAAGTTGAAGCAAGATCTCTAACATGTGAGCAATCAAGTGTAAGATGAACAATAAGTCTCATGATGCAAACAACGCAAGTAGTATGATCCACAATATCCAAGCTCAAGAAAGATGTCACCATGAAGGCGTGTACTTGTGCATTCTTCACAATGCCGATGTGGTAGGAAAGGTGGTGTAGAAGCGAGTCGTGGTCGAATGTATGAGGCTCGCTCTCAAGAGCTCGAATGGTCAACTCACGTGAAGCGTAAGTCGACACAAAGTCCAAGTATCCTACACATGCACACAACAAAAGAAAGAACGTATGTGCATGGTAGATAAACACATCATCCATCATGATGGTTCTCTTCTCTTGCACATAGCCATTAGAAGCACAAGTGCATGAATAATATGATGCGATAATGGCTATATTCATGGCACGAGGAATATGGTGCAAAGAAGTAAGGCAAGCATGCTTCACAAGAAATATGTCAAAATCTCCAAATATATGTGAGAATGCAATGGGGGCAAACTCATTATCAAGACTAAGGGCATTGTTGCACTCAATACATGTCAAATCATCTAGCATGAGAAAGGCAACACATGGAGATAAATGACAAGGAGCAATAACAATCATGTGCAAAGCGTGGAAATGGTTGTCATCAACCGAATGAAATGATCAATTATGAATCATTGGTGATGCAACAAGGCAAGCAATAGTAATCGAGCTGTGCAAACTAGTGGAGCGAAGATGCAACACACTAGAGGAAATCATGGCAATCATGTCATGTGAGCAAAGAATAGGCATAGGCAATGTACATGACATATCGCAAGCACGAACACAAATCAAGATCATAGTATCATCATAGGCATGGGGCACAAAGCAATCATGGCAATAACAAACAATATCTCCAACACGCTTGCAAATACACATACAAGTACTAGAAGCAATCATCATGTGTAATGCAAAACATGGGTCAGAAATGCATGGCAAAGGCATAGGAATGGGCATATCATGCAAAGTGAACATGGCAAGATGGGCAAAGGATATATAATGGACAACAACCCATGACCATGTGAGGGCCATGTAAAAGAAATGTGCGAAGTGTTTGCACAAAGTGAGCGGTGGGAAAGGCAATCCATGGGATCCCAAGTCATCATTGCTCTCTAGAGCTCGTTTTGTCAACTCATGGGATTGTGAGGTTGACAAGTGTTCATGGGTACCTACACAATAAAGACACAAACTAAAGAAATTGTGCGCGTGGTAAATGTACACATCATCCATCATGATGTGTATGTGCACGTGTGAGTTAGCACAAGATAAGCATCGCTCAAAGAAATTTGATGCATGGTACAAGAACATGTCATCCATCATGAAAGAATAGTTGTTATGTAAAACACGATGGGGATGCAAATTGAGCATACTAGTATATGGCACATCAATAGCATGTTTATTCATGGGAAGCATGTTGTGCACACAAGTATTGGGATCATGCAATGGATAGGATGAATCAAAATCTCCTAAAATGTATGAGGAAACTATGGGGGTCTCCTCATGAGAAATATTGGAAACATCATATGGAGAAAATGGACAACATCCAAAACAATGCATATGCAAAGCTAGGTGGTCATGGCATGGCATATGAGATAAATGATGCAAAGGAAGCATATCAATATCATCACAAGAAAAAAAATGCCAATAACCACGGGCTTGTCATCTATGCCATAAGTGCAAATTGGGTTAATTTTAATGGCATATGCATAGTCACTACGATGAGATTGCAAATATGCCATATGATTGATCTCATTCATAGCATATGACAAGTCAAGCGGATTGTCAAACATGATGTGACCTAAAGAATTGTCACAAGAAATCCTATGTAACATGGCGTCACAACCAATAGACTCCACATGACAATCATCAAACTCATCATAAATGGGTAAATCATCGCATGGGGAAATCATACTAGAATGAAGCATGGTAATAGGTTGATCAACATCATGCAACCAATCAATGTCAAGAATGTCCACTAGTGGGACTAGAGCATCACCTTCACCTATGTTACCTTGTTCATTCCACTCAAGTGGTGTAGGTGAGGTGGCAAAGACCAAATGGTGGTCATCTTCATCTTGATGGAACCATGTGGGGGGTGCATCATATTCCACCATGGCCATCGTCTTGTCCAAAGGAAGGACGTAGTCGTCACGAATCGGCGCGTCATCATATATGGGACCTAGCACCAAATGAGAAGACACAATAGAGGTAGAGGTTAAGTCGTTAGAAATCGAAGTGGCCTCACTCTCTCTATTTGGTGGTTCACTCACTCCCTCAAGGTAGGTGCACTCAAAGTCACATATGGTGGAGTCACTCATCTCACTCAAGTGGTGGGGGTTGTGGCTCTCCTCACATGGGAATTGGGGCAACTCGTCATATATGGGGCTAGTGGTGAAGTCACTCTCACTCCCAATATGGTGGCAAAAGTCACTCAAGTCATCATACGTCGCCGTGGTCGAAGGGAAAATCCCACGCTCAACCATCTCATCGTTGTCACCATGGATGAAGGCCGAAGATGGCACATCATCACTCTCGCCTCCTAAGATGGAAGCATCATCCTTGCTCGTCACCATGTCGCTTGCCTCAAAAGCTTGGTCCTTGAAGGTCTCCGTAGTCGTACTCGTCGCCGCACCATCTTGAAAAAGAGTCGTGGAGGACTCGGCATCATCAATGCCACAAAGAGGGATGGCGGTGAAGTCGAACTTGGGAACATCGTCTTGGAGCTCATCAGGCTTGGACATCTTGGTGGTACTAGCCTCATGCTCGTCGTCTTTGAGTTTGGTCTTCGAGAAGTGTGCTTGGGGTGGAGAAGCCTTGGCCTTCATGAGTTCTTGTTCCGCCTTGAGAGCACCAATGTAGTTATCGTCGAGGGACTTGTAGTTCTCGAGGAAGATAGTCTTGGAGATGTCGTTGTTCAATCCCATCATGAAGTGGAACTTCATTGACATGGGGTCGTCCACGCCGGCTCGTCGCAAGGATTTTTTCATCTCCTTGAAGTACTCGTCGATGGACTTGGATCCTTGGATGGTGTTCTCCAATTGGCGTAGAAGTTGTTCCGTGTAGGTTGGAGGCACGAACTCTCGCCGCAAAGCTTTCTTCGTCTTGGGCCAACTCATGTCGTAGCTCTCCGAAGGTGTGTGAAACCACCATGTCGAGGCGTAGTCGTGGAAGTTTCTTGTGGCGCACTTCACTTGATCTTCTGTAGCGACCAGACCTCAAATGGCCTGTGCTGCTGTGCACCAGTGTCATCCCTGGATCAGTAATGCTGACACGCACAGTACAAATGGAGGATTTATAACAGAGTAGCAATCACACACTTATTACATCGAATATCTCCGAAGAGATTAAGTATAATAAACATGGCTTAAGGCCATCTAAAAACGATAACAGCGGAAGACTTGGAAGATAAGTGAGTCCATCAACTCCAGCGGCATCACTGAGTATAAGACCACAACCTAAGGCACCTTACTCGTCGTCTGAAAAGTCTGCAACATGAAATGTTGCAGCCCGAAAACGGGTCAGCACATAGAATATGCTGGCAAAGCAACACATAGAGAGCAATGAACAATCATAAGGCTATACTATATGCATATATGGCTGGTGGAAAGGCTCTATGGTTACAGTTTTGCGAAAAGCCAATTTTATCCTACTACAAAGGAATAAATTTTATTTAACTATCATGGTGGTTGAAACATTGAGAAGGTACCTCCAACTCAATCCCAATTAAGTAACATCATTAACCCAACAAAATTAATTATAAGTATCACGGTGATGAGATTCAAATGATAATCCAGGTACTAGATACTCAAGTTGTCCATAACCGGGGACACGGCTAATCATGATCAGTTTGTACACTCTGCAGAGGTTTGTGCACTTTTCCCACAAGACTCGATCGCCTCCGCTTAATTCTCGCACTGCATGATGTTTGAGAAACGGATGACCGAGACACAGTCTTTCAGAAACAGTCACTCTCTACTCTGGATGGACCGGTACACCTACTTTCCCCTACATCTGCTAGTCCACCTCTTCAAGAGATCCTGTAACCTACTCAGCTATGCTAGAGCCCATAATAGCTTGCGGCTGCACATGGAAGTTTCTAGCATGAATAATCTTATGATCCCTTTGAGCCCGGGTGGCGGACCTTATACAAACAGACAACACTTGGTTCTCCAGGTGCCTCAATCCACCCAGATGTGAGTTTTAGTTGCCACCTTAAGTTGAACCATTATTAAACACTCACATCTGTCATGAATATCTCTCAAACACAAACCACATCTACGCATAGCATGGCAATAATAAAAGCAACGTAGAAGTAACTCCCAAGGGTTTGATAGTAAACAGGTAATAGGTACACCTCAACTACATCCCAATACCCATAGTTTAATTAGATCCTAATCATGCAATGTGTTTGGGAAAATAGATCTAATGCAATAAAACTGGGTATGAACGGGGTATGATCAAAGTGTTACTTGCCTTGCTGATGATCCGCAAAACCTAGCGAGTCGAAGTAACAAGCGGCACACTCCGGGTACTCTATCGCAAACAAACAAGCATACAATCAGTACTCATCTAATGCACAGGTAAAACTCGAATGAAAGATCCAACCAGAAAGTTCAACTTAAAAACTCCGGTTTGCAAAAAGAATCAACTCGAAAGAAGCAACGAAAGTCAAACGGCGAAAGAAAGAAACTTTGTTTGCTAATCTGGATCTAGGTCAAATTTTAGTATAGCAAAAACTTGTTTGAGTAGGTTAAACGGAAAGAGAATTTCGAGACGAAACTCTAGGCGCTTGAATCACCTGATTCCGATAAACGAGCGAAAAGTTAAACAGATTCAAAGTTTCGATCAGAAATCGAATCTGAGAAAATAACGAGAAAATCCGTCGAAAAAGAAAAACGGACGAACGGTTTAAATAACGGACGCTCGTTAACAGAGAAAAAACTGACGAACGCGTTCGTTAAAATGAACGGTTCGGTGAACGCTCGTAAAATAAGAAAACCGAAAAAAACCGATCTAGGTTTTTTTTAAACAAAAGGTTTTTTTTCCAGAAAAACCGGTCAACACGAACGGCAGTACCTCGACGGGGCTCGCTCCGGCGAGGGGCTCCGGTGGGCGGGGTCGGCGGCGGGGTAGCGGGGCTCGGGCGGCGGCTCCGGCGGGCGAGGGTGCGGGGCTCCGGCGCTCCCCGGCGGCGAGGGGCGAGGCGAACGGCGGGCGGCGGCGGGCGGCTAGATGCGGGGCGGCGGCGGCTTCTCCGGCGATGGTGGCGGCGAAAACGGAGGGGGGGGCTATATATAGGTAGGAGGGGGGGCTAGAGGGCTTGGGGAAGGGGCAAAGCCCGAGGCGGCGGCGGCTTCGTGCTCCCGACGGACTCCGGCGGCGTGGGGAAGAAGGAGAGCACGGGCCGGCCGGCCTGGCTTCGGCTGGGCCTCGGCCCAGTCGGGCAAGCGCGTATATTTTTTTTAAATATGTTCCGCGGAAAATATTGCGTAGGAAACTAAATAAAAATCAGAAAAATACGAGATAAATTTTCCCCGTCTAGTTAGAAAATCTAGAATAGGGTGAACATTTTTAAAATCAAAAATAAATATTTTGGAAACATGCATATTTTTAAATGCAATAAAAATTGCAAATAAAATCCAATAAATTCCAAATAATGTTTTTAACATTTTTCCTCCAGTATTTCAGTGTTTTTGGAGAAGTCATATTTTCTCCTCTCGTTTATTTTAAAATGAAATATTCTTCCGGAGAGAAAAATAATCAAAAACCAAAATCCTCGTTGGAAAATCAAATTAGAAAAATTCGAGAAAATCCCCAACTCTCTCCGAGGGTCCTTGAGTTGCTTAGGATTTATCGAGGATTTGTCAAAATGCACAAAACATGATATGCAAATGATGATCTATGTATAACATTCCAAATTGAAAATTTGGGATGTTACAAACCTACCCCCCTTAAGATGAATCTCGCCCTCGAGATTCGGGTTGGCTAGAAAACAGGTGGGAGTGGTTTTCCCGTAGATCTTCCTCTCGCTCCCAGGTGGCCTCATCTTCGGTGTGGTGACTCCACTGAACTTTGCAAAACTTGATAACCTTGCTGCGGGTAACCCGGCTGGCATACTCGAGAATCTTAACTGGCTTCTCCTCATAGGTCAAATCACTTTCCAACTGAATCGCTTCCAGTGGCACAGTATCTCTCAGTGGTATCTCAGCCATCTCTGCGTGGCACTTCTTCAACTGCGAAACGTGAAATACATCATGTACTTCACACAATCCTTCGGGCAATTCCAGCTTGTAAGCAACTTCTCCCATACGTTCCAACACTCTGTATGGTCCAATAAAACGGGGTGCTAACTTTCCCTTAACTCCAAAGCGCTTCACTCCTCAAAGTGGTGATACTCGAAGATACACTCTGTCTCCGATTTCGTGAACTGTCTCCTTGCGTTTAGAATCAGCATAACTCTTCTGCCTGGACTGGGCTACCTTGAGCCTATCGTGAATCAACTTCACTTTCTGTTCAGACTCCTTAATCAAATCTGGTCCAAACAACTGAAGGTCTCCAACTTCGTCCCATAACAACGGCGTTCTACACCTCCTTCCGTACAAAGCTTCGAAAGGGGCCATCTTCAAACTGGTTTGATAACTGTTGTTATACAAAAACTCCGCATATGGCAAATTGTCGTCCCAACTTGATCCATAATCTAGCGCACAAGCTCTCTTCATGTCCTCCAAAATCTGGTTGACTCTCTCGGTCTGTCCATCTGTCTGCGGGTGAAATGCTGTACTAAATTCCAGCCTGGTTCCCAATGTTTCATGTAACTGCTTCCAAAACTTCGATGTAAATTGGGTTCCTCTGTCTGATACAATGGTCCTCGGAACTCCATGCAAACATACTATCCTGGTCATATATATCTTCGCCAACTTAGCGCTGGTGTAAGTGGTCTTCACTAGAATGAAATGAGCCACTTTCGTCAAACGGTCGACTACAACCCATATCGAGTCATAGCCTGAACGAGTCCTGGGTAATCTGGTGATAAAATCCATGCCTATTTTATCCCACTTCCATTCGGGTATCAGCAATGGCTGTAGCAATCCTGCTGGCTTCTGATGCTCTGCCTTCACTCTCTGACATACATCACAAACTGCTACAAACTCCGCAATGTCCTTCTTCATTCCGGTCCACCAGAAAGTATTCTTCAAATCCAAATACATCTTGGTATTCCCTGGGTGAATCGAGTACGGTGAATCATGGGCTTCTTGCAAAATCAACTTCCTGATCTCCGGATCATTTGGCACATATACGCGGTCCTCGAACCATAAGGTATCGTGCTCATCCTCACGAAATCCCTTGGCTTTACCTTTGCTCATCTTTGCTTTTATCTCTTCAATCTCCTTACCTGTCTTCTGAGCTTCTCTGATCTTGTCCATCAAGGTAGAATGAATATCCAATGACGCTAAATAGCCTCTTGGGACTATCTCCAAACATAACTCACGTATGTCCTCGGCTAACTCCTGAGGTAACTCTCCTGTCATGAGGGTGTTGACATGACTCTTGCGGCTCAACGCGTCTGCTACTACGTTAGCCTTTCCGGGGTGATAATGCAATCTCATATCATAGTCTTTGATGAGCTCCAACCATCTCCTCTGTCTGAGGTTTAACTCCTTTTGTGTGAAAATGTACTTCAAACTCTTGTGATCCATGTACACCTCACAATGGTTTCCGATGAGAAAATGCCTCCATGTGTTTCAATGCATGCACTACGGCTGCTAATTCCAAATCGTGCGTAGCATAATTCTTCTCATGGGGTTTAAGTTGTCGTGAAGCATACGAAACAACTCTTCCTTCCTGCATAAGCACTGCTCCAAGTCCTCGACGAGAAGCGTCACAATAAACTTCATAGTCCTTGCGTTGATCTGGCAAAATCAACACTGGTGATGTAACCAATCGTTTCTTCAACTCCTGGAAACTAGCTTCACATTCCTCAGTCCAATTGAATTTGGTGTCCTTCTTCAATAGCTCAGTCATGGGCTTAGCAATCTTTGAGAAATTCTCGATAAATCTCCGGTAGTATCCTGCGAGTCCAAGAAAACTCCGGATTTCTCCAACTGTAGTGGGTGATTCCCAACTGGTCACTGTGTCAACCTTGGTAGGGTCTACTGCTATTCCTTCTCTAGAAATAACATGTCCAAGGAATCCAACTTCCTTCAACCAAAACTCACATTTGCTGAACTTGGCATATAACTGATGTTCTCTGAGCTTCTCAAGTACCAATCGCAAATGCTCCTCATGCTCTTCTTCATCCTTGGAAAATATTAAAATATCATCAATGAACACCACGATGAACTTATCCAAAAACTCCATAAACACTTTGTTCATCAGGTTCATGAAATAGGCCGGTGCGTTAGTCAGTCCAAATGACATAACGGTATACTCATACAATCCATATCTGGTGGTAAATGCCGTCTTAGGTATATCCTGTTCTCGAATCTTTAACTGATGGTATCCTGATCGTAGAGCGATCTTGGAAAATACTTTAGCTCCTTGCAAGTGGTCAAACAAATCATTTATCATCGGCAGTGGGTACTTGTTTTTGATGGTCACTTCATTCAATCCTCGGTAATCAACAACCATCCTTAGTGATCCATCTTTCTTCTCTACTAGAAGTACTGGTGATCCCCAAGGTGACGAACTTGGGCGTATATAGCCTTTATCCAGTAACTCCTTGATCTGCTTCTTAATTTCCTCCAAATCCTTTGCGGGCATCCTGTACGGTCTCTTAGATATTGGCCCTATGCCTGGCAAAAGTTCAATCAAGAACTCAATGTCTCTATCCGGTGGCATGCCTGGCAACTCTTCTGGAAATACATCCGGATAATCCTTCACCACTGGTACTTCCTCCTGTACAACTCCTGATAAGGAATTCACTTGAGTCCTCTTCGGCATATGCCGGGATACATACTTGATCCTTTTTCCTTCCGGGGTGGTAAGCAAAATCGTCTTGCTGGCACAATCGATGTTTCCTCCATACAACGATAGCCAATCCATTCCCAAGATCACATCCAAACCTTGCGATTCCAAAACAATGAGGTCTGAGGGGAAAACATGCCTACCAATGGCCAACGGTATCTGAAAACATCCTTGGGTGGCCATATACTCTGCTCCTGGCGAGGTTACTAACATGGGGCTTTTGAGAACTTGGGTGGACATCTTAAACTTGTTTACGAATCCCCTTGATATGTATGAATGCGATGCACCAGTATCAAAAAGAACAGTTGCAGTAAATGACGTAACCAAAAACTTACCTATTACTGCATCAGGCTGAGCTTCAATCTCCTCCACGCTCACGTGGTTCACATGTCCTTTGTTGAACGGGTTCGGCTTCTTCCCAGAGCTTCCATTGCCATTTCCATTTTGGGCTTCGGGACAATCAGTAGCATAATGTCCCGTCTTCTGGCCCTTGAAACAAGTAATGTGACTTAGATCTCTCTTGGTTGGGGTAGATGGGTTGGTGCGGTTCTGTCCGTTTCCTCCTCCATTCCCATTACCATTCTTGGAGCCATTATGGTTGTGCGAACTACCTCCTCCATGGGTATGCTGAAACTGTCCTCCCGGCTTCGGGGTAAATCGTGGCTTCTGCTGGGCTCCAGAATTGTACTTCCCTTGTCCATACTTCCTCTTGCGGTTTTCAATCTGCTGTTGCTTCCCTTCAATCATGAGAGATCTATCTACCAGCTCCTGGTAGTTGTTGAAAGTTGCTACCATCAACTGCATACTCAGCTCATCATTCAATCCTTCCAAAAACTTCTCCTGCTTGGCAGCATCCGTAGCAACGTCATCTGGTGCATAACGTGCTAACTTACTGAATTCCTCCACATACTGGCCTACGGTGCGTCCTCCTTGGCGTAGGTTGCGAAACTCACGCTTCTTCATAGCCATAGCTCCTGCTGAAACATGAGCTGTACGGAAAGCTTGCTGAAACTGGTCCCATGTGACAGTGTCAATAGGGTGCGTGGCTGTATAATTCTCCCACCATGATGCTGCGGGTCCATCAAGCTGATGTGCGGCAAAACATACTCTTTCCGCATCTGTGCATCCTGCAGTGGTCAACTCCCTTCCAACTTTGCGGAGCCAATCATCTGCTACAATCGGCTCGGTGCTACTGGAGAACACCGGCGGGTTTAGCCTTAAGAATCGGGCTAAGTGGTCAACAGGTGGTGGTGGCGGTGGGTTGTTGTTGTTGTTGTTGTTGCCTTGGTTCTGAACTAACACTTGCATCAAGGCATTCTGTTGCTGAATCAACTGGGTGATTTCTGGCGGGAAAAGAAATCCGGTGTCGCGTCTCGGAGGCATCTGATAGGTTTAGAAAAGATGAGAATTAAGAATAGAATGAGGTCTAGAGAAAAAACACTACCCATATGCTCATGAGACAAATTCAATCAATATCACTCAATCAATCCAAACAAGGCAAAACAATCGATCTAACTAGCGTTACAAAGTGCTTGAACTATACTACTAAATGGGGGAAAACTACTACTGATATGGTGGTCTACTAAAAATTCTGATCCGTTGAAGACTCCATGATGTCTGCTCCAGCTTCATCAATCCATTCGTCTTCACTTGGTTCCGAGTCGGTGTCGTCGATGATGATGTAGCTATCCGGACAAGTGCATTCGTTGACTTCTGCTTTTGGCACTGGATTTCCCACGAATGATCCAATCTTAATTCTCCAGGTCGTCAATCTTCCCGACTAGTGCGTTGATTTCCTCCAAATAATCTTCGCGGGTAGCCTTGAGTTCTTCTTGGAGCTCCTTGATCTTCGTGAATGCCTTCTTTAGTTCTTCCTTGTCCGTGCATATCTGGTTCTCCTGGCGTCGAATATGTTGGTTCTGCTCCTGGATGAAAGCTGCAATTGATCCATCCTTCTTGGTCTTGATCATCTCCCATTGCGCGTCTCGTCATCCACAAATTTGATAAATTGTATCCTTAAGCTCCTGGTGATAGACTTCTCCAATGCGTCCCATGGCGATGTGTGTGGCCATGCTCTTCCCTAGGTTCCAAGTTGGTGCTTCGAAAACCAATCTCATGGGTTCCGTAATTGGCGCAAACGTCCTTCCTGGAATGATAACTTGAATCTTCCAGCTCTCCTCTTCAGGTAATGTAGCGTTGTAGGTTCCGGTGATGCTTGGTATTCCTATGTTCAAGTACTTGGTGAGTTCCTTCAAATGTCTTCCAAACGGCGTGTCTTCATCTGGTTGCATGAACTTGCTCCTTGCATTCGCCATTCCTAGAAGAGTAGAAAGTGGAGAGGGGTCAGAAATGAGAAGAGAGAAGCTTTCTAGGGCTTAAGCTTAGTGGTCGTGTCCTACAGTCAGCGTGTGCTCTGATACCAACTTTGTAGCGACCAGACCTCAAATGGCCTGTGCTGCTGTGCACCAGTGTCATCCCTGGATCAGTAATGCTGACACGCACAGTACAAATGGAGGATTTATAACAGAGTAGCAATCACACACTTATTACATCGAATATCTCCGAAGAGATTAAGTATAATAAACATGGCTTAAGGCCATCTAAAAACGATAACAGCGGAAGACTTGGAAGATAAGTGATTCCATCAACTCCAGCGGCATCACTGAGTATAAGACCACGACCTAAGGCACCTTACTCGTCGTCTGAAAAGTCTGCAACATGAAATGTTGCAGCCCGAAAACGGGTCAGCACATAGAATATGCTGGCAAAGCAACACATAGAGAGCAATGAACAATCATAAGGCTATACTATATGCATATATGGCTGGTGGAAAGGCTCTATGGTTACAGTTTTGCGAAAAGCCAATTTTATCCTACTACAAAGGAATAAATTTTATTTAACTATCATGGTGGTTGAAACATTGAGAAGGTACCTCCAACTCAATCCCAATTAAGTAACATCATTAACCCAACAAAATTAATTATAAGTATCACGGTGATGAGATTCAAATGATAATCCAGGTACTAGATACTCAAGTTGTCCATAACCGGGGACACGGCTAATCATGATCAGTTTGTACACTCTGCAGAGGTTTGTGCACTTTTCCCACAAGACTCGATCGCCTCCGCTTGATTCTCGCACTGCGTGATGTTTGAGAAACGGATGACCGAGACACAGTCTTTCAGAAACAGTCACTCTCTACTCTGGATGGACCGGTACACCTACTTTCCCCTACATCTGCTAGTCCACCTCTTCAAGAGATCCTGTAACCTACTCAGCTATGCTAGAGCCCATAATAGCTTGCGGCTGCACATGGAAGTTTCTAGCATGAATAATCTTATGATCCCTTTGAGCCTGGGTGGCGGACCTTATACAAACAGACAACACTGGGTTCTCCAGGTGCCTCAATCCACCCAGATGTGAGTTTTAGTTGCCACCTTAAGTTGAACCATTATTAAACACTCACATCTGTCATGAATATCTCTCAAACCCAAACCACGTCTACGCATAGCATGGCAATAATAAAAGCAACGTAGAAGTAACTCCCAAGGGTTTGATAGTAAACAGGTAATAGGTACTACCTCAACTACATCCCAATACCCACAGTTTAATTAGATCCTAATCATGCAATGTGTTTGGGAAAATAGATCTAATGCAATAAAACTGGGTATGGACGGGGTATGATCAAAGTGTTACTTGCCTTGCTGATGATCCGCAAAACCTAGCGAGTCGGAGTAACAAGCGGCACACTCCGGGTACTCTATCGCAAACAAACAAGCATACAATCAGTACTCATCTAATGCACAGGTAAAACTCGAATGAAAGATCCAACCAGAAAGTTCATCTTAAAAACTCCGGTTTGCAAAAAGAATCAACTCGAAAGAAGCAACGAAAGTCAAACGGCGAAAGAAAGAAACTTCGTTTGCTACTCTGGATCTAGGTCAAATTTTACTGTAGCAAAAACTTGTTTGAGTAGGTTAAACGGAAATAGAATTTCGAGACGAAACTCTAGGCGCTTGAATCACCTGATTCCGATAAACGAGCGAAAAGTTAAACAGATTCAAAGTTTCGATCAGAAATCGAATCTGAGAAAATAACGAGAAAATCCGTCGAAAAAGAAAAACGGACGAACGGTTTAAATAACGGACGTTCGTTAACAGAGAAAAAACCGACGAACGCGTTCGTTAAAATGAACGGTTCGGTGAACGCTCGTAAAATAAGAAAACCGAAAAAACCGATCTAGGGTTTTTTTTTAAACCAAAGGTTTTTTTCAGAAAAACCGGTCAACACGAACGGCAGTACCTCGACGGGGCTCGCTCCGGCGAGGGGCTCCGGTGGGCGGGGTCGGCGGCGGGGCAGCGGGGCTCGGGCGGCGGCTCCGGCGGGCGAGGGTGCGGGGCTCCGGCGCTCCCGGCGGCGAGGGGCGAGGCTAACGGCGGGCGACGGCGGGCGGCTAGATGCGGGGCGGCGGCGGCTTCTCCGGCGATGGTGGTGGCGAAAACGGAGGGGGGGGGCTATATATATAGGTAGGAGGGGGGGCTAGAGGGCTTGGGGAAGGGGCAAAGCCCGAGGCGACGGCGGCTTCGTGCTCCCGGCGGACTCCAGCGGCGTGGGGAAGAAGGAGAGCACGGGCGGGCCGGCCTGGCTTCGGCTGGGCCTCGGCCCAGTCGGGCAAGCGCGTATATATATTTTTTAAATATGTTCCGCGGAAAATATTGTGTAGAAAAATAAATAAAAATCAGAAAAATACGAGATAAATTTTCCCCGTCTAGTTAGAAAATCTAGAATAGGGTGAACATTTTTAGAATCAAAAATAAATATTTTGAAAACATGCATATTTTTAAATGCAATAAAAATTGCAAATAAAATCCAATAAATTCCAAATAATGTTTTAAACATTTTCCTCCAGTATTTCAGTGTTTTTGGAGAAGTCATATTTTCTCCTCACGTTTATTTTAAAATGAAATATTCTTCCGGAGAGAAAAATAATCAAAAACCAAAATCCTCGTTGGAAAATCAAATTTGAAAAATTCGAGAAAATCCCCAACTCTCTCCGAGGGTCCTTGAGTTGCTTAGGATTTATCGAGGATTTGTCAAAATGCACAAAACATGATATGCAAAGGATGATCTATGTATAACATTCCAAATTGAAAATTTGGGATGTTACATCTTCGGGAGGAACTTGATGTAGTTTGAGGTAGTCATCCATCAAACGCTCCCACTCGAGATACTCCTCGGGTTCTAGAGTCCCATAGAAAGGAATCTCGTGGTCCGTGTCAAGGTCGTAGTAGCTCGTGGAGGTCGCGGACTTGAGCTTGGGGAGCTTCTCTTGAGGTGCTTGTTGGCGAAGATGCCGTATATCCGAAGGCGAAGATGCCTTGAAGTCACTTGGCGAAGATGCCAAGGGTGATGGTGAAGTCGTTGAGCGGTTGTTGGTGTTGAGCTCTTTACCTTCATGTTCGTGGTGGTGATGGTGTCGATGCCGATGTGAACTTGCTGGAGATGGTAGCTCGGAAGCATGTGCTCTTGAGCGTCTTCTCAAAGATGATGAAGATCACTTGTAGGACTTGATGAGTGCTTTGATATCCTCCATTTGAGCGTTCATCTTGGCGTCGTTGGAGTTGTTCATGGCATCTAAGTCGTTGTTGTTGTTGTAGACCGAGGGTGAAATACCTTGCCTATCCATCACAAGACTCGAGTAGAGGTGAGTAGGAAATGAGATAAACAATACCAAGTTACCTTTTCCCAAAGTTTAGGATGTATCCCGTTTCACTCAATGTGAGATGAAAGAATAGTGGAATTGGTACCGGACTTGTTCACTCACACCTACAAACTAAAGCTTATGGAGTAGCTCGGTGAGGATAATGGCACAAAAATTTAATGCAAAATGTTAGCAAGAGTCAATAATGTTGAAAGAGATTCACAAATTCGCAAGTGAAACAAGTAGACCAATAGCAATGAATGGCACACGGAAACACACACATGGATAGATAAATGGGGTCATGCAACCAAGGAATGAGCACAAAATGTGGAGTCCACGGAAAACGCTCGTGTTGCACAACACAAGAGAGACACTAGCACGATTACTCTATAGGCGGTACAACACTTGTGCACAACCTATAAGATGCAAAATGGATAAACTTTCTATCCCAAGTATGCTATGTATGTATGGTTCTCGGTCTTTCTCACACGATGATCCAAGATGATCAAGTATGATACCATATGATATATTGTGATGCTATGGCTATTGCTTACAAGCTCTTTGTTCACTCTTTTTCTTTGCTTAAAAGCTTTTTTTTATATGGCCACTTTGCGAAATGCACAAACCAAGATAGGAATTGTGTATATGCGGGAACAATCTTTGTGACACAAGAGATGATACGGTAATACCAATATGATATGGTATGTATGCAATGGAAGGGTGGATCACTAATGCGCACAAGTAACGTGGCCCGGCAATACTCAAATGGCTAGTCTCGATAGGCAAGTGACGAAAAATGGGCTAGGGGTTAACAATGTAATGGTAAGGGAGAATGTACAATGATGTCGTCGAGGTTACCGTCGAGGGTTTCTCATTTGTAAGACATGGACGGATGATGGTGAAGTGGTCGATGTCGATGACGAACTCGAGGTGATGATGAGTTGCGGTGTTCTTGATGTAGATACCAAGATGATGGAGACTCGTCCCTAAGTAGCCGAAACACCTTAGGAAACGGAAAAACCACAACTCAAAATCTCAAGGACAAAAGTCAAATGGTGGTAGCGGGAATGCGGTGGTGGTTGCGGAAGCTCAAAGGGATTGCGGAAATGCAATGATGGGTTTTGGAGTACGCAATGCGGAAGTGGAGGGTAAGGTAAGTCTATGCGGAAGTTATGGTGGTGGTTGATGAAGAAGCAACCATCCCTAAGTAGCCTAAACACCTTAGGAGACTCAAATCACAACTCAAACAACCACTAATGCTATAAGGAACGAAATGGGTTAGGTTGCGGAAGTTGGTGGTGGTTATGCGGATGTTGTGGTGGAAGCCCTAGGCAAAGATGCCAAAGTTGTCAAAATTTGATGGAGTCAAATGGTGATGGAGCCTATATAGATGGATAGAGGATGTCAATAGGTACTCAACGAGCTAAAGAACACGAAAATCGGACTCCGGATGTGAAAGTTATGGGAAAGCGGTGAAACACGGAAGGCTGAAATCTACAGGGGTCGGACATCCGGGGTTGGGTCCGGATTTCCGGGGGTCAGTGTCCAGAACCGTGCAAATTTGGTGCTCCAGGAACCGGATGTCCAGCTTGGGGCCTGGATGTCCAGCCCGATGGCCCGGATGTCCAGCCTGAGGCCCGGCTGTCCGGCCCGACGATTCCAGATCGTGATTTGGACTTCGAAACTCGATTTGGGGCGGAAATGGATGATTTCGGGGGCAAAATTTGATGGATTTTGTGGATGGGAAGGGGGGAAAGATGGGGGAAAGCTAGATCCACTTGAAACCAAGCAAATCCATGGATCAAAATCAACAAAACATCATCAAACCAACAAATCACAAAAAAATTTGGGGCTATTTCTGGTGGGGATTTTCGAATTTAGGACGAAATCAAACAAAACAAGGCTAGAAAACGGTGGGAGGGACTCCAAATGCGTGATCAACGTGGCTCATGATAGCATATGATACGGGGCTAACCCGGTGTAGGCCAATCTTTCACGATTGGAGTGGGTTCCCTCGAAGAACATGATGAACACGGGGAAGAACGGAGAGAAATCACAAGGGGAAACACTCAAGAACAAGTCCAATCACACATCCACTAGACAATCAAACATACAAGATCCACAAGGTACATGAACAACAAAGGGAAACATACAAGGTAAAGTTCATCTTCATGAGGAGGTCTTGAAGGGGGGCCGCCCAAGAGGGGGTCTTGATGATATATCCCGCAGGATCTTCTCCTAGATGGAGGTCTTGGCCTCCATAAGGAGTAGTAATCTCTCTCTCTCAAGAGTAGAGTGGTACAAGGAGCAAAGCTCTCTATCAAATGAGGTATCACTTTGCTAACCCTAACTAGGAGGAGGGGGAGTAGTATATATAGTCTAAGCCACGAAGGGGTAAGTGGGAAAGGGATACATGGGCCTCTGGCCCGACTCTGTGCGCAGGCTGGCGCCGGATGTCCGGCCACTGATGCTGTTTGCCGTCTGTTGGTCCAGCTCCTTGGCAGCTGCACAGGCGCTGGATTTCCGTCCTCTGGCCCGGATGTCTGGCCGTTGTAGCTTCAGCAGCTCCGTCTTCTTCCGTCGTCGCTTCCAGGCTTCCCTCACGGATGGTGTAGTTGTTCCTTGGCGCCTGCACTCCTCCTCAACATCCGTGAAGCTCCGACAATACCTATGCATGCACACGGGAGAAGTGTCAAGTAGTATCACTACAAAAAAAATACACTTCCGTGATGATACGTGTTTGTCACAGTAGGTCGCGTTTTTTGTCATGCATGTACATCCATGACAAATTTATGACAGAATCAAGATAGTCATACCAGTGCTGTCGTAGAAGTGTTCCATGACATTACCAAAATTATCATCACGGAAGTGTCCACTTCCATGACGATAAATCGCGCGTCACAGAAGTGCTTTCGTCAAGGGTGACCGACACGTGGCATCCACCGTAACGGAACGCCGTTAAGCTATCGGGTCGGGTTTTGGATCCGATAACCCGTTAATAGCCCCGACCAATGGGGATTTTCCATGTGTAAAATCATCATTGGCTGGAGGCGACACGTGTCAGGTCCGCGTTGGCACAGGTGTCACTCATCCAATGGGCGAGACGCGCCTATGATATGTTGACACGTGGACCGGCCCATCAAGTTTAAATGGGCTGGCCCAACTGAAGGCCCACAAGATTTTGCGGACCATAATGGGCCGGCCCAGCTAAAGGCCCACGAGATTTTGCGGACCATAATGGGCTGGCCCAGCTAAAGGCCCACAAGATTTTGCGGGCCATAATGGGCCGGCCGAGGTAAAGGCCCACAAGATTTTTGTGTGCCATAATGGGCTGGCCCAGGTAAAGGCCCACAAGATTCTTGTGGATCATAATGGGCCGGCCCAGCTAAAGGCCCACGAGATTTCGCCGACATTAATGGGCCGGCCCAGCTGTAGGCCCACAAGATTTTGAGGACCCTAGTAGGCCGGCCCATTAACTGGCTGCCATGTTTTGGGCCAAATGCCGGCCCATATTTGATCCGGTCCATTAATGGCCTGCCACTCTCCGGACCTAATAGTGGCCCAGCTGCAGAGTGATGGTACATGAACAACTACCTGTCATTATAAGTACACTGATAAAGGACAGCATGTACTTACAAGAACAATGTAGAGCTAAAAAAACATTGGCATTGGATATATTCTACACTAATGTAACCATTAATACAGATCAGATAATTTGGAGCGAACAATTGATAAGCAAGCTATCATGCATACTGCTGTCACATAATGAACCAGGTATGTATGCAAGTACAGTGATACAGGACAACAGGTACTAACAAGAGCAAAGCAGTGGGCAGCATATTTCCGATATCCTGTCGTTCTTGTCAAACCGGAATTCTTCTTCGAGCAGATTTCCTGCAAAAAAGATTCGTAAGGCACATGTGGAAAAGTAGAAGTTCAAATTGTCATGTGATTTCATAGACAGTACCTCATCCTGGGAACGAGACCAGTGCATAACAAGGTTTTTCCATTCAATGTCTTCTAAATTTAGCACAGGAGACGTCACCAGAAATTCGTTTATAGACTTGCCATCAAAGTGTGATTTCCTCAGGTAACACCGATACTGCTGCAATGCTTCCTTGAAAAGCACAAGCAAGCTTTGCTCGTCATGACTATCCAGATTGATCCTCGCCTAGTTACAACAATGTAATGTAAATCATTGATGTGTTCAATCAGGAGAAAACAGGAAAATAATAACCATCAATAATAGCACTTACACGTAAGTTGGACAGGAAGATGTGAAAATGGTGTTTGTCTTCACAATAATGTTCCCATGATGGGAATATATGCACGTAGTCCCTAAAAACATTGAAAGCATTGTCTTTTAAACTGGGAATAAATGGAATGGGGTTCCAATCTGCAGGAATTG
This sequence comes from Aegilops tauschii subsp. strangulata, assembly GCF_002575655.3. Classification (NCBI taxonomy): domain Eukaryota; kingdom Viridiplantae; phylum Streptophyta; class Magnoliopsida; order Poales; family Poaceae; genus Aegilops; species Aegilops tauschii. Next base: position 332,816,534 of record NC_053041.3, read on the forward strand.
GCCGTCTCTGCAGTTGGGATAGGTCTTCGGCCGGTGGACTTGCTGTACTTTTTGCTGGAGTGGGATTTTTCTGTGGTACAGCTAGTGCTATGGCAAATGAAATCGGTATACCTTTTGCTGGAGTGCAGGTCATGTGTGGTGGGGCTAGTGGTGTGGCCAGTGAAGTATGGGTACAGTCTGCTGGAGTCGGTCCTACGTTTTGTGTCACTGGTTGTATAGCCAATATAAGTGGGGTGCTGTCTGATTTCTCCGGCACCACCACGTTTTTCAAGGACTTTGCTGGTGCTCCTTCAGGTTCGGCAATCACCCTCTTCCTTTTTGATGTCTGATGCACAAGAACAACATTTGAGTGGAAAAACATGGTATGATGACAGATGGAATTTGTATTGATAATGGATGGGCATGGCATCTCGACATATATGATGAGTAAACTAAGCAGATGGCGGTGCAACAAAGTAGAAGAAATGCAATACAACATATGCAAGATACCCGCAATCAATAAAACATTGCCAAATTAGAACAGGCACCTTGATGGGTGAACAGGACAGGCCATCTGCCTTTGACTCCTCGAGGTTAGAATAGTCATTAGGATCATATTCTGAACAAGAATCAACAGGTGGGGAGCGTATGAGTTTCATTGCATCCAGAATGGCACTCAATGCCTTGGTGCCAATTTTGTAAGTCATTGCAGTGTTTAGCTTCAAGAGTGGACTGCTGCTAGTGCGACACAAAGCAGCTACGTAGATCATAGTGTAGATATAACGGGAAAACCTTAAGCATCAGAGTAAAATCAGCAAAGTGGAACTTGCTGGAATATATGTGCTAGTTTGCCGGTACGGCTAGAAAGGCTTCAGATACCATCTCTCTACAAGTGAAGGTGCAGTACTGTTAATATCAGTGTAACTCTCAATGGCGACACAGCTCCCCGCATTTCCTTGCTATTCTTATAGGATTCAAGTGGGCAGGCCACTACAAATCCTATTCCTATGTTTACAAGATCCTACGAATCAAAGTGGCTCAAAGTGTCCATCACAACCGACCGTATAGACCTCTACACTGCAAATGTCCCTGCTCATCTTCAGTACAAGGAACATACTGTACTACTATCATACTCCCTCCGTTCCAAAATATAAGTCTTGGTAGAGATTTCCACTATGGATCACATACAAATGTATCCAGATACATTTTAGAGTGTAGATTCACTCATTTTGCTCCATATGTAGTCCATGGCGGAATCTATACAAAGACTTGTATTTAGGAACGGAGAGAATACATATTAAAGAACAACGGAAGAGGAACATGGTAAAGAAGAGCAAGCAGATTTTGGATAATAAAATGTTGGTTGCGCAGTGCCCACACATGATAAACCAGAGCACATTAAGAATGCAACTCCCAGCTATCTCTCGACCATTTCAGACGGTTGGATGAAGATCATATGTCTCCTGACCCTTCTTCTTCCTCGTCTCTGATTCTTCCCATACAGAACACCGCACGGGCCGCCGTCCGGAGCACCGGCCCCCACCGCCTGTGTTCCTCCGCCACCCCACCCCCGCCCCAACCCCCACCCACATCGAGTTTTCTTCATTCGGCGAGGCCACACAACCACCCGAGCCCCTTCGATCGCACCGGGAAACTCCGGCGAGCTCTGAAAAATCGACTGATCCAATTTTGAAATTTAGTCTACTGTGATTTAACTAGTGTGGAATATAAAAGGGGAAAACCATAAGCATTGGGAGTATAGTGTTGAGCGTGCCATGGCGGATCTGAAGGTGCAAACCGGACAAAGGCAACTTCGCAACCAAGACAAGAAATCAGAGTAAAGCAGTGGCGATCTATTTTCTTGCTGCGATAAATAAGTTGAGCAGATACGAAAGAGTACCGCCTCTGGTGCGGCGCCGTGTACGCATCTGCTGAGAATTTGACGGTGCTGCGGTAGCGATGGCTGTCGGCGTCGTGGAAGCAGATCTAGGAGGGTAGACGATGGCGGCAGGGCGCGGTGGACGAGACGGTCATAGGAGCGGTGCCGGCAAGGTGGACGACGACGGGGATGAAGCGAGAGGACGGGATGCAAGGCTCCCGGTCCGAAGCCGTGGATGAGAGAGGTCGATCTCTTGTAATGGACGGCGGCGTCGGGGTATCAGCTCCGACATGGTGGAGGAGGACGGCGGTGGATGGGGTGGCGGACAGCGGCGGATGGAGGAGGGTGGGGTGGATAGGGTGTTTTGGCGCCCACGGAGTACGAATGGGGAAAAGGGAGGTAGAGAGGAAGGGGAACCATGTATTCAGGGCGCGCTTGTCTCAAATGCGAGGAAATTTACAAACTTAGCCCCCGTTTCAAATTTCTACTACATCACAGCAACATTAGTCCGTTGGGGATAGGACGGTAATCTCGCATACACCGAATATTTGCCGACGAGAGTTTGTTTTTGGCGCCCACCGTGTATGAATATGAATCTGGGAGGGAGTCGATTTTGGCCGAGGACACACTGTGTTTTGGCGCCCACCGTGTATGAATCCGGGTGAGAGGCGGTTACATCACGTTTGGGTGAAATTGCAAACCTACCCCTATCGAAACCTATAGAAATCCAGCAGATAGGCTTTGCGTGGCAGGGATAGGCAGTAGTGATTTCCATCTCGCAGATTTTGGTTTCGGGCGGTTACTGCGACTTTCCTCGCTTCGTTCAAATTTTCCAGAGTGCACGTTTACCGTGCCAACTCAATTCGAATCCCGTTTGTATTCTTTTTTTTGGGCGGGATCCATTTTCAATTGGAATTACATTCTATATACATCATTTTTTATATATACTTTCAAAAGCACAACACCATTTATACATAAATATGTTTACAAATGGCATGATCTCAGATTCATAAGGTTGTATCCATCAATTTGGATTTTCAAATATTTGAAATCACTTTATGTTGAAATCCAATGTATGCATTCCTCGCTAACTGTCTCCCATTAATGTGTGTTTCATGCGGGTTTTTTTACTTCTCAAACATGTATAATGTGTTTCACACATGCAACATATAGTGTAATCCCGTTTAGACATTAATTGCATATAAACCATGCATTGTTTGTAATTGAAGAATCTATGGATCACCAATATTGATAAACTATATAACATTACACGTGTGCCCAAATTCAAATGAATATGCATGTTTGATACACCAATTTGCGTTATGATATTATCGATGTCGTGATCTCCAGTTTAAATATTTGAATCCCCTTTAATCCAGATATTCGTCTCATATAGCTATCACTCATGCTTATATAGGACTATCTCTCTGGACCTATACGCGTTCATCGTCTCTCAGGTATCTCTCGTGCTACCTGTATGTCGACAATGATCTTTTATCTTTGTAACACACTGACAGTACTCTCTCCCTCGACCTTCATCACTCTATCTCTCTCTAAGTATATCTCGCTCCCTGCTATTTGTCTCTAACTATGATTCTCCATGTGGAATCTCTTTCTCTCACACAAACACAAAACTTTGTCTCCCGGGGTCTCATTTCTCTCTACTATTCCCATGTGTGCCACTCGCACACCCCTCATACAGAGATGTCTTTCGCTCCTTAGATATGAGAAACTACGACTCTTCCTCTTCAATATCTCTTTCTCACACACAAACACAAACTCTGTCTCCCAGGGTCTCATATTTCTCCATTGTTCTCTTGTATGTCGCTCACACACACCCTCTCTCCCTAGAGATATCTTGCGTTCCCTCGTATGTCTCTCTAGCTATCACTCTCGTTGTGAAATATCTTTCTCTCTCGCAGATACAAAACTCCGTCTCTCTGGATCTCATTTCTCTCTGATATCTGTTTGTATGTGACTCACATGCACCCTCTCTCTATCTCTCTCACACCCACACACATAACCCAGCCTTCTGATCCACTCGACCCCTATCTCTAACGCACACTAGCTAGCATCTTTATCTTTCTATTTATTTGTTTCTCCATCAACCTTCTTTCTCGCCCTCACTCTTGATTCCTATCACGCACACTACATATGTTTCTCTCTACATGCAGTCAAGTGCCCTCTCACACACATCTTCACCCTTTGAACCACCCGACGGTCATCTCCAACACCCAAACTAGTGGATGTCCCTCTAGCTAGCATCTCCATCTCTGTATCTATCTATAGTTTCTCCGTCAACATTTCTTTCTCGCACGGAGTCTTGCTTCCTATCACCCACACTATATATGTCTCTCCATACATATGCATTTACAGGTTGGTCTCTTTTGCACAATCGTTGCACCTCACTCCCTCTGCTCGCCATAGATGCATGCTCCAGCCCACGCCACTATCTCTTAAAGACAAAAACACATGCTCAATTGTCGGGCCTTCTTCCCTACATTCTCACATGCATGCATATTGTCATACCGATCCGTCTCTCCCATGTCGTTGATCTTATGACTTATGTCTTCTTTCTTTTATCTTGATCATGCGCGCGGGCACACACACACATCCCACGTATACATGTATACCTCTCACACATGCACGTTCAAGGTCTCTATGTTTCCATAAGTTTAATTACCCTCAATCCTAACGCCACATCGAATCGTTCTCCTCTTTTGTGCACATAACTTCCGCCTGGATGGGTGAAACACACACTCACACTTAACAATCTCCTTCTAGCCACCCCCCCCCCCCCGCCTCTCACTCTTCCCCTATATCCCCGAAACCAATAAGACCATCCATTTGTTTAATTCCCGCCTACATGCACCATCGATATATAGTAGTCTTCCTTGGTGTCTCTCGAACAAACACGTTCTCTCGATGTCGACTCCTCTCATGCGCACACACCTTCTCTTCCCTCTCTACGGGCATTTTCTCTCTCGCACCCCATCGTTGGTGGCCTCTGCCATACACATCACCTCTCTACGATGAAGCCACGCACACTTAAATTACATCCTCCACAGAGGACCCCGTGACACACACACACACACGCACACACACATGCACCCCCCACACACGCACACTAAGACTCCATCTCTCTCTCTCACACACACACACACACTAAGACTCCATCTCTCTATCTCTCAAACACACACAAACTAAGACTCCATCTCTCTCTCCTCTCTCTCTCTCTCTCTCACACACACACACACACACACCCCACACAAACACTAAGACTCCATCTCTCACACACATGCTCTAGGCGGAGCATTTGTTCCTACCACCCTTCATCCAACCTTACCCGTATGATAAACAATCACCTTTATTTACTTGCATAACATGGACAAATTCCACTTTACTTTAGTAGTCAGCAAACTTATCATCTGTACCCTTATAAAAAATGAGTTGGCGGTGATGGTGTGCCTGCCATCTTGTAATACAGACCGTATGATCTATATCTGAGGATAGAAAGCAAACTATGATAATTTTACAAAAGATACCCGCACCTCTCTCCACATCATTATCTCCCGCAACCTCATTGCTCAGCAATTAAAAAAGGAATAAGTCTCTGGAACAATCTAGCATGCATGGTGGCCGCTGCCGCCTGCCGGCACCGTCCATCCCCATGCCTCCGCCCATTCCGACCACCAGTCGCCACCACGCTCCACTCCTCCTCGCCTTATCTCTCATCTTTCATTTTTTCGATGACATTCTCGAGATACCAGTTTTCCGATAAAATTCTCGAGATATCATTAGTTTTTACACATGGGATTACTCCTGCATGGGTCAATCACAACAGGCGTTCTGTAAAAAAATGCATATTGATGTTCCGTGCAATGCACGAGAATCTTGCTTGTAATAATATAACGCAAATCACGAGCAGGAAGTGACATTTTTTTTACAGAACCACGTTAACATGGCCACGTAAATCACTAGCTAAAGAAATACCATTATACTGATATCCCGATGCAAAAGGTTGAGTACATGTCCGAAGAGTAGAGTCGCACACACGCACTCTATCTCTCAGAATATCTCTCTCACACACACACACCAGTTACGTGACGCCCACTTAAGCAGACACGTATGTTACAATTTGTGCACCCGCGGGTACACGTGATGCTGCGCATTTATTTAAGCCGGAAGGCGAACCCAAACAGTAGCTGCATTCATTCCCCTCCCGCCGCCTCTTCTCTGGTCGCCGTCGCCCGGTAGCCATGGGCCGGCTGAAGGTAACAACATACGCCATACTCCCGCCGGAGCGGCGCTTTAATATGGAAATTTTAGTGGTCATGCATGCATCTTTTTGTGCTAGCACTCCTATATAAGGGTTGAACGGTCGCTTCCTGCGGACGTGCGCGGGCGGTGGAAGAGGAAGGAGAAGGGAAGCAGGCTGTGGGGTAACGTTTTTTACCATAATTTCTTAGGAAACTGAGTGTAATAATTGAGTAGTTTTGCAAACTACCAGTACTACACCTGAAACGGTTCAAAACCTATACTCCCTTGCCAACGTGCGCTTCCCGCGTGAAACGGTCAGCGTCGCCCTGGAGCGTCAGTGCCGCATTAATGCCCGGCCAGAGCGGAGGCGACCTCTCACTGGTGCCGGCTTTGAAGTGGCGCGACGGCCGAGAGAGCGCCGCTTCCCGATGCACGCGACTGCTCCGCGTCGAGACTGGCCATAGGCCCTGTTTGGATCCATGGGTTAGAGTTAGTTTGAGCTAGTTGGGGCTCAAATAGCCCTAAAGTATCCAAGCATGAGGGTTTAAATTGGAGCAAGTTGCACCGAACCCACCAAAAAATCTATCCCACCCAAGAGGTGCTAACTGGAGATAGTTCTCATTGGGACCACTGAAAAATCTCTTTTCTCTCTCCATGAAGTGCATTTATTGTCAATCTAACCCTGTCACCCAAACACCTCTTTGGCTACAGTTAGTTTAGGGTTAGTCATGAGTTAGTCTAACCTCTAGGTAAGTTAGAGTATCAAACAGGAGCAGTATAGGACATGCAAGTTGCTCAAAGCATACAGGCAAATTCATACGTGAAAGGATTTTTTTCTTTTTGAAAACGGAACGTGAAAGGAATTTTTTTTAGAATGCTCTTGGCATGTCGCTAACATGTGATAGTTAATCGACCTCAATAGACGGCAGAAACGCCAGTCCACCGCACTTTGATAGAGACGAGGAGGGAGAAGCGGTACAGGCTGTTGGATTACTAGAGATAGGTGTCGCACGGAAGCCAAGAAATATGGTGATAGCGTGGTTTAGCCATGTACTAGTATGATGTAACTACACTGGGCTGCCGTGTTTCGTACTCTTCCAGTCCACTGTGGAGATGATTGGTTAATTTTATATCGCTGAATAATATTAAATATTGTGAGTGCAGACGCTCCACCACGAGGTTCCTTGCTCCTTCTCGGTCGTCCGGAATCTATGTTCTTCCACTCTATTTTTTTACGTGAGCTTTGTTCATCCTTTTGCCAACACGCGAGACATCTAGCATCAAGGTGCACGTGTTATGCAAGGATCGTTCCATCTATATGAAGAACACATGGGACTGGAACTACGAGACGGACATGTACCCAGGAGTGGACATACGAACCTGAGTAATGTAGCGCAGTAAGTGAAGTAGAAAGGCACAAATGGTATGAACATGCGTGGCATATAGGGTGTGTTTGGTTGTGTTCTCGTCTCAGCATAGTTGTTCCCTCTTCATGCATGCTCAACTCAACACCACTCTTCATGCATGCTCTCTGCATGCATGCTTCTAGTGTATTTGTGCTAAACTAGTGTGGACTCATGCACCCTCCATATACTCTACCAAACACCCAAAAGTAGGTCGAGAAGGGAACTCTTGGGCGGCATTTGTCTCTTACTACGTACTACCACTAAATGTTGTACGTGCAATGCACGGTGATGTTATGGAGTACGTGCCTAAGTACTCTACTACTACTATATTAGTTGGAGGCACATATTAACTTTTATATTTGTTTACGTGTATGCCCCGAGACCTTCCAACTAGACGTGTCTTTCTCTCCAGGTCGCACTTTGTATTGTTCATACCACTAAGTACTACTACGTGTGGTCTCCGACCCAGAAGTGGAAGAAGTGGAGACGCTCTACCCCGCTATTTTTTTACGCTGGGCTCTACCACGCTGTTCATGTCCCACTCCTTTCGCTGACATGTGGGACATCCAGCACGTGCCGTGTTTGGCACCCTTCGTCGTAAGAGTTGAAATGCTAGCATTCATCAAAAATAAAAAATAATTATAAATTGGCAGTGATACTATGTTTTTGCGAACCAATCAGCAGTGATACTATACCACGCGGTTTCCTTGTTCCTCGATATCGGAAAGAATACTTCCGTTCGCCAACATGTGGGACGTCGACCATCCTGGTCCACTTGCCATGCACGCAGAACTCCAAGGGAGAGTCACCCAGGTTGTCGCACCGCAGTAACAATGACTAATGAGCCGTCAAATCACAGGCCCACTTCCCACTTTGAAGTTGCTCGGACGAAGGAACCATCATGACTTCGTTGAATTCCGCTTCTTGAAGAAAATTACTATACTAGCAGTACTGCTAGCTACAGTAGTTACTCCAACAGAGGCCTCCTTTCGTTCATAGGATAGGAATATGAAAATCATAGGAAGTGAGATGACATGCATCTCAATTCCTATAGAGAAAGAGATGCCATTTGATGCTTAGGATAGGAATTTTTCCATTCAGTCTAGGCTAATGTACTGGTAATTTGCTCGAAAAATTACAGTAGTAACTAGTAGTACTGGTACATGCTCGTACTCAGACACAGACACACACACTAACTACTAGTACTACTACTTCTCACATGCTGGCCAGACGACGTCGTTCTCCTTCCCGGCTTTGTCGGCGACACCCCACCGTGCTTGGATCTCCGCCGACCTCTCCGCAGCTGCGCGTGCGTCCTTTTCTTTCTTGCGGCGGCGGGCCTATATTTTCTTGAGTGCTTTCTGACTTTTCCGCTCCCTCTGTGCGGCTTTGGCCGCCTCTTGATCTACCGCCCATTCGGCCTTGGCATCTTCAAATTCCTCCCACATAGTTGTGAGGTCGCGAGCGACGATGAACTCGGCATGGCGGGATGCCATCGCTTCCCTACCATTTTGTGTGCGCTCGTGGGCGGCGAGGAACTCGGCGCGGCGGGATGCCATTGCTGCCTTACCGGTTAGTGTGTGGCGCGGTGGCATGAACGACGCTTGGTGAGAGCTCTGGGGTGGAGTGGCCGGACAACCGTATAGTGCATTGGTTTGTGAAGAGCTCAAGGACAGAAGACAAAGCAAATTTGGATTCCCCTTCAATCCTGGTCATTTATTACCGAGTAAAATGCATTTGCGGTCATCGAACTTGTCTTGATAGCTCACTTTGATCATTGTATACGAGATATGGTGATTACACGGTCACTGGCTCAGCGTATAGCTCCGTATTTGTCTGGTTGACCAGTCAAACAGTCCGCATGAGCCTCATCAGCTCGTGTTCTTTATCTATCTACGCGGGCCTACCTGTCAATGGAGAAAGAAATACTGTAAAAACCAAAATTATGCGTATGTGGGGAATCAAACCACGGACTCGTCGCTGCAGCGCACCCTCGTCAGCCAAATGAAAATGAAATACTTCGCGTCAGACACTCACGCTCACGCTGTCAAAGCATGCTAATGCATGCACGTTGCCCTCTAAATCAAAGTCCTGCTCATGGCGCAACGCAAACGGCGAGCCCATCACCTGCGCGCCCCGGCGTTGCCTGACATTACTGTTTAGACGTTTGATGGAGGCCTACGCGAACGCCGAGCATGTATTCACCTGGCTCAACACCAACAGTCATACTCGGACCGCCTTGCTCATGTATATCGTCCATCACAACGACAATCTATAAAACAGCCTGGGCTAGAGAGGGTACTATGGTAGTATGGTACGGAGTATGTACTATCGTGAGCGACCGATCTTAGTGCCACTGCACACCGAAACCCCTTCCATCGCTAGCGCGCGCTTCCCGCATGAAACGGTCACCGTCTCTCCAGAATGTCAATGCCGCATTCACCGGAATTAACTGCAGGTGCAATTGGTGTGTCACTGACATGCGGGCCAGATGCCCGTTGGGCCCACATGTCAGTAACCCAAACACATCTGCAGTTAAGTCACTGAAGCAGCGTCCGCATTCACGCCCGACGAACCTACTCCGGCGCCAGTTGTCCATCCGTCTGCCGCGGCTCATTGCCATTCGCCCTCTATATTAACTTGAGCCCCCGCTCCCAGCCATAGCCAAAGACCCACACTTATTCTCCTCCGGTCCCTTCCTTCTGTCGGCACCACTTCAACCATGGCCTCCTGGCGCTCCGAAGCTCTCTTGGACGTACTGTCGCAGGAGCAGACGAGGGACATCGGCGGCTCCCCTCCGGGCGCGCTCCAAAGCTCTCTTCGACGTACTGTCGCAGGAGCAAACGAAGGAGATCGCCGGCACCCCCCGGCCGCCCTCCTCCGCCACGACCACGAAGCCGGCGCGCGTGCGCGGGCGCAGCCGGCAGCGAGGAAGAGTAGTACACGGTAGGTCGCCGCCGCTCTGGTCACGGGAAGACCACCGCTACTCCACTCAGTCGACGCCAAGCTTGGTGGGGTAAACATCGGCGCCCGATTAGCCGCTTGACGGCGACGTGGAGGCGGAAACCTTCAGAACCTTGTGCTCCGGAGGAGGAGGTTATCGAGGCGGATGAGGAGGAGGCAAAGGCAATGGCCGACTTTCTCGGGTTCATGGCCGGACATGGTGGTCGGGCGGCGGCGATCGTTTAGATTAGGTTTACAGTAGGTTTTAGTACGGTTTGTGCGAAATATGTAATGAATTTCATCCAGTTTGTAGGAAAAGTTTTCAAAATGTAATGAATTTCATCTGGTTAATTTGAAATTTGCTTTGTTTGCACGAATTTCGTCCGGTTAGTTCATATAGTTGTTGAAAGGTATGCGGGCAGCATCGGATGGCATCCATCAGTGTCCTCGGACAGATGCCGATGTAAATTTGTGGGCCGGCGCTGGGGATGCCCTAACTATCATGCTATAATCGCTAACAATCCTCCATTATTTGGCAGGGAACAGTTATCCCTCGATTAAAATCAGATCCGCGGTGTTTCGCACTCCTCCCGCGTAAGAGTGTAAACTCTTGCTTACATAAAAATGGAGCAAGTGGACGGCATTGTAGCACGTCATATCACTCGAACTAGCCCGCCTAACGAGCGGGAAAGCACCACCCTCGTCATTTTGTTCTGGATTTCTATCGATCGATCACGCGAAAATGTTACGCTTCGCAAGTTCTAAAGGAAAAGGCGGCACACTTACGACTCGTACGCGTCGCAACCCCGACTGTCCGGCTCGCACGCCGCTCACCAGAGGGGACACGCGTTGTCTTGCAGTTTCACTAACATGTGGGACCATAATTGAATAAACCGTCGATATCCGAAATCTAATCGCTCAGCGGGTGTCGGCTGAGAAGAGAGAAACGGGGGAGGGAGAAGAGATCGCCCGCCCGCCGCGCACGGACTCCAAGAAATATATGGTGATAATGTGAGGTGGGCCATGCTGGAGTCCGGACCGCTTCCGGAGCCCGCTTTAACGCCCTGGCCCCTCAAGACGCCAACTGCCCGCCGCATGCATGCATAGCAAGTGGTACTCCTTATGTGGAGGAGAGAGAGGCATTGACAAAGTCAAGGAGTGGGCTCTGCAAGAGCCCGTCTCTACACGTGCTCCTAGGTATAAAAAAATAATTCTAAAAAAAGGCATAAAAAACAATTGTGTCTTAAAAAAAGAAAGGTAAAAAACATTTGAGAGGAAATAGATAGAGAGAAAGTGAGAAAAAGCTGTAACCTGGGCATTACATGAGGAAGGAGGGAGTGGTGCACATGCCAAGTTCACTGGGCTGCCGTGTTTCACACTCCTCCATCGTAACAGTGGAGACAATAGCTTTCATCAAAAATAAACAATGAATACTCATTGCTCGTCCTCTATATCGGAAAGAATACTTTCATTCGCCGACATGTGGGACATCGACCATCCTGGTCCACCTGCCATGCACAAAATTATCCTGGTCTACCCCGGTCGTATCGCAGGCCCAACCTTTCCCACTATAAGTTGTTCGGACGAAGGAACCATCATGACTTCGTTGAATTCCGCTTCAAGAAAACTTACTGTACCCGCAATACTGCTACCACACGCGAAGACTGGACGGCACTGTACCACGTCATATCACTGAAACCCACTAGGCCAAACTAGCCCGCCTAGGTCATCTATTTTGGAACGGAGGGATTACGTCTCTGCACTGCTATGATTTTGTGTTGCACGTTCTTTGTACCTTTGCTATGATTTTCCTACCCTATGAACCAAATGAGGCCTGAATGTATGTCGACTATTGTCTGATCGATCGCTAAGCCTACAATTTTAGGAGCTAGGGCTATTGGTCGATCGACGAGGGATAAGTATAAGCGTACCACGAGCTCATCAGCCCCAACTTTTCTCTTCGGTGAGTGTTTTGCAAGTACTATAGCTCGCACAGTAGCTAGCCTACTAACACCAAGAATCATCAAACAAGCCCTGCTAATATGATAAACAGTTCAAACTTACATCTAAGCATGCCATATATTACATCAAAAGCTGCTGAGGATACATCTGTTTCCATAACTCGGAGAGGGTTCGCATGATTCACTATCAAGCAAAAGTAGCAAGATCCGCCCACACAAGACAGTGCACTAGCCCTAAGATGGTTTGATAACACGCATCGTTCTAGTAATTAAACACAGGGCAATGCAAACTACCCTGAAGGATTAGCGCGACCAACTATTTCTTCTCATCGATCTCTCGGGCAATGACCACAGCACGGACAGCGGCATGGGAATCGATTTATGGGGCGATGTCCACAGGACTGACCGCGACATCGGAATCGATCTCTGGGGCGATGTCCACAGGATGGACAGAGGCATCGGAATCGATCTCCGGGGCGATGCCAACAGGACGGGCCACGACATCGGAATCATCAAGGACGTCCACCAGCACCTGCACAGCCCTAACATATTAGCAAGCACATTGCAAATAATCAAAAACCACAACTATGGTAATAAGCCATTATTTTTTACCTTGTGCAGCTCACTGAGGGATCTCGTCCCTCCGGGGCCATCTCCTCGTCCTCGATGGGGGCCATCACCTTGCCAGGGGAATACTGCTTCTCAATGGCGACTATCTCCTCAAACTCGGTCTTGAGCCTCACATAGGTGGCAATCAGAGTTCCTGGGGTAGGCACGGTGGGGCCCTTGCTGTTCTTCCAACTTTCTTTGAGGAGTTCGTCCGCCAACGTCCGCAACTCTTTGGCCAGTGCTTGTTTCTTGGAGTTCTTCGTCTCCATGGGTTGGCCCGCCAACATGGTCAACTCGTTGGTCGGTGCTCGCTTCCTGGAGAACGCAGTCTCCAGTGGGTTGTCCGCCGGCAACTCTTTGCCTAGTGCTCCAGGATCCATCAATGAACTGACAAACAAAAAGCAATCGAAAGGAAACCACAATCGCAATGAAAACGGGAAAAGAATAGGATGTGAGAATCGGTCGGTGCTTCGCAAAAAGAAGATTGTTGGAATGAAAATATAGCAGCATAACTGATTCACCCACCTTTCCTTCATCGGTACAGAAGAAAAATGGCAGAAGTGAGTAGCCTGGAGTGAGGTTTTCTTCAGGAAAGGGAAGAAAGGGCTTGAACGAGCGTTCCAGTGAAATGATGGTTGCTTTGTCCAGTCCAACTTGGAGGCCACCTTACCACTGCTGGTAAAGGTGTGGGTTTTGTGATATGACGGGTCATGACGGCCACACCGGGGTGACAGGTGAGTCTCGACTGTAGCACCTCGCTATGATTTGGTGGATGGCACGCGGGCCCGGATGCTTTGAAATGTCCCACATGTAGATAGAGCGGCTAGTCATATAGGAGTGCTCAATATTGTGCACCACGACCAAGGCGGAGAGGAAAACGAGAGAACTACGTAATTAATGCATGAGTTTTATTAGGGTAGTTTTGTAAAGTATGAGATACATTCCTCCAATCGCAAAATTCCTTGGTTCATGAGATTTGAGATTTGAGCCCTATAAACCGGAAGGGAGGGAGTACTGCACACGGTGTAGTCTAGTCACTTGTTGAAATCTCTAGAAAGGCAAATACTCCTTTCCGGTTTACAGGGCTATACTACTCCCTCCGTCTAGGTGTGTAAGTCATCTTACGAAAACCAAATAGTCCCAAAACACTTAGGCGCGGTGCATTAACTTCTACCTTGTTTCTTGTTTCTTGACATATCAACCAATAAGAGATGAGAGGTGTGCATGCTTTTAATGACTTGCAATGGCTAGTTCATTGCATGCAATGCTATTAATTAGCAAATAAACATTGGTGACCCCAGGAGGAAACGGTGCTAAGCGCGTGGACCTATGCAGAATGAGTATCAACCAATGTATAATGGAGTTTAATTGTTAAACAATAGCAATTTTGTCTCATGCAAGAGCCTGGCTAGTACTCCAAGGAACCGCACCACGCGAGCGTTCGCAACTGCCACGTTCGGGTTGTGCTTGGCTCTTCGCCTCTTCGAGAAGACGAACAATGATGTTACTCCTACTTCTACAGTATCGAATCCACTGTTGCATGTCCGTCCACCTCGTGCGGGAGGGATAGCGTGTAGCGAAAGCTTCTACTTACTGCTCCTCTTTGCGTCTATGACAGGTGGGCCCAACAGGTGGTTGGCCCTCCTGTCATGCAGCCAAAGGCAGGTGCAGTTAAGGCACCGGAGCTTAGTACGCGAGGGAGAGGGCGTTGTAGTAATCAAATTTCTCGGTCTTGTACGAGTTGACGCAACGCATCAAAGCACTGCACTCGATATAAGTCTTTTTACACATTTCAAATGGGATACTTCGTAGTAGGAGTAGACATATTCTGCTTCGTATGTAGTCACTTGTCGCAATCTCTAAAAAGACTTATATTTGGAAACGGAAGGAGTACAACGCATGCATGCATGCCATGACTTTCCTTTTGATACTTGCATGTGTTGATTTGATGCACCTTGCCAAATTTTGACTATAAATTTAACTAACCAAATTTTCATGCATGTCACAAAAAATTACGGGGCTGTTTGGATTGTGACTATGTTTCTCTTATGTTGCCACATTATTTTTCCCACACTTTCCACACTTGCCTAACCTGAGTTGCTCAAATTGTTAGACACACTTTGGCTTGCCTAAGGGAATCTTGCCACAATTTTTGTGTCTATGACATGTGGGGTTCACTGCTAATAAAAAAATTCTTGTCTTAGGTGTGGCTTATAAAAAGACTTATATTTAGGAACGGAGGGAGTAGAAAATATAAATAATAATGCATGTTGGGGCAACCCACGTTTCCGCTAATTTTAGCTGTGGGCTTGTTCACAATTTTTACGAGGGGGTGGTTGTCATTTAAAGGAGGGACTTGTAGTACCAGACTTGAACGATACAAAGTGCGACCTGGCACACTGTAACACCACTTGGAACAAGCAGGTAGCTATCTCAAAAAACAATCAACAACTAAAAAAACGTGACCTGGCATGTAGTAGTACACAATTTTAAACGATTGTTTTGATGGAGTGAAAATGGAAAACTACCCCACTACGTATATATAGGCCGGAGCCTCCGCGCTTGCTTGCTAGGGTTGCTCTATTCACACACTCTCATCCTCTCCAGATCTAAACAAGATAGGGGTAGTAACACTGTCTTTCTCCCTTCAAAAAACACTGGCTTTCTATCCTCACCGCTGGTTACAGATCCGGACGTATCCCCCTCCGCTGGTGAAGGGGAGGAGGGGCAGCGTTTAGGCCGTCGTCGACAGCGAGGGAGGAGACCCACTGCCGGCCGCACCGTTATCTCTGGCCGAGCGCCGGCGCGGGAGGTCCTCCGATCCCTTTGTCGTTGCCTGTGGGCGGATCCGGCCTCCCGCCGCCCACCTATCCACATCCCAACGACCTTCAGGTATATCTTCGTTCGAAACCGCCTTAGCTCTACTTCCCCAGCTTGCTACGTCGCTGCATGTGCATCATTTTCTACCTCTCAGCCCCTCTCCATCGGATGGTCCAACGTCACATATTTTTTTCTTCTATTGTTAGAGGTAAAGCTACTTCATGGAGTCGATCTTGTACTCCCTCCGTCCGAAAATACTTGTCATTGAAATGGATGTATCTAGATGTATTTTAGTTCTAGACACATCCATTTTGATGACAAGTAATTCTGGACGGAGGGAGTACTTGGTTCAAACAAGAAATAAAGTGGGGGTGGGGGAATTTAGTATGTACATCGGACTTGGTACAAACAGGAAGGAAAGGGGGTGAAAGTAGTACAGACTGGTCATCCAACCGGTCTCTTGGTCGAAAAGGGAAATATAGGGGTAACGCTGTACATAGTGGTATGACCAGGACTAGATTTGCTATCCACACATAGGAGTAGGTGGCTAGAGTGAACAAAAATGGGACCAACCTAGATATGTTTCTTGGATGTTTGTTTCTCGGGGCAACAAACTATGAATCACCACTTTATGCCCCTGTTTACGTACATGGTGCTGGACTGCCGGTGCACCCACTGTCCCATGCCCTTATACCAAATATTTAGGCTTCGTTCGGAATAAAGGGGCAGAAAACATAGGTCTTGGTGAAAATAGAGGAATAGGAAAGGAATGTAGGTATAAAACTATGGAACAGCGAACCGGAGGAAACTCTCAAGAGAATGTGTTCGGATGGACTACGAAATGTACATATTTGTTTTTTTAGAGTAGCATGCTTGGCAGTATGAGATGCTATTTGTTTATTCAGCTGCATAGTGACTACTCTTGTCCTCACCTCACGTACCACACATAGGTTGATTTTTTATTCCAGCAACACAGCGCAGCAACCTGTCTAACGCATGGCAGCGAGCGCCTGCCTCGGGCTTCCGCCCAAAAAATGAGCAGCGCGTGGATGTTTCTAATCCTATGGAATCAGTACTACCAGACCAGCTTTCCTATGAAACACTATTCACCTTTCCCGTGTTCCGAACGGTTGGAAGGGAAAGAATACCGTAGGAATTGTGTTCCTATGAAAATACTGCACCAAACGCAGCCTTAGCTGTTCTTAATCTAATGTCCCTGGTAAAAATGAAGCCATGCCACTGTTATAAGCCATGACAAGTTTAGCCAAATGTTTTTGCCTGTAATTGTTTGAGACTCTGACTGTTTCCTCTGTGCCTTCTTGTGCAAACAGGGATATCCAATTCACCTGGTTGCTGTTGTGACCTTTTGGTGCACTGCACAAAACTCTTCTTAAAAGAAGTGACTTTTGTGCTATTTAACTGGAATGTCAGAATGGAACAGTTGGTTCATTTTGGTGGAACTGCACAAAGGGAGATCTGTGTTCCAATCCTCATCATACATATTGGCGCCATAACCATCCTTTAGGTAAGAATGATATTTAATGCATGTGTTCATCTCTATTTTCTGACTGCCATGAGAAAATAATGCTGTTTTTTACTAGTACACTTGTACTCCCTCACTGACAAAACCAATTCTGAATTAGAAGGCCAATCATGTACTTGGTTTCACCAACTGGTGAGGAGAAAGGGAAACAGAGCATGAAGAGGAGGAAGAAGAAGAATAAACAGTGCCAAGGCGATCTTGCTGAAGCCAGAGGCCTCAGTCGAGGCCATTCAAGGGCTCCGGCAACGACTATCTTACATGTGAGACGATCCTCCAGGGAGCCCTTCCACTTCTGCTGTCTCACTTAATTAATTAGGAGTACTTAAGTACCACTAATTTATTACTGCCTAATTTTCCTGTTGGAGTTAAACAAATCTTTAGTAGGACCCTATGCTGAATCATGTACATGTGTATGTTTGTCTATGGAGGTGAATCATGTGGTGGAGCAGGGAGGGAATATTATTAGTGTCATAACATAATAGTGATATTGTTTTGCATGTCAATTTATTGCCATTTGGTTCAATGAGGCAATGTTTTGCGTATTGTCCATCAAGAATTTGATGCTACTATTTGAGTAATATGCTAATGTCTTCCTATCCTTTCTCACTAAGCTAATGAAGGTTTCACCTTGTTCCTACTTGTGCAAACAGGGATCATGTTGTGCCAATCATACATTTTAGTGGAACTACACAAGACAATACAATGAGCTGTATCCCAGCCAGTGCTTTAACTCTGCTGGAAGTTCTTGATAATCTTTCGATATAATCTCAGCACTCGTAAACAAGAGTGATTTCAACCATACATTTGAAGTGCACACAAATGTATACCATTGTGTGATTCCAGTGAGTGCTTTATCATCTCTTATGGGACTACATGAATAAGCTTTTTTTCTCAGGTTGGTACGGGCCTAAGGCCTTCATCCATATTAGTTTGCTGTCATCTCTATTTGTATCGTGCTACTGTCATGAGAAACTCCTTTATCTTTGCACGTTAAAGTTTTGCAACCTATGATAAATGGCAATGCTTTGAGTGTTGAGTTGAGCTAATTGGCACTGATTAAATAAACTAATACCTCTCTTTAAGTAAGACTACTATGTTGCTAACTTTACCCATTAAGATAATGAGGGTGCTTCTATTTGTTAGTGTATGTTTCATCAACTAGTCCCACTATTACAGTAATCTCACTCTCTCAATATATGTGCCAACAGGGATGCTCGATTTTGGTGGAACTGCACAAAAACTTTGGGTGCTTCATTGCCTCGACAGCTTCCGTCCTTTCCTGTCAGTCGCTAATCTCCGCTTGCCTTCTTCTTTTGCTGTCAGTCGCTTGGCTTATCTCGGCTTCCAGTCAAAGGAAATAGTAATTGATATGCTACCTCACACAGGTTGGTACTGGTCTTTATCCTGATTATTGTGCCTATCATATGTATTGGTAATTTGATATTGTGCTACTATTTGCCGATTTCATAAAGGAGTAATTTGGAGCCTGAACTCGCAGGCAAATCATTACATCGGGTGATTTCAGTAGAACTGCACAAAATGATCAGATGGACAGGTACTTATGCTGCTGCTATGTACTCCAAAGTTCACTCAGACAAGCATCGATGTTGACAAGAAGTGCCTATATTCATTTGAGTATCAACTGGCGTCAACCAATTGTCAAACTCCAAGTATTAGGAGAGTGAACGCCAAAAATATTGCTTGGTGCATAGCCCAGAAAAACACAGTCCAGTCTTTGGCCCCAACTTGTGCCTTTTGGTTATCGGCACATATGGTAGCGAACTATATGGCATGGAGTCTAAAGATTCCAGACAAGTTGGTTGACGCGTATATTCATCTGGCACTTAATCAGTCTGCACGCCAAGGATGCTCCACAGTTGAACTGCACAAAAAATTGGGTGGTTCATTTTCTCAACCGCCTCCTTTCTCGTCTGCAATGTAGAATTTTGGCGAGATACAGGACCAAGATGAGCCAGTAAACTAGTTGGATGAAAGTAGTGGCCAAGTTGCTCAAAACTCCCTCGGAAAGAGGCCACTATTTGAGGATAAAAATACAAGCAAAGTTCAGATTGTCTGTGCTGCCTCTTATGTACTCGAAAGTTTACTCGTACAAGAACTAATTTTAGCAAGAAGTACCTCCGATTGAACACCATTTACCAGTCTGTACCCTAGGTAATTAAAGTTCGTCCATGGATCATATTGGCTGTGATCTCAATCATTTGGATGCATAAACATACTGAACATGTGTATATCTGAATCTTTTTGTGAATTATGTATGAATATTGTCGTGTGATCTATCAATCATTTGGATGCATAGATATGCTGAGCTTGTGTATATATGAATCTTTTGAGTTGTTGACAGTGAATGTTGGCTATCAATATGAACATGTCCTGTGAACCTGAGTTTGATATGAGTGTTTACCTTTTCTGTTGTATTTGTGTGTGAACTTGTTAGTATGCCTACTGTGGGGTATAAAACGCAGGTCTCTTATAAAAGTAATGTTGTGTCCAATTTATGTTTTCCCTTCTAAACACATTCTATATATTTATATTATTACTATTATCGTATATTTTATAGAGACTTATATATACATTATAAAAACATCCCATGTGTTATTAACTTATAAAAGTAAATGTTTAACGGAAGTTGGCAAGGAAAATCCTGGTTGTTTTTACTCACAGGCAAGGAAAATCCTAGTGATTGCGTACAAAAGCTTGCGAAGATTTTAAGGACCAATTTAATAATAACGCGCTCATTTTTATTTTGAGCAATAACTCGCTAATTTCTTAATTATATATATAAAAAATGTGCCTCTCCAGTTTATTCTTTGATATTAATTGCTCCTTCTAACATAACATTATATATATAACGAGCCCACCTAATACGTGTATTTCAAGGAAGTGCAAATGGGCTGGAATTTCTTAGAAAATATAAATGGGCCTGATTGACGCAAAATTATTTGTTCACCCAGCCCAGCAAATGGACTGTACATTCTAGAAAACATGGGTTAAATATATGCCACATTTTTGCAGGCTGACATGTGGGCCAATAGGTCGAAGCCTACGCAGGGCGTTGTCAACTTGGTCAACAAATGATTGTGTCATCCACAACCATTGGATTTATATCCAACGGCGGCATGCACCTTCAATCTCTCGTCTTCTTCCTCCAGCGTCGCCGGGACCACCTGGTCCGGCCTCCTGCGGCTAGCGGCTCTGCTTAGCACGCATCGCTGCGAAGTGCTACCCCACCGTCGGCCAGGCTATCCCTCCACCCTTCGACACATCCTGTTATTCTCCACAGACTACAGCCCGACACCGCAACAGAACCAGTTATAACCCTTCTCCTCCTCTCAATCTGCGACTCCACTGCCGCGTTTTCCCATCTCCGAGTCGTTCCCGTCCGGGGCCTCGCCGTCGTCCACCGCCTCACTGTGTTCGGTGCGGCGTGGTCAACAAACGAGAGTCATCGGAAGAGGACTGTATGTGGAGAGCCTGACGGCTGGGACCCACGAGGTCCATGGTCGCACGCAAGGAAAGTTCCTCCTTATTAAGCTAAAAAAATGTTTCTCCACCTGACAGCTGGGACCCACCGGTTGTATCTTCGCACGGAAGGAAGTGCCTCCTTGTTTTGCGAAAAAAATTATTCATCCCATTGACAGCTGGGACCCGTCAGATTTGGTGACTGACTTGTGGGCCTACTAAGTGGACATGTACGCACGGCTTTGTCAACTTAATCAACAAATGATTCTAGCAGCTGGACCGTTGGATGTTAATCCAACAGCCGTGCTCCTTCTCCAACCTCTGTTCTTGCTCCTGTCTCCCGTGGGCGACACCGCGGCTGTGCTGCCGTGCACCCGAACTAGTGAAGTTTCCCACTCCTCTCCATCTGCGACTCCACTGCCCCGTCTTCCCCATCTCCGGGTCGTTCCAGTCTGGGTGCGCTCGGCACGGTGTGGTCAACGTGGTCAACAACCGAGAGTCATCGGAAGATGACTGTACGTGAGAGGCTGACAGTGGGGACGCACCACGCCCATGGACGCATGCATGCAACGGAACGCGGCAAGGTCAACGTGGTCAAGGAACGACTTCCATCGGAAGTATACTCTCAGCTGGGTCCACGGCCACAGCAAGTAAGTGCCTCCTTATTACGCGGAAAATAATGATTCCTCCAACTGACAACAGGGACCCACTGGACGGGCCACCGTATTTTGCGAAAAAAACGTTTGCCCCTGACTGCTGGGACCCACCTGACGGGCCACCGTATTTCGCGAAAAAAACGTTCCCCCCGCTGTCAGCTCGGACCCACCGGAAGTGCCTCCTTATTACGCACGAAAAAATGAATACTCCCCAGGCTAGCTGGGACCCACCTTGGTGGGAGGCTGACTTGTGGGCCTACTAAGTTGACGGGGACGAAGGGCTTTGTCAACTTAGTCAATATGAACGATTCTAGCTCCAGTGACCGTACGATGTCCATCCAACGGCCGTAGTGCTTCTTCAACCTCTGTTCTTCTTGCTCCAGCCGCCCAAAGCAGCGCCGGTCGTGCCGCATGCTCCTGCCTCCCGTGGCCGGCTGTGCTACCGCGGAGGCCTCACCGCCCCTACTTTTCCCACCGCTGGCCAGGCCCTGCGGCGACGGCAGCCTCACACCGCAGCCGAACCAGTGAACCCTCGTACTCCTCTCCGCGTGGGCTTCCACTGCCGCGTCTTCCCCGGCTCCGCGTCGTCCCCTTCCTCGGCCTCGCCGTCGTCCACCGCCGTGGTGCTCTCCGTGCGGCGTGGTCAACGTGGTCAAGGAACGACTTCCATCGGAAGAGTACTGTACGTGGAGAGGCTGACAGATGGGTCCACGGCCACATCCCAGTTTTTTTGTGATTGGCCAACTAATTCGCTTTGTCAGGCCTGTTGGGCTGCAAATCTTTCAAGACGAGGAGAGATTTCATTCGGCTGGCCGAGAAAATGGCCCATCAGTAATGAGAAATGGGCTGTACATTTTAAAAACACATCAAACCGGCAATTAGTTTCAAATATCTTTTTTTTCATTTCGAGATTTTAAATTACATTATTTTTTATGCGTGGAGAATTTGTTGGATTTTATATTGATATACATTTATTTTTAAAATCATTTCGAATGTGAGTCGAAATTTCGGGATTAAAAACAGTTCGGACCGCACCGAAATATGCAAAATTTCGTATAATTTTTTAACCGTGGCCACAATATGGGCTGTAATGCTAAGAAAATGAAAATGGGCTCCAAAAAAAACCTTAATAATTAGCAAATGGGCTGTAAATTATTAGAAATAATGGCAGATGGGCTGTATGCTGTTTTCAACAGATTTGAGGCTTTCCTAAAAAAAGGTTGACGCACAAGTAGTGATTGTTGGATGGCCATCCAGCAGCCGTCGTGCTTCTTCAATCTTTGCTCTTCCTGCTCCAGCCGCTCAAACAAGTGCCGGCGGGACTGCCTGCTCCCTCCTTCCCGCGGCCAGCTCTGCTGCCGCGCAGGCCTCACCGCCCCACCATACTCCCATCGCTGGCCTAGCCATCCCTCTACTCACCCACACCTGTTGTTATTCTCCGGCGACGGCAGATGAACCAGTAAACCCTCGTACAGTCGTACTCCCCTCCGCGTGGGAAACAAATGCCGAGTCTTCCCTGCCTCCGTGTCGTTCCCTTCCTAGGCCTCGCCGTCCTCCACCGCCCTAGTGCTCTTGGCTCGGCCTGGTCAACGTGGTCAACGACCGACATGCATCTGAAGTGGACTGTACGTGGAGAGGCCGACAGCTGGGTCCACGGCCGCACGCAAGCAAATGCCTCCTTATTACACGCAAAATAATGATTCCTCCACCTAACATCAGGGACCCACCAAAGGGCCTCTGTATTTCACGAAAAAAACGTTACCGCCGCTGACAGCTCGGACCCACCAGCTATATCTTCGCACGCAAGGAAGTGCCTCCTTATTACGCACAAAAAAATGAATACTCCAGCCGTAGTGCTTCTTCAACCTCTGGTCTTCTTGCTCCAGCCGCCCAAACAAGCGCCGTTCGTGCTTCGTGCTCCTGCCTCCCGTGGCCGGCTGCGATGCGGCGGAGGCCTCACCGCCCCTACTACTCCCACCGCTGGCCAGGCCATCCCTCTACTCACCCACACCCCCTGTTATTCTGCGGCAACGGCAACCTCACACCGCAGCGAACCAGTGAACCCTCGTACTCATCTACGCGTGGGCATCCACTGTCGCGTCTTCCCCGGCTCCGCGTCGTCCCCTTCCTAGGCCTCGCCGTCGTCCACCGCCCTGGTGCTCTCGGCGCGGCGTGGTCAACGCGGTCAAGGAACGGCTTCCATCGGACGTGGACTGTACGTGGAGAGGCTGACAGCTGGGTCCACGGCCGCAGCAAGGAAGTGCCTCCTTATTACATGCAAAATAATTATTCCTCCATCTGACAGCGGGGACCCACCGGACGGGCCACCGTATTTCGCGAAAAAAACGTTTGCCCCTGACTGCTGGGACCCACCAGCTACATCTTCGCACGCAAGGAAGTGCGTCCGGAAAAAAAAACGATTCGCCCCCCTGACTGCTGGGACCCACCAGCTACATCTTCGCAGGCAAGGAAGTGCCTGGCAGTCGGGACCCACCTGGTCGAAGCGTACGTAGCGTTGTCATTCTGGTCGCGAACGTGTACGTACATATATACTGGTGGATGTAGAGGCGCGCACGTGTCGTAGTAGAGGCGCGTACGTGTCGTAGTAGAGGCGCGCACGTAGCATGTACACGTATGTACAGCAGCCAGGGTGCAAGAAAGAAAATACGACCACGTATGTGTACATACGGGCAGGGTCTCGAACGCCTACTCGCGCATACGTACGGCCAGGGCTCGTGTACATGGCTGGGTCGGAACGGAGAAACAACGTCGTCGTCGTGTTCATGGGGAGGCAATGGAATGCGTCGTGTTCATGGGGAGGCAACGGCATGCGTCGTGTTCATCGGGAGGCAACGGAACGCGTGGGAGCCAACCGGCTGGGTCGGAACGGAATGCATGGTCATGTTCATCAGGAGGGCTTGGATGGAACAGGCGATGGAAACGAGGCCTGGCGTACCGCACAACAGAGGAAACAGACCTCCTACGTTCGGAATAGGGTCCTGTTGATCGGGAGGGGTGCGGCGTACCGCAAAACGGAGGAAACGGACCTCCCACGGTCGAAACGGGGGTCCTGTTGATTGGGAGGGGTGTGGCGTACCGCAAAACGGACGAAACGGACCTCCTACGGTCGAAACGGGGGACATGTTGATCGGGAGGGGTGTGGCGTACCGCAAAACGGACGAAACGGACCTCCTACGGTCGAAACGGGGGTCCTGTTCATCGGGAGGGGTGTGGCGTACCGCAAAATGGGACTCCACGAGATACTGTTCATCTCCACCGTCGACCTCCTCCAGCCTCCATGGGCTACCGTCGACCTCCTCCAGCCTCCACGGGCTCCTGTTCATCCAGCCTCCACCGCGCGCTACTCCGCCGGCTACTGTTCAACCACCCCTCCACGGGCACCCCTCCACCGTCTACTGTTCATCCAGCCCTCCACACCACGGGGTCCTGTTCAACCACCCCTCCACGGGCACCCCTCCACCGTCTACTGTTCATCCAGCCCTCCACCACACCACGGGGTCCTGTTCATCCAGAGGCAACGCCACCGCTCACTGTTCATCCAAACCCCCCCGCAATGCTCACTGTTCATCCCAGAGGCAGCATCAATCGGCTTCAGTTAGCAGCAGTAGCAAAGGAATCGCTCGATCGGGTTCAGTTAACAGCCATTGATCGATCGCTCGGTTTCAGTAATGCGTAGCCTGCAGTGCAATCGCTCGGGTTCAGTTAGAGCCCAACGCCTCGCTCGGGTTTAGTTAGAGCCAACTCCTCGCACACACGCGCATACGTGTACGAGAGAAACGCGCATCGCTCGGCCCCGACCTCCCACCGTAACCGGGAACTCCCCGAAATTTTCCTCGCCCTCGCTTCTACCACGGTTTTTTCCGTCATGGACGGCCCAAAGAATGTCATGCAGCTGCGTCTCTAGCCCGCCCAGGATGAAAAGCCCATTTTCTGTCATGATTTTTTGTCATAGAAGTAGGAGCCCACCACATCTATGATGATACCGGGTTTTGTCACAATCATCGTCATAGAAGTGTCATATGTATGACAGAAAAAAAATTCGTTAGGCCCAAAATGTCACGGATGTGTCTTTTTTTGTAGTGTATACCATCCTCGAAGGGGTCAAGTGAACACGTGTAAAGGAGATGATTCACCTTTGCGTATGTGAAGTAGATGTCACACGTGTCACTTGCCAAACGAACTCTTGACATGGTGATGTCCATAGGATGCTCCGCATCATGAACTGTACAGGCAACCGAGAAGTCCTTTACCGCGGACACGGCTATTCGAATAGATCATTTATAACCCTGCAGGGGTGTACTTCTTCACACACGCTCTCGCCACTTACCGCCATGTACACGTCATGTATCTCGGCAACCTTCAAGCGGAAGCCTTGCGAGGGTGTCGGCCACGACCTGACTAACCATCCAAGTCTCTAGTCCAGGTTTATCGCCTATTCGGGATCCATCCGCAAGGAGATCCGGCTCGGGTGTCGCTCACGGCCCCAAATGATGTGTACAGGGTTCCCAAGCCCACCAAACGAGCGACGCTTGGTATACCCGGCCACGGTGCCTAGTCTATCATAAGCCCACCTATACCGGGTGCCACTTGGTAGACTACTAACACAAGATTAATAAGTCGAGAGAGCTTGGAGTGCCCGGAGCCCAATGTGTGGTAGTAGCTGTTCATGGATCACAAACACAGAACTCAGTTCCTGATGACGGTTTCAATGAGACAACCCACCATGTACTCCTACATGGCCTCTCACCGCTACCTTTACCAAATCGTGTTCACACACTTAGCTCTCAACAGTAAGACATGTTCACCACATTCCAATTCATCCCCGATGAATCAGACCTGACTCAACTCTAAGCAGTAGCATGCATGACAACAAGCATGAATGAGTAGGCACATCATGGCTCAAACAACTCCTACTCATGCTAATGGGTTTCATCTATTTACTGTGGCAATGACAAGTCATGCAGAGGAAAGGGGTTCAAGTACCGCAGCATGTAACAGTTGAATCGTTGTTGTCCTAATGCAGTAAAAGAGAGCAGAAGCGAGAGAGTGGGGTTGTATTGGAATGAACAAGGGGGTTTTGCT
Source organism: Aegilops tauschii subsp. strangulata (assembly GCF_002575655.3). Lineage (NCBI taxonomy): Eukaryota > Viridiplantae > Streptophyta > Magnoliopsida > Poales > Poaceae > Aegilops > Aegilops tauschii. The sequence continues at coordinate 332,843,173 of NC_053041.3, forward strand.
TGCCTGGCACTTCTGAAGATAGTATAGTTCTTCATCGGTGTCATCGATCTCGTCATCGGAACCACGTCTACTGAGAGGGGACAAACATCAGCAAACAAGAGAGAACATAATCAATGCAATGCAACAATATGATGTATGAATGTGACATGGCAATATGTTGCGATTTGAGCTAATGCAGCTAGCAACAATTTAAATGGAGTCCATATGAACCAAGGGTTCATATGCAAACTCCATATGAAGCATTTAAAATACCATTATCATGTTTTGATTTAAACAGCAAGGTTAAGTTGCTTTATCATACATGAAACCAGTACAATGGATAGATTGGATTTTTCTAATCATTTTTCATATATAAATTATTTCATTCTGAGTTATAAATTATTTTCTAAGATTTTCTAAAGTTTAAAACATTTTCTGGAATTTCCTGGTTATTTAAAAAAGCTAAATCCAGAAAATGCTTTATTGCATCAGCAGTATGTCAAAGTGACGTCAGCGAGTCAACAGGGCCCGTCCAGGTCAAACCTGACCCATGGGGCCCACGTGTCAGTATCTAATCTATCTAACAGAATAAATTAACACTAAGCTAATACTAAGCCTAAATTTGTTAGGGGCCTGGGCCCACATGTCATTGACTCGGGGAGGTCAAACCTCCGGTCAGTAGGGTCAAACTCGCCGGTGTCTAGCCGCTGGCGAGGCCAAACGCGGTGGTGAGGCGCGGGTTTGGTGGTCCGGCTGTCAAATGGACAGCAGAGAGCACCTACGTGTAGCGGGTGCTCATCCGCGTCGAGTGGTGAGGGTGGCCGGAGCTGCGGTTGTCAGGTTCGAAGGCGGCGACCACTTCTGCGGAGGCCGGAGCTCGGGTGGTGTGGGGTTGGAACTGCGATGCGCAAACTAGCGAGGCGAAGGTCTAGCGGGGCACTACGTGTTGCAGGGAGCAAGTTGGACTCGCCGGGGTGACCATTTGGTCACCGGAGCTGTGTCGGCGATGAGCTCAAGTGGCGGTAGCTACGGTCGTCAAGGGGGCGACATCTACGGCTCGATATCGAAGGGGAGGAAGGAGGGGATACACGCAGGAGCTTACAGCGGTTCATTCGGTGGCCTCAGTGAGCTCGGGGAAGCGTCGGAGCGGGCGCACGGTCGCCGGCGATCTCGGTGACCCGAGGTTGAAGAAGACGGCGGCGAGGGCGTTCGGGGGCGTCCGGCACCGCGTGACTCAGCCAAGAGGACGAGGGCTTCTTGGCAGATCTTGTGGGCATGTGGGAGGGGCCGGGGATGGCTGTGGCCGTGGTGGTTCAGGGCGGCGCGTCCATGGCTGCGTCGGCGAGCGCGGGGGAGAGCGAGGGAGAGGAGGGGAAACGATGGGAGGAGTGGGAGAGGTCCAGGGGGTCTCGTGGCGTTGCGAGAGGCATCCAGGAGGAGGAGGGGGCAGCCAGGCAGGGAGGAGGTGGCCATGGCGTGTGCCAACGCACGATAACCACACTCCCCTGTCCTCCTGGTGCGAGGACATGGATGACTGGCAGCCTGGGACAGCTGGGCTGCACAGTAGCTGTGCCGCAGGTAAGACCAGGTCAGCCTCTTTTCCTATTCTGTTCAGTTTTTTTCTATTTTTTTGTAGTTTGTTTTGATTTGATTCAGAAACCAGATCATGCCATAAACTTCTAAAAATTATTATGTGGCCTTTTAAAAAGTATTCAAAGCCACTCACAAACTTTCAGAATTATTGGAGCCAATAAATATTTTATATGAATTATTAGTCCCAATTCAAATACTTTATGAATTGATTCAGAAATCCAAAATGTCATGAAAAAATATGCATCACCTCTGGTTGCTGTTTCCAGCATTTTACAAAAATGATGAACATTTTTAAGGCCATTTGGAATCACTGGAAATATTTTAGTTGAACCTAGTGGATTCCTTTTGATGCTAGGGTTTGAACATCCCCCATTTCAAGTTCAAATAAATTTAGACATGACGACATGAATGCTTATGCAACTATCTGAAATCAAATTCTAGGGTTGTGACAACTTATCTGGGGTAGTTTTGGTGAGGATGGCCTCGCCGCTCTTAACCACTTGTCGGAGTACCCAACATGCCCGAAGGCTGTGTGTTGGTTCGGTATTCGTCATCGTGTGTATCTGACAGGGCTTGTCGAGCAATTCATCGAGGATGGTTCTATGTCCCATGAACGGCTTCATTGTCTTGTCAATAGGCTGATGATCGGGTGCCCCATGAGGGTGCATCCTTTTTGCCTGTCCGGTGGGCTGCTTAAAGGCAGGAGGTTCCCACCGGACTGTCTCGGCTTTCTAGGCGTTTTCCATTGCGCAGTACTTTTGTACTATGTGTGCCAAATCTGCAAAGTGCGGTATGCAGTGGCAGTTGAGGGCATTGAGGATTCCCTCGTCCGTACAGTTGCGGCAAAAAATTGAAACCGCATCGACGTCGCAGCAATCCTTAATCTTGTGTTTAACAAGGAGGAACATGGCCCAGAAGTGGTGGACCATTTCCTGAGGTTGCTGCCGTACATACATTAGGTCACATACGTCTGGAGGACCTGAATTGCTTGGGGAATAGTGCTTGTGGTGGGTGGGCAGGCTGAAATCTGAACCCAGACCCACTATTGGATCCAGAGTTTGAAGAATCTCCAATGTCACAAGTTCAAGATCAGTAAGGTCCTGAAGACTTCCGGACATAATGCCCGATCCAGTGTTCGGAGGACATGAGGTCTCTTCTCGAGAATGGGTATCCGGCTCGCAGGGCTCGGAAATCCGAACATAGGTGGTGCTTAATTTCGGGGGAGAGGCATTCTCACCTTGTTCCTCAACGACCGCTACCAGGTGGGTGACCGGTGGGGACTTGATTTCCCTCTGATCGGGTTTAAGCCCAATCCAATCATAGTCTGTTGCGACCCCCAGGGCGGCGATGCGATCTAGCAGCTCGTTCAAGGACAAGACATCTACTGGATCCATCTTTTCTGAGTGTTCGAGGCTGACATGGGGATGATGTTTGGCGATTGTGGGGGCCGCCATTGTCTTGACGGCCGAGCGAGCGCCCATGGTAAAACCGCCGAGCTGGAGGACTTGTCCTGGGGTTAAGTTCCCTCCAAAAGTAATATCATCATTAATGACAAGGCGAGCCATCGATACTTTTGTCTACAACACAAAGGAACTCTCAATGAAAGCACCAATGTCGGTGTCAAAACCGGCCGACCTTGGGTAGGGGGTCCCGAACTGTGCGTCTGAGGATGGAAGGTAACAGGAGACAAAGGGGACACGATGTTTACCCAGTTTTGAGCCCTCTTAATGGAGGTAAAACCCTACTTCCTGCTTGACTGTCTTTGATGAATATAGGGGTTACAAGAGTTGATCTACCTCGAGATCGTAATGGCTAAACTCTAGATATCTAGCCTATATGAATTCTGATGGTCCCTATGGACTAAACCCTCCGGTTTATATATACACTAGAGGGGTACAGAGGCGGTTTACAAGGGAAGGAAACAATGCGTCCGGTCTCCAATCTTGCCCTCCACGCATCCAGGAGTCCTATCCGAACACGAGGAATAATCTTCCGTTCTATCTTCACGGCCCATCAGCGCGGCCCATGCTGGAATAGGCCGGACAGCCGAGGACCCCTGAATCCAGGACTCCCTCAATGGGGCAGGACGACGACGATGACGCTGGTGGTATTTAACCAGGTTCATGCCATTCGGAAGCGTAAAACCCTACTCTTGCTTTTGGTGGATTGGATAGAGGAATCACAACAACACACAACGCTCAAGCCCGGCAAGGTGGCCTCAGGGGAGTAGCTACGCACGTACAAGTGTGAGGTGGTCTGAATCCCTCTCTAGGTTGTCGTGGGCCTCGTTTTATAGCTTAAGGGGTAACCAGAGTGGCAAAACAGACATTATCTTATGATTAGATAACTAACAGTGCTATCATACCTAACTCTGGCAGTTGGGACAAAGAGCATTAAATGCACTACTAGGTGGCGTGCTGGGGTGCATCCCCGGCAAGCTTATGCCACCGCTTAATCACCTTCGGCTTATCATTTTGACACGGCCTTGGACGGGTGTCAAATGAGCATGGTTTGTATTCTATTATAATGCCACTTGCTTAGTGAGAGCCACTTAGCTGTCTGGGGGCTCAACACTGCATCGACAAGTGATGTGGTGGAGCGGTGGCAATCTGGCATGTGCCTGCGGGGGGTAGGGCTTGCCGGGTCTTCTTGGAGTGGGCGCGTGCTTTGGCCTCCGGTCTCCCCGAAGGCGCAGTTGGCGCGGTTTGGCTCTGCGGCTGCTTGCCGCGTCAACCTTGCTGGCCTCGCCCAGCCAGCAAGGGACACTTCTCTTGGAGTCCTTGGCTTGTATGCCTGCTTGGTCTTCTTGATCCGCTCCTTGACCTCATGGAGAGCGGTTTCTCCAGTCTTGACCTTGCGTTGTGCATTAGTGTAGAATGCATGATTGTCAGCACGCTTGTGCATGAGCTCAGTCAACAAACGTTCATGTTCGTTGCACCGATAGGAGCCCCTAGGCCTGGCCCATACACGCCGCTGGGCAACGTTGGGGTAGGCCCTAACAAATGCGCAGGCGGGCACCTCGACCATACCACGGTGGGATTGATGTCTTCTCTGATATCTTCTTTGCTTCTTCATTAACCTGGGATTGAATCAGCTTCTGATTTTCCCGCAAGTCGTGCTGAACGGAGTGAGTTAGCCACATAATGACATGTGGGCCGCCCACGTTCACGGGGAGTTAACTACCATTTTACTCATCCCACTATCGATGTCGTTTTTGCCATATATGCCGCATGCATTGCGTAGGGTTGGTGGCGGAGGCGCAGGGTGCGGGAATGATTGCCATGGCAGAAAGCTCGACACTGTTGATAGGCATAGGAGGGCAGTCGTCGATTCCGGACGTTGCCAAAGACCCAGACGGACCGGATTGGTCGATTATGGTGGTTGCCACGGGGTAGTGGGGGCCCAGCCCCTGCTATGCTGCGCTATAAAAGGGAGCACAGAGTTGGGCGAAAGGGCTCACCCATGCATCCTCTTCTTCTTCTTGTGCCCCTCTTCCTCTATGGCGAGGAGAAGATGGCATGGTCATGCTCTAGTGGCAGCGACGAGGGTTTCTTCTGGGCAACGCATCCCTGCCCTACCTGGGCATACGGGGGCAGAATCCAGCACGCAAGGTGGTGTTGCGGGGCTAGGGAGGACGCTGTGACACCCTGGTCGCTCCTCCCCCAACTTCCCTAGCTCCAATGGAGGGTCGGAGACCAGCCGTTGGAGTTCATCGCCAGGCTGCGCGGGCCCCCGTGCAGCCGTCTTCGGCTTCCTACCCCTTTTGAAAGGGTGATGGAGGTTGAACAGCCGCCAGGATTGAAGCTGCACATGAGGGGTTGTTGTAATGGTAGCATGTGGGCGGACGTGGTGTTCCTCGCACATCATGTCATGCTTCTCCAGCGTGGCTGGAAACCCTTTGCCTATGCCCATGGCTTGGCGGAGGCGCACGTTTTCCATTGTAAATTAATGGAGGCCACGCTGCTCTCCATCAAGGTCTTCGGGTGCTCGGGTGCTCGCTTAGGATGTTGCGTGGAGAACTCGACCGACGACGAAAGCTCCTCTTCGAGTGACAGTGACGAAGTGGACACTGAAGGCGAAGACGATGGCGACGAGCGGGAGGACGGCAGATCAGACTCCAGCTGAGCGCCAGACGCACCATCACCGTCAGCCAGGCGCCGACAACACCATCATCTGCACCTGGTCTTTTCCCCGGCAGAGCGATTTTGCCGGGGGGTTGGGTGTGGATGCCTTCGCCTCCTCCAGCTGGGCTCCGACAGGCTTCCTCATGGACTCCGGCTTTGTCTTCCCTGCCAGTGTCCCTCCTTCCGCGTTTCGCTGGTCCTGGCGGGGGTGACCAGGGCATCGCCTAGCTGCTCCTTCCGCCCTTGCGGCTTCGTCCCCGCCCTCCCGATCTTGTCAGGCTATGCCCCGCAGGCCCTGGCGGGGTCAGGCTGGGCTTCTGCACAGGCACTCCTTGTTTGTGCAACAAACCTTCACGTATGTTGCCCGGACAATACATAGGCACGATGGCAAGGATACAAATTCACCAAGCATCCAAGTCAAGACCAAGCCAGATAAGCAGCTCTTTGAGAGATCAAAGGGCAGATCAAGAAGAACAAGACAAGCCAAGGCAACAAGGTATCACTTTGGGAAAGCCTCCCTTGCCGGGAAGGAGAGCCTGGCCAGGTCGAGGCCGCCCCGAAGACAAGTCCAAAGGTTTCCCCGGCAGGCTTGCCAGGGCCGCCGATGGCAAATCCCCCCGCCATGGCTCGAACGCTCCACCGCACCGCGACACCAATCACCTGTTAATGCGGTGTCGAGCCCCCGATATGATTAAGTGGCTTCTGCTAAGCATGTGGCAGCCATTTGGAAGGCAGATTACCTCTATATGACACCCGTCCATAGGTGTGTCAAGCAGATAAGCAGAAGATGATTAAGTGGCGCGGCAGGCTTGCCGGGCTGCATCCTCATCACGACACCTAGCAGTGCATTTAATACACTTTGTCCTAACTGCCAAAGGTAGGTATGATAGCACTGTTAGCTATCTAACCACTAGATAATGACTCTTTTGTGACTGTGTTTACCCCTTAGCCTATAAAAGGAGGGCCATGGCAAACTAGAGAGGGATTCGGACCCTGGCACATTTGTACGCGCCTAGCTGCTCTCCCCGAGGTGACCTTGCCGGGCTTGAGCGTTGCGTGCCCATCGTGATCCTTCCCTCAATCCACCAAAGCAGGAGTAGGGTTTACGCTTCTTAGCGGCCCGAACCTGGGTAAAAACCACCAGCGTCACCACTCTTGTGCTGCTTCATGGCTTCTGCTCTTTGTGCAACATGACCTTCCCCCTTGCCGAACCACAAGGGGCCGATGGCCCCATAGTGATCGTGTCCCACCATGACAACTTTGGCGTGCCAGGTAGGGGGAAGCGCTTGCGCGAACCCGAGGTTGTGAACAGCGCGTCAATCTTCATCATCATCTTCTTCATCGTTAGCTTCATCATCCATGGCGCCCAAGAAGAAGCCCGGCGCAACGACTCATCCTTCCACTTCGAACGCCCCCTCGCTCGCAGCCGCTGATGCCGTAGGCATCACGGCGATGTTGGGAGACGTTGGTGCCATAGGTGACAGGACCAGCGCAGGCAGCGCTATCGTCGTGCCCCCTATGGCCGAAGCGGGAGCAGAAGATGCCGGGGGAGGGAGGCATCAACAACACCTCGACGGCCGTGTTCCGCAGGACGCGGGTGAGGAGAACGTTCAGTCTCCACCTCCCCGCCATGCTAGTGGGCGTAGCTGCAGCGACAACCCCGCTCTGGTGTGAGCCGTAACCCCCTAGCTGCCCCTGTTACGGGCGCGGCTATGGGGCACACGCCTCGCCCGGGGCAGGACAACCAAGACGGAGCGCCGAACGAGGTCGTCGACCCTCAGGCACACCCTACTCACCACTGAACTGCCGTGGCGGCCAGCTCGCAGCAGCGAGAACACGGCGTCGCCTCTGCCGGTACTACCAGGAGTCGAGCGAGATCGCGATCTGCCTCGTCATCAATGCCAAGCACTGCTTCAGAAGCCATGGCACGAGCCCAACTCCTGCTAAGATTCCCACCAACATCTGATCAAATGGATGAATGGAGAGCCATGATACATCTCCAACATATCTATAATTTCTTATTGTTCCATGATATTATATTATCTGTTTGGGACTAACTTATTAACCTAGAGCCTAGTGCCAGTTTTTGTTTTTTCCTTGTTTTTGAGTTTTACAGAAAAGGAATATCAAATGGAGTCCAAACGGAATAAAACTTTCACGATGATTTTTCTTGGACCAGAAGACATCCACGGAGCTTCGAGAGGGGGCCAGAAGAGTCCTGAGGACTCCACAAGCCCTTAGGGCGCGCTCCCTGGCTTGTGGGCCCCACGGGACTCCACCAACCCTAATTTTTGCTCTATAAATTCTCAAACATTCCCAAACCAACAGAAGCGTCCACCAAAATACTTTTCCGCCACCGCAAGCCTCTGTTTCCACGAGATCCCATATTAGGGCCTTTTCCGGCATCCTGCCGGAGGGGGATTCGATCACGGAGGGCATTCTACATCAACTCCATTGCCCTTCCGATGAAGCGTGAGTAGTTTACCACAGACATACGGGTCCATAGCTAGTAGCTAGATGGCTTCTTCTCTCTCTTTGATCTTCAATACAATGTTCTCCTCGATGTTCTTGGAGTTCTATCCGATGTAATATTCTTTTGCATGTGTTTGTCGAGATCTGATGAATTGTGGATTTATGATCAGATTATCTATGAATATTATTTGAGTCTTTACTGAATTCTTATATGCGTGATTTGATATCTTTGTATTTCTCTTCGAATTATCGGTTTGGTTGGGCCAACAAGATTTGTTTTTCTTGCAATGGGAGATGTGCTAAGTTTTGGGGTTCAATCTTGTTGTGTCCTCACCCAGTGACAAAGTAGGGGTAGCGAGATACGTATTGTATTGTTGCCATCAAGGGTAAAAAGATGGGGTTTTCATCATATTGCTTGGGTTTATCCCTCTACATCATGTCATCTTACTTAAGGTGTTACTCCATTCTTATGAACTTAATACTCTAGATGCATGCTGGATAGCGGTCGATGTGTGGAGTAATAGTAGTAGATGAAGGCAGGAGTCGGTCTACTTGACACAGACGTGATGCCTATATTCATAATCATTGCCTTGGACATCGTCATAACTTTGCGCTTTTCTATCAATTGCTCGATAGTAATTTGTTCACTCACCATATTAGTTTCCTTCAAGAGAGAAGCCTCTAGTGAACCTATGGCCCCTTGGTCTATTTTCCATCATATATTTTTAGATCTATAAACCAAAAAACCCAAAAATACCTTGGTGCAATTTATTTACTTTTATTTTGTTTTATGTTTTAGCAATTTTTTATACCTATCTCTATCAGATCTCATCGTTGCAAGGACCGTGATGGGACTGATAACCCCTTTATCATGTTGGGTGCAAGTGTTTGATTGTTTGTGCATGTGCATAGATTGGAGACTTGTGTGTACCTCTTACTAGATTGATACCTTGGTTCTCAAAATTGAGGGAAATACTTATCTCTAGTTTGCTGCATCACCCTTTCCTCTTCAAGGGAAAAACAAACGCAAGCTGAAGAAGTAGCAGGAAGAATTTCTAGCGCTGTTGCCGGGGAGGTTCTACATCAAGCCTACCAAGTACCCTCCATAAATTCTCATCTCTTGCATTTCATTATTTGCCATTTTCCTCTCATTTTCCTCTCCTCCACTTCTAAAATGTTTTTAGAAAAACACAAAAAGATTTGGCTTTTTATTCGCCCTTCTTCCGTTCATCTTTTTCGTTTGCTTTTTGTTTGCTTGTTTGGTAGATTGGTTTCTTGCCACCATGTCTAAATCTAGGGAGGTTATTGTTGAAATTTTTGAGGATCTTGCTAGTATAAATCTTGAGGAAAAACTTGGGTCTTGTTCTTTAGATCGCTAAACTGAAACTCCTCCTAATTATAAAGCAAAAACATTTCATGTGGGGGACGGTAATATTATTGGGAAAAGTTTTATTCAAGAATTCTTTGATTGCACGGGAGCTTTGCCTATTAATAAGAGATCTATTCTTCTTGATGCAAATTGTTTTGCGGATGCCATTGTCATGCTTATTGATAAACTAGAGAGAAAATTTGTGCACATCCACCCAGCTTTTGCAAAAGGTGTTTTATGAACTCCCCAATATTATTCATCCTAAAGCTAAAAAGATTGCCACTATCATCCTTTTGCCGAAATTTGATTTTATAATACAAGAAGCTAGGGAAATTTTTTATTTCTATAATAAAGATATTAAACACCCCCCGATTGAAGAAATTCTCCATGATAAAAAACTTTGCGTAGTTTGGAATCTAGAGATTATCAATCTTACAGTGACAATCTTAGGAGGAGAGTTCCCTACTCAGGAATTACTCAAACCATGTAGCTTGAGACTTATGATAAATTTGATTGGATAACAAGGGGAATTTATGTAGGATTTAATGATGATTGGTTGAAAGAGATGACTAGAGAACCCATTAAAAATGAGATACGTATTTTATATGATGATATAAATGGTGATGATCTAGACTATGGGTTTATGAATGTCAAAATCACTAATCAGAGTCCTTATCATGAATTAATTTCACCTACTAGAAAGGGGAAAAAAGAGATTTTCTAAGAAAAGTTTTGGAAGATTTTATTAAGAAAGAATTGCATGTCAATACCTAGATCTATGTTTTATGCCTAGCTAGGGGTGTTAAACAATACCGCTTGTTGGGAGGCAACCCAATTTTATTCTTATGTTTTTTGTTTTTGATTCTATTTTGCAATAAATACACATTATTACCTCTGTAATAATTGTGTTTTGGTGTTTTAGTTAGTGTTTGAGCCAAGCAAGACCTTTGCGATGGTCTACGGTGATAGTTGATTTGATCTTGCTAAAAACAAAAACTTGCACGTCCAGTAAAACAATTGTGAGAAATCACAGAAGCATGCTTTTTATATGAATTTTTTACACGAGATTGATATACAAATTTCCCATATTTTCCTAATTTTTCAGAGTTTCTTGAGGTACAGAAGTATACGAAGTTTTCAGATTACTACAGACTGTTCAGTTTTTGATAGATTCTGTTTTCTATGTGTTGTTTGCTTATTTTGATGAATCTATGGGTAGTATCGGGGGGGGGGGGGTATGAACCTTGGAGAAGTTGGAATACAGTAGATATTACACCAATATAAATAAAGAATGAGTTCATAACAGTACCAAAAAGTGGTGATATATTTTCATATACTAGAGGATCTCATGAGTTTTTTCTTGAGTTTTGTGTTGTGAAGTTTTCAAGTTTTGGGTAAAGATATCATGGACAACGGAATAAGGGGTGGCAAGAGCCTAAGCTTGGGGATGGCCAAGGCACCCCAAGGTAATATTCAAGTACAACCGATCATCTAAGCTTGGGGATGCCCCGGATGGCATCCCCTCTTTCGTCTTCGTCTATCGGTAAATTTACTTGAGGCTATATTTTTATTCACCAAAGGATATGTGTTTTGCTTGGAGCGTCTTGTATGATATGAATCTTTGCCTTTTAGTTTGACACAATCATCCTTGCTGTACGCACCTTTTGAGAGGGACACACATGAATCGTGAATTTATTAGAATTCTCTATGTGCTTCACTTATTTTTTTGAGCTAGGAAATTTGCTCTAGTGCTTCACTTATATCTTTTTAGAGCATGGTGGTGGCTTTATTTTATAGAAATTATTGAACACTCATGCTTCACTTATATTATTTTGAGAGTCTCTAAACAACATGGTAATTTGCTTAGTTGATGAATTTAGTCCAAATATGATGGGCATCCAAGAGGGATATAATAAAAACTTTCATATAAAGAGAGTTGAATACTATGAGAAGTTTGATTCCTTATTATTGTTTTGAGATATAAAGATGGTGATATTAGAGTCATGCTAGTGAGTAATTGTGGATTAGTAGAAATAGTTGTGCTAAAGTTTGTGATTCCCGTAGCATGCACGCATGGAGAACCATTATGATGAAGTCGGAGCATGATTTATTTTTTGATTGTCTTCCTTATGAGTGGCGGTCGGGGATGAGAGATGGTCTTTTCCTACCAGTCTATTCCCCTAGGAGCATGCGTGTAGTACTTTGTTTTGATAGCTAATAAAATTTTGTAATAAGTATGTTAGTTCTTTATGACTAATGCCGAGTCCACGGATTATATGCACTCTCACCCTTCCACCTTTGCTAGCCTCTCTAGTACCGCGCAACTCTCGCTGGTGCATTACACCCACCATATACCTTCCTCAAAACAGCCACCATACCTACCTATTATGGCATTTCCATAGCCATTCTAAGATATATTGCCATGCAACTTCCACCATTCCATTTTATTATGACACGCTCCATCATTGTCATATTGCTTTGCATGATAGTTAGATAGCTAGCATGATGTTTTCATGGCTTGTCCATTTTTTTTATTTCATTGCTACGCTTGATCATTACACATCCCGGTACACCACCGGAGGCATTCATATAGAGTCATATTTTGTTCTAGTATCGAGTTGTAATTCTTGAGTTGTAAGTAAATAAAAGTGTGATGATCCTCATTATTAGAGCATTGTCCCATGTGAGGAAAGTAGGATGGAAGCTATGATTCCCTCACAAGTTGGGATGAGTCTCCAGACTTTATAAAAAATAAAAGAGGCCAAAGAAGCCCAAATAAAATAAAAGAGGCCAAAGAAGCCCAAACAAAAAAATGAGAGAAAAAGAGAGAAGGGACAATCTATACCTATACTAATTTTCGACTCCCTAGAAATTCCCACGTTAATCTGTAATTAGGACCCGTTAATCTGGTGGGACCACGTTATTACGGTGTAGATCAATCCATGTAACTGTATCATGTGATCAGTCCATGTAATTGTATCACGTCTCATGTGTGGGTCCTAAAACTAACCTCTATGCCATCTACGCGTAAAAAAAACTCTATGCCATCTATAGATCAGATAATCCAAACGTCCTCTCATTCTCTCCTTCCTCCTTACGTAGGAGCAAATTACGGTTGCTCTCCCTTTGCCCGATCTGCCGATGCGCCTTCCCCAATCCTCCTCCACATCTTCTGCCTTTCCACCCCACAAAATTGCAGCATCAGACATACTTTTTGAAGTCTCCCGCTACTAGATCTGCCCTCCATGGAGTCCCTAACATCAAAGTTCTATCAGCAATGTCCAGTTCATTACAAAAAATATCTCTCCCGGTTGGATCAGAATCCCCGGCAGCGACCGGCCACCTCCACATACATGCCAGGAATGTCCCCTCGATCTACACCTGCTAGCTACATGTTTGTGGATTTGTACCAAGGTCTTCAGCAGCGTCATCGTCATGGCCAGCTCCAGATTGGTTTTGTTTGATCCCAACAACTCGCTGAATTCTCTCACGTGCGTGCATTGTATGCGTCTGCAGCCGGTTAAACATCAATCCAACTGCTTGCTGTTGTTGTACGTGTGTGTCCAGCCAGTTGAGATCAGTATGTTAAACATCAATCCAACTACTTGTTGTTGTTGTACGTGTGTGTCCAGCCAGTTGAGATCAGTATGTTCCATGAGTTCATCCCATCTCTTTACATGATTGATATGCTGCCCTCCAATAGTACAAAATCTGAATTTACTATTCTTATTATACATCAATGAAAGGCTGCCTCTACAATGTATAACTGCAATTAAAGGATCACACCATGGCTGCCTCTACTATTCTTATTATACATCAATTTACTATTCTTATTAGATTGCTTTATTGTACTACAATAGGCAGTTGTTGCTTCGATCAACCGGTTTGGTTAGACAAGATTGCATTTAATGATGTTTGGTAATCAGGTTTAGATCTATATGAAAGCAATAGTGCGAGGCAAGAAAACCAGACATTCGAGCTTTCATCAAATTAGGTTCAACCCCGCCCAGTGTTCTTGCCGAGTCGATAGGGTTGCTCGGAATATGCGCCAACAGGTTCAGGTAAGATGAACCCTTAATTACATTACACCGCCTGCTTAAGAAATTGGCGTTTTTTGATTATTTCTGTTCACTAACATCAAGGCCAGCCACAAAGTTGAAAGAGAACATTGAAGCTTTGATCTATCTGCCATCCCGCTACCTAAGCCTCCAATTGATCTGTGTTGATTCGGCTGAAGGAGGAGTGATGGCCTGTGCATCCTCATGGCCTATCTTCATCGTAGGATTTATGTGTCTCAATGCCATAGTAGGAATGATATATCAGATTGAGGCTCGGAGCCTAGCCAATCAAGCACACACAGACACATTAGATAGTCGATTAAATCAACCCATATCACAGTGCCTTACGGGCAGGCCATTGCCACATAGAAGAAGGCTTTGGTAAGGTCGGCTTGATGAGAATATACCATGTATGCCGCTGCATGGCACTCCATGAGAAGATTCTACGTAATGGTTGGAGAGCAGAGCATGCTTTTTTAGCATTATGACATCACAGCATGTTATGGCGTTCAACTCCAGATTAGCAGACCTACGTGCATGCTTTTTTGCTTCTGCATCATGCACATCAGCGATGGACAGAAGTAGCCTATAATGCAGTCCCAAGAAAAATCGGAAAAACAATTCCAAGTGCAGCCTATGCTATTCTCACATTGGAGGAAAAAAAACTTCTTTGAAGATTGAGAGCGCTCAAGAGGGTACCAGACGTTTCAATTCTTATAGTTTTATTCTCTTTTCCGAGTTTTCTTATAACTTAGTGTCATATTATATTTTGTTCCTTTTTACAGCATAGTATGTACACTGTAGAATACAATTTATAGCCCGAGAAAACAATAACTTTGTTGGCCTAGTGCTCTGGACGCCATAATGCATGGAGACGCGTTGTGCCGCAAGGCACGACTGCTTCCGTCCTATTGAATGGACCAAGAAAATCAGGAGCTTCATAGATACATGTTGAGGTATGCAATCTTCTCTTATATACAAATGATATTCATAATGTACATAGTAATTTAGATTGTGTAATGTACATATGTAGGCGTAAAATAAGCATGAACCGAAGCATGTGCCGGTTGCTCCATGGAGGGTACACTATATAAATTTATAAAAATATAATAGTACAATTTATAGCATACATTATCACAATATGTCCTTTAAATTACAATTTTTTCCCTACTAGTGGTATTGAATAATCCCCTATCCATTGTCTCATCTCAAAATCTAATGCCTTAATGCTCTATCTGTGTGAGTTGCCAGATGTTAGTTTCTCTTGGGCTATAGCGGTTGCTGGGTCTTCAAGCAGGAGTAGCTTCATTGTCTACAGCACGGAAATGTGTGGTGTCAAGAAGCTTCAATTGTCAACGATGGGCTCACATCCAACTCTATAGCATAAACATCATGCACGTCATTGATGCATGCCTAAATGGGTATAGGGATGAAACGTGATTAGCACGCTAGGATGTCCAACATCAATAGATTGGTAGATTGGTGCTATCATATATTTGTATTGATCTTTGACCACATGGAAGTGGAATCCATGTAATATCTTTGTGGCCGTGATGATATTGAAATGAGTCATGTAGGAGGTGGATTAGTTGCACCGTATATGCATGATATAAAATCTAACATTGAAGAAAAATGGAATATGAAAAGTAGTAAAAGCACATGACATGTTAGCCTTCAGAATTGTGTCTGGTTTTCAGCTATTCGATCTACCGGAGGTTATTTTTCTTCTCATATTCATTCTTCTCACATCGAAGGTTTGAATATAGAATTCTTATTAGTATTCTTCTATGATTACTAACCTATACATTCAATTTGTAACCAAGATCATAACCTAACCTTGAGGTACATGGAGAAAAAGTAACACCAAAAGGCATACAAGCAGTTTGTTTCAACCGTCCTGATGTGCGCCTCTGTCATGGTCGAGGTGCATCAAGTGATGGTACAGAGTCCAGAAGAGAATGTCCAATTGCCAAGAATAGATTTGATCTGGGGAATGTTACATTTTGACAAACATTTGTCCTGGAATTTTTTTGACCGGATGGATACTAGATACTAATGCAATAGAACACTTGAAGTTGTGCGTTCTTTTGTTTCTTATTAATCTGCAACAATTTTGTTATTGAAAACATGAACAAGTTTTCTCATCATTAGTAAACTATTAGAAATTTTAATGTTGGACAAATATATAGTCAACTTCACCATGATTTATGTAGGATACCGTCGCACATGGTTTTGAGAAAAAATAACATGGGAGAAACCTATACAAGGTATTTATGAACTCAACTTAACAAGAAATATATATTCTCAAACCGTTGCATGGCTGTCGCAAGAATACAGGACAACATGATATGGTGTTGTAAAAAGCACAAAGTAGACAAGTTTATGCCATAGATCCTAGAATGATGACAACCATGATTCTGAATATTTAGGTTTTGTTGGCAATTACTTTCATTCTTGGAAATAGTGAAAGAATACTAAATATTTTGCTCACGACTAAAGTTTCAGATAATCATCAATGGTTATTCAAATGGTGAAAATCTGTACATGGTAATTGTCAACATGATTTACAACTTTCGTAATATATTAACAATGCTTCAGCTATAATAAGACATCGTTGTATTAGCTATTTATGTAGGACAGGTCAACGGAACACAAGCAAATCATGGAATTTACAAAATTTTAGACATTGGGATGTCAATCGGGTGTCCCAACAAACAGCTGGTGGGTATAATCTATAGTTGCCGACGACTTTTACGGTTGCCATGTGCAGCCAAAATATAAGGCCAGACAAGATTAGACTGAACAAACTTTTGAAGATGTTATCACACAGTTTATTACATGAACACTACAAACTAGAGACAAGTGAACTGTCCCGACAACTTCAATAGTGTTGGAGCAACAAAAATGATTTGGTAATTGAAAACGTTCTAGAAAGGAAAATCGCTTAGTGTTGGAGACTGAAGAAATAGAGAAAAGATCTTTTTTCCAATAATGTGGTGTATTATTTAACAAGACTGACATTTTTATATTCAAATTTTGAATGCTAATTTTTGTAGAATTTGTAACATTACCAGCAAATTATATTTTTGTACCATTTTTAGCATAATTTATCAAAGAAGTGTGAAATAATGAACCATGGTCCAACAAAGGCACCTGAAGAATCTAAATTGATTGGGGACATAAAATTCTAATTAGCAATCGCTTCTGTAGGCTAGCCCCGTGCGAATGCATGGGTTGACGACTAGTGTTACTATCCTTTTTCCACACTTGTGCTTCAAAGTAGAACCATGGTCTTCATGATAGAGAGTCTCCTACGTTGTCACTTTCATATACTACTGGGAATTTTTCATTATGTAATTTGTCTTCTATATTCCAATGATGGGCTTCCTCAAAATTGCCCTAGGTCATCGTGAGCAAGCGAGTTGGATGCACACCCACTTAGTTTGTTTTTGAGCTTTCATACACTTATAGCACTAGTGCATATGTTGCTTGGCAATCCCTACACACTCACATTGATATCTATTGATGGGCATCTCCATAGCCCATTAATACGCCTAGTTGATGTGAGATTATCTCCTTCTTTTTGTCTTCTCCACAACCACCATATTCTAATCCATGGCTCACGCTCATGTATTGCGTGAAAGTTGAAAAAGTTTGAGAATATCAAAAGTATGAAACAATAGCTTGGCTTGTCATCGGGGTTGTGCATGATAAAATACTTTGTGTGATGAAGATGGAGCATAGCCAGACTATATGATTTTGTAGGGATAACTTTCTTTGGCCATGTTATTTTGAGAAGACATGATTGCTTTATTCGTATGCTTGAAGTATTATTGTTTTTATGTCAATACTAAACTTTTATTTTGAATCTTATGGATCTGAATAATCATGCCACAATAAATAAAATTACATGGATAAATATGTTAGGTAGCATTCCGCATCAAAAATTGCATTTTTATCATTTATCTACTCAAGGACGAGTAGGAATTCAGCTTGGGGATGGTTGATATGTCTCCAACGTATTTATAATTTTTTATTGTTCCATGCTATTATATTATCTGTTTTGGATCTTTTATATGCATTAATATGTTATTTTTTATTATTTTTGGGACTTACTTGTTAACCTAGAGCCCAGTGCCACTTTCTGTTTTTTCCTTGTTTTTGAGTTTTACATAGAAGGAATATCAAACGGAGTCCAAACAGAATAAAACTTTCGCGATGATTTTTCTTGGACCAGAAGACATCCACGGAGCTTGGAGAGGGGGCCAGAAGAGTCCCGAGGACTCCACAAGCCCTCAGGGCACGCCCTAGGGGGGCGCCCCCTGGCTTGTGGGCCCCACGGGACTCTGCCAACCCTAATTTTTGCTCTATAAATTCCCAAATATTCCCAAACCAAGAGAAGCATCCACCAAAATACTTTTTCGTCGCCGCAAGCCTTGGTTTCCATGAGATCCCATCTTGGGGCCTTTTCCGACATCCTGACGGAGGGGGATTCGATCACGGAGGGCATATACATCAACTCTATTGCCCTTCCGATGAAGCGTCAGTAGTTTACCACAGATCTACGACTCCATAGCTAGTAGCTAGATGGCTTCTTCTCTCTCGTTGATCTTCAATACAATGTTCTCCTCGATGTTCTTAGAGTTCTATCTGATGTAATGTCCTTTTGCGGTGTGTTTGTCGAGATCCAATGAATTATGGATTTATGATCAGGATATCTATGACTATTATTTGAGTCCTCACTGAATTCTTATATGCATGATTTGATATCTTTGTATTTCTCTTCGAATTAGCGGTTTGGTTTGGCCAACTAGCTTGGTTTTTCTTGCAATGGGAGAGGTGCTTAGTCTTGGGTTCAATCTTGTGGTGTCCTCACCCAGTGATAAAGTAGGGGTAGCGAGGCATGTATTGTATTGTTGCCATCAAGGGTAAAAAGATGGGGTTTTCATCTTATTGCTTGAGATTATCCCTCTACATCATGTCATCTTACTTAAGGCGTTACTCCGTTCTTATGAACTTAATATTCTAGATGCATGTTGGATAACGGTCGATGTGTGGAGTAATAGTAGTACATAAAGCAGGAGTCGGTCTACTTGACACGAACGTGATGCCTATATTCATAATCATTGCCTTGTATATCATCATAACTTTGCGCTTTTCTATAATTGCTGGACAGTAATTTGTTCACCCACCATATTATTTTCCTTCAAGAGAGAAGACTGTAGTGAAACCTATGCCCCCTGGTCTATTTTCCATCATATATTTTCAGATCTATATTCCAAAAAACCCAATAATAACTTGCTAGAATTTATTTACTTTTATTTTGTTTCATTTTTTACTAATCTTTTATACCTATTTCTATCAGATCTCATCCTTGCAAGTGACCGTGAAGGGATTGACAACCCCTTTATCGCGCTGGGTGCAAGTGTTTGATTGTTGGTGCAGGTGCATAGATTGGAGATTTGCATGTACCTCCTACTGGATTGATACCTTGGTTCTCAAAACTCAGGGAAATATTTATCACTACTTTGCTACATCACCCTTTACTCTTTCAAGGGGAAAAGCAACGAAAGCTCAAGAAGTAGCAAGCCACCATCCAGAGTTTGATCGGCTATGCTGAAGCCGAAAAATCCCAGCAGGCAGGGTCACCATAGAACCAACGAACAACAACGGCAGCCCGGACTACTGGTCGTGTCGAGGTGGCCACGCCAACGGTGCAGTCCCCTCCATGGCAGCAGACCCAGGGGCAGCAACATTGCAACGCGACCACGAGCCTAGCAAAGTGTCGCTGGCCTCTTTCGACCCGCGGGCCCGTCGAGATCAGCGGCAGGTCCTCGAAGATCGGCAGAGGGAAGATGCGCGCATCTCTATAGAACGGCGTCGTGAAACCCGCTGCCAATCTGACATGTGCAATGGCCCAGACATAGACGAACCCACGCCCAGTGAAGGCAGATACTTACCTTTCAGGTTGGGTGCCCTGCCTTCACTCACGAGCTGCGGCAAGTCGGTTGGCCATCTGCCCACGTTTTCAAGCCAGAAATACCAGAAAAATACGATGGAAGGCTGATCCTGGCAGAATTCTTGAGCATTTACACAATTGCTATTCAAGCCGCCGGAGGGAGAGATGAGAAGGTGTTCGCCAACTACTTCCATTTGGCACTCAAGCCAAACGTGAGGTCGTGGTTGATGCACCTGCCAGAGAACTCCGTTTCTTCCTAGGCTGACCTGTGCAATGAGTTTGTTGGTGCCTTCACGGGCGGCCACCAGGAACCAGGATAGCCCAGCGACTTGCAACTCCTTCCGCAGAAGGAAAGGGAAAGTTTGCGGAAGTACATGCAGAGGTTTAGGTGGGTACACAGGAACATTCCAGATATCAACCCGGCAGCTGTTATCGCCGCATTCCAGTCCAACGTGCGCAATAGAAGAATACGGTCCAAAATGGCACTACAAAAAAAATACACTTCTGTGATGATACGTGTTTGTCACAGTAGGTCACGTTCTCTGTCATGCATGTACATTCATGACGATTTTATGACAGAATCAAAATAGTCATACATGTGCTGTCGTAGAAGTGTTCCATGACAATACCAAAATTATCATCACAGAAGTGTCTACTTCCATGACGATAAATGGCGCATCATGGAAGTGCTTTCATCAAGGGTAACCAACACGTGGCATCCACCATAACGGGTCGCCATTAAGCTATCAGGTTCCGGTTTGGATCCGATTACTCGTTAACAGCCTGGACCAATGGGGATTTTCCACATGTAAAATTCTCAATGGCCAGAGGAACCGCGTGTCGGCTCACCGTTGGGTCAGATGTCATCCACTCATTGGACCGGAGGCGCCTATGATACGTCGACACATGGCACGGCCCCACAGAGGCCCATTCCGGTGAAAAGGCCGGCCCGTTTGACTTGGTCAAAATATAGCGGGCCGGCCCAAAGAAAGCCTGTTAACGGCCTGTTTGCATATAGCCCGTTTACAACCCGCTAACTCACGGCCCGTTATGGTCTATCCAAATTGGCCCAGTAGCGTCATCTGGGCCATCCAATATGATTCTAGCCCATTATAACTTTCGGCCCATGTATGCCCCATGATGTCTTTGGGCCCATATGAGGCCCTTTGTAACTTTGGGCCCATTAAAGGCCCAAAGTGAAACTGGCCCATAATGAACAGTATATCGCTTTATACCCATTAACGGCCCATTATCCCGTTGGCCGTTTCCAGCCCGTGTTAACTTTTGGCCTTCTAAGGGCTCATTTATTCTTGGGCTCATTTCCAGAATTTGGTTACTTACGGTCCGTTACTGGCCTATTCCGGTTGTGGGCCAAATTTAGCTCGTTGTTACGGTCGGCCCGTTTGTTGCCCGTTAACCCGTTGGGCTGCGCCATCAAATACGGCTTATTAACGGCCCGTTATGGTTGGGCCATAAACAGACGATTTCCACTCTAGCCCATTTACGACCCATTTTGTGGACCGTTATTGGTCCACGAATAGCACGGCCCATGTTTGGCCAAACGATTATACGGCCCGTAGAAGGCCCATAGATTATACGACCCGTAGAAGGCCCATGGATCATACGGCCCGTAGAAGGCCCATGGATCCTACGCCCTGTAGGAGGCCCATGGTAAATACAGCAGGTAGCAGGACCATGGTTACAACGGTCAGTGTGTTGCCATGGTTATTGTGGCCTAGTTATAAAAATAGTTTATTCTGGCCACTAGAAAAACGCGGAAAAAAACTGCAGACTACAAGTAAACAACTAAACAAGACAATAAGGAAATAAATAAGCAAGCAACTAACGCTAGGCTATTATGGCTATCACACATATTACATCCACTGGGCATCAAAGTTCGCCACCGGTGCAAATATAGGGAACAAAGCAGCATATTACATACACTGGCTGTCTAAATTGGCCACCAGTGCAAATAAACGCGGCAACAAAACAAGTCCATAACTGAAACAACTTCACAAGATCTCAAGAAATGTTATCCTGGGTATCCACCATGCTGGCAATAAGCTTAGCAAGCTTATTAGCTTTCTCCTGTTTGGCGCTAAAATCCTCCAACGCTTGCTGTTGCACCAGAAAGTATGCATCTAAATTCTCTAGGGACTTCCGCAGTCCTTCGGCTTCTTGTCGCAGCACAGCTGATCGATGTCTTTCAACTTGTACTTGAGACTCAAGAAACCGAACTAATTCAGACAGTGAGTTCGAATAGCTTGTGCCAGTGGTAGTGGCCAGTAACTCGAACACTACACCAATACATGACTTTGGGGTTGTCTCACTGTCTTCAAGATAGTTTTCCTTAGCTGTTTTATCAGATTTGTTGAAGACCAACAAGGATGTCTCACTATCCTGAACCTTATCTGCATTACTCGCTACTACAAAAACAGCTATAGCCAATATGGACACTAATGGCGCACTGTACATGTGGTGCGCCATTACTAACTAGTAATGGCGCACCATGTGTTGGTGCGCCATTAGTGTGAAAATACTAATGGCGCACCACATCCATGGTGCGCCATTAGTAAAATATTTTATTTTATTTTTATTTTCAAAACTACTAATGGCGCACCAGGGGATAGTGCGCCATTACTAGTGAAACTAGTAATGGCGCACCACCCCCACGGTGCGCCATTAGTAATTATGTTTCAAAAAATTTATTTTTATTTTATTTTTTAAAGTACTAATGGCGCACCGTGGGTGTGGTGCGCCATTACTAGTTGAAAAAATAAAAGAAAATGATAGAAATGTCAAAAAATAAAAGAAAATAAGATTCCCATGTGATATGTGGTCTAGTTGTTAGCAAAATTTACAAACATGAATTTTTGACTTTTTTGCAAAATCTCTCGAGAATTTGTAAAAATGGGCATAACTTTTCCATACGAACTCGGATGAAAAAGTTTTTTATATGAAAAATCATCTACTCGAAAAGATACATCCGAATTTAACTGGGGGAACCCCATTAAACATTTTCAAAATCCTCAAAAACCTAACAGAAAAAAGATACGGGGCTTTTAAGGTAGGGAAAAAAAATTCAAAAATATTCAAACTTACTAATGGCGCACCTGCCCATGGTGCGCCATTACTATCTTCCCGCCTTCAAAATTCAAAATAAAAAAAAAGTTAGTAATGGTGCACCTGCCCACGGTGCGCCATTACTATGTCGTATATATGGCTGGGCGTGGTCCTCTCCTCCTTACCTCTTCATTCTTCTCCTCCACTCCACCTCTCCTCCACTCCATCTCCTCCTCTCCTCCACTCCATCTCCCCTTCTCTCCTCCACCATACTACCCTCCTCTCCGGCGACCTCCTCCTCCCTCCTGTCCTCCCCTCCCCTCACGGTTTCTCCTACCTCCTCTCCGGTGAGCTCCTCCTCCCTCCTCTCCTCACCTCCCCTCATGGTTTCTCCTTCCTCCTCTCCGATGCTCCGGTGAACTCCTCTCCGGCGACCTCCTCCTCCTCTCCGGCGATGTAGGCGAGCGCCTCTCCGGTGACCTCCTCCTCCTCCTCTCCAGTGACCTCGGCCCTCCTCTCCGGCGAACTCCTCTTCGGCAAAAGAACACAGCAAAAGAACGTACAAGATCCAAAAACGAGAACAAAATTTGAAAAAATATCATGCAAAAAAAGAGCAAAAAATGGGCAAAAAAATCGCGATCCAGATCCAAATTCAAAATTCAAAAATACTAATGGCGCACGGTGGGGGTTAGACGGTGCGCCACTACTATTTTCCCGCCATCAAAATTCAAAAATACTAATGGCGCACCGTGGCCTATACTAATGGCGCACCAGTGGCCTATACTAATGGCGCACCGTGGCCTATACTAATGGCGCACTAGTGGTGCGCCATTAGTATACCAGATACTAATGGCGCACCAGTGGTGCGCCATTAGTATTTAATACTAGTGGCGTGGTACTAGTGGCGCACCAGTAGTGCGCCATTAGTAGGCAAAACTGGTGCGCCAATAGTCGGCCTTTTCCTAGTAGTGACTTCCTTTATCATTGCTTAATAAGGCACTCTTCCCCAATATTCTGTCAGCATTCTAAAAGAAGAAACAAGCAGAGACATAACAGGTTTACCATGTAGTATATGAAACTCATTTCGGTGAACTAGTTCATTAGTAAGGTGGATAGGATTAAACTACCAAGTCTTCTATTGCCAAGTAGTACATAATAAAAGCATCAAAAAACATATATCTATGTCCTATGGTCACTGCATTGTCTTGCCAAATCAAAATAGAGCCACAGTTCAAATCATATCAGTTCAAGACAAAGTAGCATTGAAAGAATACAAAGCGTGGGAAACTACACGGCACAAGATTTCAAATGGGTACCACGGGTCTACATGTACAACAACACTATTGGCTCTGCTGTGATGCTAGTAATGTGCATGATATGAGAAGTCAACTCTATACACAATTGAAATTGAAATCAACATATCTATTTATAAGAGCAAACATGTTAAAGAAACATGCTTAAACATACCTGTTGTGCCATTGGAGTTTCGATTAGATCCTTCAATTTAAAAATAAGTTTGTATGAGTAAATACAGTGATATAAGAGCAAAGCAGTATGCACGATAGCAATGTAATCTTAAATGAGAATAGTTGTACTTCAGGTTTAAACACTTGTTCTACACGAACAGAGTACAGTAGACGCATGCTTATAGTATTTAAAAATAAAAAATGAGCTCATAGACCTTACCACATTCTTTGTTCGGGACTAGTACAGAATAAGGTGTTCCCAGTCATCGCCCCGTAAATGTGCCTCAGGAGAACGTAAGGGAATTTGATGAGTTTCTTTGCTAGTGAAGTATGTTTTCTTCAGGTAATTTCGATACTGCCACAAATCATTCTTGAAGATAGTAGAGGTATTAGCACAGGTTACCTCATCCCGAGTTTCCAAATCGGTCCTTCTCTATAGAGAAAACTGGGAAAATTTGTTGTATTATAACCATCATGGAAGTAGAATGTATGGGACAAAGAAAAGTAGTTTCCATGAATAATATTACTTACACATAAGTCCTGGATGAACACCTGCAACTGGCATTTTCTTTCATCTTCAGTATAATATTTCCATGATGGGAAGATACGCACATAGGATTTAACAACATCAAATGGATTCTAAACTATGAATGGCTGGTTGTGCTTCCTCTATAGGAATAGGTGTACTAACTGGTGGAGTTGGGGTTCGCTGTGGTAGTACTGGCGCTTTGGGCACTGGAGCTACCTTACAAAATGCTCTTGTTTAGGAGCTCTGTGGTAGAGATGGTGTTGTGTCAACAGGAACTGGGTTACTATCTGCTTGGGTTGGGGTTATATTGGGCGAAGCTGGTTCTCTGTCCATCGTAGTAGGGTACAATATGTGAGAGTCTGGGTTATGTGTGGTAGGGCTGCTCTCGTGCATGTACAACCGGGGTGCTATCTCCACCAAGAGGTAGCACTATTTTATTTGAAGACCGTGTTTTTCCTCCGCTCGATACTGCCATCACCTGCTCCAATTCAAATGGCTGATAAACAGGAATGTACAGACCTTGTATGAGAGACACGTGCAATACATGGTGTGGAAAAAAGAGGGCATAAAATAGTTGACATGTATATTGTTTAACTAAAAAGGATAGAATGACATAATTTCACACATATGATGTCTATCTAAGCTGGATAGCATAGCATGACATAATTCAAAGATATGATGACTAACTAAACAGGATGGCATGAGATAATTATATGATGTATTTAGTAAATAGGTTCGCATGACATAATTCACATACATGTTATCTAAGTAATCAGGATCGCATGATTTAATTCACATTTGTTATTTATATACTAAGCAAAGGCCATTCACATATATGATGTCTGAACTAAGAACATGGTTTTGAATATTGTGTATATGATGTCTAAACTATGCAATGCAAGACAACATATGCATGATATGAGTAGTATAACCATGCCATGTTAGAGAATACACCTTGGTGGGGAAATAGGACTGGTCATCTGTCTCTGAATCCATCTTTGAGGAGCTATCGGGACCCAGCAAGAGATCTGCTTCTATAGGTAGCACTGTCTGCTCTAAAGACCTTGCTTTCACTCCGGATTTTTCCATCACCCACTCAAATGGCTGATTCATAGGAAGAGTAGTTTAATGTACAAACATTGTCGACAAATGGAAATGTAATGAAGAAAAGGATTGGCAAGATATCATTCAAATATATGATGCCTGGTTAAACAGGATGGCATTGCATATTTCACATATATTATGGCTGGCTAAAAGAGATGAGACCACATAATTCTGATATATGATATAGAAACAAAACAGGTGGCATTACAGAACATGTCTAAACTAAGCAGATGACATATATGATGTCAAAAGTAGGCACTACAAGGCAACATATGCATGTTATGACCAACATCATCATGCCAAGTTAGAGCAAACAACTTGGGGGTAAATAGGAGTGGTCAGCTGCGTCTGTATCCGCCGCAAAACAGATATCTTCCTCTGGATTACAATCTGGAGAGCGGGGGGGTTGCCATTGAACCCACCATGGAGCGATGTGTGCATGACATTGTATTGCCGTGCAAAACTCTTCTCTTTTTCTCTACATGTTCAGCATGACTGTGTACAATATCTGACATGCATACAAAAAATATAGTGAGATTATGTAACGAGAGCATGCAGAAATCTAGAGTGATGGTAACAACTAGTGGATCGATTCAAAAATAATGATAGCAGGCTGATGATAGCTTTAATTTAATAAAAAGACAGATTGCTTTACTATTTGTTTCCCACCCAAGATGAACAACATAGGCATACCCTAGGTGAACCACATAGTAGACAAAGATACTATTCATTGCTGCATCAATATGTGCCCCACAAGTAATTTTAAAACTCAAGTTTGAACATTAATTTGTACCTGACTTGGAGTATAAGAGATGAACAGGACAATAAAGTACCAGGTAATATTAAGCAATGCATAACATAAGCAAAAACAAAAGAATGCGACCTCTCTTGTGGACCCGTGTACTCCTCAGGTTCATCTGCCGAGTCGATGATGGTGATGCAGTTGCGGTGGGTGCTGGCGGCAGGGAAGGAGATCTGAGGCGGCGAAAGATGGTCAGGAGTCGTGATGTCTGGTTTGGTGGATGTTTCGGTCGATGGAGGAGCTCAGGTGAGGTGGACGACGTCGTAGTAGGAGCAGGACAAACCACACTAAATTTTCTTCGACAGCTATCTGTAACTGAAGTAATTCTGTAAGGGCTCCTTTGGCTTGCATGATTCTAAAAACCGCAGTGATATGAAGAGCACCAGAATAGGATAGGAATGCACATGGGAAATAGAGCATTTGTAAACATAGGATTTCTGTCAACTTGGGTGTTTGGTTCACAGGAATTGGAAGAGCAGAGGAATGCAAAGAAACATGGCTAAATTAAAGTCAAACCAGATGAAAGTGTGTACAGTTAGAATGTTATTTTGCCACTAATGCACTTAGTCTTGCTTTCATGCATATGATTTTGAAAAGTAGGTCCAGGTGGATGTTTTGCTCCATTCCTTTCAACAAAATGCATGGATAATTGAATAGTAGAGTGCCATAGGAAAATTTCCTATTGCTATGTTTTTCCTTTAGTTTTTCCTTTGAACCAAAATAGCCCTAATGGATCAACATGAATGTAGAGTAATAAGTGATGCGACAAGTGTACAACCTCTTTGGCGTAGCCATGTCGACCTCAGCATCATTGGGTTGGTCGCTGAAGAAGTTGCGGTAGAGGTGGCTGTTGGAGGTGTGGAGGAAGATCTGAGGCGTCTGTACACGGCATCCAGGGTATTGCTCTGCTGTGATGGATGGTTCCGTCATTGGAGCAGCTCCGGTGAGCCGTAAGATGTCGAAGCTGAAGCAGTACAGGACATACATCGTTAATCTCAAGTGGGATTCTAATAGCATCTCCAACAGATGATGTAAAATACATTACCAAAAAGTGATAGATGTAAAATTTACATCACCAAAAAACACCTGACTACAACAAATGAGGCAAAAACTGTTGACTCTGAACTTAACTGTCAAAACTGATTTACTGTGGAATCTGAATGTTACTGTCGAAACTAAACGCACTGGTAGCAGAGAGGCACTTTACATGTAGTTTAGGCCGCTCGAGCACTAGTAGTAGAGAAACAGTGATCTAAATCAGCAGGCGATCGACGGGGAACACATTAGCAGATAGCAGCCGGAGCAGCGCGAACTAGAGCCAGAGCAGCAACTCGTGTAGCTGCAGCAGCTCGTGTACCAGCATCAGCAGCGCGAGTGAGAGCAAGAGCAGAGCAGAGCAGCAGCATGAGCGAGGGGAAGAGCAAAGCACCAGCGCGACCGAGCGAGAGATGGAGCAGCAACAGTGCGAGCGAGCGAGAGCCGGAGCAGTAGAAACAGCGCGAGCAAGTGAGCGAGAGCCGGAGCAGTGGCAGCAGATCCGGTTGGTATGGACGCCATTGTCGAAGGGCCCTCGCACTAGGGGAGAGCCGTCGTGGAGACGTCAACCGTGGCGCCGGCTTTGAGGTAGCTGTGCCATGGGGGTGCGGGATCGAGCACTGTCGAAGCCGTGAGGTTGAGTTAAGAAGAAGGTGCAATACGATGAGTGTACAACCTCTTTGGTGGCGCCAAGTAGGCCTCGGCTTCGTTCGAGGACTCAGTGAGGATGTTGCGGTTCCGGTGGAGCAGGTTAAGGCGGTGCTGTGGGGGTGGAAGTGGAGGACGGGTAGGCTGAACCGGCAGGACGACGAGATCGATGATGGATCCTCATCCGGGAAGGTGGATGAGGGACGTCGAGCTGTTGCGGTAGACGGCGTCGTCGGGGAAGAGGCTCCGGCTGGGCAGCGGTGGGGTGGCGGATGGAGGAGGGTGGGGTTTCGTGGCTGAAACAAAGAGGTTATGGCGGCCTGGGATTTCGAATGGCGAAAAGGAGGTGATAGGAGGGGGGAACCATGACTTTGGGACGCGCTTGTCCAAAATGTAGGGTGTGTTACAAAAGTACCCCCACCGATTTGAACTAGCGGCCCTTTCGACTCAGGTTTAGAAGGGGGATTTTGCGTGTCGGGATTTGGTAGCTAGAGGGAGTTTTCGCGTGCGTTGTAATTTCGGGATAGCAAGGCGCGGGTTTTGGGAGCACGATATCTGAATTTTCGGGATAACAAGGCACGGGTTGAATTTTAGGACAAGCTTAACGTGTAATTATGTACGTACCAAATCAATTCACAGTTCCCTCAATAAAAAACAAAAAAATAATACTATTCGCACCACACAATGAGAGTCTTGTCCCGTTTTAATGTACAAATGCTATTCAAAGCTATGAATCCATGTTATGTCAAATTAAATTTTTTTCGTTGGCTGTATAATGCATGTAACCTACTCATACAAACATTTTAGTGCATTCCAAATGTCTATACTACCGCTGCAATTCAAACTAAATTTTAATTTGTTTCTCTATTTGAATAAGAATCTACAATTATGATTGTTGCCAACTTAAACCATCATTCGTATATTATCTTAACAGCACACCACATGATTACTATAGAGATAGATATGAACTATGTGTACTGTATGAACTCGAATTCAAAATTTTGAATACACTAGATGTTGACTCCAAATAATAGTATGTTTGATGTACTAACTAGATCTTCAAAATCTAAACCATGTTTCATACGTACACTGTGTTTATCACACAAAGTATAGTGCCCCGCCCCCTACGTTATGAGAAGTATTGCCCTGAGCTGCAAAAGCCACACATTATCACAAATTAAAATAAATGTTCTATATATTATATGTAGTATAAAATGTTCAAAACCACACCATGCGTATCACCATTATGTGTATTCATGCATGCGTCGGTTTAAAACATTATATCTTCTTCAAATATCTGAATCCACTTTTTATAACGAATTATGATCTTTGTTCGTCTTTTGCACCCACACAATCCTCTCTCTTGGTAGCTAGCACTAACTTTCTCTCATGCATGCACATGCCCGCCCCCCTCTCACCCTCCCTCAGCGTCCCCTCCATCGCGCACATTCGTTATTTCTCTTCAGGTCATTCATCCACGGTGTGTGTAGGCCCCCGGGCTCCTTTTTTCCAGCACACACCGGTCGATATACCTCTCTAGCCAAGTATGCCTACCACAAACAAACACTTTCCCTCTTCTCTTCTCATCGTCCATACGCCCTATGTCCAATACGGTTCCACGCACGTGCACACTCCCGCCCCTCTTTTCATCGATCTCATACTCGCACACTCCTGCCCCCTCGATATAGTAGGCCTCTCGCACCACCTCCTAGCCACATCCCTCTCCCCCTGTCCGTCTCTTTGAACCTTATTTCCTTCTAACACATGCTTGCATGTATACCTACCGATCTCTCTACATATAGCTAGGTTGACTATAAGTCTTTTTCCCCATGCACCAATCAACGTACCTCACTAGTTATGTCTCTCCCTTTCTCCGACACACGACGATTGATCTTCCTATGTAGTTATGTCTGCTTACCACAACCATATCGTCCCCCCTCATCATCCTTGCATACCTCCCGACCCATTGAGGGAGTCCTAGATTAGGGGGTCCTCGGGTGTCCTGGCTATCTGATATGGGCCGGACTGATAGCCCATGAAGATACAAGGCGGAAGACCTACCCCTGTGTCCGGGTAGGACTCTCCTATGCGTGGTCGGCAAAATTGGTGTCCGGATATGTAATTTCCTTCCTCCACAAACTGACTTTGTACAACCCTAGACCCCTCCGGTGTGTATATAAACCGGAGGGTTTAGTCCGTAGAGGCTATCAGAATTCTCATAGGCTAGACATCTAGGGTTTAGCCATTATGATCTCGAGGTAGATCAACTCTTGTAACCCTTATGCTCATGAAGTACAACCAAGCAGTGGGTAGGGTTTTGCCTCCATTAAGAGGGCCCGAACCTGGGTAAACACCGTGTTCCCTTGTCCTTTGTTACCCTTGATCCTCAGACCCACAGTTTGGGACCCCCTACCCGAGATCGGACAGTTTTGACACCGACATTGGTGCTTTCATTGAGAGTTCCATTGTGTTGCCGATATAAGGATTGATGGCTTGCCTCATCATCAATGACGATATCACTTCTGGACGGGCCCTAACTCTAGGACAGGTCCTGTAGCTCGGCGGTTTTTCCATGGGAGCTCGCTCGGCCATAGAGCCAACGGCGGCCCCCGCAACCATCAAACATCATCTCCGCATCGGCCTCGAACACTCCAAAAAGATGGATCCGGCAGATATCTCTTCCTTGAATGAGTTGCTAGATCGCATTGCCGCCCTAGGGTTGCAAAAGACTATGATCGGATCGGACTTAAACCCGATCAGAGAGAAATCAAGTCCCCATCGATCGCCCATCTGGTAGCAGCCGTTGAGGAATAGGCCGAGAACGCTTCTTCCCCTTGGTTAAAAACCAGCTATGTTTGGATTTCCGAGCCCTTTGAGCTAGACACCCATCTACGGGAAGAGACTCCATGTCCTCCGAACTCAGGATCAGGCATTGAGCCCGGAAGTCACCTGGACCTTCCTGGTCCTGAACTGTTGGCCTCGGAGATTCCTCAAGCTCCGGATTCAATCCCGGGTCAGAATTCGGGTTTTAGCCCACCCACCCACCACAATCAATATTCCCCAAGTAATTTAGGTCCTCTAGACATATGGGACCTAATGTATGTACAACAGCAACCTCTGGAAACGGTCCATCACTTTTGTTCCAGATTCCTCCTTCTTTAAAACAAGATTAAAGATTGTTGTGACGACGACGCGGTTTCGGTTTTTCGTCGTAACTGTATGGACGAAGGAATTCTCAATGCCCTCAATCGCCGCCGCATACAGCACTTTACATAATTGGCACACATAGTACAAAAGTACTGCGCGATGGAAAGCGCATGGAAGGCCCAAACAGCCCGGTGGGAACCTCCTGCCTTTAAGCAGCCCACCGTACGGGCAAAATGGGTGCACCCTTACAAGGTATCTCATTACAAGCCCAGTGACAAGAAAAACAAACCCTCCATGGGACACAGAACCGTCCTTGACGAACTACTCGAGAAGCCCTCTCAGATACATGCGACGCCGAGCACCGGACCAACACACAACCTACGAGCATGTTGGGTACTCCGGCAAGTGGCTAAAAGCGGTGAGGCTATCCTCACCAGTACTACTCCAGAGAAGCATTCTTCGGAGGATGACGATCTTAACGTCTTTACATTCTTCGAGACCTTCTCTTCAAATAATCGATGCAAAAGGGCACTCCGGGACCTCGCCGAAGTCAACCGAGTAACCGCAATGAACCCCTGGAACGACACGGCCACAGCTTTCCGTGCACTAGCCGGCTTGGTCTTAAACCCAATTGTGGATGGTTTTCGACTCACCAAAGTACTCATGGACGGTGGTAGCGAACTTAACCTCATCTATGAAGACACGCTTGACAAAATGCAAATGCATGGACAAGAACCGCATCGAGTAAAGCAGTACCACCTTTCAAGGCATCATCCCCAGTCGAGAAGCGCGATGCTTGGGGAAAATTAAACTTGACGTAGTATTCAGCACGCCTGAGAATTACAGGTCCGAAGAGTTGCTCTTCCACACGGCCCCCTTCAAGAGCGGATATCACGCCCTTTTAGGGCGGGAAGCCTTCGCACGCTTCCAAGCCATACCGCATTACAGGTAAATGAAGCTTAAAATGCCAGGGCCCAACGGAGTGATCACTACCACCAGTGATCCGGACATAGCACTCCATGCTGAAAACAAAACCGCATCCTAGGCCCTCAAGGCACTATCCGAGGCCTTTGCGGCCGAAGAGCTAACCACCATGCGTTCCATAGTGGACAAAGACGATGTGATCCTCGATAAGAGGCCCAAATCCACCTCTTTCAAACCAGCAGATGAAATAGTCAAATTTCAAGTGCACCCGACGGATCCTAACAAAACAGCATCCATTGGAGCACAGTTGGATCCAATGGTCGACGCTGCCCTACCAGCATTCCTGCGTAAAAATTGGGACATCTTTGCTTGGCACCCTTCGGACATGCCCGGGATCCCACGCAGACTAGCCGAACATAGCCTCAATATAATAAAGGGGTTCAAACCAATTAAGGAAACGCTGCGGCGATTTTCCGAACCCAAACGACAAGCTATGGGGGAAGAGCTAGCGAAACTACTTGGGGCCAGGTTCATTAGAGAAATCAAGCACCCGGACTGGCTAGCCAACCTGGTGATGGTGCCGAAGAAGGATAAGTCCTGGCGCCTTTGTGTCGATTTCAAAGACCTCAATAAGGCTTGCCCGAAGGAACCCTTCCCACTGCCCCGCATTGACCAAATTATTGACACAACCGCGGGATATGACTCATTGTGTTTCCTCGACGCCTACTCCGGATACCATCAGATTAAGATGAAGGAGTCCGACCAGGCTACAATGGCATTTATTACCCCGTATGGGCCTTTTTGCTTCAACACTATGCCCTTTGGGCTCAAAAACGCTGGTGCCACTTACCAACGCATGATTCAAACATGTTTGGAAAAACAAATCGGTAATACAGTGGAGGCATATGTGGACGACGTGGCCATTAAGACTAAACACGTCGAATCATCGGTGGACGATCTACGCCTCACATTCGACAACCTCCGGACATATGACATACAGCTTAATCCAGAAAAATGTGTTTTCGGCGTTCCAGCCAGGAAACTACTTGGGTTCATTGTTTCCAATAGAGGAATTGAAGCGAACCCAGCCAAAATTCGAGCCCTGTCACAATTGGCAACGGCAACAGACCTAAAGCAGGTCCAAAAACTAAATGGGTGCGTGGCAGCCTTAAGCCGCTTCATCTCTAGATTGGGAGAAAAGGCATTACCACTCTACCGACTACTCCGATGCACCGATCACTTTGAATGGACGGATGCGGCTACAGTCAGATTGGAAGAAATAAAAACATTGTTAGTAGGTAACCCAATCCTAGCCGCCCCAGGGGTTGGCGAGCCTATGTTGCTCTACATATCCACGACTCACCAAGTTGTGAGCATTGTGCTTGTCATTGAACGGCAGGAAGTGGGGCATAAATTCCCCATCCAGAAACCAATATACTACGTATCGGCGGTCCTTACACCATGCAAATCCCGATACCCTCACTATCAAAAGATAGCTTATGCGGTCTTTATGGCATCCCGAAAGCTACGGCATTATTTTTCAAGAGTGCTCGATAACAGTGGCATCCGAAGTGCCACTCAATGACATCATAAATAATCAGGATGCCACCGGCCGCATAGCCAACTGGGCCATCAAGCTCTTCCCATTTGAAATAGCATACAAGCTGCGCTGAGCTATTAAATCTTAGGTGTTGGCCGACTTTGTCGCCGAGTGGACAGAAGCCGAGCTCCCTAAAGAGTACAATACATACTCCAACTGGATCATGTACTTTGACGGCTCTAAAATGTTAGCCGGACTGGGGGCTGGTGTCATCTTGACATCCCATACGGGGGACATAGTCCGCTACGTATTGCAAATCATGTATACGGACTCCAACAATGTAGCCGAATACAAGGCACTTCTACATGGTCTCAGAATGGTTGTCTCCATGGGCATACAATGCTTAGAGGTGCATGGGGATTCGAACCTCGCAATATCCCAAATAAATGGAGAATTTGACGCAAAAGACCCAAAAATGGTGGCATACCGAAACGCCGTACTCAACATATTGGCTCGGTTCGAGGGGCTCGAGTTCCATCATGTTGCTCGACACAGTAATCAGGCAGCGGACATCCTCACTCGAATGGGCGCTAAATGCGATCCCATCCCACCTAACACCTGTGTGGAAAGGCTCTTTAAGCCATCCGTGGTATGGCAGGACGAGAGCGGAAATACTAGTCCGAAACTGATCATACCCCCAGAAGCCGAACACAAGTCAGATATCATTGGGGGCCCGGGCACCAAAATAACACCCTCCGCCCATGTAATCATGGCCGTTCTTGCTCCATGGACCGAACCCTTCCTAGCCTACCTTAATAGGCAGGAGCTTCCCGATGATCAGAACGAGACCCGTTGCATAGTTCGACGCTCTAAAGCCTATAAAATTCATGAAGGTGAACTATATAAGAAAAGTACCACTGGAGTCCTTCAAAGGTGCATCCCCGAAGAGAAGGGACGGTTGCTCTTGGCTGAAATACATGCTGGTCTAGGTGGCCATCACGCTGCAGCTCGGGCCCTCGTAAGCAAGGCCTTCCATACAGGTTTCTTTTGGCCAACGACCCGAGCATACACACAGGCCCTTGTGCAACGTTGTGTGGGATGTCAGCTCTTCGCCAATCAAAGTCATATGCCGCCCACTACCTTAAGAACAATCCCCATTACTTGGCCTTTTGCGGTTTGGGGGCTAGATATGGTCGGACCCCTTAAAGGGAGAAGCCACAAGAAGAAATATTTACTGGTTATGGTGGATAAATTCACTAAGTGGATAGAGGCCAAACCAGTAAAAATGGCTGAAGCAGGGCCAGTGATTGACTTTATATCTGGCGTGGTACACCGTTATGGTGTCCCGCACAACATCATCACTGATAGCGGCTCCAATTTCACAGCTGATGAGGTGAAAAATTGGTGCGCTAACATGGGCATTAAGATCGATTACGCATCCGTATACCACCCACAAACAAATGGTCAGGTCGAACGGGCTAATGGCCTGATAATGAGCGGCATCAAACCCAGACTGGTGCGATCCCTATGGGATTCAGATAAGCACTGGGTTGAGGAACTCGATTCCGTGCTCTGGGGACTACAGACTATGCCCAATCGTACGACCAGATACACACCTTTTTCATGGTGTACGGCACAGAGGTTGTCTTGCCCTGTCACATTATTCATGACTCACCTCGAGTGCGCATGTACGAAGAGAGAGAAGCCGAGCTCGATCGGCAGGACGACCTAGACGGCCTTGATGAAGAGCGTGATATTGCACGAGCCCGTTCTGCATTTTATCAACAACAGGCTCGGAGATCCCAAAGCAGAGAAGTGCGGGCCAAGACTTATAACATTGGTGAACTCGTTTTACGCCTCCCACAGAAGAAGAAGGACAAGCTCAAACCAAAATGGGAGGGCCCCTTCATTATAGATGTAGTTCTCACGGGAGGAGCCTATCGCCTTCGTAATGCATCGGATAATCGCCTCGAGCCGAATCCATGGAACGCTGCTCGGCTTCGAAAATTCTACGCATTAGTTCGGCCATGTCTCTTTTTTGTTCCCTTTTTATCCTCTTCATTTGTTTTTGTTTTTATACATTTCCCGAGATATGTTCGAATAGACCAAACTCTTAAGGGGCACACATCTTTAAATGTATACACCCCACCATGGCTGGGGGCTTATTTAAACGAAGCTTATTATTATTCAGAGCCTAGAGCTCACATTGTCTATGTCGCTTGTTTATATACCCCCTTTTGCCATTATATGCACCTCTATGACTTAAGTTTTTGCCAAGCTGGGTTGCCTTGCTCCTGTGTTTATGCCATACGTTCCCGATTATTCAGCTAGGGCGTAAAGGGAGCACCTCTGTGATTGTTACAACCGGGTAATCCGGACATGTACCTCAGATGGGTGAAGCCAAAAGCTAGCGTTCTTAAGACAATAATTGGTCGGCAATCAAATGACAGATTGTTACATTCTTGTAATTCTTCGAAAGAAAATGTGAAACAGCTTCCCCATAATTCGGATCAAAGCCTAGGCACGCACAATTAAAAGCATGCCGACCCAAGGAAAGGAGCCCTTAACGGAACTATTCTCCTTGGAAGATGTTTCTTACACATGTAATGTAACATACCTCCTGAACTAAATGTTTGTCTGTTCGAGCACAATGACTGGGTTGCCTGGTTTCCGGACAGAGTGAATGTTCCTTATATTCCACAATAGTATCCGGAAACACTCCACCATCTTGGTTTGGAGGTTAAAGCCCAAAGCCTGCGATGACAATTTTTTCCACATGTTCGGTTGAAGATACAGGACGATCATAAAGTACATTGATACATTGAATCATGTGCCTACTCCTTATATATTCCATATATAAGACTAACTAACCTATAGTCTTCTTGCGAGTATTTCGCAGCTATCATTACTTGGTCATACATCAAGGTCAATGGAATTTATTTTCCGTCTGGTCCCTGTGGTCCCACTCGGGCCATATGATTCGGGTCTAACTTGGTAAAGCGTGTTTTCACCATCGCCCAGGCTTCTCGTGCACCTTCACGGCAGACGGACGTCTTCCATAGCTCAAAGCGGTGCCGGGTACCTTTGAACATGCTCGCCAAACCCTCCATACTTTCTGGAGGGGTATCGGATGGCCATAAGGCCTTGGCCATATTCTTCATGGCTTTCCGGGCCCGCTCATGCACCACGGACAGCTCCTTAAGCACGTCGCATCAAAATCCAGATACTTCTTTTTCCGGCTGACTAGTTAATAGACCTGCAGCAACAGAGTTATGACATTCCGAATTGTGGACTAATATAAGTCTCTCTGATGGTTTTCAAAGTCATACCGAACATGCCGCCCTTCAACTTTTCATTATGTTTTCGAGCGGCCGATAACTGAGCCTTTAAGCTCTCTATCTCTTCGGATTGTTTGTCTTTGTCCTCCTCATGTTTCTTCTTCTCGGAAGTGATCATTGCGGCCTTTTTCATTTCTACAAGCTCGGCGGTAATGGTATTAAGCTGCATCTGGTTTGTTTTCAGCTCCTGGGATAGCGCAACATTCTTCTCCTTGAGAACCTGCAGGTCATATCGATCCTTAAATCGGTTGGTCTCACCGCGTCATGTCTCGGGGGCTACTGGCATATGTCTATTAAAATTGCACAAACTCTTACCTGTATATCCTTTGAGAATAATTGAGTAACTCCGACAAGTCCGTCTCGAGCGGCTCGTATATATGCAGCCACCGAGCTGAGTGCGGTAAATTCCTGCTCAGAGAAGGCTGGCGCGCGCATGGCCTTTTTC
Organism: Aegilops tauschii subsp. strangulata; assembly: GCF_002575655.3. Classification (NCBI taxonomy): domain Eukaryota; kingdom Viridiplantae; phylum Streptophyta; class Magnoliopsida; order Poales; family Poaceae; genus Aegilops; species Aegilops tauschii. Next base: position 332,880,768 of record NC_053041.3, read on the forward strand.
AGTCAACGGTGATTCATTACGCTGTCCACCTAGGAATTCGTGACAGATACATCATCTCAATCCTCATGAGGGGGAGAAACTGGCATTGCATTAGCCCTCGTCCTAGTTGACGAGTCCGGCATCGGATTGGCCGACATTCGGCTAGCAGGGCGTTTTCCCACCGTCTGCCGCGTGCTCCTCCTGAATCAAAGATAAAAGGGAACTTTAACAATCCGAACTCGTGCACAGGCACATATCAAATGGATATACCTCTTTGAAGACTATTGGGGCTCTATGGCGGTCCCGGTCTCCTTTCATTTCGAACAATTACCCTGCGTAGGGGTCGCGCTCGAGGGGGTACGGCCTGCCGAGCGTCGATCCTATGAAATACGGCTTAGTATAATGGATAAAGGTGAAAGTAGGGATTTCTTGTTGAGAAAGCTCTTTGAATACTTACGATGGAGAAGGAATAGGGGCGGGGGTAGTCGGTTGTAATGGCCACTTCCGAGCCGTCAGGGCTCGCCTGATAAAATACCCCATCATCGAACTCTATGTATATATCCGGATCCACGCAGAAGCCAGGGTCTTCATTGCGGTTGTGATCCTCTGGCTATGGGGCAGGACAGTGAACGTCCTCGATCATCTTCCTCCATGACTATTTTATGACAACAAAGAACAACTTGATTAGCATGCCGTGACAGCAGTAAAGCAACACAGGTAGTCGAAATCTTACCCATTCAACGGGGTTGTACATGGAATAACCTTCCCGGTAGTTTAAGCGGAGGAAGTCTTGTTTTTCACCCTTGTACAGATCGTCCAAAATTATGGCCAGTTCGGCTGGAGTATCCGGACCCTTGCGTCTGTAGCGAGATGCGCCGTCTTCTATGTTGTAGCACCATAAGGGAGTTACTCTGGACTGGAGAGGTTGGACACATCTCTTTATTGCAATGGCCATGACTTCGATTATTGAGAGCTTGGTATGGGCTAATAATCTGACCATGCTGACCAACCTTTTTATTTCCACACTATCTTCCTCCTTGGGACTTTGGGGACGCCAGTTGAGGTGTTTCTTTAGAGGAGCGCTGGAAAATTCAGGGAGGCCGCGCCGAACTGGATCCGGCAGTGGGACATCATCTATATAAAACCATTCCGAAGACCACTGAGGATATATCTCTTTGGTAGTTCCAACATGGTAGCCTGATCCGGCTATAGGCCATACTTCGGCGCCGCCCACTTCAAATATAGAACCTCCTCGATGGCGGGGGACGAGGCAAAAGAACTTTCTCCCTAGCTCGAAATGGGACTCGCAGCCCAGGAACAGTTCACAGAGGGCAACGGAACGTGTGATGTGCAGATCGAACCTTGGGTGAGGTTGTGCAGCTGGATGCCGTTGATACTTCTCCAACGTATCTACTTTTCCTAACACTTTTCCTCTTGTTTTGGACTCTAATTTGCATGATTTGAATGAAACTAACCCAGGACTGACACTGTTTTCAGCAGAACTACCATGGTGTTGTTTTTGTGCAGAAATAAAAGTTATCGGAATGGAACGAAACTTCGCGAGGAATTTTTATATAATAAATAAGAATTTCTGGAGCCAAGACCTACCGGAGAGGGGCCCCTGGGTGGGCACAACCCACCAAGGCACGCCCCCCTCTCCTGGCGCGCCCAGGTGGGTTGTCCCCACCTGGTGGCCCCGCTGACCCTAAAACCGACACTATAAAATCCTATTTTTCCAGAAAAAAATGAGGGGGAAAGAATTATCGCCATCCATGAGACGGAGCCGCCGTCACCTCCTGTTCTGCATCGGGAGGCCAGATATGGAGTCCGTTTGGGGCTCCGGAGAGGGGGATCTTCGTTCTTCATCATCACCAACCCTTCTCCATCGCCAATTCCATGATGCTCCCCACCGGGAGTGAGTAATTCCTTCGTAGGCTCGCTGGTCGGTGAGGAGTTGGATGAGATTCATCATGTAATCGAGTTAGTTTTGTTAGGGCTTGATCCCTAGTATCCACTATGTTCTAAGATTGATGTTGCTATGACTTTGCCATGCTTAATGCTTGTCACTTTGGGGTCGGGTGCCATGAACTCAGATCTGAACCGTTTATGTTATCATAATTATATCCATGTTCTAGATCCGATCTCGCAAGTTATAGTCACCTACTACGTGTTATGATCCGGTAACCCCGGAGTGACAGAAACTGGGACTTCTTCCGGTGATGAACGTAGTTTGAGGAGTTCATGTATTCACTATGTGTTAATGCCTTGTTCCGGTTCTCTATTGAAAGGAGGCCTTAATATCCCTTAGTTTCCAATATGGACCCCACTGCCACGGGAGGGTAGGACAAAAGATGTCATGCAAGTCTTTCCATAAGCACGTATGACTATTTACGGAATACATGCCTACATTATATTGTCGAACTGGAGCTAGTGTCGTATCGCCCTAGGTTATAACTATCTCATGATGAATATCATCCAACGAGTCACCGATCCAATGCCTTCGAATTTATCTTATATTGTTCTTGCTAAGTTACTACTGCTATCATCACTATTACACTTGCTACAAAATTACTGCTATCACTGTTACCGTTACTGTTGCTGCTGTCACTACTATCAAAACTATCATACTACTTTGCTACTGATCACCTTGCTGCAGATAATTAATCTCCAGGTGTGGTTGAACTGACAACTCAGTTGTTAATACCTTCAAATATTCTTTGGCTCCCCTTGTGTCGAATCAATAAATTTGGGTTGAATACTCTACCCTCAAAAACTATTGCGATCCCCTATACTTGTGGGTTATCAAGAACTTTTTCTGGCGCCGTTGCTGGGGAGCATAGCTATATTTGTTGAGTCACTCGGGATTATTATCAGTTTATCACTATGAAGAATCTGAAGGATCCTAAGACTAAGATATTTCCCTCAAGGACGAGGGGAGGTAAGGAACTGCCATCCAGTTCTGCTTTAGATTCACCTTCTATTAGGAGTGAACTTGCAACCACCACATGCTATCAATTCTAATATGTTGCAAGTTGTTGATGATGCTACTTCTGCTATGGATAATGCTTATGATGATGCTAGTACCTTGCTTGATAATGATGATGTGCAACTTGGTGAATTTCTTGATGAACAAATTGCTAGAGTAATACAACATGATGTTGTTGAATCTGATGATGAGCTTGAGACTAAATCTCCTGAAACACCTGCTAGACCTAGCCTTCCTAGATATGAATTTCCTAAGGTAGCGGAAGGTTATGTTATGAATGAGGAGACAACTAGAGATATTCTTGCTTGTAGGGATAGAGATGATCTAGAGAAATTATTATGCAAGTACAAAGAAAAATCTCGGAATGCTAGAATGAAATGTGATCCTAAGTTTGCTACTTCACCGATCTTTATTGATGATAAGGATTAGGAATTCTCTGTCGACCCAGATTTAATTACTTTGGTTGAATCTGATCCCTTCCATGATTATGAAACTGAAACTGTTGTGGCACATCTTACTAAGTTGAATGGCATAGCCACCCTTTTTACTCATGATGAGAAGACTAGCTATTACTTTATTCTCAAATTATTTCTGTTCTCATTAAAGGGTGATTCTAACGCTTGGTACAATACTCTTGCTCCTGGTTGTGTGCATACTCCTCGGGATATGATTTATTACTTCTCTGAAAACTATTTTCCTGCTCATAAGAAACAAGCTGCCTTGCAGGAAATATTTAACTTTGTGCAACTTAAAGGAGAGTCTCCCACAAGCTTGGGGGAGGCTTTGCCAGTGACTTAATGCTTTGCCTGATCATCCTCTTAAGAAAAATGAAATACTTGATATCTTCTATAAGGGACTAACCGATGCTTCTAGGGATTTCCTAGATAGTTGTGCTGGTTGTGTTTTCAAGGATCGAACTGTTGGACAAGCTGAAGAATTATTGAATAACATATTGAAAAATTATGATGATTGGACTCTTCCTGAACCACCGCCTAAACCCACTCCGAAGAAGAGGGGTATATTATATCTCAGTCCTAAAGATATGCAAGAGGCAAAGAAATCTATGAAGGAAAAAGGTATTAAAGCTGAGGATGTTAAAAATTTACCTCCTATTGAAGAAATACATGGGCTTAATACACCACCAGTGCCTAAGGTGGTAGAGGCAAATTATATAATGAAGCTCAATGATAATGACAATCCTCACAATATGCATCCTAGTCAATGCCTTTATGAGTTTGAAAACTATATAAGAAAACAAGATCACTTCAATGCAAATGTTATGAAACAATTGAATAGAATTCTGATATGATTGCTCGCTTGAGTGACTTGCTATTTAGAATGTCAAAGGATGTTAGAGGTGTTGGAAAGCATGCTTCTATGGTACAAACTCAGTTAGAACAAGTTGCTAAATCTCAAAGAGAATTACTTGAAGAAATGAATAATAATATGCATGACTTTGCTGTTAGAGTTGCAACTAGAGGAGGTAAAATGACTCAGGAACCACTTTATCCTGAGGGACACCCAAAAAGAATAGAACGAGATTCACAAAGAGTAAACATTGATGCACCTAGTCCCTCTAGAAAGAAAAAGAAGAAGAAAAATGATAGGACTTTGCATGCTTCTAGTGAACCTGAAATAGAAAAACCTCCTGATAATGATAATGAAACTTCTATCTCTAATGCTGAAACTCAATCAGGTAATGAACACTCACCTAGTGATAATGAAAAAGATAATGATGAGGTTCATGAAGACTCTCAACTAAATGAAAAAGAGCGAGATAATGATGTTGAGATAGAACCACCTGTTGATCTTGATAACCCACAACCTAAGAATAAAAGATATGATAAAGAGACTTCATTGCTAGAAAACACGGTAAAGAAAGAGAACCGTGGGTTCAAAAACCTATGCCTTTTCCACCCAAGTCAACTAAAAAGAAAGATGATGAAGAATTTGAACGCTTTGCTGAAATGCCGAGGCCAGTATTTTTGAGTACTCGCTTGACTGATATCTTGAAAATGCCTCCTTATGCAAAGTATATGAAAGACATCATCACTAATAAGAGAAAGATACTGGAAGGTGAAATATCCACTATGCTTGCTAATTATACTTTCAAAGATGGAGTACCTACAAAACTTGGATATCCGGGAATACCAACTATACCTTGCTCCATCAAAAATAATTATGTGAAAACTGCTTTGTGTGATTTAGGAGCTGGTGTTAGTGTTATGCCTTTCTCTTTATATAAAAGACTTGACTTGAATAAGCTCACACCTACTGAAATATCTTTGCAAATGGCTGACAAATCAACTACCATACATATTGGTATTTGTGAGGATGTGCCCGTTGTTGTTGCTAATGTTACTATTTTGACTAACTTTGTTATACTTGAGATGCCCGAGGACGACAACATGTCGATTATCCTTGGTAGACCCTTCTTGAACACTGCAGGGGCTGTTATTGATTGCAATAAAAGCAAGGTCACTTTTCATATCAATGGTAATGAGCATAAGGTGCACTTTCCGAAGAAACAATTCCATGTGAATGGTATTAATGTTATTGAAAAATCTCCGACAATCACTATTGGAAGTTTTCAAATACCTCTACCTACTGACAAAAAGAAATATGAAATGCTTTGTTGGGGACATTCATATCCCCATTGAGGTAACTTAGTGATTTATGAAAGTTCTTCGGTTTCATGCTAATCGCAAGTGGTTGTTAATAAGACCTGATCAACCTTATTAATGGAGCGGTATGAAGTTGATGAATTTGGTGAGCACTACCTTCTGCCCTTACTCTTTGTTTTCTGTTTTTAGTGGTTAAATAAAATAAAATGCCATGTTTTGTCTATTTTCTGAATTCCCCTTGCAATAAAAAAGACCCAAAAATAAAAGTTCTCAAAATGCTCTGAAAATTTTATACGTTTTTTATATTTCTGAATTTCAGGTGCAAATAATATCAGAGGGAGGTGCACCAGGTGGGCACAACCCACCTGGGCGCACCAGGACCCCCACGCACGCCCTGGTGTGTTGTGGTCCCCATGTGGGCCCCTCACTTATCTCTTCTTCCCATATCATCACTTACCTCTAGAAAAAAATCTCCATTGCTCTCTCTCCCGTGTTCTTGCTCTCAAACCCGCGGATTTCGATCTCTTTGCTCGAAGCTCCGTTTTTGAAACTGTTTCGGGGGATTGTTGCTTGGTATGTGACTCCACCGTTTGTCCAATTAGTTTTTGTTTTAGTGGTTTATATTTTGAATAATTAGCTACACTTGGTGCTGCTGTAGATGAGCTTGCATGTTGAATTCTTAGAGTTATAAGTAGTTTGAATGCTTGCTATGGCCTCTATGTATCCCTATGAGTAGTTGGTATCATTTTTGTGAAGTTTTGTTGAGAAAATTTTGTAGGCTAATAAATTTCAGAATTTTGTTCATAGGAAAACCATGAATATCTTTAGGAAGTTTGGCTCTAAGAAGAACTCCAAGGGAGTTATTGGGGAGTCATCTGATAGTGATCTCCATCCTCGGAGGTTGGCAGAAGTACGGCCGTGTGAATGGCCGCATACCCCATTCCTGGAAGAGGCTGGAATCCTTCAGGAGTTCACACAATATGCTGCTAATGCCGGCCTCACCGACTTCATCGCAGATGAGTGTGACCAACATCAAATCCTCACAAACATCTTTGTTCAAAGTTTTACTTTCCTGCCTAGGAATAACCCTCCTGAAGTGAGCTTTGATTTATATGCTGAAAACCATCAGATACCACTTACTGAATTTTGTGACATATGCATGATCCCTTCTGATGGGAGCTTAGTCGAGCCTAGGCCGGCTGGGTTTGTGGCCTTTTATCTCACTTTGACAGTGGGAGATGAGAGAGGGGTGTCAGCTACCACTGACGCTAGCATACACTTTCCTGCCATACATTATTTTGCTTTATTTGTTGCTAAGTGTTTGCTTGCTAGAGACCAAGTAGGTGCGCTCAGTGCACCAGACTTTGCTGTTTTACGTCGTGCATTAGAGGGTGACAACACTTATAGCTTGGGAGCTATTGTGGCTCGTCGCCTCCATCTTAATAAATCCCAGGGTAATACACATGGTGGGATTTTTGCTACTCGGTTGGCGGCCCACTTTAATGTTGACATACGCCATCATAATTACCCTCTGACCAGTTTACTTAGACCGCGCAACCATGGAACACCATCATTTTCTTGCACGGGAATATCCCAATATCCCTATTCCTTATAACTTGGTTTTTAGCGTTAAAACTCGTGATATTATTCCATTGTCTACACATGCTTTGTTTGATTCTGTTGCCAGGGGCGGATATAGGATTATGCCTGCGGACATCGTTGCCTACCGGAACGCTCAGGCTGCTGCAGAGGCAGAGGAGGAGCCTCAGCAGTGGGATGAGTGGATGCCCGCTCCTCAGCACCCCTACTACCATCCGGACTACTGATCGACTACCAAGTTAGGCCAAAAGCCTAAGCTTGAGGGAGTACGTGTTTCTCACCGACATTACATTCATGTCCACTTATTCCATTTGTCGGTCTTCACACTTTTTCATTGTATTATCCATGCTTAGATTTATTTTCTTGCTTTCTTCTTGTGAGTTTCAAAAACCTCAAAAAAACCAAAAAATAGTTGTAGTAGTTTACTTTCTATGCATGCTTAGTAGTAATATTAAAAAGAAAACCCAAAAAGATTTCCTTATTCGTCTCTTGCTTGTTGGGAGCTTTCCCGTGTAAATAGTTTTTCTCGTTTTTGCTTTTCCCTTTGTATTTCCTTGTTCAAAAAAATCAAAAACTCAAAAAATATTTCAGTGTGTTTCTCTGAATTTCTTTTCTTTGTATTCGAGTTGTACCGAGGAGAAGACCACGATGAAAATGTTGAGTGGCCCTCATATGTATAATTGTTGAACTAATAAAGAGCCCATTTTAACTTTTCTTCTCCTATTGAATAAAATGTTTGCAGATTCCAGCTTAGTCCATGGCACTCTTGCACCATTACTATTTTCATATCGTCCGGTCGTGCAAGTGAAAGGCAATAATGACGATATTCGATGAATTGGCCATGGCAGAGAGAAACGGGTATGAACTCGACTTGTTCTGTTTGTGTAAATATGTTTAACCTAGTATCCATAATTCAGCCCATTATGATTAAACATGTTTGCAATGAAAATTAGAGATTATAGTTTCTCATGCCATCCATAAGTAGCTAGGAGTGGATAATGATTTATCTTGGATATCAACATTGCGTTAAAATTATTGTGATGTGGTATGATTATATGGTTGAGGGAGTCCTGGACTAAGGGGTCCTCGGGCGTCCGGCCTGTTAGCCATGGGCCGGACCGATGGGCTGTGAAGATACAAAGACCGAAGACTCTACCCGTGTCCGGATGGGACTCTCCTTGGCGTGGAAGGCAAGCTTGGCGTCCAAATATAAAGATTCCTTTTTCTGTAACCAACCTTATGTAACCCTAGATCCCTCCGGTGTCTATATAAACCGGAGGGCTAGGTCCATAGAGGCCAATCGTCATAATCATAGTCACACAGGCTAGACTTCTAGGGTTTTAGCCATTATAATCTCGTGGTAGATCAACTCTTGTAATACTCATATTCATCAAGATCAATCAAGCAGGAAGTAGGGTATTACCTCCATAGAGAGGGCCCGAACCTGGGTAAACATTGTGTCCCCTGTCTCATGTTACCATCGACCTTAGACGCACAGTTCGAGACCCCCTACCCGAGATCCGCCGGTTTTGACACGGACATTGGTGCTTTCATTGAGAGTTCCACTGTGCCGTCGTCAAAAGGATTGATGGCTCGCCTTGTCGTCAAGGAAAATATCACCTCTGGAGGAGCCCTGGCCCCAGGCCAAACCCTCCGGCTGGGCGGCTTCATCATGACCGCATGTTCGGCCCTTAAGCCGATGATGACCTCTCCAGTCATCGAAAATCGCCTCCGTGTTGATTCCGAATACTCCAAACGGATGGATCCGACGGAGTTATCGTCCTTAAACGAACTCCTAGATCACATCGCCGCCTTGGGGGTCGCTACAGACTACGATCGGGTTGGGTTGAAACCCGACCAGAGAGAAATTAAAACTCCGTCGATCACCCACCAGATAGCAGTAGTTGAGGAGCAAGACAACTCCTCCTCTATACTGAGGACGAATTGTGTTCAGATCTCCAAGCTCGAGGAGCCGGACACCTGCCGGCAGAAAGACATGCCTTGTCCTCCGAACATAAAATCGGACGGCAAGCCTAAGAAATCAGTTGACATCCCGGAGCCCGAACTATTAAGTTTGGAAGTTCTTCAGACTCCGGATCCCAAATTGGGTCAGGGTTCGGATTTAAATCCACCCACGCACCCAGATATAAGCGCTCTCATGGGCATACGACAGCAGTCTCAGGAAACGGTCCATCACTTCTGGGCCAGAATCCTCCTTGTCAAAGATAATATTAAAGATTGCCGCGACGGAGACACGATCTCGGCGTTCCACAATAATTGCACGGATGAAGGAATCCTCAACGCCATCAACCGCTATCGCGTATCACACTTCGCAGAGTTGGCAACCATAGTATACAAGTACTGCGCAATGGAAAGTGCCTGGAAAACTCAGGCAGCTAGCTGGGAACCACCGGTTCCACCCAACCCCTCGTTCAGGCGAAAAGGACGCACCCCTATGGCACGCCCGGCCCAATGGTAAAGAAATATACGCCTGTTAGGGATACGAAACAGTTCTGGAAGGATGGCTCGATGGACCATGCAAAATACACACAACACCGGATACCATATCAACCCACAGCCTTAGAGCATGTTGTATACTCTGGCAGGTAGCCAAGAGCGGTGAGGATATCCTCACCAAAAACACACTAGAGCAACATCCCCTAGAATACGATGACCCCAGAGTTTTTACGGTCTTTGAGACCTTCGCTTCGAACAATAAGCACAAAAGGGCACTCCGCGACCTCGCCGAAGTGTGCCAAATTGCAGCATTAAACCCTTGGAACGACACGGCCATAACTTTTAATGCTGGTGACGAACCAAAATTCAGGACAGTCCGGGCACCAGCTGCCTTGGTCCTCAGTCCGATCGTGGACGGCTTTCGGCTCACCAAGGTTCTCATGGATGGCGGCAGCGGACTAAACCTCATTTATGAGGATACACTCATCAAAATGGAAATAGACAGGAGCCGCATCGAGCGAAGTAGCACGACCTTCCGAGGAATTATTCCTAGTAGGGAGGCGCGATGCGCGGGAAAAATCACACTCGACGTAGTATTTGGCACACCAGAGAACTATCGGACTGAAGAATTAACCTTCCAAGTGGCCCCTTTCAACAGTGGATATCACGCCCTATTGGGGCGGGACGCATTTACATGCTTCCAAGCCATACCTCACTACGGGTATATGAAGCTCAAGATGCCCGGGCCCAACAGCATAATCACTCTCGCAAGTGATCCAGACATAGCACTCCGCGCCGAAAATAAAGTCGCGTCCGTGGCCCTTGAGGCATTATCTGAAGCCCTCGCGGCCGAAGAATTAACCGCATTACGCTCCACGGTGGATAGGGACGATGTAATCCTGGACAAACGACCCAAATCCACCTCCTTCAAACCAGCAGAAGAAATAGTCAAATTCCAAGTCCATCCAACGAACCCAAGAATACAGCATCTATCGGGGCACAACTAGACCCAATGGTCGACACCGCGCTACGAGAGTTCCTGCGCGAGAACTGGGATATATTCGCCTGGCACCCTTCTGATATGCTAGGAATCCCACGAAGATTGGCCGAACACACCTCAATATATTAAAGGGATATAAACTGGCCAAGCAAACACTACGGCGTTTTTCCGAACCCAAACGTCAAGCTATGGGGGAGGAGCTAGCAAAGCTAATCGAGGCCAGATTCATCAGAGATATAAAACACCCGAACTGGCTAGCAAACCTGGTGATGGTACCAAAGAAGGATAAATCCTGGCACCTGTGCGTTGATTTCAAAGACCTCAACAAGGCCTGCCCTAAGGATCCCTTCCCCCTCCCTCGCATCGATCAGATTATTGATGCAACCGCACGACACGACTCACTATGCTTCGTCGACGCATACCCCGGATACCATCAAATCAATATGAAGGAGTCAGATCAACCGGCAATGGCATTTATTACCCCATACGGGCCTTTCTGCTTCAACACCATGCCCTTCGGGCTCAAAAATGCCGGGGCCACCTACCAACGCATGATTCAAACATGCCTGGAGAAATAGATCGGCAAGACAGTTGAAGCATACGTGGACAACGTCGTCATTAAAACTAGGCACGTCGAGTCACTAATAGACGATTTACGCCTCACATTCGACAACCTCCGGGCATATGACATCAAGCTCAATCCGGAAAAGTGTGTTTTCGGCGTCCCTGCTGGAAAACTGCTGGGCTTCATCGTTTCCAATAGAGGAATTGAAGCAAATCCAGCAAAAATCTGAGCTTTGTCACAATTGGCTACGCCAATGGACCTTAAACAGGTCCAAAAACTCACCGGATGCGTTGCAGCTTTAAGCCGCTTTATCTCCAGATTGGGAGAAAAGGCATTGCCACTGTATCGCCTCCTCCGGCTCACCGATCACTTCAAGTGGATGGATGCGGCAACGGCCGGACTGGAAGAAATAAAAGCCCTTCTAGCAAGCAACCCAATCCTGGCCGCGCCTAACATCGGCGAACCCATGTTATTATACATATCGGCAACACACCAGGTGGTGAGCGCCGTGCTCGTCGTTGAGCGAGAGCAGGACGGACACAAATTCCCGCTTCAGAAGCCAGTATACTACGTATCCACTATCCTCACAACATGCAAATCCCGGTACCCTCATTATCAAAAGATAGCATACGCGGTCTTCATGGCATCCCGGAAGCTACGACACTACTTCCAAGAGTGGACTGAATGAAGCCTGCAGCAACCTGTTGACAAGTTTCGAGGTAAGTGACATAGAAAGAGAAAAACCCCATGTAGTCAGTAGCCCCTGAGACACTGTCCGGTGTTCGGCGAGAAGAACCGTACAGAGGATCAATCTTCTATTGTAGGAGACTAACGTAATATGTATGCATAAGCAGGCGTCGCTGTTGGCTGCAACCTCGCATGCTGCCGAGATCTCTGAACTGAAGCAGAGGCTGGAGCAGACTGAGAACGAGCTCGGCGAGGTTAAAATTCGGCTTCAGGAGAAGCAAGGTGAGTAACGACTTGCTGTGTGTTCGAAAAGCATAGGCGCTGTATATTAAACTGTAGTGTCGTAATTGTAGGAGCCGCGACCGAGGTCGACGCCCTGAGGAAGGCCTTGGGCGAGGCCGAGGAGAAGGCTGTCCAGCAGCAGGCCGCCCGTAAGAAGCTCAAGGCCCGGGTCAAAGAAGTCCAGCAGGAGCTCCAAGATGCGGTGAAAAAATGTGAGACCTTGGAGAATGATGCGTCGGCTCAAGAGGCCAAACTCACCAAGGCTCGTCAGAGCGCGGAGACCGCACGGAAAGAGGCCCAGGCCGCCCTCCAGGAGATCCAGGAGGCCAAGAAGATCACGGCGGGTACGGCATTTAAGATGCAAAGAAAGTATGCGGAGAAGCGGTACCTTTTACTAACCCGGGTTTGGAGTTACCCAGGGGCTTTTGCAGATTTACCCTGCAGTGCATCGGACGCCGTGGAGTTCTATGGAGCCGAAGGAGGGGGTTCGACGGAAAAGCTATTCTAGTCGCAATATGCGGCGCTGGAACTTCACGTGTCCTTCACCAATCAGCTGAAACAGTTGCTGGAGCTGCATAGGGTGGCCGAACTAGCCATGAAGGATTTGATAATCCGGCTATGGCCAGCCGAAGCTATGCCTGGCAGCTACTTCGGACTCGTGAGGCGGATGGTGAACGCCTATCCTCGGCTGGACGTCCTCAAGCGCTCTGCCTGTATTGAAGGTGCCCGCATGGCCTTCGCCCGCTGCAAGATGTGGTGGGCGAAGATGAATGCCGTTGAAGTGGCCAGAGGGCCGCCGGAGGGCAAGGAGCACCGCACAACCGAGCGGTATTTTGCGGATGTCATAGAAGGGTCTCGACTTGTAGCGGCTGAGTGTGGGCAGGACATTATTTTCGAATGAAAATATTTGTGTAGCCTTGGCCTTGTATTATGAAAACAAAGCCTGTTTTTAATGTAATTTAGTTATGCTTTAATTGTTTCCTCCTGTGCGGCCGTGTTGTTTGTAATCTGAGGGTTCGCCAGTCGTGGGCTTCTGCCCTCGCGTAGGTAGTACGGAGGTGTTCGGGATGGGATCTAAACAATCTTGATCCAATTATATGGTCCTTTGAAGGAGTTGTTTAGCGCAACAAACAAGGCAGTCAGACTATACGGCTTAAACGCCCTCACTTAGCCATAGGAGTTTTATAATTAAGCAAGTGCGCAGCCCCTGGTCCAAGCCAGGGTGCTGCCAGCATCTGATCGGGAAGTGCCGATCCTTCGCATGACGCGGAAAAAATCACTAACGATTTTGTAACCCTCGAACAGCTGACCAGCTCTCGCCGTATCATGACAGTCAGTTTTGGGCTTTCTCTACTGAGGTGCTCATCCGGTCAAGGCCAGGGCACAATCGCAGTAGTTCTCCCTTTACTACCCTAGCTGATAGAACGGAACGTAGGGTAGCAAGCACATGAGCCGGGCAACCCAACTATTGACCAAAGACATGATTCGGAGCCAATGCATATAATGCTAAATTCAGGGTGCCGAACTTATCTATAAGAAGTGTTCGGTCTTTGCTGCCGTATTGTGGGGCTATGAGTAGCCCCTGGCGAATATGAAGCGTACAAAAGAGTACCGATGCAGCCGATAAGCAGATCGAAATAAAATGAAGTAAGAAGCAAAAACAAGAGAAACTGGGCCACAAACCATTTTTATTATAACTGGATGGATATGTCAAGGCGTATCTTGTACAGATGGTGCGATAAGTATCCGGGCTATTTAACATGCCGGGGTCAATAGGGTGCAGCGTGTGGGTCCTGAGAAATAAGTATAAATACCCTCAAGAAGAACGTATAGAGGTTACCCTACACACCTGTGCTGCTTGCCTCCATTGCATGCCAATCCTTCGAAAGGACTGGTGATCAGGCCCGCAGAAAAGGGAACCTGAAACAAGAAGAAAAATTGGAAGTATGTGTGTCCGGGATCGGTCTAGCGAACTGTAGATCCCGGGTTAGCTTGTGCCTCCGTCGATGTCCATGGGATTTTGAGTGCGTAATTATGTACGCGTGGTGCGAATGCCACTATTTTATCGGGACTGGGACGGAGGCCGAGTTGCTAATCGAGCTCTTGACGAGCCGCGTTGTCCTGCTGCAGTGTAGTCCGGAACCTCTTAATGACGTCCAGGGGCTCGACAGCCGTACCATGGTGCTACTTGAGAAGGCCGCTCTGTACCTCTGCTGCTAGGGCGGAGGTGTGCTCCTCTATTCAGAGGGAGCGTTCCGTATTGCCATTGACTGTTATGACGCCGCGTGGACCGGGCATCTTGAGCTTGAGATAAGCATAGTGTGGCACTGCGTTGAATCTAGCAAACGCGGTTCGTCCGAGCAGTGCGTGATAGCCGCTGCGGAAGGGGACGATATCGAAGATTAACTCTTCGCTTTGGAAGTTGTCCGGAGAACCGAAGACCACCTCCAGCGTGATTGAGCCCGTACAGCGGGCCTCTACGCCTGGTATGACTCCTTTAAAGATAGTCTTTGTTGGTTTGATTCGTGAGGGGTTAATGCCCATCTTCCGCACTGTGTCCTGATAAAGCAGGTTGAGGCTGCTACCACCATCCATCAGGACTCGTGTTAGGTGAAACCCGTCAATGATTGGGTCGAGGACTAGTGCGGCTGAACCGCCATGGAGGATACTAGTTGGGTGGTCTCGACGGTCAAAGGTGATTGGGAATGATGACCACGGATTGAATTTGGGGGGGACTAGCTCTACCGCGTAGACGTCCCTAAGTGCTCGCTTGCGCTCCTTTTTGGGGATGTGCATGGCGTATATCATGTTCACCATTTTGACTTGAGGGGGAAATTTCTTTTGTCCCCCGGTGTTCAGCTGCCGGGGCTCTTCGTCCTCGTCCTCACTTTGTGATCCCTTTTCTTTGTTTTCGGCATTTAACTTGCCAGCCTGTTTGAAGACCCAACAATCTCTGTTGGTGTGATCGGCTTGCTTATCCGGGGTGCCGTGTATCTGGCACAGACGGTCGAGTATGCGGTCCAGGCTGGAAGGCCCTTCGTTGTTTCTTTTGTAGGGCTTCTTTCGTTGGCCGGACTTGGAGCCACTGAATCCGGCGTTGACTATGGTGTCATCGGTGTTGTCGCCATTGCTTCGGCATTTGTGTCTGTTGCGCCGGAGCTTGCCGGTGCTGTTTTGGCCTCAGTGGGGCCTGCCTCGCTGGATGTGTTTTTGCTACGAGCCAACCAGCTGTCCTCTCCCGCGCAAAAGAGGGTCATGAGTGCCGTGAGGGATGCCATAGACTTCGGCTTTTCTTGGCCAAGGTGGCGTGCTAGCCATTCGTCACGGATGCTGTGTTTGAAGGCTACTAGGGCCTCGGCATCTGGACAGTCAACGATCTGGTTCTTTTTGGTTAGGAACCGAGTCCAGAATTTTCTGGCTGATTCTCCAGGTTGTTGAACTATGTGGCTTAGGTCATCGGCATCTGGTGGCCGGACATAAGTTCCTTTGAAGTTATCAAGGAAAGCCTCTTCCAAGTCCTCCCAGCTGCCGATGGAATTCTCAGGCAGGCTATTTAACCAGTGTCGAGCTGGTCCTTTGTGCTTTAATGGGAGGTATTTGATGGCGTGGAGGTCATCTCCTCGAGCCATATGGATATGGAGAATAAAATCCTCGATCCATACTGCAGGATCAGTTGTGCCGTCGTATGATTCAATGTTGACGGGCTCAAACCCCTCGGGGAATTCGTGATCCAGCACCTCGTCTATGAAGCATAGAGGGTGTGCGGCGCCTCTACAGCGGGCCGCATCGCGGCGTAGCTCTGATGGAGTCCGTCTGCGGCATTCGGCCCGGGCGTGGTTAGGTTTGTCATGTCCGAATAGGTAGCCGTCATCGTGCCTCGAGGCATGTCCTCATGATCCGTAGATCGATCTTGTATGTCCTGCTCTACTGTCCAGGGTCGGCCGGAGGTCGTACGTGTGACCCCGAACTCTTCCGTCTCTATTTTTACGGGGCGATGGGGCAGGCTGCTGTTCGGCCTGAGTTGCCGCTTTATCCCGACCGCTGGGTGTCCGGTCGGCCGCCCTGTCTCGATAACGTGGTGGTCGTTCCGCATTACGCGAGGGAGATATGTGCTCCGGTGCCTCCTCATCGAATTGAGGTAACAGTCTGCGTTTCGGGTAGCTCTTGGCTAGGCGCTTGAGGCCGTATTCTTCGGCTGTCAGGACGTCAGTCCATCTGTCGACGAGCAGATCTTGTTCAGCTTGAAGCTCCTGCTGTTTCTTTTTCAGGCTCCTTGCAGTGGCTATGAGCTGAAGCTTAAAGTGCTCCTGCTCCAGAGGATCCTCAGGCACGATGAAGTCTTCGTTGACGAGGCTTGTCTCCTCCTCGGAGGGTGGACGGTAACTATCGTCCTCCGAGTCATCTTCTATGGCCTGTTCATCAGGGTTGTCTTGCCTGTTGTCATGTTCCTCCTGTTCGGATGTAGCTCCGACAGGGTCTTCGTTGTTTTCGGCATCGCCCGGAGTACTATTTTCTCCGGTGCCAGTGTTGCTATCTTTTGAGCGATGAGGCTTAGAGCGGCATTTGGGGTGCCGGCGCTTGGACTGCGTCTCAGAGGGTTTATTCGCGTCTGGCTCTTCTTTGTCGTCGCCAGATCCTTTAGGTGTATCAACCATGTACACGTCATATGAAGAGGTGGCCGTCCAACGTCCAGTAAATGGCGGGTCTTGGCCTTGCTCCTTGTCGGCATCGTCCTCCATATCGTCGATGTCTTCGGAGCCATAGTCAAGTACGTCGGTTAAGTCATTGACAGTGGCTATGAAGTGGGTGGCGGGTGGGAAGCAAAGTTCCTCGTCATCCGCCTCTAGCTCGAACCGAACATAGTTCGGCTGTGAGTCTTCCTCCAAGGACAAGTTCTTTAAAGAGTTTAGCACGTCACCAAAAGGTGAGTGCTCGAAGATGTCTGCAGCGCTGAATTCAAAAATCGATGACCGATCCAGCTCGGTATCCGCAGGCGTACCTGGTCCGGAACGTATAGCCGGAGACGAGTCCGGAGTTCCATTGACGCAAACATCGCAGGATGTAGAGTCCGTGTGCGACTCCAACGCCGCGGACTTTGTGGCCTCGGAGGGCGCGATCTGCTTTGATTTTGAGGCCATTGTAGCGATTGGAACCATCTCCTGGCTGTGATCCGATGACAACTTTAAGTCATGTTCATCGGAGCGAGGGGGAGCGATTGCCACGGTCTCAAATCCATTGAAGATCAAGTCTCCACGGACATCCACGACGTAGTTCAAGCTTCCAAATCTGACCTGATGGCTAGGGGTGTAGCTATCAACCTGCTCCAGATGGCCAAGTGAGTTGGCCCGCGGTATGAAGTCGCCGAACACGAAAATCTGTCCGGGGTGGAAGCTTCCTCCTTGGACGGCGTCATTATGGACGATTGAAGGGGCCATCGAACCTTTCGTCGACGGCACAGTGGAACTCTCAATGAAACCACCAATGTTAGTGTCAAAACTGGCGAATCTCGGGTAGGGGGTCCCAAACTATGCGTCTAGGATCGATGGTAACAGGAGACGGGGGACACGATGTTTACCTAGGTTAGGGCCCTCTCTATGGAGTTAATACCCTACTTCCTGCTTGATTGATCTTGATGAATATGAGTGTTACAAGAGTTGATCTACCACGAGATCGTAATGGCTAAACCCTAGAAGTCTAGCCTATGTGAATATGGGAATGAATATCTCCCCCTATCCGGACTATGCTCTCTAGTTTATATAGACACCGGAGAGATCTAGGGTTACATGGGGTCGGTTACATAAGAAGGATTCTTCGGTCGCCAAGCTTGCCTTCCACGTCAAGTAGAGTCCAATCCGGACACGGGTGCAGTCTTCGGTCTTCATGTCTTCACAGCCCATTAGTCCGGCCCATGGATAACAGGCCGGACGCTAGAGGACCCCTTAGTCCAGGACTCCCTCACCCGTCCCACTTAACATCTTTCTGGAAAAGCTTTTTAAGCCGTCCGTGGTGTGGCAAGGGGAGAGCGGCAACACCAGTCCGGATCCTAACACAACCCCAGATTCCGAACACACCGATATCATCGGGGGCTCAGCCACCGAAATAACACCGTCGGCCCATTTCATCATGGTAGTCTTTCTCCATGCACCGAACCCTTCTTGGCCTACCTTAATAGGAAGGAACTCCCTGAGGATCAGAATGAGGCCCGCTGCATTGTCCGGCTGTAACATCCCAAATTTTCAATTTGGAATGTTATACATTAGATCATCATTGCATGTCATATTTTATTGCATTTGGGCTTGATCCTAGAAATTCTACGCAACTCAAGGACCCACGGAGAGAGTTGGGGATTTCGTTATTTTCATATTTGAGTTTTCTCAAATTTTGAAAAGACGATCGTTTGATTTTAATTATTTTTCTCTTTGAATATTTCTTTTATGAAAATAAAAGACAGGGAATAAAATGACTTCCCCAAAGTAAAGAAATATTGGAGATTTAATATTAAAATCAAATAAGAATTTTATTCAGAGTTTTATCGCTATTTTATTTGAATTAGGAAAAATATGCGTCTTTCACAATTGCATTAGAGGCCCAAATAAATGTTCACCTTGTCCGCTATATTTTTAGAGGACGGGGAAATTTTATTTTAGGATTTTTGGAGTCCATTTAGTATTTCTTTTCTTTGTTTTCTGCGCGGTATTATTTAAAAAAAGAGTCAACCGACCTAGCCGGGCCGTGCGCGACTAGGACTCGCCCGGCCGGCCTTTATAACCAGCGCCCCGACCCCGCAGCCCACCAGCCCGCCTCGCCGCCCAAACCCTAACCCTAACCCGCCGCCGCCGCCGCCGGACTTCGCCGCGCCACCCACCGCCCCGCCGCCGTTCCCGCTGCCTGCCGGAGTCGCCCGCCGCCGCCGCCGGACTTCCTCTGGAGCTGCCGCCGTCCCGTCCCGAGGTAGCCGCCGGTTTTCGTAACGAAAACCGTATGGTTTTTTTAGAAACCCTCGGTTATTTTTTTAGATTGGTTTTATTTTTTTCCGGATTAGTTATTTAGCGAACGCCCATTCGTATGTTCGTTTTAATGAACGGTTTTCACCCGTTAGCCGCAGACAGCGAACGTTCATTCGTTAGCCTGTTCGTCAGTTTTTCTTTTTCCAGGGTTTTCCGCGATTATTTTCGATCGTGATTTCTGACCCGATTTTCGTTTTAGTTTATCTTCTTGCTCGTTTATCGAAATCAGGAGATTCAAGCGCCTAGATCTTCGTTTCGAAGCCCTCTTTCTGTTTAACCAACTTGAACAAGATTTTGCTACTGTAAAATTTGACCTAAGTCAAGATTAGTAAACAGATCTTGTTTCTTTCGCAGTTTGAGTTTTGTTGCTTCGTTTGATTTGATTCTTTTTGCAAACTGGAGTTCTTAAGTTGAACATTCTGGTTAGTTCTCTTATTTGAGTTTTACCCATGTTTCTAGCTGTGTGCTTATTGTATGCTTGTTTGTTTGTTTCCGATAGAGTACCCGGAGTGCGAAGCGTGCTACTACGAGTCTCTAGGTTTCACGGATCATCAGAAAGGCAAGTAACACTTTGATCATACCTCTTTACTGCCCAGTTTTATTGCATTAGATCAATCCTCATACAATTGCATGCTTAGGATCTGATTAACTTGTGGGTTTTGGGAAGTAGATGAGGTAGTACCTATTCACCTGTTTATTTTCAAAGCTATGGGAGTTACTTCTACGTTGCTTATATTGCTATGCTATGCTCGTAGACGTGGATTGGGTTTGAGTGTATTCATGACAGATGTGAGTTTCTTAATTAATGGTTCAACTTAAGGTGGCAACTTTAATACACATCTGGGTGGATTGCTTGTGGGCACCTGGAGAATCCAGTGTTGCCCAAGGGGATCCCGGAGGACCCGTGTGATCACCCTATGGAATGCCACCCAGGCTCAAAGGGATCATAAGATTATTCATCCTAGAAACTTCCGTGTGCAGCCACAAGCCATTATGGGCTCTGGCATAGTTGAGTAAGTTGCGTGAAGCTCTTGAAGAGGTAGACTAGTAGATGTAGTGGGTTGTAGGTGGTATTGTCTATCCAGAGTAGAGAGTTAATGCTTCAGAAAGACTGTGTCTCGAATCTCCGACCATGGATGTATTCGAGTCTTGCAGGGAAAAGTGCGCAAACCTCTGCAGAGTGTATAAACTAATCATGGTTAGCTGTGTCCCCATTTATGGACATCTTGAGTATCTGGTTCTTGGATTATCATGTTGATCTCATCACTCTTAATATAACTTGATTGGGTTTAGTGATGATGCTTTATTGGGATTGAGTTGGAGGAACCTTCTCAATGTTTAACAACCACCATGATAGTTAAATAAAATTTATTCCTTTGTTGTAGGGAAAAATTGGCTTTATGCAAAACTGTAACCATAGAGCTTACCGCCAGCCAAATATGCATGTAGTGATAGCACTCATTCTGTTCGTTACTCTATGTGTTACATTGCCAGCATATTCCATGTGCTGACCGGTTTCGGGCTACAACGTTCATGTTGCAGACTTTTCAGACAACGAGTAAGGAGCCATAGGTCGTTGTCTTTCACTCAGTGATGCCGTTGGAGTTGATGGACTCACTTTATCTTCCAAGCCTTCCGCTGTTATCGATGTTAGATGGCCTTAAGCCATATTTATTGTAATAAGCTCTCTTTTGAGACATTCAATGTAATAAGTGTGTGATTGCTACTCTGTTATAAATCCTCAAGTACTGTGTGTGTCAGCATTACCGATCCAGGGATGACACTGATGCATAGAGATCAGACTGTTTGAGGTCTGGTCACTACAAGATGGTATCAGAGCACACGCTGACTCTAGGACACGACCACTAAGCTAAAACCCTAGATCACTACTCTCTTCTCATTTCTGACCCCTCTCCATTTTCTACTCTTTAGGATGGCGGACTCGAGGAACAAGTTTGCACAACCAGATGAAGATACACCCTTTGGATGACACTTGAAGGAAGTTACTAGATACCTGAACATCGGAATACCAAGCTTCACCGGGACATACAATGCCACTTTACCAGAAGAGGAGCGCTGGATGATTCGAGTTCAAGTTCCAGGAAGGACATTCACGCCAGTCACTGAGCCCATAGAGTTTTCCTTTGATGCACCAACCTAGAGTCTAGGAAAGAGCATGGCAGCCCACATCACCATGGGACGCATTGGAGAAGTTTACCACAAGGATCTCAAGGATACTATCTACCAGATTTGTGGGCGCCGAGATGAGCAATGGGAGATTATCAGCACTAGGAAGGATAGATCTATTGTAGCTTTCATCCAGGAGTTAAACTAGCACATTCGTCGCTAGGAGAACCAGATGTGCGCAGGCATGATAGATCTAAAGAAGGCAATGACCAGGATCACGGAGCTGGAGGAAGAACTCAAGTATACAAGCGATGGATACGAGGAGGAAATGACGATACTAGTGGAGAAGAATGACGATCTGACCAGGAAGCTAGGAGTATTCATGGGAGACCCCGCCAGGAGGAGAAGACGACGATTCCACTTGCCTGGATAACTACATCATCATCGAAGACACCGACTCGGACCCCGACGATAGCGATGATGACTTTGTTGATGAAGCTGGAGCAGATATTATGGAATCTTCCACCGATCAATTTTTCTAGTCGACCACCATATAAGTAGTAGTATTCCCCCATGTATATAGATTAGTCCGAGCACTTTTGTATGATAGTTAGACCGATTGTATGCCCTTGTTTGATTGATTGAAGTGATATGTCTGTGTTTGTCTCATGTGCATATGGGTAGTGTTTTCCCCCTAGACCTCATCCTATTCTGTTTTCTCATCTTTTCTAAACCCATCAGATGCCTCTGAGGCGCGACAATGGATTTGCTTTCCCACTGGAGCTCACTCAGTTGATCCAGCAGCAGAATGCATTGACGCAGATACTAGTCCAGAATCAGAATCAGGGGAACAACAACAACAACGACCCACTACCACCAGCACCTGTTGAGCACTTAGCCCATTTTCTAAGGCTGAATCCGCCGGTGTTCTCCAGTAGCACCGAGCCGATAGTTGTAGATGATTGGCTCCGCAAGATTGGAAGGGAGTTGACCACTGCAGGATGCACAGATGCGGAGAGAGTGTGTTTTGCCACACATCAGCTTGATGGACCCGCTACATCATGGTGGGAGAATTTCATAGCCACTTACCCCATCGACACTGTCACATGGGACCAGTTTCAGCAGGCTTTTCGCATTGCCCATGTATCAGCAGGAGCTATGGCCATGAAGAAGCGCGAGTTTCGCAACTTACGCCAAGGAGAACGCACCGTTGGCCAGTACGTGGATGATTTTAGTAAGCTAGCACGTTATGCCCCAGATGACGTTGCTACGGATGCAGCTAAACAGGAGAAGTTTCTGGAAGGACTGAATGATGAGCTGAGCATGCAGTTGATGGTGGCAACCCTCAATAACTACTAGGAGTTGGTAGATAGAGCTCTCATGATTGAAGGGAAGCAGCAGCAGATTGATAACCGCAAGAGGAAGTATGTACAAGGGAAGTATAATTCTGGAGCTCAGCAGAGGCCCCGTTTTACCCCGAACTCGGGAGGACCCCTTCAACATAACCATGGAGGTCACAACCAGAATGGAGGGATTTCGCACAAACATAGTGGCCCCAAGAATGGGAATGGTAATGGAGGAAGCAACGGTCAGAACCGTTCCAACCCAGCAACGCCCGCCAAGAAGGATCTAAGTCACATTACTTGTTTCAAGTGCGGGAAGAATGGACATTATGCCAAGTAGTGTTCTGAAGCAAAGAATGCCAATGGCAATGGAAGCTCTGGGAAGAAGCCCAACCCGTTCAACAGGTGACAAGTGAACCACGTGAACGTGGAGGAGGTTGAAGCGCAATCGGATGCAGTAATAGGTAAGTTTTTGGTTAAGTCATTTACTGCAATCGTTCTTTTTTATACTGGTGCATCGCATTCATACATATCAAGGGGATTTGTGGACAAGTTTAAGTTGCCCACCTTAGCCCTTAGGTCACCCATGTTAGTAACCTCGCCAGGAGCAGAGTATATGGCTAGCCTATGGTGTGATCGGTTACCATTAAGGATTGGTAACTACGTGTTTCCGTCAGACCTAATAGTATTGGAATCACAAGGTCTGGATGTGATATTAGGCATGGATTGGTTATCGAAGTATGGAGGGAACATTGACTGCGCCAGTAAGTCGATTTTGCTTACCACCCCAGAAGGAACAAGGATAAAGTATGTATCCCGGCATGTGCCAAGGGGACTCAAGTGAATTCCTTATCAGGAATTGTACAGGAGGAAGTACCAGTGGTGAAGGATTTCCCGGATGTGTTTACAGAAGAGTTGCCAGGCATGCCACCTGTTGAGGATATAGACCTTAGAGTCACCCGCCAGGAGGGGCCGGGTTACTCATATGGTCATTGCCAGAAGCCCGGCGCCAAGCTTGAAAACGGTGGGCCAAAGATGGGTTAAGACCCGGATATGGTTTAAGGCCCGTAGTTACAATCATTATCATAGTAGAACTTGTAGTGCAAGGCAAGGATAGCTGAGAGTCCGAGCCGGACACTCTTATGAGCCGGCCGGGACTCTGAGAGCTGCTGGGCGTCAGCCTCCCTATATAAAGGGACGACCCGGCAGCGGTTTAGGGAGGGGGAACAATCTGATCGAGAGCCAGGCATAGCGGTTTAGCTCCCTGGTTATCGAAACCCTAATCAATACCACCTCAAACTGGACGTAGGCTTTTACCTTCACCGTAAGGGGCCGAACCAGTATAAACCCTCGTGTTCCTTGTCCCGCTTAACCCCTTCAAGCTTCCTAGTTGCAATGGCTCCATGACTAAGTCCTAGCTCGAGGACATCTGCCGTGACAATTCCACGACAGTTGGCGCCCACCGTGGGGCCAGCGCACGGTGGATTTGAGTTCTTGAAGGGCAGCTTCGAAGGGCTCAAGGGATACGCTGTGGGCCGGATGACCAAGAGTCGTCGCGGCAAGCTCTACATCGACGATGCAAACTGGGGCCCCGACGCCGGCTCAATTGAGTATGGGTACCGGGTCCCCTTCGGCGGAATTCATGTTTTCATTGGCAAGATTGGTGAGTCGGGCCCTGAGCCGGATCTCTGCGCCGATCTCATCGAGACGGCTCAGCGTGCACGACCCGCCCGGGCCCGGCCTGCCTTAAGGCATGCTTTTGTGGGGTGTATCCATGGAGGACTCTCTGATCGATCTGGATCTGGTGATGAGACGGCCGCCGGCTCTGATGGTGAGTCGGCCACCGATGAGTCAAACTCGTTGTATCAACTTCAAGATGGCAGGCTCATGGGTTGTTCCGATGGTGACAGTATTCCGGACCTATTTGAGCCGCCAAGCCGGGTTGGAATCTTTATGGCCGGTGCGCAGCCTGTTCAGAACCCCGCTGCTGGAGCGGGAAACCCGGTGCCTTCTCCGGCTCAGGTGCTGATGGATCTTACGGACAAGATGACGGCCCTGTTAATCGCCACGGTTGACCCGACGGATCAAGCTCAGCATGATGCGGAGGTGGCACAGTTAAAGTTGGATCTAGTGAAAGCTAAGGAGGATCTGGCGGCGGAAGGGATCAGGATGGCTGCGGAGAGGGCGGCTCTCGATGCCCAAACTCAGTTGATCTAGGCGCAGTCCTTCCGGCTCACGATGGATCAGAACGTGTCCAATGAGGTCATGAGAAGGAGGCATCAAATGGCCCAATCTCGACTCCCTCCGGTTTACGATCCACGCAACCTCTTCAACACGCCAGGTGCAGGGTCTAGTAACCCGCCAGGGGTCATAGTGCCCGGGTCTGGAACCCCTATTCAGCCAATAGTGATGGGGCCTCCCCAGGTGCCCCTGCCCCGCCTCAGTACGTGCCAATACCCCCGGGTCATTATAATAACCCGCTGGAGAACATGGTCGCCGCGGCAGCACGGCTGGCGGCTCTCCCAGTCGACGGCGACTCTCCGACGGCTATTGAAACCCGCCGGGTCAGGGAACTCCTTCAGACAGCACTGGCGCAGCAAGAGGCGTACTCCTACAGCCGGGACAGGATCCACTCGACCCCTCGGCCAGGCCGGAGCCCGAGTTACAGCAGACACATGGTCTCAGCGACCGGCTCAAGTAACGTCCGACGCCATGACCCGCCCCCTGGCCATGACCCGGTTCATAACGGAGCTTTTCACGCAGCAGAACAGGACAGAGCGCGGCAGGAGGCGGAGCAGGTGCCTCAGTTGACGGCTTACCAGACTCCCCCGGCTTATCCGATGACTTCCGCCGACGTGGGTATCCCTACTAGGACTGGGGGTGTCCCTTGTTTACTGCCAGCTATCCGCAATGAACGTCTACCCAAGGACTTCAAAGGTCCTAGGAAGGTGCCTAATTACACAGCAGACTTACAACCCGCAGCCTGGATCGAGAGTTATGAGATGGCTATGGAGCTGCTGGAGGTCAGTGAGGCGGCCATGGCTAAGTACTTCACCATGATGTTAGATGGGACTGCCCGCACTTGGTTGAAAGGGCTACCACCGAATTCCATTGGGTCTTGGGCTGAGCTGAAAGCCCGGTTCATCCAAAACTTCAAGGATACCTGTAGGCAATCTATGTCAATTGTGGATTTGACTAACTGCAAGCAGCAGGAGGGTGAGTCTACAACACATTGGGTTCGCCGGGTTAAGGAGATAATACATTCCTTGGATAAGATGGACGCCAGCTCTGCAGTCTTAATGTTGGAGCAGAATTGTCGTTTTGTGCCCCTGAAGATGAAACTCGGGCGGCTTAAGCGCGACTGCAATGATATGGGTACGCTGATGGCGGCTCTTGTCAAGTACGCCGATTCTGATGGTACCAAGGACCCCGCTTCAGACGATGAAAGGACAGGGAAGGGAAAGAAGAACGGCAATGGCAAGGGTCCTCAGCATAACCCGGGGAACCAAGGAGGAGGCAAGCGCAAGGCCGACGGCAGCTTAGAGTTTGTGGCCAACGCCGGCTCACAAGGGAATAACCAGCGACGTAAGGGGAGGCCCCCTCCCCGAGGCGGCGGGCCAGGCCCGACGCTGGAGCAACTGCTGAATGAGCCTTGTCCAAGGCATGGCTCTAGAGAGAAGCCAGCAACTCATCTATGGAAGGATTGTGCAATCATGAAGGCCTTTAAGAATTACAATGGCCCGGGCGGCGGCTCAGGCGCCGGCGGCTTTCATGGCCCGGGCGGCGGCTCAAATTCTAATCCTCAGAACGGTCAAGGGGGCTTTAATCAGCAGTCTGGCCAGGGTCATCAATAGCAGCAGGGGGGTTATCAGACCAATCCAAAGCAGCTTAGCGGTGGACAGTATCATGTGTTTACCACCAGTCTGTGTAAGCGAGATCAGAAGCTTCATAAGAGGGCCGTGAATGCTGTTGAGCCGGCGGTTCCACGCTACTTGCGGTGGTCTGAGCAGCCTATAGTGTGGAGTAGAGAGGATCACCCTCCCCGAGTGGATAACCCGAGCCACTTGGCCTTAGTGGTGGCTCCTCAAGTGGGAGGATATAAGTTCACTAAGGTGCTCATGGATGGAGGCAGCAGCATCAACATCCTCTATTACGAGACTTTTCGCCGTATGGGGTTGGTTGATAAGAACCTCAGCCAGTCAAACACTATCTTCCATGGTGTGGTACCTGGTAAGTCGGCTTATCCAGTCGGCAAGATCGAGTTGGAAGTGGCCTCTGGAGATGAGAACAACTACAGGATGGAAAAATTGACCTTTGAGGTGGTCAAGATAAGAAGTCCGTACCATGCTATATTTGGGCGGCCGGCTTACGCCAAGTTCATGGCACGGCCGTGTTATGTTTACTTACAGCTCAAGATGCTGGGTCATAATGGGACCATTACGGTTCACGGCAGCCGGAAGGTGGCCTTGGAATGTGAGGAAGGCGATGCAGCTTATGCAGAATCTGTTTGTGCAACAGAGGAGTTGAAGTTTTACAAAGACAATGTTGACCCAACAGATATGACCTCTCTGAAAAAGCCGACTACGGAGCATGAGCCGGCAATGAAATTTAAGTCGGCTGATGAGACTAAACTTGTTGATTTCATTCCAGGAGATTCATCTCAGCAGTTTAGCGTCAGTGCCAACCTGGATCCAAAATAGGAAAGCGCGCTCATCGGGTTCATCCGTGAGAATAGGGACATCTTCGCATGGAAACCTTCTGACATGCCGGGTGTACCTAGAGAACTCGCTGAGCACACTCTCAATGTTGATCCGAAATTTAAGCCGGTCAGGCAGTTCCTTCGGCGGTTCAATGAGGAGAGGCGGAAAGCAATTGGTGAAGAGGTGGCCCGGCTCTTGGCGGCCGGGTTTATTGTTGAAGTCTTTCACCCAGAGTGGTTAGCTAACCCGGTGCTCGTGCTCAAGAAGAATGGCACTTGGCAGATGTGTGTGGATTATACGGACTTAAACAAGGCGTGTCCAGCTGATCCTTTTGCCCTCCCCCGTATTGATCAAATTATTGATGCTACGGCAGGTTGTGCGCGCTTAAGTTTCTTGGATGCTTATTCCGGATATCATCAGATTAAAATGGTAGTTAAGGACCAGGAGAAGACGGTGTTCATCACTCCCTTTGGAGCCTTCTGCTATGTGTCTATGCCCTTTGGACTCAAGTGTGCACAGGCGACTTACCAGCGTTGTGTACAGAACTGTCTTCATAAACAGATTGGGCACAATGTTCACGCTTATGTGGACGATATTGTGGTTAAGTCCATAAAAGAGGAAACCCTGATAGATGATTTAAGGGAAACCTTTGATAATCTCCGGGTCTACAAGATGATGCTTAACCCGGCCAAGTGTGTTTTTGGTGTTCCTGCAGGCAAACTTTTGGGTTTCTTGGTTTCTGACAGAGGCATTCAAGCTAACCCGGAGAGGATCAAAGCCATCACTTCCCTAGCTAAGCCGGCGTGTATAAATGATGTTCAGCGCTTGGCGGGTCGCATCGCTGCTTTAAGCCGGTTTATAAGCCGTTTGGGTGAGAAGGCCATGCCATTATATCAGTTGATGAAGAAAACTGATAACTTTGTCTGGAATGATGCAGCTAATACTGCCTTTGAGGATTTGAAGAAGCAGCTGGCAGAGCCTCCAGTCCTTGCTGCTCCGGTTGATAAGGAGCCCGTATTGTTATATGTGGCGGCGAACACACGAGCCGTCAGTGTGGCCATGGTAGTGGAGCGCAAGGAGGAGGGTAAGGAGCATCCGGTTCAGCGGCCGGTTTATTATGTCAGCGAAGTGCTCATTGAGTCCAAGCAGCGGTATTCGCATTGGCAGAAGCTTGTTTATGGTGTGTTCATGGCGAGCCGAAAACTTAAGCATTATTTTCAGGGTCATCCCATCACTGTGGTCAGTTCTGCCCCTCTTGGTGATATCATTCAAAACAGAGAGGCCACAGGGAGAGTGGCTAAGTGGGCCATAGAGCTTGGACCTCATGGTCTCAAGTACGTGCCACGCACTGCTGTTAAATCTCAGGCCTTGGTGGATTTCATCAATGACTGGACAGAGTCACAAGTGCCCGAGCAGAAGCCGGATAACACATATTGGACTATTCACTTTGATGGGTCCAGGCAGTTGGAGGGCTCGGGGGCTGGACTCGTTTTGGCTTCCCCTAAAGGTGATAAGTTCCATTATGTGCTACAATTGATGTTTCCTTGTACCAACAACGCAGCTGAGTATGAGGCCTTGCTCCATGGTCTTCGGATGGCTAAGGAGATGAGCTTGAGCCGGGTAAGGTGTTTCGGTGACTCAGACTTAGTGGCTCAACAAGTATCAGGCAAGTGGGACTCTAAGGACCCTCTTATGGCGGCTTATCGCCGCGAAGTTGATGCCATTGCTGGGCATTTTCAATGCTACCAAGTAGAGCACATTGATCGCAGGAAGAACAAGGCAGCTGATGCCCTAAGCTGGCTGGGCTCTCAGCGAAAGCCGGTGCCGCCTAATACTTTCCTGGATGTCCTGTATAACCCTTCTGTTAAGTTGCCTACAGAGGAAGACTTAGCTATCCCTGACCCGGAGGCACGACTGGTGGCGGCTCTCCATATCATACCGGACTGGACAATGCCCTATCTGGCTTACATGACCCGGGGCGAGTTGCCTGAGGATGAAACTTTGGCCAGACAAATCACCCAGCGAGTTAAGTCAATGATTGTTATCAATGGCGAGTTGCATCACCGCAGTGTTTCGGGAGCATTTCAGCGTTGTGCTTCCCCTGAGGAAGGTCAAGAGATCTTGCGTGAGATTCATGAAGGGCATTGTGGCCATCACGCCGGCTCAAAGTCTCTTGTGGCCAAGGCTTTTCATCATGGTTTTTATTGGTTGACGGCTCATGCTGATGCAGAGGACTTGGTCAGTAAGTGTGATGGTTGCCAAAGGTTCTCGCGACGGGCTCATGTACCGGCTCAAGAGCTGAGGATGATCCCAATTACTTGGCCCTTTGCGGTCTGGGGGCTTGATATGGTTGGGCCTTTCAAAAGGTCCAAGGATAAGAAGACCCACCTTTTGGTGGCAGTTGACAAGTTTACCAAGTGGGTTGAAGCGGAGCCAGTTAGCAAGTGTGATGCAGCCACGGCGGTTCAGTTTATGAAAAAGGTGATCTTTCGCTTTGGTTTTCCACACAGCATTATAACTGACAATGGCACAAATTTATCCAAAGGCGCCATGGAGGAGTTTTTTCAACGAGAGCATATCCGACTTGATGTCTCGTCGGTGGCTCATCCTCAATCCAATGGTCAAGCTGAGAGAGCTAATCAGGAGATTCTGAAGGGTATCAAGCCCCGGCTTTTGGTCCCTTTGCAACGGATGCCGGGTTGTTGGGTGGAGGAGTTACCCTCCGTGTTATGGAGCATCAATACTACTCCTAACAGGTCTACGGGATTCACCCCTTTCTTCATGGTTTATGGAGCAGAAGCAGTCCTCCCCGGTGACATTCGTCATGACTCGCCTCGAGTGGCGGCTTATGTTGAGACGAATAATGAACAGGCGCGCCAAGATGCTCTTGACTTGTTGGACGAATAGCGTGATGTGGCAGCAGCCCGTTCAGCAATTTACCAACAAGACCTGCGTCGTTATCATAGCCGCCGGGTTAAATCCCGGGTCTTCCAGGAAGGCGATCTCGTGCTCCGGCTCATCCAGGATCAAACAGATGCGCACAAGTTATCCCCGCCTTGGGAAGGACCCTTTGTGGTCAGCAAGAATTTGCACAACGGGTCATATTACCTCATTGACATTCGGGAGCACAAAGATTCACGTAAGTTGGAGGAAGAGACCCGTCGACCGTGGAACATAGCTCAGCTTCGGCCTTACTACACTTGAGCTACCGGCTCTCATGATGTACATATTTCTCTAAGCCATGTATATATTATGATAAGCAATAAAGCAGGACCTCTGTCCTTTTTCCTCCTCCAAATGTGCACGTGTTGTTTTCATTGTAGGATTACATGATAGCTTGACGGAGGATCCGGCTTATGATCATATTTGAATCTAGCCGTAAGCAATAAGGTCACTTGGGGGCTTCCTGTTCAAACATAGGTCGTATTCGAACCAAAGAGAACATAGCTGTCGATACCCATTTGATTGGCAAAGTGCTGAGCTCATTGAGGAGTTTTCTTTGATCATATTTGAATCTTAGTTTAACCCCTTTGAGAACCGACGTGGATCGTATTCGAATCAGCGTCGTTAAACAATTCTTAACATCACTTGGGGGCTTCCTGTTCAAACATGGGTTGTATTCGAACCAAAGAGAACATGGCTATCGGTACCCTCTTGATTGGCATCGCCACACCCACTGGGGGCTATATGATCGCATTCGAATCCTAGCATAACCCCTTTGGGCCGGGTCTCTGGTCGTATTCGAACCGGAAGCCCTAAGTTCTTCTTCTTTATAGCAAGTCTCTTCTGATTATTTCAAAGTGTGTACAGCCGGGTCTCCCTTTGCCGGCTTAAAACTTGACTAAACAGTGTTAGTTGAACATAATGGGTGTCATTAAGACAGGTACACCGGAGTTGAGGTACCAACCTTATTACCCGGGTTATCTAAACCGGAAGTATGCGTGCAGGCCGCTAGGTGTGTTAGTACGGCTGTATTAAGGGCGTAGCTGAGGGTCAATCTTTTTTGATTCATATCCGGGTTATATATCTAAAACCTATGATTCTCAGCGCGGTAAGCCGCCTAGAGACTTGTGATTTGTCCTTTTATGCAGGATAGTTAAAGGCAACTATTTGAGACTAGGGAGAATGAATGACCCGGAGCAATATCAAAAGAGACAACTTCAATAGACTTCAGCATTTAATACGTGCACGATGGCACGGCAAAGATAAAAGTGTTGGACCTACTCTATCACAAGACTCATCGAGTCCAAGGAGTGGAGCATTGTTTTGTAAGCCGTCTGCAGAAGTTAAGATGCTTGCTGGGTTGAAGTCTCCGGCTCATCTCTTTCTTCTCCTCCGACTGTTCCCAAGGTCTGGAAAGTCGACGACTTCCAGTCGATGCCGCTCAGCGCTTCGAATTGGGCTTCCTCGTCAATTAACTCGGCCGGGTCAATCTCCGGGGCGAAGGTGTGCTGACGAGCCGGCGGGATTAAACTCAGGGCTTCATAGTGAGGGGTCGGGATCCTCTGATTTTCCGCATTGTAACCCGGCTGGTACTTGGTCAGATCCGTGTCGTTTCCAATAAGAGTTGCCACCAGGCGCACGATCTTCACGCAGGCGGCGAAGTCTTTTTGGTCGAAAGTCGTGCCGTCTTCCTTCAGACTTGGATAGCCGAGGGCGATGTCGGCCGGGTCTAACTCGGGGAGGAAAGCCTTGGCCCGGCTCAGCGCGGCGATTGCTCCGGCTCTTGCAGAGGCCCGTCGCAGCTCTTGGATACGTTGAGGCAGAACGGCGAGCCGGCGAAGAACCTCCGCCAGGTGAGTCGGCACCTCGTTGGATAAGGCCACCACAGCTAAGGCACGCTGTGACCCGGTGTAGAGTTGCTCCACCAGGGTGTACACGGCCTTTAGCTTGGTTACCACACTCTGGTTGAGGATGGCACTTCTGGAACCTGTTTCATAGAACAGGATAAGCCGCCGACAAGGGTGAGTTATGAGGCATCAAAATTTTAAACTGGACGAAAGCCAGCGGATGACTTACCGAAGATTGCAGCAACCATCTGAGACACTTGGCGCTTTAAGCCGGAGAGTTCGGCCGTCTTTTCTGACAGGGCCCTCTCCGCCTGATCAGCCCGGTTCACCAATGCGGCCTTCTCTTCGGCCCACGCCTTCCGCTCAGCGTCGAACTCCGTCTTCAGCTTCTCTTGAGCAGCGATGCTGGACACAAATTTGGCATTTGCCTTCCGGGTCTCCATCTCTTGCATCTTCAGCCGGTTCTTGAGATCAGCAAGGTCAGCCTCTAGCTTCTTGCCAGCAGCCTGCATAAATTTCCGGATTATGGCATGAACAGTTACTATATAAATTTCAAGTCCCAAGCGTTTTCCAAGCAAAGACACTTGGCACTTGGGGGCTAATGCATATTGAACGTTTCTATCTACAAATGGCTGGTTCAATTGGGTAAGCCGGAACCTAAGTCTACAACATATTCAATCATAAGTCGTCGACTTGGGGGCTAGCATGGTAAAGGTAACTATGCAGTAAGTAAGAGGACAGCAGAATGATACCTCAGATTTCTGCTGAATCTGGTTCACCATGGCAACCTCTGCGTCCCAGCTCTTGTGCACTTGGCTGATGTAGCCAGAGACGAGCTCTCCAATGCTCAGGTTGGCGTAGTCGGAGAGTTCCAGGTTCACCCGGTGGGGCTGTAGCAACTCCCCCTTGGCGGAGCACTTGGCCAGTGCGGTAGGTCTCCCCGGCTCAACAAATTCCGTTCGGGTGATTACCACGTCCGGATCATTTGCTGGTTGAGCCGAGACGGAGGCCTCCGGGTTAGCGGAAGCTTCTGCAGCTGCCTTGTTGGTTGGAGCGGCGGCTTCGGGAGCGGAGGCAGCTGGCGGTTCTTGATCTGCTGCCTCCGGCTCAGGCAACTCCGGCTCTTCGATTGGCTTGGCCTTCTTCGCCCTCTTGGTGAGCTTGGCTTGGGCACTGAAAGGACAGAAACGTTAAGCACAAAAGGGTAAGTAAAGACAAGTATAGCATGAGATGGTTATCATTACCCGGGCGCGGTCTTGAAAGCCGGAAGACTCGACTGCATAGAGTCGCCCGAAGAGGGGGAGGTCTCCTGATAATTTGAGTCAGAAGAATTGAGTGGCTGACGTATGACACGCGCCAACGGATGAAAAGGGTACAAGTGGGAAATAACCTCAGTTCGGCGCTTCCTCGATGCGTCAGTAACCCGGAGGAGAGGTCGGTGTCCTTGTTGGTCCGCGTGTGACGCCGGCTCTCATGAACCTGTCGCTTCAAAATAAATTGAGGATCTTGATAAGCTAAAGGATGTGAAAAGCTTACTTTCCGGGTTACCCTTCGGACTTTCAGCCTTGGCAAGGGCTCCGAGTCGGAGGAATGTGACATTACCTCTTCAACCACCGGGTTGTTGGCTCCGATGTCATTGTGTTGATGAACAAGTGTTGCTAAGGCGGACAAGAAATAAACAATAAACACAACAAAGAGCTTACAGGTTCAGGGGTTACCTCTGACTCGGAGCTGTCGCTTAATTGCATCAGCTCCGAAGCAGTTGGCCTACTCCCCTTCTTGCGGGGAGCGGCTTTGTTGGCGGCTTTCTTCGCCTTTCTGGCCTTCTTGGCCGCTTCGTGGTCATATTTGACCCGCCAGAACTTGTCATCAGCCTGGAAAAAATACAATGGTGATTTCTTAGAGATTCAGATGAAGGTTGTTTGTAGACAAAGGTAAAATGTTTAAATCAGTGGCTTACCGCTGGGGCTGGGCTGGTCTTGCAGAAGGGGGCTAACCCGGTCCTCCCGCAATCTGCCAGGCTCTCGTTCAAGAGAGCCTTGGTCATCTCCTCGGCAACATATTCAGGAAGATCATTGCGGCTGTGTCTCTGGGGGTCATCCTTTCGGCCCGTGTACTCACACATTAAGCCGGGGCGGCTCAATGGGATCACCCGCCACGAGATCCAGACCCGGACCAGATCAATTCCGTTCAGACCATTGCCCAGGAGAGCCTTGATCTTGTTGATGGTGGGGAGCAGGGGTTGGCGCTCCGCTTGAGTCAGCTTGTTTGATAGTGGGTGAGTCGGCTCCAGACGCGAGGGGCGAAAGCCGGGCAACGGACTCTCATCAGCCGGTGACGTGTCTTGACAGTAAAACCACATCAGATTCCAGTCCTTGGGGTGGCTGGGCGGCTCTGCGTAAGGGAAAAGGCAGTCCCTACGCCGCTGGATGGAGATACCGCCTAGCTCCAAACTCGGCCCATTGGCACACTCGTTCTGGCGGTTTAAACAGAAAAGCTCTCTGAAGAGCAGCAGACTGGGTTCTTCTCCAAGGTAAACCTCGCAGAACACTTGGAAGTTGCAGATATTGGGTACTGAGTTGGGTCCAATGTCCTGAGGTCGCAGATCGAAGAAATTCAGAACGTCTCTGAAAAACTTTGAGCCGGGCGGTGCGAAGCCCCGGCTCATGTGATCCGCAAAAATGACCACCTCCCCGTCCTTTGGCTGTGGTCTCTCCTCTGATGGGTCGGGGGCACGGTAGGACATGACGTCCTTCTTGGGCAGATAGCAAGACTTGACAAAATCTGCTAACGTCTCGTTGGTGACATTGGACCTCACCCAGTTGCAAGTGATGGAGGCTTTAGGAGCTTTGGGAGGCATGGTGACTGTTGGAAGCCTATGATACAGGGAAAAATGTCCGGTTTAATAATGAGCTGGAGGAGACTTACAAGTCAAGGTTTAAGGTGGCGGCTTATGAAGGGGACTAATGACATATATCTAAGTGCGCCAGGTTATTTAAGCCGCCCAAGGTGTTGAGAGTAACTCGATTGTCTACGGCCTTATCACAGAAGAGCCGGAAAAATTCTATGGCGCATGGTCTCCTTTGAGTCGGAAGGTTCTACGGCGCGTGGTTTCTTTAAGCCGGAATTGTAAACTGCCTTGACTCAACAAGTGCAGTTTTTTACTAAGTGTGGTGAAAACAGGTTTCACACAAGGCAGTAAATATTTTGGATCAGAATGGTCGGGTAAAAGGAAAAGTTTCTAGACCTAGAAACAGACGCGAGGAAGTTCTTGAGCTCGAACAAGGCTCTTATGCAGTAAAAAGAGGGCTATTTATATGTGAAATGGGTCTTAAACATCTACCGCAGTGATTCTATACAGAGCTAAGATCAAAAAAGGGCAGTAAAAACCAAATCTACCAAGGGCCGCAACGAACTACGAAGAACAGAGGATGAACTACGGAACCCTAATGTGGATCTGCCCAATGGAGTATCGAGGACTTAATGGTGCTGAAGAGATGCGGGGATGGCCGCCGTTTGTCTGGACCGAGTCAGGGTGATGCTGCGGCCAAGGTTGATGAAGACCGGGGGCGCGGCGGCGGCGGCAGAGTTCGAGCTCGAGCAGAGGAACAGTGGCGCGAGGAGGAAGAAGCGTGGCTGAAGGCCCGTCGGGCTGGCCTATTTATAAGGCGAGCTCATAAGTGGGCGCGAGAATCAAGGAGACCACGGCGTGGTTATCTCCCCAGGAAACGCCTCGATTTTCGGGATGACAGTAAAGGTAAAGATCCGTTGCGGATCTGGCGGGGTAAAAAATGGACTTAATGGAGGATGACGTCATGGCGGATTATCCGGAGTCCAGAGGATGACGTCACGCCGGGTTATGGCCTTCACACAATTATAAGCCGGAGGTTTTCTGTCGAAGGAATGGAAGATTGACATGAGCCGGCTCAAATCAATCTGGGGCCTAATGTTGAGGATATAGACCTTAGAGTCACCCGCCAGGAGGGGCCGGGTTACTCATATGGTCATTGCCAGAAGCCCGGCGCCAAGCTTGAAAACGGTGGGCCAAAGATGGGTTTAAGACCCGGATATGGTTTAAGGCCCGTAGTTACAATCATTATCATAGTAGAACTTGTAGTGCAAGGCAAGGATAGCTGAGAGTCCGAGCCGGACACTCTTATGAGCCGGCTGGGACTCTGAGAGCTGCTGGGCGTCAGCCTCCCTATATAAAGGGACGACCCGGCAGCGGTTTAGGGAGGGGGAACAATCTGATCGAGAGCCAGGCATAGCGGTTTAGCTCCCTGGTTATCGAAACCCTAATCAATAGCACCTCAAACTGGACGTAGGCTTTTACCTTCACCGTAAGGGGCCGAACCAGTATAAACCCTCGTGTTCCTTGTCCCGCTTAACCCCTTCAAGCTTCCTAGTTGCAATGGCTCCACGACTAAGTCCTAGCTCGAGGACATCTGCCGTGACAATTCCACGACACCACCGGATAGAGACATTGAGTTTTTGATCGAGCTTTTGCCAGGCACCGGGCCAATATCTAAGAAACCGTACAGGATGCCCGCTAAGGATTTAGAGGAAATTAAGAAGCAGATTAAGGAGCTACTGGATAAAGGCTATATTCGCCCAAGCTCGTCACCTTGGGTATCACCAGTGTTCTAGTGGAGAAGAAGGATGGATCGTTGAGGATGGTTGTTGATTATCTTGGATTGAATGCGGTGACGATCAAGAACAAGTACCCACTGCCGATGATCAATGATTTGTTTGACCAGCTGCAAGGACCTAGAGTGTTTTCCAAGATCGATCTGCGATCAGGGTACCACCAGCTGAAGATTCGAGAGCAGGATATACCTAAGACAGCTTTTACCACAAGGTACAGGCTATATGAGTATACCGTTATGTCATTTGGTCTGACTAATGCACCTGCCTATTTTATGAACATGATGAACAATGTGTTTATGGAGTTTTTGGATAAGTTCGTGGTGGTGTTCATTGATGATATTCTGGTCTACTCGAAGAATGAAGAGGAGCATAAGGAGCATTTGCGTTTGGTACTTGGGAAACTCAGAGAACATCAGTTATATGCCAAGTTCAGCAAGTGTGAGTTTTGGTTGAAGGAAGTTCGATTCCTCGGACATGTTATATCCGGAGAAGGAATAGCAGTAGACCCTACCAAGGTTGTCACTATGACAAATTGGGAAGCACCCACGTCGGTTGGAGAGATCCAGAGTTTTCATGGACTCGCAGGATACTACCGGAGGTTCATTGAGAATTTCTCGAAGATTGCCAAGCCCATGACGGAGTTGTTAAAGAAGGACACCAAGTTCAAATGTACTGAGGAATGTGAGGCCGGTTTTCAGGAGTTGATGAAACGTCTAGTTGCAGCTCCAGTGTTGATTCTTCCAGATCAACGCAAGGATTACCAGGTGTATTGCGACGCTTCTCGTCGAGGACTTGGAGCAGTACTTATGCAGGAGGGAAGAGTTGTCTCATATGCCTCACAACAGCTTAAATCCCATGAGTTGAATTATGCTACCCATGATTTGGAGTTAGCAGCAGTAGTGCATGCGTTGAAGACATGGAGACATTTTCTCATCGGAAACCATTGTGAGGTGTACACGGATCACAAGAGTTTGAAGTATATCTTCACACAGAAGGAGTTGAATCTCAGGCAGAGGAGATGGTTGGAGCTTATTAAGGATTATGATATGAAGTTGCATTATCATCCCGGAAAGGCTAACGTAGTAGCTGATGCGTTGAGCCGCAAGAGTCATGTCAACACACTCATGACCGGAGGATTACCCAAGGAGTTAGCAGAGGATCTTCGTGAGCTATGTTTGGAAATAGTTCCGAGAGGTTATGCAGCAACATTGGAGATTCAGTCTACTTTGATGGATAAGATCCAAGAAGCTCAGAAGACAGACAAGGAGATTGCCGAGATAAAGGAAAGGATGAGCAAAGGAAAGGCTCAAGGATTTCGTGAAGATGATCACGATACCTTATGGTTTGAGGACCGCGTCTATGTGCCTAATGACCCCGAGATCAGAAAGTTGATTCTGCAGGAGGCCCATGATTCGTCGTATTCGATTCACCCAGGAAATACCAAGATGTATCTGGATTTGAAGGATAGTTTCTGGTGGACTGGAATGAAGAAGGATATTGCGGAGTATGTAGCAGTTTGTGATGTATGTCAGAGAGTGAAGGCAGAACATCAGAAGCCAGCTGGATTGTTACAGCCATTGCCGATACCCGAATGGAAGTGGGATAAACTAGGCATGGACTTTATCACGGGATTTCCCATGACTCGTTCAGGCTATGACTCGATGTGGGTTGTAGTCGATCGTTTGACGAAGGTAGCTCATTTCATCCCAGTGAAGACCACTTACACCAGTGCTAAGTTGGCAAAGATATACATGATCAGGATCGTATGTCTACATGGAGTTCCGAGGACCATTGTATCAGATAGAGGAACCCAGTTTACCTCAAAGTTTTGGAATCAGTTGCATGAGACTTTGGGAACCAGGCTAGAGTTCAGTACAACTTTTCACCCGCAGACAGATGGACAGACTGAGAGAGCCAATCAGATTCTGGAGGACATGTTGAGAGCTTGTGCGCTAGACTATGGATCTAGTTGGGACGACAATTTGCCATATGCAGAGTTCTCTTACAACAACAGCTATCAAGCCAGTTTGAAGATGGCCCCTTTCGAAGCTTTGTACGGAAGGAGGTGCAGGACACCGTTGTTGTGGGATGAAGTTGGAGACCGTCAATTGTTTGGACCAGATTTGATTAAAGAGTATGAAGAGAAGGTTAAGCTGATACATGATAGACTCAAGGTAGCCAAGTCCAGGCAGAAGAGCTATGCAGATTCTAAATGCAAGGAGACAGTTTACGAAGTCGAAGATAGAGTGTATCTTCGTGTGACCCCACTTCGAGGAGTGAAGCGTTTGGAGTTAAGGAAAAGTTAGAACCACGTTTTGTGGGACCATACAAGGTTTTGGAACGTATGGGAGAAGTTGCTTACAAGTTGGAATTGCCCGAAGGATTGTGAGGAGTTCACGATGTGTTCCATGTTTCTCAGTTGAAGAAGTGCTAAGCAGAGATGGCTGATATTCCTCTAAGAGATACAGTGCCACTGGAAGCGATTCAGTTGGATAGCGATTTGACCTACAAGGAGAAACCAGTGAGGATTCTCGAGTTTGCCAGCCGAGTCACACGCAGTAAGGTTATCAAGTTCTACAAAGTTCAGTGGAGCCACCATACCAAGGATGAAGCCACCTGGGAACGAGAGGAAGACCTACGCAAGGATCACCCTCACCTATTTTCTAGCCAACCCGAATCTCGAGGGCGAGATTCATCTTAAGGGGGGTAGGTTTGTAACATCCCAAAATTTCAATTTGGAATGTTATACATTAGATCATCATTGCATATCATATTTTATTGCATTTTGGCTTGATCCTAGAAATTCTACGCAACTCAAGGACCCACGGAGAGAGTTGGGGATTTCGTTATTTTCATATTTGAGTTTTCTCAAATTTTGAAAAGAGGATCGTTTGATTTTAATTTTTTTCTCTTTGAATATTTATTTTATGAAAATAAAAGAGAGGGGATAAAATGGCTTCCCCAAAATAAATAAATATTGGAGATTTAATATTAAAATCAAATAAGAATTAGGAAAAATATGCGTTTTTCAAAATTGTATTAGAGGCCCAAATAAATGTTCACCTTGTCCGCTATATTTTTAGAGGACGGGTCAATTTTATTTTAGAATTTTTGGAGTCCTTTTAGTATTTCTTTTCTTTGTTTCTTCTGCGCGGTATTATTAAGAAAAAAGAGTCAACCGACCTAGCCGGGCCGTGCCCGACTAGGACTCACCCGGCCGGCCTTTATAACCAGCACTCTGACCCCGCAGCCCACCAGCCGTTGAAGAGGTAGACTAGCAGATGTAGTGGGTTGTAGGTGGTACTGTCTATCCAGAGTAGAGAGTTAATGCTTCAGAAAGACTGTGTCTCGAATCTCCGACCATGGATGTATTCGAGTCTTGTGGGGAAAAGTGCGCAAACCTCTGCAGAGTGTATAAACTAATCATGGTTAGCCGTGTCCCCGGTTATGGACATCTTGAGTATCTGGTTCTTGGATTATCATGTTGATCTCATCACTCTTAATATAATTTGATTGGGTTTAATGATGATGCTTAATTGGGATTGAGTTGGAGGAACCTTCTCAATGTTTAACAACCACCATGATAGTTAAATAAAATTTATTCCTTTGTTGTAGGGAAAAATTGGCTTTATGCAAAACTATAACCATAGAGCTTACCACCAGCCAAATATGCATGTAGTGATAGCAATCATTCTGTTCATTGCTCTATGTGTTACATTGCCAGCATATTCCATGTGCTGACCCGTTTCGGGCTGCAACATTCATGTTGCAGACTTTTCAGACGACGAGTAAGGAGCCATAGGTCATTGTCTTTCACTCAGTGATGCCGTTGGAGTTGATGGACTCACTTTATCTTCCAAGCCTTCCGCTGTTATCAATTTTAGATGGCCTTAAGCCATATTTATTGTAATAAGCTCTCTTTTGAGACATTTGATATAATAAGTGTGTGATTGCTACTCTGTTATAAATCCTCAAGTACTGTGCGTGTCAGCATTACCGACCCAGGGATGACACTGATGCACAGAGATCAGACTGTTTGAGGTATGGTCGCTACACCGACTTTCGAAGGCCTACAAGGTTCACGATGGAGAGCTCTACAAGAAAAGCGCTACCGGAGTCCTTCAAAGATGTATCTCTGAGGAAGAGGGGCGGCAGCTCCTGGTTGAAATTCATGCCGGTCTTGGCGGTCACCACGCCGCAGCTCGGGCCCTTGTTAGCAAGGCCTTCCATACAGGTTTTTATTGGCCGACAGCCCGAGCAGATGCACAGGACCCTGTCCAACGTTGCGTCGGATGCCAACTCTTCGCCAAACAAAGTCATATGCCCCCCACAGCTCTACAAACAATCCCCATCACTTGGCCTTTCGCGGTCTGGGGGCTCGATATGGTCGGACCCCTTAAAGGAGGAAGCTATAAGAAAAAGTATCTGCTGGTCATGGTGGATAAATTCACTAAGTGGATAGAGGCCAAACCAGTTAAAACGGCTGAGGTCGGGCCACTGATAGAAGTCATATCCGATGTTGTGCACCGTTATGGTATTCCACACAGCATCATCACCGATAACGGCCCAATTTCACAGCCGATGAGGTGAAAACGTGGTGCGCTAATCTGGGCATTAAGCTCGATTACGCCTCTGTCTATCACCCACAAACAAACGGTCAAGTCAAACGAGCCAATGGCCTTATGATGAGCGGCATCAAGCCTAGACTAGTGCGGTCTTTGAAAGAATTAGACAAGCACTGGGTTGAGGAGCTCGACTCCGTACTCTGGGGGCTGCGGACCACGCCCAATCGCACTACCGGATATACACCTTTCTTCATGGTGTACGGCGCAGAGGCTGTGTTACCCTGCGACATTATTCATGACTCACCTCGAGTGCGCATGTACGAAGAGAGAGAGGCCGAGCTTGATCGGCAGGACAGCTTAGATGCCCTGGAGAAGGAGCGCGCTGTTGTGAAAGCCTGTTCCACATTTTATCAACATCAGGCTCGCAGGTATCAAAGCAGAGAAGTGCCGGCCAAGACTTATAATGTTGGCGAACTTGTTCTACGCTTGCCGGAGAAGAAAAAGGACAAACTCAAGCCCAAGTGGGAGGGTCCCTTCATCATTGACGAAGTTCTCACCGGAGGAGCGTACTGCCTGCGTGACATGTCAGACAATCGCCTAGTGCCGCACCCCTGGAACGCGGCCAGACTCCAAAGATTCTATGCCTAGCGCCGAACTCTTTGTTCGTCTCCTTCTCCCTATTGTTTTCATTACTTTTTCCTCTCTTTTCGCTTCTTCCTTTTTTAGCTTTAAAGCTTTTCGTACGGCTAAACCGTGCACCTGTGGCATACACATCCTCAAATATGTACGTCAGTTATACCTGGGGGCTTCTTTGACAGAAGCTTATTACTGTTATTTTTGAAGCATCAAGCTCATCACATATGCGCGTTTTCCCCATATGTACCTTTTCTTCTCCATTATATGCATCGATATGACTTAAGTTTTGGCCAAGCTGGGTTGCTTGGCTCCTGTGCTTATGCCCTACGTTCCCGTTAGTTCGGCTAGGGCATAAAGGGAGCACCTCTGCAATTGTTACTGCCGGGTCATCCGGATGTGTACCTCAGACTGGGTGAAGCCGAAAGCTAGTGTTCTCAAGGGAATATTCGGTCCGAGAACTAAAGATGTCTTTACATTCATTAAAATATGAACCCCCAGATGTTTAATATATTGCGATTTTTTCAATCACAGTTATGACACGCACATTAACGCATGTACACCCAGGGAAAGGAACCCTTAACGGAACTATTCTCTCTGGAAGATGTTTCTTACAATTATAATGTAATATAACATAACTAGCCGGATACAACTTTTCTGTTCAAGCAACTATGACCCCTACGCCTGGTTTCCATGCATACCCCGGTCTATTTTACCGCTTAGGTATTCGGAAACACTCCGCACCTTCGGGTACAGAGGTCAAAGCGAAAAGGTCTGCCATGACAATCGTTTTACAATTCAGCTAGAGTTACATATGTCAAGGAAAGTACATAGTCATTTGGACTCAAAAATTTCCTCCTCTACACCGTCCAGCAGGCTGTCTAACTTACAATCCTGCTGGGAATACTTGGTGGCTACTGCTACTTGGTCATATACCAAATTAACGGGAACTTCTTTCCCATCTGACCCTAGAGGTCCGACCCGGGCCATATGATTCGGATCAAGCTTGGTGTACCCTATTTTTACCATGGCCCAGGCTTCTCGTGCACCTTCCCGGCAGGCCGATATCTTCCATAATCGGAAGCGCAGCCGCGCTCCCTTCAATAGCTCTATAAGCTCCTCCATCCTTCCTGGAGGGGAGGAGGATGGCCATAAAGCCTTGGGAACACTTCGCATCGCCTGCCGAGCTTGCTCGTGCATTTGCGACAGCTCTTGAAGCAGATCGCCCGAGAATCCGGACATCTCCTCTTCGGGACGACCGGTCAGCACACCTGCAGACATAACTCTGTCAGTCCCCTTTATCTTTGAATTACTCGAAGGTAACTTCGATCACATACTGAATATGCCGCCTCACAGCCTCTTATTTTCCTTCACGGAATCAGCCAGCTGGGCCCGTGCATCTTTCAGTTCTTCGCCCAGCTGGGTGTGGGCATCCTGCAGCTTGTTTTTCTCATCTCTGACTTGTGTCAGCACACGATCGCCCGCGGCCAGCAGTCTTTTTG
This sequence comes from Aegilops tauschii subsp. strangulata, assembly GCF_002575655.3. Lineage (NCBI taxonomy): Eukaryota > Viridiplantae > Streptophyta > Magnoliopsida > Poales > Poaceae > Aegilops > Aegilops tauschii. Next base: position 332,924,261 of record NC_053041.3, read on the forward strand.
CTTCTCGTTCTTCCGCTTGGGCGGCTTTCAGTTGCTCCTTTAGTTGATCTGACGATCTTGCCATAAGATGAGCAACAGTGTTAGCATTGCTGGTATATAATTATGTTTTCTCGATGTGGGGGAACATTACCAGGTGATGCCTTTTTGGATTTCTCCAGTTTGGCGGTAGCAGCAGTTAGCTGGGTCTGACACTTTTCTAGTTCCTGAGAGAACAGATTGTTTTTCTCCGACAACACCTGGTTATGCAATGATCCTTAAATTAGCTGTACCAACTACTTCAAGTCTCAAGGGCTACTGGTATATAATTATCAGTTTTGTACTATAAAACTTACCCGTATATCTTTTACATGTTGGTTTGTGGCTCTGGCAAGCCCGTCTCGAGCAGCCTGGATATATGCATCAGCCGAGCTGAAGGCATTGAAAGCCTCGTTCATAAAGCTGGGGTCGCATGGCTCTCCGGCGCCGATGACCCATGGCGCTCTCCACTTCCGAGTTTGTGACAGATACATCATCCGAATCCTTGGACGCAGGACAATCTGGCGTCACTCCCGTATCAGCCCCCGCCTTTACGGTGGGATCTGGATCTCGGCTGTGGGGAGTATGACCGGCCGGAGCCCTGTACATAGTCCGGTGAACTCTTTTCCTGATACAAGACAAACGAAAAAGTCACAGTTGGATGCGACAACCAACGGGCATATTCACAAATCAATACCCCTTCGATGAAGGCTCAGCCGTGTCTTCATTTGCCTTCCTCTTTGAAGGCTTGCCCGGCATAGGGGCCACTCTCTTTGGAGTGGCCTCCTGGGTAGCATGGCGCGCCGAGCGCCTCCCCTTGTGGGCACAGACAGTGCGGTGGGTGAGGCAGAACGAGGGAACTCTTTCGGAGGAGATGTCTCCTGATTACTTACATGCGAGGCAGGGAGAAGACCGGGATAATCGATGGTGATGGCCACTTACGGCCGTCATAGCTCGCCTGGTAAAACACCCCGTCCTCGAGCACCATGAATATATCCGTATCCTCTTCGAATCCGGGGTCAAGGTCCCGATTGTGGCCCTTTGGTTGTGGGGCGGGGCTGTAAAGCCCCTCGGAGATCTTTCGCCGGTGCTGTTATAAATGGACGGATAAATATTCATCGAAAGCGGTTCAGGGAGTGGAGTGAGTAGAGTAGAGGAGTTGGGACTTACCCAGCTAGGAGGATTGTACATGGAAAATCCATCTCTGCGCTTGATACGAAGAAATTCCTCTTCCTCCCCTTTGAACAGTTTGACCAATATTTTGGCCAGAGCGGTGGGGGTGTCCGGACCCTTCCGACTGCAGCGGGAGGCGTCATCCTCCCCATTATAGTGCCACATGGGAAGACCTCTGTATTGGAGTGGCTGAACCCCTCGTACTATGGAAGTCGCCATTACCTCGACTATTGATAATCCGGACTGGGCGAGCGTCCTTATCTTGCTCATGAGTTGACGAACTTCCGCACTATCTTCCTCCTCGAGGCTCCGAGGGCACCAGCTGTGGCATTTCTTCAAGGGAATGCTTGTGAACTCGGGAAGACCCCTCCGAACTGGGTCAGGAAGTACGATGTCCTCAATATAGAACCATTCGGAAGGCCACTCTTCGGATGCCTTCTTTGGTGTGCCGGACAGGTATCCGGTCCCGGCGATGAGCCATATTTCGGCTCCGCCCACTTCAAATATTAATCCCTCGTGGTTGCGCAGGACAAGGCAGAATAGCTTTCTCCACAATTCAAAATGGGCCTCAGAACCCAAGAATAGCTCGCAAAAAGTGACGTAAGTCGCGATATGCAGGATGGAGGCGGGAGTGAAGTTGTGGAGTTGGAGGCCATAATACTCCAGGAGCCCTTGGAGGAATGGATGGATTGGAAATCCAACGCCTCTTAGCAAATAGGGGACGAAGCACACTCGTTCGCCCCCGGATGGATTGGGGAAACTCTCCGCCTGGGCCCCGTCATTGAAGGAGGTCAACCCTGCCCGAACAGGGACCAGATTCATGCAGGGAAGAAATCCCTGTGTTTGCAGCTTCACCAGCTGACTGTGGGATACGGAACATCTCTCCCAATTGCCTTTTTCGGGGCCGCGGGCATTGGAGGAAGAGCTGGGAGCGCTAGCCATGTTGGAGTGGTTTTTCCTGGCAAGCTCTAAGGATTTTTCGGCATGGTGCTGAATGGATCTGAGATCCAATCTCTTTAAATAGACGCTCTTTCTTACATGGACGGGGTGTTAAGTGCAAAAGTACCCTGACCTCTCGCATTCGCTCGACACGTGGAACCTGAAGTTGTTGATACACAGAAGCCGAGGGGTACGACATTAAATGGAAGGGCGAATACATCTCTTTGAAGTCATCGGAGGAGGAACCCGCCTTGCAATGCCGAAGACAATCTGCGCGCCGGACACCTCGTCATTGAAGCCTGGTTCGGGGGGCTACTGAGGGAGTCCTGCACTAAGGGGTCCTCGGGCATCCGGCCTGTTAGCCATGGGCCGGATTGATGGGCTGTGAAGATACAAAGACCGAAGACTCTACCCGTGTCCAGATGGGACTCTCCTTTGCATGGAAGGCAAGCTTGGCGTCCAAATATGAAGATTCCTTTTTCTGTAATTGACCTTATGTAACCCTAGATCCCTCCGGTGTCTATATAAACCGGAGGGCTAGGTCCGTAGAGGCCAATCATCATAATCATAGTCACACAGGCTAGACTTCTAGGGTTTTATCCATTACGATCTCGTGGTAGATCAACTCTTGTAATACTCATATTCATCAAGATCAATCAAGCAGGCAGTAGGGTATTACCTCCATAGAGAGGGCCCGAACCTGGGTAAACATTGTGTCCCCTGTCTCTTGTTACCATCGACCTTAGACGCACAGTTCGGGACCCCCTACCCGAGATCCGTCGGTTTTGACACCGACAATGGTATCCTCCTCTGAATGTTCGAGTGGCTTGACTTGGCACATGTTCATGCATGTAGTTGAATCAAAACCAACATAGCCTCTATGATATTTATGTTCATGGTGTTCATATCCTACTCATGCTAGTGTCCAATGTTACTTATGCATAATCCATGTTTATGACAATTGTTGCTCTCTAGCTGGCCGCTTCTCAATCTAATTGCTAGCCTTCGCCTGTACTAAGTGGGAATTCTGCTTGTACATCAAAAACCTTGAACCCAAAGTTATTCCAGATGAGTCCACCATACCTAACTATATGCGGTATTACCCTGTCATCCTAAGTAAATTTGCATGTGCCACCTCTAAAAACTTCAAATAAATATCCTTTTTGTGTGCCTGGATCGTTCATGGAACGACAGGAGGTGGTCGGTATCTTCCATGCTAAGCGGGTTATTCTCAGAGTGTTTATTCAATCGCCATCGCACGAGAAAAGGGCGGTAATAGGGATGCCCAGTCCCAAACTGCAAACTGGAAAAGAGTTAATCTCTTAAATAATCAAACAAAAACTCCCAGTGGAGTCAAAACCTTTACTTTTATCGCTTGGGAACCGCCACTAGCGTCCTTAGCATGGAAGATATTGATAACTAATGGTCGTGAAGTAAATGAGAAGGGTGCATGTCTCAAAATATCATTTATCTCTGTTTTAAAAACTTGAGGTCTGGCACCTCTGGAAATCACTGCTTCTCTCTGCGAAGGGACTATCTATTTACTTTTATGTTGTGTCATCACCTTCTAAAACAAGCGCCAGAACCTGACAGCACAACTGTCATGACTTATGCATTGTGTGTAGCTAATGTTGGGTGCATCATGACTGGATCTTTTCTGCCATGAATTACAATGTTTAGTCACTACTTGAACTTTGGAGGTGCTCTGCATTTATGTTTTGCGGTCTCAGAAAGGGCTAGCGAGATACCACTATTGTCATATTATATCATGGTTCTTTTGACAACGTGTTACCGTTTGAGATACCTTATTATTGCTCGCTAGCTGATTATGTCATTGATATGAGTTAATATAATCTTGAAAAGTTATTGTCAGCATGGTTAGTTATAATGTTGGCTGAAAACCTGGGTGTTGTTTAAGCTTATTTTTGCAAACAAGAGCAAAAGTGTTCGTAAAAGTTTTTCTTTTTCACTTTCAGTTTATCAACTGAATTGCTTGAGGGCAAGCAAAGGTTTAATCTTGGGGGAGTTGATACGTCTCCAACGTATCTACTTTTCCTAATGCTTTTCCTCTTGTTTTGGACTCTAATTTGCATGATTTGAATGAAACTAACCCTGGACTGACGCTATTTTCAGTAGAACTACCATGGTGTTGTTTTTGTGGAGAAATAAAAGTTCTCAAAATGGAACGAAACTTTGTGAGGAATTTTTATATAATAAATAAGAATTTCTTGAGCCAAGACTTACCGGAGAGGGGCCCCTAGGTGGGCACAACCCACCAGGGCGCGCGCCCCTTTACTGGCGTGCCCAGGTGGGTTGTCCCCACCTCATGGCCCGCTGACCCTAAAACCGATGCTATAAAATCCTATTTTCCAGAGAGAAAAATGAGGGAGAAAGAATTATCACGATCCACAAGACGGAGCCGCCGTCACCTCCATGGAGTCTGTTTGGGGCTCCGGAGAGGGGGATCTTTGTTCTTCGTAATCACCAACCCTTCTCCATCGCCAATTCCATGATGCTCCCCACCGGGAGTGAGTAATTCCTTCATAGGCTCGCTGGTCGGTGAGGAGTTGGATGAGATTCATCATGTAATCGAGTTTGTTTTGTTAGGGCTTGATCCCTAGTATCCACTATCTTCTAAGATTGATGTTGCTATGACCTTGCCATGCTTAATGCTTGTCACTTTGGGCCCGGGTGCCATGAACTCAGATCTAAACCGTTTATGTTATCATAATTATATCCATGTTCTAGATCCGATCTTGCAAGTTATAGTCACCTACTACGTGTTATGATCCGATAACCCCGGAGTGACAGAAACCGGGACTTCTTTCGGTGATGACCGTAGTTTCAGGAGTTCATGTATTCACTATGTGTTAATGCTTTGTTCCATTTCTCTATTAAAATGAGGCCTTAATATCCCTTAGTTTCCAATATGGACCCCGCTGCCATGGGAGGGTAGGACAAAAGATGTCATGCAAATTATTTCCATAAGCACGTATGACTATTTACGGAATACATGCCTACATTATATTGACGAACTGGAGCTAGTGTTGTATCGCCCTAGGTTATAACTGTCTCATGATGAATATCATCCAACGATTCATCGATCCAATGCCTACGAATTTATCTTATATTGTTCTTGCTAAGTTACTACTGCTATCATCACTATTACACTTGCTACAAAATTACTGCTATCACTGTTACCGTTATTGTTGCTGTTGTCACTACTATCAAAACTATCATACTACTTTACTACTGATCACCTTGGTGCAGATAATTAATCTCCAGGTGTGGTTGAATTGACAACTCAGCTGCTAACACCTTCAAATATTCTTTGGCTCCCCTTGTGTCGAATCTATAAATTTGGGTTGAATACTCTACCCTCGAAAACTGTTGCGATCCCCTATACTTGTGGGTTATCAGCCGTAAAATTCCAATAGACCCCTAAGAAAGGGATGGATCAGAAATCCTAAGCCTCGCAAAAGGAATGGAACAAAGCACACCCTCTCCTCCTTATTGGAGTTACGGAAATTTTCAGCCAGCACGTTGTTGCCAATTGAGGCCAATCCCGCTCGTACAGAAACTAGATCTGCGAGGGGGAGATATCCCTGCGTCTGGAGTTGACTCAACTGAAGATAAGGCACTGAGCAGGTCTGCCAATCACCCTCTTGAGGGCCATGGGGGCATGAAGAAGAGTCTAGGGCGCTGGCGATGTTCTGAAGCTTTTTCGTGGCTAATCTTGGCGTTTTTCTGCATGATGTGGATGGCACTTGGGGGATCCGACCTCTTTATATAGGCGTCGTCCCTGTGTGGCTGGGTGTTTTCTTTTTGATAGAGAATATGAACCGTTCGCATTCATCCGGCGTGTGGAAATTGAGGCGACAGGGAAGGAGTCATAAAAGCGGAATGAGGAAGCCAGGGCCAAACTATTATTTTGCCCAATATATAGTGAAGAACCAACCTTGCAAAAGCCGAAGACATAAGTCGAATACTACATGCACCATCGATATATAGTAGTCTTCCTTGGTGTCTCTCGAACAAACACGTTCTCTCGATGTCGACTCCTCTCACGCACACACGCCTTCTCTTCCCTCTCTACGGGCATCTTCTCTCTCGGACCCTGTTGTCTACTACGCAACATAATTCTTGTAGACTCGTGTTGGGCCTCCAAGCGTAGAGTTTTGTAGGACAGTAGCAAATTTCCCTCATGTGGATGACCTAAGGTTTATCAATCCGTGGGAGGTGCCGGATGAAGATGGTCTCTCTCAAACAACCCTGCAGCCAAATACAAGAAATCTCTTGTGTCCCCAACACACCGAATACAATGGCAAATTCTATAGGTGCACTAGTTCGGCGAAGAGATGGTGATAAAAGTATAATATTGATGGTAGAAATACATTTTTATAATCTTAATAAATAAAAATAGCAAGGTAGCAATTGATAAAATAGAGCAAAAACGGTATTGCAATGCTTGAAAATGAGGCCTAGGGTCTGTACTTTCACTAGTGCAATCTCTCAACAATGCTAATATAATTGGATCACATAACCATCCCTCAATGTGCAATGGAGAATCACTCCAAAGTTCCTAGCTAGCGGAGAACATAAGAAGTAATCGTTTGTAGGGTATGAAACCACCTCGAAGCCATTCTTTCCGGTTGATCTATCCAAGAGTTCATACTAAAATAACACCAAATAATTTCAGATTCATAATACTCAATCCAACACAAAGAACCTCAAAGAGTGCCCAAGATTTCTACCGGAGAAACAAAGACAAGAACGTGCATCAACCCCTATGCATAGATTACCCCAATGTCACCTCGGGAATCCGCAAGTTGAGTGCCAAAACATATATCAAGTGAATCAATACGATACCCCATTGTCACCACGAGTATTCATATGCAAGACATATGTCAAGTGCTCTCAAATCCATAAAAGTATTCAATCCGATAAAATGAAATCTGAAAGGGAAAACTCAATTAAACACAACAAGATAGAGAGGGGAAAACACCATATGATCTGACTATATTAACAAAGCCCGCGATACATCAAGATCGTGACATCTCAAGAACACGAGAGAGAGAGAGAGAGAGAGAGAGAGAGATATTAAACACATAGCTACTTGTACAAACCCTCAGCCCCGAGGGTGGACTACTCCCTCCTCATCATGGTGGCCGTCGGGATGATGAAGATGGCCACCGGTGATGATTCCTCCCTCCGGCAGGGTGCCGGAACAGGGTCTAGATTGGTTTCTCGGGGCTGCAGAGCCTTGCAGCGGCGGAACTTCTGATCTAGGGTTGCCTCGAGGGTTTTTGTAATATTTGAATATTTATAACACGAAGAGGGGGCACGGGAGGCCACCGAGGTGGGCACAACCCACCCGGGCGCGCCTGGGCCGCCAGGCGCGCCCTGGTGGGTTGTGCCCCCCTCGGGGCACTCGCCAAGGTGCTGCTCTGGCCCATTGGATGTCTTCTGGTCCATAAAAAATCCACAAAAAGTTTCGTGGTGTTTGGAATCAGTTTTTTATTGATTTCCTGCGATGTAAAAAACAAGCAAAAAACAGCAACTGGCACTTGGCACTGGGTCAACAGGTTAGTCCCAAAAATGATATAAAGTCGCTATAAAATGATTGTAAAACATCCAAAAATGATAATATAACAACATGAATACTTCATAAATTATAGATACATTAGAGACATATCAGCATCCCCAAGCTTAATTCCTACTCGTCCTCGAGTAGGTAAGTGATAAAAGAAATAATTTATGAAGTGTGAATGCTAGCAAAGTGCACAAGTTTGATCAATGACAATTTCAATCACTTTTCCTAGCATCGTAATAAAAATTCTTTCTTATAAAACTTCTCATGTTAAAGTAGCAACCAATTCACATGTTAAGGTTCAAACAATGAATTCTCTTGAAACTCAACAATCTATGTTCTCAGTTACCAAGCAATTGCAATTCAACTTATTCAATAGAGTCTAAGTAAGACCTCCACATACTCAACCATCATATAGTCTTCTATGATTGCTAACACTCACCGCATACACATGAGCAAAACGTTTCAATCGGACATATAGAAAGATAGGGGCTTATAATTTCGCCTCCCAACGTATTCACCTCAAGGTTGATGTCAACAATAATAACTCATGCTACCCATATCCAACTGGATGTATGTGCCGAGGTCTTTCCTCACCACACGATGCTTGCCAAAAGAGAAAAATAAAAAGGAATAGAGAGAAAAACTTTGAATCTTGCATGAAAGTAAATACAGAAAAGTAGAAGGTAGGCCCTTCGCAGAGGGAAGCAGAGGTTGCCATGCGCTTTTTGTTTGTATGCTCAATCCCTTAGTGCAAAAGAACTTCACGTTATATTGCCCCTTATGATAGCAACCTTTATTATGCAGTCTGTCGCTTTTATTCTTTGCCATCACAAGTTCGTACAATTCTCAATTTTCTCTTACACTAAATGATCTAACACTTTTAGAAGCAATTTGTATTGCCTTATTGCACCGATGACAACTTACTTGAAGGATCTTACTCAATCCTTAGGTAGGTATGATGGAATCTTGAAAATTAGATTTGGGTTTAAAGGTTTTTAGATGCACAAGTAGTATCTCTACTTGGTGCGGAATTTTTGGCTAGCAAAGATGGGGGGAAAGCACCACATTTTGAAGGATCTATAACAATATAACTTCTATGTGAATATGAACAAACATAAATCATTACGTTGTCTTCATTGTCCAACGTCAGCAATTTTGGCATATAATATTTTGATGGGGGCTCACAATCACAAAAGATTTCCAAGATAGTATATTTGCATGTGAAAGTTCTCTTCCTTATAGTAATCATTCATGAATTGCTTGTATGACCAATATTGTGATTGTCAAGCTTCAAAAGATTTCACTTTCTAAACCCAATGTGAAGCTACCACTAGGAATGATATGAACATATAATTTCAGCTTCATTATATTCAATTTATTCAACAATTTACTCATAGGATATAAGTTAAGCACAAGAGTAACTGACAAACTACTCCAAAAAGATAAAAGTGAAGATCATGCGAGTAGTTTAGTAAATGGGTAGCTAATTGAGGACTCTCTATTATTTAAAACTTTCATATCTAAGTATTTTATTTAAACAGAAAGCAAAACAAAACAAAATGACATTCAAAGAATGGCACACATCATGTGAAGAAGCAAAAACTTAGGCTCAACCGATACTAACCGATAATTGTTGATGAAGAAAGGTGGGATGCCTACCGGGGCATCCCCAAGCTTAGATGCTTGAGACTTCTTGAAATACTAACTTTGGATGCCTTGGGCATCCCCAAGCTTGAGCTCTTGTGTCTCCTTAATTCCTCTTATATCACGGTTTCCCTAAATCTTAAAAACTTCATCCACACAAAACTCAACAAGAACTCGTGAGATAAGTTAGTATAAACCAATGCAAAAACCTTAGCATTCTCTACTGTGGCAAATCACTAAAATTATTATTCAACATTGCATACCAAATGCCTCTGCATATTCAATACTCCTATCCTCAAATAGAATTATTAAATAGGCAAACATATGCAAACATAACAGCAATCTGCCAAAACAGTACAGTCTGTAAAGAATGCAAGAGTATCAATACTTCTTTAACTCCAAAAATTATGAAAATTTACCACACTGTAGAAAATTTATCAGAGCTTCTTGTGCAATTATTTTCAACATTTTATAACATTCTGAATTTTTTGGGGAAATTTTGCAATACCGATAAACTCTCTGTTTTCAAACAGCAACATGTAGACTTGCAAAATAAACACGACAAAGGCTATACTTGACATTTTTATTGAAGTAAAAGATGCAAAACATTATTCTAAATAACAGAAAGCTAATCCTAACAAAATAAAATGACGCTCCAAGTACAAGTCATATCATGTGACGAATGAAAATATAGCTTCAAGTGAGGTTACCGATAATATTGGAGACGAAAGAGGGGATGCCTTCCGGGGCATCCCCAAGCTTAGTTGCTTGGATCTTCCTTGGATATTAACTTGGGGTGCCTTGGGCATCCCCAAGCTTAGGGTCTTCTCACTCCTTATTCTCCTCATATCGACATCTCACCCAAAGCTTGAAAACTTCAATCGCACAAAACCTAACGGAACTTCGTGAGATAGGTTAGTATGATAAAGAGCAAACCATTTCACTTTGGTACTGTCAGCGACAAGATTCATAATTGTTTACACACAATGCCTACTGTACCATATCATTTCCACAATTTGTATTGAGCAATATAAGCCATAGAAACTAGAAAACAAGCAAACTATGCATTGAAAACAAAATCTATCAAAAACAGAACAGTCTGTAGTAATCTGTACTCTAACCATACTTCTCCTACTCTAAAAATTCTGAAAAATTAGGACAACGTAGGAAATTTGTATATCTATCTTCTGTAAAAAATTCATAATTTTTCACGTACCAGAAAAATATAGGAATTTCGGCACTAGACGCAAAAGTTTCCGTTTTTGCACAGAATCAAGTCAACTATCATCCACACTATCCCAAAGGTGCTGGTTTTTCTTCTGTTCTACTTAATTGGGTCCCAGGTAAACAGTTCATGTGCAAATGTGGAGTCAGACAAGGTGATCCCCTATCTCCTCTCATCTTTGTACTAGCAGCAGATATCCTACGGACAATGTTGAATGAGGCTAAAAGAAGTGATCCGATCTCAGCAACATTGATTCACCAGTTCAGCCAAGATTATCCCATTATTCAATATGGTGATGATACCATTTTGATAGCAAATGCAGATGCTACCCAACTTCAGAACATCAAGAACTTGTTGCTTCACTTTGCTGCATATACTGTCCTCAAAGTTAACTACTCTAAGTCCACAATGATCTCCATCAATACTCCTGAACACAAGATGCAGGCTCTCTCAAACCTTTTGGGATGTTAGATAGGAACTTTGCCACTTCAGTACCTAGGCCATCCACTCAATCTCAGCAAACCAAGGGTTGAAGATTTCATGCCTCTGCTAAAAAGAGTAGAGAACAGACTGCTGAATTGCTCAACTTTGTTATCTACTGGAGACAAGCTCACCCTCATTAAGTCAGTCTTCTCCAGTCTGCCCATTTACTTTATGTGCTCCCAACAGATTCCTATTAAAGTGGTGAATCAACTCCACAGTTATTTCAGAAACTGTTTTTGGAGGAAATATGGCTCTCAGGACAGAGGATCAGTACTGATTGCTTGGAACACTGCTTGCCAACCCTAGGCTAATGGGGGACTAGGTATTCTAAACATTGAGGTGCACAACAAGGCATTGCTATTGAAACAAGTGCACAAATTCCTCAATAAAGAGAATATACCATGGGTGAATATCATTTGGGAATCATATTATCAAACCTCCTTGCCTGGAGAGAGAATGGTGGGTTCCTTTTGGTGGAGAACTATGCTCAAACTTCTGCCCCTCTACAAAGCATTTGCTGTTTCTTCTGCTCATTCTGGCAACACAACACTTTTCTGGTCAGATTGCTGGTGGGATCAACCTCTCCAAAATAAATTCCCTGAGCTTAGTTCCTTCAGAAACAACAACACTGCTTCCCTTCAGCAAATTCTGAACACAGAAGATTTGGCAACTCATTTTAACACACCTTTATCACGGCAAGCATTTCTTCAGTTCAATACTGTATAATAATGCTTACAAGAAAGAAGTGAGATGCAAGGAAATGATAGATGGTCAATTATTGGATACTCTAGAGGATACTCATCCATTCAGATGTATGCTCACATGTTGGGACCAAGTAAAGTACAATCTCTGTTCCAGGATATTTGGAAATCAGCTTGCCGACTTAGACACCAGATTTTCTTTTGGCTGCTCTTACATGATAGAGTCAACTCCAGGAATTTGCTTCACAGAAAATCAATGGTCCTAGACAGCTACAACTGTGCACTCTGTGCGGACAGTACTGAGGAAACCAACCTGCACTTATTCTGGGACTGTCCTTTTAGCTTGCTTTGTTGGGATAAGATCATCCCAAATAGGAAAAGAGGCATCTCGGTTATTGATGATATCCAATTGGCTCTTCAACATCTGCCCCAAAGCATAGCCCTAGAGATAGTTATCATGGGATGTTGGGGTATCTCGTCGGTCAGGAACGAAAAAATCTTCAGACATGCTAACTCTCATGTCGAAGGATGGAGCTACTATGTTCAAGAAGGGCTCAAAGCAGTGCAAATCAGAGCAAAACAAGCCAAAGCGCAAAGGATCGGGACTTGGATAGAACTGCACTATTAATTTACATGTTTCATAAAACTGGTATTGGTTGAAGTTAGGCATGTTTTAGATATAATTTATGTAAATATTTATTATTAATGAAAATGTCGTAGAACAATTGTTCTACGGTCAGTTCTTCAAAAAAATACTATCCCAAAGGCTTTACTTGGCACTTTATTGAAACAAAAGCAATAAAACATGATTACTACAGTAGCTTAATAATGCGAACACATAAAATAGTAGGTAAAAGTGTTGGGTTGTCTCCCAAAAAGCGCTTTTCTTTAAGCCTTTTAGCTAGGCATGATGATTTAAATGATACTCGCATAAAAGAGAAGAACTGAAACACAAAGAGAGCATCATGAAGCACATGACTAGCACATTTAAGTCTAACCCACTTCCTATGCATAGGGATTTTGTGAGCAAACAACTTATGGGAACAAGAATCAACTAGCATAGGAAGGCAAAACAAGCATAACTTCAAAACTTTCAACACATAGAGATGAAACTTGATATTATTGCAACTCCTACAAGCATAAGTTCCTCCCTCATAATAATTTTCAGTAGCATCATGAAGAAATTCAACAATATAACCATCACGTAAGGCATTCTTTTCATGACACAAAAGCATAGAAAACTTCTTACTCTCCACATAAGAAAATTTCTTCTCATCAATAGTAGTGGGAGCAAACTCAACAAAATAACTATCATGAGAGTGAAAATTAAAATCATGATGACAAGTTTCATGGTTATCATTATTCTTTATAGCATACATGTCATCGCCATAATCATCATAGATAGAAACTTTGTTATCATAGTCAATTGAATCCTCATCCAAAATGGTGGATTCATCACTAAATAAAGTCACGGCCTCTCCAAATCCACTTTCATCATTATAATCATCATAAATAGGAGGCATGCAATCATTATAAAAAATTTGCACATCAAATCTTGGGGGACTAAGAATATTATCTTCATCAAACATAGCATCTCCATTCTTATGGCTTTGCATATCATTAACATCATGGATATTCAAAGAATTCATACTAACAACATTGCAATCATGCTCATCATTTATGCCAAACATTCTATTGAATTCTTCTTTTATCAATTGAGAACAATTTTCCTTTCCATCATTTTCACGAAATACATTATAAAGATGAACAATATGATGCAACCACAATTACATTTTTTTGTAGTTTTCTTTTACAAACCAAACTAGTGATAAAACAAGAAACTAAAAGATTCAATTTCAAGATCTAAAGATATACCTTAAAGCACATACCTCCCCGGCAACGGCACCAGAAAAGAGCTTCGTTAACGGGATGTGAGTGCCGCTTACCTAACCTCCCTGGCAACGGTGCCAGAAATGAGCTTGATGTCTACTATGCAACTTTATTCTTGTAGACTCGTGTTGGGCCTCCAAGCGCAGAGTTTTGTAGGACAGTAGAAATTATCCCTCAAGTGGATGACCTAAGGTGTATCAATCCGTGGGAGGTGTAGGATGAAGAGATGGTGATAAAAGTGTAATATTGATGTTAGAAATATATTTTTATAATCTTAATAAATAAAAACAGCAAGGGTCATATATTCCAATGCTTGAAAATGAGGCCTAGGGTCTGTACTTTCGCTGGTGCAATCTCTCCACAATGCTAATATAATTCGATCATATATCCATCCCTCAACGTGCGATTAAGAATCACTCCAAAGTTCCTATCTAGCGGAGAACATAAGCAGAAATCGTTTGTAGGGTACGAAACCACCTCGAAGCCATTCTTTCTGGTCGATCTATCCAAGAGTCATACTAAAATAACACCAAATAATTTCAGATTCATAATACTCAATCCAACACAAAGAACTTCAAAGAGTGCCCCAAGATTTCTACCGGAGAAACAAAGACAAGAACGTGCATCAACCCCTATGCATAGATTACCCCAATGTCACCTCGGGAATCCGCGAGTTGAGTGCCAAAACATATATCAAGTGAATCAATACGATACCCCATTGTCACCACGAGTATTCATATGCAAGACATATATCAAGTGCTCTCAAATCCATAAGTATTCAATCCGATAAAATGAAATCTGAAAGGGAAAACTCAATTAAACACAACAAGATAGAGAGGGGAAAACACCATATGATCTGACTATATTAACAAAGCCTGCGATACATCAAGATCGTGACATCTCAAGAACACGAGAGAGAGAGAGAGAGAGAGAGAGAGAGAGATGATGGCCATCGGGATGATGAAGATGGCCACCGGTGATGATTCCTCCCTCCGGCAGGGTGCCGGAACAGGGTCTAGATTGGTTTCTCATGGCTACAGAGCCTTGCAGCGGCGGAACTTCTAATCTAGGGTTACCCCAAGGGTTTTTGGAATATTTGACTATTTATAGGGCGAAGAGGGGGTACGGGAGGACACCGAGGTGGGCACAACCCACCTGGGCGCGCCTTGGTGGGTTGTGCCCCCCTCGGGGCACCTCCCAGGTGCTGCTCTGGCCCATTGAATGTCTTCTAGTCCATAAAAAATCCACAAAAAGTTTCGCGATGTTTGGACTCTGTTTGATATCGATTTCCTGCGATGTAAAAAACAAGCAAAAAACATCAATTGGCACTGGGCACTAGGTCAATAGGTTAGTCCCAAAAATGATATAAAGTTGCTATAAAATGATTGTAAAACATCCAAGAATGATAATATAACAGCATGAATACTTCATAAATTATAGATACGTTGGAGACATATCACACCCCCCCCCTCATTGGCGGCCTCTGCCATACACATCACCTCTCTACGATGAAGCCACACACACTTAAATTACTTTCGCCACCAAAGACTCCGTTTCACACACACACAGAGATACACACACAGAGAGAGAGATACACACACACTAAGACTCCATCTCACACACACATGCTCTAGGCGGAGCATTAGTTCCTACCACCCTTCGTCCAACCTTACCCGTATGATAAAGACTCACCTTAATTTACTTGTATAACATGGAAAAATTCCACTTTACTTTAGTACTCCCTCCGTCTGAAAAAACTTGTCCTCAAAATAGATAAAAAGGGATGTATCTAGAACTAATATACGTCTAGATACATCCCCTTTTATTCATTTTGATGACAAGTATTTCCGGACGAAGGGAGTAGTTAGCAAGCTTCTCATAATTATATAACGCAAATCATGAGCAGGAAGTGACATTTTTTTTACACAACCACATTAACATGGCCACGTAAATCACTAGCTAAAGTGTAATACCATTATACTTATATCCTGATGCAAAAGGTTGAGTACATGTCCGAAGAGTAGAGTCGCACACACGCACTCTGTCTCTCAGAATCTCACACACATACCAGTTACGTGACGCCCCCTAAGCAGACCAGTATGTTACAATTTGTGCACCTGCAGGTACACGTGATGGTGCGCATTTATTTAAGCCGGACGGCGAACCCAAACAGTAGCTGCATTCATACCCTCCCGCCGCCTCTTCTCTGGTCGCCGTCGCCCGATAGCCATGGCCCGGCCGAAGGTAACGACATACGCCATACTCCCACCGGAGCGGCGCTTTAATATGGAAGCGGCATGAATCCCGGATCGCAGCCCCCTGCCTCCAAAGTCCGGACTAGCCGGAGCCGGACAAGGAGGCGTTGGAGGCGGAGCAGCACGCGGAGCCGGAGGAGGAGAATGACGACGCGGAGCTGGAATAGGAGAACGACAATGCGGGCAAAGCGGAGCCGGAGGAGGACGATGATTTCCATTATACACCGACTTAAAGGGCTTTGAGTTTCATGCCACATTTATTTCATACAGATAAGAGAAAGGAAATTTTAGTGGCATGCATGCATCTTTTTGTGCTAGCACTCCTATATAAGGGTTGACCGGTCGCTTCCCGCGGACGTGCGTGGGCGGTGGAAGAGGAAGGAGAAGGGAAGCGGGCTGTGGAGTACGCCAGTTGCAGCACGAGCTCCAAAGAACGTTCGTGCCAATCAATGCATAGTTGTACAGTATAGTGCAGCGGAGTATGAATTGCCTTTAGGTTGCATGTGGATGACATGGCTGCAACATGCAGGCTGCGGTTCGACAGCCTACCGCTCCTCTTCGCACAGTTTGGTCACGCAAGATTTGCATGCACGCATGTCACGCACGTACTTGTCGAAGGCGTGCTCGAAAAAGGGCGACCAGCTCCGCTAGTCCGCGTTGGTCCATGCGCCCGGAAAACAACTAATCCGAGTCACTGTAAATGTCGTGTGTGCTTTAATTCTGGGCTAGTGGATGGATGTGAACATGTCGTACAACGAACCGCTCGCCAGCTCCCTAATCTCTATCTCTACTCTTATAATAATAATAATCTATCTATCTATCTGTATCTCTCTTCTACTCTCTTATAAAAAACAGAGTTGGTGATGATGGTGTGCCTGCCATCCTGCAATATTGGCCTTCTAATTTATATCTGACGGATAGGAAGGAAACTATGGCAATTTTCAAAAATATACCCACACCCCTCTCCACATTTGCAAATAAGGCCTTCCCTCGTTCATCCTTTTCTCTCACAAGATAAACTACTCATACAAATGCATCTTGATGTTACGTGCAACGCACGGGCATCTTGCTAGTAATAAATAATAATCTACTCTTATAAAAAACAGATTTGGTGATGATGGTGTGCCTGCCCTCCTGCAATATAGACCGTACGATTTATATCTGACGGATAGGAAGGAAACTATGGTAATTTTGCAAAAAGACACCCACACCCCTCTCCACATTTGCAGATAAGGCCTTCCCTCGTTCATCTTCGTCTCCCATGAAATAAACAACTCGTATAAATGCATCTTGATGTTTTTTAAATGAATGCATCTTGATGTTACGTGCAATGCATGCGCCTCTTGCTAGTCTCAAATATAAACTACACTAGTGCGCGCTCGTAAAACATCCTTTCCGAAGGGACGAAGCCCTGCAATTACCATCTCCTCTCGTGTAAAGTAGCTCCACAAGGGACAAGGAAGTTAGTCGCCATTGCCATGGATTTGCAAGGCGGCGGTGCTTCTCGTCCTTGTTGAGGTTGGGAGACCTTGGACGACGATCGTTTGGGACAAATCGTAAGTCGCTCCGACATCCTCACATCCGCAAGACTTAGCGGTACTTGCACCAAATATTTTAAGAGGGTGTGTAAATATGCATGGGAGAAGGCCATGCTAGTTGGTCGGCCATGCGTCCTCGAGGACGAGGATGTTTCCTTGGGGGTCTCTCCAGTGCGGCGTGGCCGTAGTTGCAAGTTGGCGCCCCTTGAGATGCCGACGTTGAGGGGCACTCGGATTTTGTCCGGTGTGCAAGTAAGCGATGAGTTTGATCACGTAGTAAATGCATTCTAAAGACTACTTCCGTGTCCATTTCCTAATTCCCCTGCTGCCCACTATTTCACGGGTTAGGCTTGGTGCCAGTGGAGATTGGCTTGCATATGTACGGGAGGGTACCAACATCAATTTGCACAACATTTACAACAGCGACACCGTTCCCGTAGAACCTCTGTCCAACATTGGGATCGGCCATGCAATGGGCCATCACCTGAATTGGTATGATGGAACCACGGTGAGATTGAAGAAGATAGAAATCCCGGAAGCCCCGATAAGGTCGTCCACCAACCAAAATTACACTCTCATCGCGGTGTTCGACACCGCGATTGCTTTCACGAACCCTGCACATGGCGGTCACAGGTGGACCATGTTATCTGCGGCCAATTTGTTGCCGTACGAGTACGAAGACGTTATGCTCCTTTCTAACCGCATCTTCGCGGTGAAAAATCAGGAGACTTGGTTCGTATGTGACACATCCTACGGTATACTCCCTCTCTTCCAGTTTATTTGTTTTGAATGTTTTTGTATTATAAGTTTAAAATTCTAATTTAGAGCTCCCCGTCACATGTTGAGATTACAATGTCCATTAAATCGTTGCGTGCATGTACTAGTTTTTTATTGGTCATTTATATTGGTCACGCATGCATGCATTGTAAGTAACATTTTTTTACCACAATTTCTAGGAAACCGAGTGCAATAATTGAGTAGCTTTGCAAACTACCAGTACTACGCCTGAAACAGTTCAAAATCAATACCACCATCACGCCCGCGTCTGACCGCCCTGGCCGACCCAAACCCCCTCCCTTGACGGCGTGCGCTTCCCGCGTGAAACGAACAGCGTCGCCCCGGAGCGTTAGTGCCGCATTAATGCCCGGCCAGAGCGGAGGCGACCTCTCACTAGCGCCGGCTTTGAAGCAGCACGACGACCGAGAGAGCATCGCTTCCCGGTGCACGCGACTGCTCCGTGTGGAGTCTGGCCATAGTGGTGGTGGTGGTAACATAGCTGGTACATACACTCGGGAATAGCAGACATGGTGATGTGGTAGAGAATTAAAGAAGAGACAGGGGTCATTCATGGCAATAAATACGATCATCTATGCTACTACTCTATGATACTATGCACTATAAAAGTAGTATACCATACACTAGCATCATGCACTAGTACTATAATGTATATGATACTCCCCACTATGAGTAGCCTCAAACGACACCACGACCGGCCCTCATCCGTGCGCCGCCCACATTACAGTTACAACTTGTTTAGAGTAGGTTTTACTCCGGTTTGTATGAAAACTGTAATGTATCTCGTCCAGTTTATATGAAAAGTTTTCGAAATGTAATGATTTTCGTCCGGTTTCTATGAATTCCGCCTTGTTTGCACGATTATGCAGGGCAAAGTCATCCCCCAATCAAAATCAGATCACTAATCGTGGATGCGCATGGGGCATTTGGTCTAACTTGGAACCTTGTAGCAGACGACACCCAGTTGGGACGACTATCTTAGCAGTTGTTACCCATGGTACCATTGAAGGGCAACAAGGTGCCACGATCTATCATGATCGGACCCTGATCATGTACCCAGGTAATCCCTTCTCTCCGATCCAAGAGTAGTAGAGCCGGGAACTGTCGTATATCTTATTGCCATGTCATCTTATAACATTTCAGTACATGTCTCTTTGTACTCCAGGAGCAGGAGTAGTTCTTTCCTTCTTTTTTTATTGATTGGGATAGTCATCTACGCAACTTTATAATGCCAAGTTGTAAAACCTACTAGCAAGATGCCCGTGCATTGCACGGAACATCAAGATGCATTTTTTTTACAAAACACCTGTTGTGATTGACCCATGCAGGAGTAATCCCATGTGTGAAAACTAATTATATCTTGAGAATTTTATCGGAAAAATGGTATCTTGAGAATTTCATCAAAAAATGATATCTCGAGAAAGATGAGAGATAATGTGAGGAGGAGTGGGGTGTGGTGGTGACTGGTGGTCGGACTGGGCGGAGGCATGGGGATGGACGGCGCCGGCAGTGGCCACCATGCCATATTGTTCCAGAGACTTCCTTTTTTAATTGCTCGGCAATGAGGTTGTGGGAGATAAGGATGAACGAGGCAAGGCCTTATCTATAAATTTGGAGAGAGGTGCGGGTATCTTTTGTAAACTTGTCATAGTTTGCTTTCTATCCGTCAGATATAGATCAGACGGTCTATATTACAAGATGGCAGGTACACCATCATCACCAACTCGGTTTTTTTATAAGAGTAGAGATAAAGGACTTAAGGCCCCTCCCAATGCTCCACGTTGTAAAGGTGCCAAGCCTTCCACGTAGGCAAAAAATCTGATGTGGCAAGTTATTTAAGAGGAGAGAGATGAGTGTGGTGACCCCAAGAAGAAACAATGCTAAGCACGTGAACCTAGGCAAAACATTTAAAGGAAGGAAGCCCACCAATACATGAAAATGTTTAGTTGTTAAATCATTAAATGAAGCAAGCTTAGCAACCATAAGCTAAGCACCTATGCATTGGGGAGTATAGTTGCTAAGCTATTTAATGTGCTTAGCACCTCATCTAAGCACCCATGCATTGGCAGCAGCCTAACAATTTCAATTCTGTGTAGTACTAGCTAGGTAGCCGTAATCCCATCAAACAAAACTACTACTTTAATTAATGTACATGGCCCAGGTAACACTCTCAAATTGTTTGTTGTCTCCCATGCCGCAGCTGGTCTATACATTCCTTCCCTTCCCCCTCATAGAAATAAGCACTATAAAGTATTTTATTTTAATTTGTATACCCTACTTACGTCAGCTTATTATACTGCATGGACCATAACCATGCACGTCAGCATGTATCCAGTTTTGAGATGCCAGGTGTACCAGATGGACGGCGGGGTGTTCGACCCTCGTGATGCTACCTGGGTGCGAATGAATACACTTGAAGAGTACTCGATTTTCATCGAGGACAACTACCCCATAGTGCAAACGATGCCACCTTCCGTGCACGACGCCGACGACCTGCCGTTCGTGAAGAAAGGGTGTGTTTTCATTGCGCACCGGCGGATTCATATCTTGAACGCCCCTATCCCTGATCTATGCCGCTTCAGTTTGGATGAGTCTCCATCGTGGGGAGCCGCACTATATAAGAACATGTGATGATATGGACTCCCGTTGCCCAACGTTATGGATCGTTCCATCTATGAAGAACACATGGGACTGGAACTACGAGACGGATATGTACCCAGGAGTGGACGTATGAACCTGAGTAATGTAGCGTAGTAAGTGAAGTAGAAAGGCACAAATAGTATGGACATGCGTGGCATATAGGCATTTGTCTCTTACTACCACCAAATGTTGTACGTGCAATGCACGGTGATGTTATGACGTACGTGCCTAAGTACTCTACTACTATATTCATTGGAGGCACATATTAGGTTTTATATTTGTTTACGTGTATGGCCCGAGACCTTCCAACTAGACGTGTCTTTCTCTCCGGGTCGCAGGTTGTATCATTCATACCACTAGTACCACGTGTGATCTTCGACCTACAAGTGAAAGAAGTGGAGATGCTCTACCACGCTGTCCTTGTCCCACTCCTTTCACTGACATGTGGGACATCCAGCACGTGCCGTGTTTGGCACCCTTCGTCGTAAGAGTTGAAACGCTAGCTTTCATGAAAAATAAAAAATAAATATAAATCAGAAGTGATACTATACCATGCGGTTTCTTTGCTCCTTGATATCGGAAAGAATACTTCCGTTCGCCGACATGTGGGACGTCGACCATCCTGGTCCACTTGCCATGCACACAGAACTCCAAGGGAGAGTTACCCCGGTCGTCGTGCCATAGTAATAATGACTAATGAACCATCAAATCACAGGCCCAACCTTTCCCACAGTGAAGTTGCTTGGACGAAGGAACCATCATGACTTCGTTGAATTCCTCTTCTTCAAGAAAACTACTATACCAGCAATACTGCTAGCTACAGTAGTACTATACTCTAGCAGAGGCCTCCTTTGGTTCATAGGATAGGAATTTTATAGGAACTAGCAAGATGCCCGTGCGTTGCACGGAACATCAAGATGCATTTGTATGAGTAGTTTATGTTGTGGGAGAAACGGATGAATGGGGGAAGGCCTTATGTGCAAATGTGGAGAGGAGTGCGGGTAAATTGTCATAGTTTCCTTCCTATCCGTTAGATATAGATCGGACGGCCTATATTGCAGGATGGAAGGCACACCATCATCACCAACTCTGCTTTTTATAAGAGTAGAGATATGAAAATCACAGGAAGTGAGATGACATGCATCTCAATTCCTTTAGAGAAAGAGATACCATTTGATGCATATGATAGGAAATTTTCCATTGAGTCTAGGCTAATGTACTGGTAATTTGCTCTAAAAACTATAGTAGTAACTAGTACTGGTACATGCTCGTAATTAATTAAAAAAACATATGGGCAACACAGACACACACACTAACTACTAGTACTACTTCTCACATGATGTCCAGACGCCGTCGTTCTCCTTCCCGGCTTTGTCGGCGACACCCCACCGTGCTTGGATCTCCGCCGAGCTCTCCACAGCAGCGCGTGCGTCATCTTCTTTCTTGCGGCGGCGGGCCTCTCTTTTCTTGAGTGCTTTCTGCCTTTTCCACTCCCTCTGTGCGGCTTTGGCCGCCTCTTGCTCTACCGCCCATTCGGCCTTGGCAGCTTCAAGGTCCGCCCACGTAGGTGTTATGTCGCAAGAGGCGATGAACTCAGCACGGCGGGATGCCATCGCTTCCCTATGTGCGGTCGTGGGCGGCGAGGAACTCGGCGCGGCGAGATGCCATCGCTTCCTTACCGGTTAGTGTGCGACACGGTGGCATGAATGACGCTTGGTGAGAGCTCTGGGGCGGCTTGGCCGGACAACCGTATAGTGCATTGGTTTGTCAAGAGCTCAAGGACAGATGGCGAAGGAAATTTGGATTCCCCTTTAAACCTGGTCATTTATTACCGAGTAAAATGCATTGGCGGTCATCGAACTTGTCTTGATAGCTCACTTTGATCACTGCACTTAAGAATACGGTCAATACGGTCATTATATATGAGATATGGTGATTATACGGTCACTGGCTCAGCGTATAGCTCTGTATTTGTCTGGTTGACCAGTCAAACAATCTGCATGCGCCTCATCAGCTCGTGTTCTGTATCTATCTATCTATCTATGCGGGCCTACCTGTCAGTGGAGAAAGAAATAAGACCAAAATTATGCGTACGTGAGGAATCAAACCATGGACTCGTCGCTGCAACGCACACTCGTCAGGCAAATGAAAATGAAATTCTTTGCGTTAAATGCGCAAACCGATTTTTTTATATTATACGTGATGCACACATTAGCGCACACCGTCCATCGATGCAAGTAGCATGTATACGTGCAGACACTCACGCTGTCAAACCATGCTAATGCATCTCAATCAAAGTCCTGCTCATGGGGCAATGCAAACAGCGAGCCCGTCACCTGCGCGCCCCGGCGGTGCCTGGCATTACTGTTTAGACGTTTGCTGGCGGCCTCCGCGAACACCGAGCATGTATTCACCTGGCTCAACACCAACGTCATACTTTGCTTGGGCGCTGAGCTGCTCTACATTATCCATGGCTCTGCACACGGTGCGGCGACGTGACTCGGTGCCTTGCTCATGTATATCATCCATCACAACGACAATCTATAAAACAGCCTAGCTAGAGAGGCACTATGGTACCTATATATGTATCGTGAGCGACCAATCATAGTGCCACTGCACACGAGTGTCTGTTTGATCGATTCGTCCACTATTCGTAAGTTATGCATGGTTGTGTGGTGTCTAATGGTGGTCGTCAAAGGCTAGCTGGCGACAAGAGCGGATGCATGGACGCCTGGTTTTCTATACATCATCCATGAGTTCACATTTTACCACCACGCCAGCGTCTGACCGCCCTAGCCTACCGAAACCCCTTCCATCTCTAGCACGCGCTTCCCGCCTGAAACGGTCACTGTTGCTATAGAACGTCAATGTCGCATTCATGCCCGATGCGACCTCTCACTAGCACCGGCATTGCAGCAGCGCGACGGCCGAGAGAGCGCACCCGCACGGAATCCCGGTATATTAACTTCAGCCCCAGCTCCCAACCATAGCCAAAGACCCATAGTCATTCTCCTTCGGTCCCTTCCTTCTGTCGGCACCACTCCAACCATGGCCTCCTGGCGCTCCAAAGCTCTCTTGGACATACTGTCGCAGAAGCAGACGAAGGACATCGGCGGCTCTGCTCTGGGCGCACTCCAAAGCTCTCTAGGACGTACTATCACAGGAGCAGACGGAGGACATCGTCGGCTCCCCCTGGCCACCCTCCGCCGCCATGACCACGAAGCCGGCGTGCGTGCACAGGCGTATCCGGCAGCGAGGAAGACTAGTACATGGTAGGTCGCCGCCGCTCTGGTCCCAGGAAGGCCACCGCTCCTCCACTCAGTTGACGCCAAGATTGGTGGGGTAAACACCGGCGGCCGCTTAGCCACTTGACGGCGACGTGGAGGCGGAAATCTTCAGAACCTTGTGCTCCGGAGGAGGAGGTTATCGAGGCGGAGCTGGACAAAGCTGAGGCGGATGAGGAGGCGGCAAAAGCAATAGTCGGAGCGTCAGTTCTCGGGGCTCATGGCCAGACTTGGTGGTCGGGCGCCAGCGATCGTTTAGATTAGGTTTATAGTAGGTTTTAGTACGGTTTGCATGAAATATGTAATGAATTTCGTCCAGTTTATAGGAAAAGTTTCTGAAATGTAATGAATTTCATCCAGCTAATTTTAAATTTGCTTTGTTTGCATGAATTTCGTCCGGTTAGTTCATATAGTTTTCGAAAGGTATGCGGGCAACATTGGATGGCATCGTCTAGCATCAGTGTCCTCGGACAGATGCCGGTTATTTTTGGGTCAGTACTGGAGATGTTATAATCGCTAACAGTGCTCCATTATTTCGCAGGGAACAGTTATCCCTCGATCAAAATCAGATCCGCCGTGTTTCGCACTCCTCCCACGTAAGAGTGTAAACGCTTGCTTACATAAAAATGGAGCAAGTGGACGACACTATAGCACGTCATATCACTGAAACTAGCCCGCCAAACGCGCGGGAAAGCCCCGCCCTCGTCATTTTGTTCTGGATTTCTATCGATCGATCACACGAAAATGTTATGCTTTGCAAGTTCAAAAGGAAAAGTTGGCACACTTAAAGCACGCTTGTCGCATTCGCGTCGCACCCCCGACAGTCCGGCTCGCATGCTGCTCACTAGAGGGGACA
Organism: Aegilops tauschii subsp. strangulata; assembly: GCF_002575655.3. NCBI lineage: Eukaryota > Viridiplantae > Streptophyta > Magnoliopsida > Poales > Poaceae > Aegilops > Aegilops tauschii. The sequence continues at coordinate 332,949,292 of NC_053041.3, forward strand.
CGCGTTGTCTTGCATTTTCACTGACATGTGGGACTGCAATTGAATAAACCGTCGATAACCAAAATCTAATCACTCGGCAGGCGTTGGCTGAGAAGAGAGAGGCGGGGGAGGGAGAAGAGATCGCCCGCCCGCCGCGCACGGACTCCAAGAAATATGGTGATAATGTGAGGTGGGCCATGCAGTAGTCCGGACCGCTTCCAAGCCCGCTTATGACCGCCCTGGCCCACCAAAAAACCCCTCCCCCTCCCGCGCGTGCTCCCCCCTCAGACGCCAGCTGCCCGCATTCATAGCAAGTACAATACTGGGCTATAAGCCCGCTTATGTGGAGGAGAGAGAGGTATTGACAAAGTCAAGGAGTGAGCTCTGCAAGAGCTCGTCTCTACACGTGCTCCTAGGTATAAAAAAACTAATTCTAAAAAAAGAGGTATAAAAAAATTGTGTCAAAAAAGAAGGTAAAAAACATTTGAGAGGAAATAGATAGAGAGAAAGTGAGAAAAAGTTGTAACCTTATAGCGAACCTTATAGTCAACACTATGGTACATTAGGAAGGAGGGAGTTGTGCACATGCTAAGTTCACTGGGCTGCCGTGTTTCACACTCCTCCATCGTAACGGTGGAGACAATAGCTTTCATCAAAAATAAACAATGAATACTCGTTACTCGTCCTCGATATGGGAGAGAATACTTTCATTTGCCGTCATGTGGGACGTCCACCGTCCTAGTCCACTTGCCATGCACAAAATTATACTGGTCCACCCCGGTCGTAGCGTAGGCCCAACCTTTCCCACTGTAAGTTGGTCAGACGAAGGAACCATCATAACTTCGTTGAATTCCGCTTCTTCAAGAAAACTTATTGTACCCGCAAGACTGCTACCACACACGAAGACTGGACGGCACTGTAGCACGTCATATCACTGAAACCCACGAAGCCAAACTAGCCCGCCTAGGATTTGTACGTCTCTGTACTACTATGATTTTGTGTTCTCAAAAAGTATCCTTTGTTATTCTAACGATTAGGAGTAGAAAGAGGATCTTTCTCTCTCTCTAGATCTCTCTCCATCCCACAACCCCTCTAGCACACGTACACACTCTCTGTAGTCACTCCGTACGACGTCACTACACATTCACGCTTCCAACAAAACAATTACACATTCACGCATGTTAAAAGTACGTACAAATTTTGTTGGCTATTAATGTGAGGCCTCCTTTGGTTTAGAGGAATCTTGTAGGAATTTCATAGGATAGGATTTCTATAGGAAAAATCTCTGTAGAGCCCTTTGGTTTATAGCAATGGAATCATATTCCTATGGAGTAATTCTTCCTATCCTCCACATTTCATATGAAAATAAACATTAGCCTAGACTCAATGGAAAAAATCCTATGATGTGCATCAAAGGGCATATCCTTTCCTATTCCTACTCATAGGATTTAAGATACATGTCATCTCATTTCCTATGACTTTTCTATTGCTACGATTTTCCTACCCTATGAACCAAATTAGGCCTGAATGTATCCATGAACCAACTCTTTGAGTTTGATGTGAATTAATGTATAATTGTGGACTATTGTCTGATCGATCGCTAAGCCTACAATTTTAGGAGCTTGGGCTATTGGCCGATCGACGACGGATCAGACCTATAAGCGTACCACGAGCTCATCAGCCCCAACGTTTCTCTTCGGTGAGTGTTTCGCAAGTACTATAGCTCGCATAGTAGCTAGCCTACTAACACCAAGAATCATCAAACAAGCCCTGCTGATACGATAAACAGTTCAAACTTACATCTAAGCATGCCATATATTAAAGATGGTGAGGATACATCTGTTTCCATAACTCGGAGAGGGTTCGCATGATTCACTATCAAAAAAAGTAGCAAGTACTGCCCACACAAGACAGTGCACTAGCCCTAAGATGGTTTGATAACATGCATAGTTCTGGTAATTAAACACAATGCAAACTACCTTGAAGGATTAGCGCGACCAACTATTTCTTGTCATCGATCTCTCGGGCAATGACCACAGCACGGACAGCGGCATGGGAATCGATCTCTGGGGCGATGTCCACAGGACGGACCGCCACATCGGAATCGATCTCTGGGGCGATGTCCACGGGACGAACAGCGGCATCGGAATCGATCTCCGGGGCGATGTCCACAAGACGGACCGCGACATCGAAAACGATCTCTAGGGCGTTGTTCACAGGACGGACCGCGACATCGAAATCATCTAGGACGTCCACCGGCACCTACACAACCCTAACATATTAGCAAGCACATTGCAAATAATCAAAAACCACAACTATGGTAAGCCCTTTTTTTACCTTGTGCAACTCACCGGGGGATCCCATCCCCTCCGGGGGCCATCGCCTTGCCAGGGAAATACTGTTTCTCAACGGCGACTATCTCCTCAAACTCGGCCTTGAGCCTCTCATAGGTGGCCATTAGAGTTCCTGGGGTAGGCACGATGGGGCCCTTGCTGGTCTTCCAGCTTTCTTTGAGGAGTTCGTCCGCCAATGTCATCAACTCTTCGGCCAGTGCTTATTTCTTGGAGTTCTTCGTCTCCATAGGTTGGCCTGCCAACATGGCCAACTCGTTGGTCAGTGCTTGCTTCCTGGAGATCTTTGTCTCGAGTGGGTTGTCCACCGGCAACTCTTTGCCTAGTGCTCCAGGATCCAGGAATAAACTAACAAACAAAAAGCAATCGAAAGGAAACCACAATCGCATTGAAAAGGGGAAAAGAGTAGGCTATGAGAATCGGTCGGTGCTTCGCAAAAAAAGAAGATTCTTTTAATGAAAATATAGTATCATCACTAATTCGCCCACCTTTCCTTCATCGGTACAGAAGAAAAATGGCAGAAGTGAGTAGCCTGGAGTGAGGTTTTCTTCAAGGGGAGAAAGGGCTTCAACGAGCGTTACAGTGAAATGATGGTTGCTTCGTCCAGTCCAACTTTGAGGCCACTTTACCACTGTTGGTAAAGGTGTGGGTTTTGTGATATGGCGGGTCATGACAGCCACACCGGGGTGATCGGTGAGTCTCGACTGTAGCACCTCGCCGTGATTTGGTGGATGGCACACGGGCCCGGATGCTTGATGTCCCGCATGTAGATAGAGCGGCTAGTCATATACAGTAGTAGTTTGGACCACAAACGAGGAGCTCTGTCCTGGTTTATTGGTCCCTATGATAATCGGTGCCAAATTTTGACTATAAATTTAACTAACCAAATGTTCATGCATGTCAGAAAAAATTACATCATTGAAAACTATGTTCAAATATGAATCCAAGGATATAATTTTTGTTAACATGCACTAACATTTTGTCAGTTAAATCTTCGGTCAAAATTTAGCACAAATTACATAGGGGCCAAATAAAGATTGTACTCTCACATTTTATTTTGAGGATACTCCCACATAGAAAATATAAATAATAATGCATGTTGGGGCAGCCCATGTTTCCGATAATTTTAGCCGTGGGCTTGTTCACAATTTTTATGAGGCGGTGGTTGGTCACTTAATGGAGGGTCTAGTGCCAGACTTGAATGATACAAAGTGCGACCTGGCACACTGTAACACCACTTGGAATAAGCGGGTAGCTATCTCAAAAACAATCAACAACTCAAAAAACGGCAACCTGGCACGTACACAATTTTAAATGATTGTTTTGATGGAGTGCAAAAAGAGAACTACCGCACTATACGTATATATATAGGCCAGAGCCTCCGCTCTTACTTGCTAGAGTTGCTCTATTCACACACTCTCATCCTCTCCAGATCTAAACAAGATAGCGGTGGTAACACTGTCTTTCTATCCTCACCGCTGGTTACAGATTCGGACATATCCCCCTCCGCCGGTGAAGGGGCGGAGGGGCAGCGTTTAGGCCGTTGTCGATAGTGAGGGAGGAGACCCACTGCCGGCCACACCGTTATCTCTGGCCGAGCGTCGGCGCGGGAGGTCCTCCAATCCCTTCATCGCTGCCCTAGTGTGGGCGGATCTGGCCTCCCGCCGCCCACCTATCCACATCTCATCGACCTTCATTCCTTTGAAACCGGCCTAGCTCTACTTCCCCAGCTCGCTACGTTGCTGCATGTGCTTCATATTCTACCTCTCAGCTCCCCTCGTAGCTAGGCTCGATCGGATGGTCCAACGTCACCTAAATTTTTTTCTATTATTAGAGGTAAATCTACTTCATGGAGTCGAATCTTGTACTTGGTTCAAACAAGAAATAAACGGGGAAATTTTATATGTACATCGAACTTGGTACAAACAGGAAGGAAAAGGGGGTGAAAGTTGTACAGACTGGTCATCCAACTGGTCTCTTGGTCGAAAAGGGAAATATAGGGGAAACGTTGTGCACAGTGGTATGACCGGGACTGGATTTTCTATCCACACATAGGTGTAGGTGGCTAGATGAACAAAAATGGGACCAACCCAGATATGTTTCTTGGATGTTTGTTTCTCGGAGTAACAAACTCTGAATCACCACTTTATGCCCCGGTTTATGTACATGGTGCTGGACTGCTGGTGCACCCACTGTCCCATGCCCTTATAACAAATATTTAGTTGTTCTTAATCTAATGCCCTGGTAAAATGAAGCCATGCCACTGTTATAAGCCATGACAAGTTTAGCCAATTGTTTTTGCCAGTAATTGTTTGAGACTCTGACTGTTTCCTCTGTAGCTTTTTGTGCAAATAGGGATATCCATTTCACCTCATTGCTATTGCGACCTTTTGGTGCACTGCACAAAACACTTCTTAAAAGAAGTGAATTTTGTGTTGTTTAAATGGAATGTCAGAATGGAATCGTTGGCTCATTTCGGTGGAACTGCACACAGGGAGATCTGTGTTCCAATCTTCATCATCCATATTGGCACCATAACCTTCCTTTAGGTAAGAATGATATTTAATGCATGTGTTCATCTCTATTTTGCGACTGCCATGAGAAAATAATGCTATTGTTTACTAGTACACTTGTACTCCCTCACTGACGAAACCAATTCTGAAATAGAACGACAAGCATGTACTTGGTTTCACCAACTAGTGAGGAGAAAGAGAAACAGAGCATGAAGAGGAAGACGAAGAAGAAGAAGGAGGAGGAAATGAAGAAGATCACACAATGGTACCGTCCTATGTTATCTTGACATCTTGCTAGTGGTATTGTATTGCTGTGTTGCTACTAGTCTTAATTTACTTGGAAGACTAGCAAGATGCTCGTGCGTTGCACGTAACATCAAGATGCATTTTTATGAGTAGTTTATCTTGTGAGAGAAAAGGATGAATGAGGGAAGGCCTTATTTGCAAATGTGGAGAGGGGTGTGGGTATCTTTTTGCAAAATTGCCATAGCTCCTTCCTATCCATCAGATATAAATTGGCGGCCTATATTGCAGGATGGCAGGCACACCATCATCACCAACTCTGTTTTTCATAAGAGTAGAGTAGAGATAGATAGAGAAATGCAGCAGAGTAGTACTTGGCTTGACGACACATCATACTAATTAACTGGATTCTGGATGCATGTGTGACCCAACTCTACACGATCAACAGTGCCAAGGTGATCTTGCTGAAGCTGACGCCTCAGTCGAGGCCATTCAAGGGCTCCGGCAATGTCTCCCTTACAAGTGAGACAATCCTCCAGGGAGCCCTTCCACTTCTGCTATCTCTTCTGCAAGGTCACTTAATTAATTAGGAGTACTTATGTAGCACTAATTTATTGCTGCCTAATTTTCCTGTTGGAGTTACACAAATCTTTAGTAGCTCCCTATGTTGAATCATGTACGTGTGTGTGTCTGTGGAGGTGAATCATGTGGTGGAGCAGGGAGGGGATCTTGGTAGTGTCATGACATAATAACGCTATTGTTTTGCATGTCAATTTATTGCCATTGGTTCAATGAGGCAATGTTTTGCGTATTGTCGATCATGAATTTGATGCTACTGTTAAAGTAATATGCTAATGTCTTTCTATCCTTTCTCACTAAGCTAATGAGGGTTTCACCTTGTTCCTACTTGTGCAAACAGGGATCATGTTGTGCCAATCATACATTTTAGTGGAACTGCACAAGAGAATACAATGAAGTGTATCTCAGCCAATGCTTTAACTCTGCTGGAAGTTCTTGATAATCTTTTGATATAATCTCACCACTGGTAAACAAGTGTGATTTCAACCATACATTTGAAGTGCACAAAAATATATAGTATTGAGTGATTCCAGTGAGTGCTTTATCATCTCTTCTGGGACTACTTGAATAAGCTTTTTTGCTCAGGTTGGTATCGGCCTAAGGCTTTCATCCAAATTAGTTTTATGTCATCTCTATTTGTATCGTGCTACTGTGTTGCTACTGTCTTGAGAAACTCCTTTATCTTTGCACGTTAAAGTTTTCCAACCTATGATACATGGCAATGCTTTGAGTGTTGAGCTAATTGGCACCGATTAAATAAACTAATACCTCTCTTTAAGCAAGACTACTATGTTGCTAACCTTACCCATTTAGATAATGAGGGTGCTTCTATTTGTTAGTGTATCTTTCATCAACTAGTCTCACTATTAAAGTAATCGCACTCTCTCAATATATGTGCCAACAGGGATGCTCGATTTTGGTGGAACTGCACAAAAACTTTGAGTGCTTCATTCCTTGACTGCTTCCTTCCTTTCCTGTCAGTCGCTTATCTCGGCTTGCTTCCTTCCTTTCCTGTCAGTCGCTTATCTCGGCTTCCAGTCAAAGGAAATAGTAATTGATATGCTACCTCACACGGGTTGATACCGGTCTTTATCCTGATTATTGTTCTTGTCATATGTATTGGTAATCTGGTACTGTGATACTATTTGCCAATTTCATAAAGGAGTAACTTGGACATTAACTCGCGGGAAAATCATTATATTGGGCGATTTCAGTGGAACTGCACAAAAAGATCAAATGGACAGATACTTATGTTGTTGTTATGTACTCCAATGTTCAGTCACACAAGCGTCGATGTTGACAAGAAGAAGTGCCTATATTCATTCGAGTATTAACCGGCGTCAACCAGTTGTCAAACTCCAAGTATAAGGAGAGTGAACGCCAAAAATATTGCTTGGCGCATAGCCTAGAAAAACGCAGTCCAGTCTTTGGTCCCAACTTGTGCCTTTTGGTTGTCGGAACATATGGTAGCGAACTATATGGCATGGTGTCTAAAGATTCCAGACAAGTTGGTTGACGTGTATATTCATCTGGTACTTAATTAGTCTACACGCTAGGGATGCTCCATTTCAGTTGAACTGCACAAAAAATTTGGGTGGTTCAGTTTATCGACCGCCTCCTTTCTTGTCTACAATGTAGAATTTTGGCAAGCTACAGGACCAAGATGAGCCAGTAAAGTAGTTGGATGATAGTAGTGGCCAAGTTGCTCAAACCTCCCTCAACATCGAGGCCACTATCTCGAGGAAAAACCTACAAGCAAAGTTCAGATTGTCTGTGCTGGCTCTTATGTACTCGAAAGTTTACTCGTACAAACATTAATTTTAGCAAGAAGTACCGCCGACTGAACACCATTTACCAGTATGTACCCTAGGTAATTGAAGTTTGTCCATGGATGATATTGGATGTGATCTCAATCACTTGCATGCATAAACATACTGAAACATGTGTATATCTGAATCTTTTTGTGAATTATCTATGAATATTGTCTTGTGATCTATCAGTCATTTGGATGCGTCGACATGCTGAACTTGTGTATATATGAATGTTTTGAGTTGTTGATTGTGAATGTTGGCTATGAATATAAACGTGTCTTGTGAACCTGAGTTTGATACGAATGTTTACCTTTTCTGTTGTACTTGTGTGTGAACTTGTTAGTATGTCTACTGTGGGATTTGTGACATGTGGGTGTCAACGGCACACCTTCTTCCTGAGAAAAATTGCACTTGCTTGTTAGGGTAGCAATGGCGCATCAGCTCTTTTTTATCTTTTTGCTCTGTCTTCCCCCCTCCCCCGCTCAACCCCTACCGCAATGCTTTCGGCCTCAAAACAAACATAGTACCGCGTTGTTTTGGGGGCTTGATGAAAAATCGAGTGCTGCTTTCTATAGGTTGGCCCGCCCAGCAAATGGGCTGCTGGTCCACCACGGACTGGGAGGCTAAAAATACAAGTTGTATGGTGCAGAGGAAAGAAAAAAACGCAATCGGTCCATCCACTAAAAAAATAGCGTCTAACGTGCTTCTTCAGTCGCGCTGCCGGCCCCCTCTTTAATCCAGTTCACTCCATTCCCCAACCGGCAGTGATACGTCTCCAACGTATCTATAATTTTTGTATTGTTCCATGTTGTTATATTATCAATCTTGGATGTTTTATAATCATTTTATATCATTTTTTGGTATTAACCTATTGACATAGTGCCAAGTGCCAGTTGCTGTTTTCTGCATTTTTTACATCGCATGAAATCAATATCAGATGGAGTCCAAATGCCTTGAAACTTCACAGAGAATTTTTATGGGCCATAAGGAACACAATGGGCCCTGGCTACGCCTGGGGGGTGCCCCGAGGGGGGCATAACACACCAGGGCGCGCCAGGAGGCCCTGGTGCGCCCTGGTGGGTTGTGCCCACCTCGGGGGCCCCCGGACCGCCTCTTTGCTCTATAAATACCCCAATATTTCCAGAACCCTAGAAGCGTCGACGAAATATTCATCCAGCCGCCGCAGAGTCCAGAACCACCAGATCCAATCTAGACGCCATCTCGAATGGGGTTCACCACCTCCATTGGTGCCTCTCCGATGATGCGTGAGTAGTTCTTTATAGACCTTCAGGTCCATAGTTAGTAGCTAGATGGCTTTCTCTCTCTCGCTGGATTCTCTATACAATGGTCTCTTGGAGATCCATATGATGTAACTCTTTCACGGTGTGTTTGTTGTGATCGATGAACTTTGAGTTTATGATCAGATCTATCTTTTTATATCCTCATATTTGAGTTTCTTTGATCTCTTATATGCATGATTGCTTATAGCCTCATATTTGTTCTTCGATATTTGGGTTTTGTTTGGCCAACTTGATCTATTTATCTTGCAATGGGAAGAGGTGCTTTGTAGTGGGTTCGTTCTTACGGTGCTTGATCCCAGTGATAGAAAGGGAAACGACACGAATGTATCGTCGCTACTAAGGATAAAATGATGGGGTCTATCTCTACATAGATAGATCTTTTCTACATCATGTCATCATTCTTATTGCATTACTCCATTTTGCCATGAAGTTAATACACTAGATGCATGCTGGATAGCGGTCGATGTGTGGAGTAATAGTAGTAGATGCAGGCAAGAGTCGGTCTACTAATCTTGGACGTGATGCCTATATAATGATCACTGCCTGGATATCGTCATGATTATTCGAAGTTCTATCAATTGCTCAACAGTAATTTGTTCACCCACCATTTGCTATTTTTCTCGAGAGAAGCCACTAGTGAAACCTACGGCCCCCGGGTCTTCTTTCTCATATATTTGCCTTTGCGATCTACTATTTTTCCTTGCATTTATTTTTAGATCTATTAAACCAAAAATACAGAAATACCTTGCTACGTTTTATTTCTATTTATTTTATTTGCGATCTATCTTTCAATCTACTACAAATTTATCTCACGTTCGTTTTCCTATCTTGAGGCACCGTTACCCGGAAGGGATTGACAACCCCTTTAACACGTCGGGTTGCGAGGATTTGTTATCTGTCTGCAGGGGCTGTTTATGTTGTGTTGCTTGGTTCTCCTACTGGTTCGATAACCTTGGTTCCTTCACTAAGGGAAATACCTACCGTCGTTGTGCTGCATCATCCTTCCTCTTTGGGGAAATACCGACGTAGTTCTAGCAGACAAGAACTTTCTGGCGCCACTGCTAGGGAGTCATCAGGCAGCACGGGACGAAAGTTTATTTCCCCCTCGTGCTGCCGGGGGATTGAAGAAGCGCGGCATCAATTCCAACGCCGGTGATGGCTGCTTATCCAAGTGATTTTCAGATAAGAAACTGCATGTTTCAGAGGCAGAGCATTTAAATCAACATGCACTTTTCAAACATGGATAACAAAATGTTGGAAATTTTGTTCATGGTAGAAGATGGAACTAACAACTAGTTAACATCATGCTGATCAACATTCATGTATAGCACATCTTCATATGATGCAAAGTCAAAAAGATATGCTATTTTCAAAATGGCAAGACAATGTTGAGTGTGCAAAAAACTGGGTAAACTAGGGATGAAATTTTGGCAAGTGTTAGATATTTTTCAACTGCACCAGTTGGAATCGAACCCGGGCAGTACAACTTTTCGGAGAGAGGGCTGTAGCCACCAGGCTATTGCGGTATGTTCGAAAGAATGAACGCATCTTCCTCGGCTCCGGTTCTTTCTCGTTTGTGTGCGCTCGCCATGGCGCCGTCGTATGTCATTGTCAACATGCTCAAAAAACGAGAGGAATCCGGAGAGACTGTACGTCGAGAGGCTGACACTGGGGACCCACCAGGTCCAAGCCGTATGCAAGCAAGTGTGTAACACCCCGGATGTATCTTCCCATACTTGTAACTCCAACTCTTGCCATTTTCGACTATGTGTTATGATATTCCCTCCGTGGTTGGGTTTTGTTTTTCCGTGTTGCATTTTGTTCATGTCATGCATCTCATATCATATCATCATGTGCATTGCATTTGCATACGTGTTCGTCTTATGCGTCCGAGCATTTTCCCCGTTGTCCGTTTTGCAATCCGGCACTCCCACATGCACCGGCGCACCCCTCTTGTTTCTTTTCGTGAGCGGGTGCTGAACGTTCTCAGAATGGACCGAGTCTTGTCAAGTGGCCTTGGTATACCACCGGTAGACCACCTGTCAAGTTTCGTGCCAATTGGAGGTCGTTTGATGCTCCAACGGTTAACCGGGTAACCGCAAAGTCCCTTTGTGTGTTGCAGCAAAACCCCCCTCCAAACAGCCCAAAACCCCTCTAAGTCACTTCCATGCTCTAGGTCGTTCGATCACGATCGTGTGGGCGAAAACCGCACTCCGTTTGGAGTCTCCTAGCTCCCTCTACCTATAAATATATGTTCCCCCTCCAAAATTCGGGTCCCGAAACCCTAACCCCGCTCCTCCGCGCCGCCGGACGTGTCCGCCCGGGGCCGGACACAACTGCGCCGCCGCCCCCGCCCACTCACGGCGCGCCACGTGGCGGCCGAAGCCCGCAAGCCCGTGGCCTGCCCCCGCTGGCCCGTCTCCTCCGCCCCGCGGCCCGAGCCGCCGCCGCCCTCCTCCCCGCGCGCGCGCCTCCTCCCCGCAGCCGCCCAACGCCTCGCCGTCCTTCCTCGCCGACGCCGCCGCGCCCGCCGTCCCGCGCTCGCGCCGCCACGCCGTCGCCGCCCTCCGCCGCCGCCGCACATCCCGCGCCTCCCCGGCGCCTCCTCCTCCTCCTCTCCCCGAGCTCCGGCGCGAGCTCCGGCCAGCGAGCCCGACGAACCTCGAGCTGTGCGCCGATCCGATCTGGATCTGGAAGAGGAGGTTGACTTCTCCTCCCCGTTTTTCTCCAAGTCCCGAGAACTTTACAATATATGCTCCTGTTCATCACATCATAACTCTCTGCATTTAGCTCCGTTTCGTGCGTGTAGTAAATCGAAATGCTTGCCTCAAGATGCTCTTCATTTTGTTCCATTGCACCATGTTCATTGGAGTCAATCTTGATGCCCAAATCTCTGGTGCAAGAGTGCTAATTGCTGTTAACTGCTGTTACTTATCAGAACTTGGTGATTTGCTATTTTTGTTGCATTTAATGTGTCATCTTATGGGCATGAGCTCTACATGTGTTTTGATGTATGCCATGCCATCTTTACAGAGATGTATGCCATGTATTTTTGTGATCTCTGTGGTGACTAGCACAAGCATGCAAACTAGGCTTCGTGATGTTTCTGATTTCAGAGACTGAGTAATTTAACTAAGTCTGTGACTGATGTTATTTTGTTGCTATGTATCCATGTGGCTACAGAGAGATCCATGCTCCTTTTGGTGATGTTCATTAAGGATGTTTTGTATATATAGTTGTGATCTATCCATCCATGCCCATGTTTGAAATTATAGAGTGGCCTAGCATGTCTTAATCTTGCTCTACTTTTGCTATAAAATGTTCCTGGCAGATTGTTTACGTGTTATTCAATTTTGCCAAGGTTGTTGTAGTTGTTTCATACATGCTATGTATTTTCTCTTGCAATGGATAGCTTCATAAACATGCCATCTTGCTGTAGGTATGATTGTTTTGTCATGCATTGCTTTGTGGTGAGTGAATCAAGCTCACCAAGATGCCCTCATAATTTCTGTTTCTGCCATGCTCTGTTTTCTGCTAAGTCTGAAACCTTTAACGAAACTTGTTATGTTTACATGGTTGCCATCATATCTTATGTTCCTTTTTGGCTCATTGTCGGTAAGGGACGTTTGCCATATGCATTTAGTAGATTCATGCCATGCCTTGTTTTGCCATGTTAAGTTCCTGTAGCATGTGTTTTTCTTGCTCTGAACTTTGCTACCTGATGCTGTTTCAGCCATGTCCAGTAATTTCACCAAGTCTGTGAACCTGATATCTTTTGCACTTTTGCCATGCTTGTTTGAACCTTCTGTGGTGTGATCTAGCTGTAGCTCAGTGTTCATCTTTTGTCAAGCATCTCCTGTAGATTACTGCCATATGCTTTGTTGCTATGTTGGAGTGCTGTAGCATAGTTACTTGATGTATTCTAAATGCTATCATGCTGTTAATCACAGATTCGTGTCATTCTTGTTTTGCTTGCCATTTGCAAACCGTGCATCCGTTTCCGGTGATCTTTATATCGATTTCGACCGAAATCATCTCATATTTCCAGTGGCATGCTTGGTTTGCCAAGTTACTACCTTGTTCATCATTTTTCTTCCGGAGCACGCATATGCATCGCATATCATATCTCGCATATCATGCATGTTTTGCATCATGTTGCTTGTGCATTTCCCGTGATTGATTGTGGTTCCGTTGCTTGTGTTCTTGTTTCGGGTAGAGCCGGGAGACGAGTTTGTGAATGAGGAACCTGTCGAGTATGCTTACGAGGATCAAGATTTCGACAACACTAAGAACCTTGCAGGCAAGATGACCATACCCTCGATATCACTTCTATCTTTGCTTTGCTAGTTGTTCGTTCTATTGCCATACTGCGCTACCTACCACTTGCTATAACATGCCTCCCATATTGCCATGTCGAGCCTCTAACCATCCTTTCCTAGCAAACCGTTGTTTGGCTAAGTTACCGCTTTTGCTCAGCCCTTCTTATAGCGTTGTTAGTTGCAGGTGAAGTTGAAGTTGGTTCCATGTTGGAACATGGATATTTTGGAATATCACAATATCTCTTATTTGATTAATGCACCTATATATATTTGGTAAAGGGTGAAAGGCTCGGACTTATGCCTGGTGTTTTGTTTCACTCTTGCCGCCCTAGTTTCCGTCATACCGGTATTATGTTCCTTGAGTTTGCGTTCCTTACGCGGTTGGGTGATTTATGGGACCCCCTTGACAGTTCGCCTTGAATAAAACTCCTCCAGCAAGGCCCAACCTTGGTTTTACCATTTGCCACCTAAGCCTTTTCCCTTGGGTTTTCGCGACCCCGAGGGTCATCTTTATTTTAACACCCCCCCCCCATCGGGCCAGTGCTCCTTCGAGTGTTGGTCCGAACCGAGCAGCCTGCGGGGCCACCTCGGGAAAACTCGAGGTCTGGTTTTACTCGTAGCTTGACTTATCCGGTGTGCCCTGAGAACGAGATATGTGCAGCTACTATCGGGATTTGTCGGCACATTCGGGCGGCTTTGCTGGTCTTGTTTTACCATTGTCGAAATGTCTTGTAAACCGGGATTCCGAGACTGATCGGGTCGTTCCAGGAGAAGGTTTATCCTTCGTTGACCGTGAGAGCTTATAATGGGCTAAGTTGGGACACCCCTGCAGGGTATTATCTTTCGAAAGCCGTGCCCGCGGTTATGAGGCAGATGGGAATTTGTTAATGTCCGGTTGTAGAGAACTTGTCACTTGACTTCATTAAAATACATCAACCGTGTGTGTAGCCGTGATGGTCTCTTCTCGGCGGAGTACGGGAAGTGAACACGGTTTGTGTTATGCATGAACGTAAGTAGTTTCAGGATCACTTCTTGATCATTTCTAGCTTCGCGACCGTTGCGTTGCTTCTCTTCTCGCTCTCACTTGCGTATGTTAGCCACCATATATGCTTAGTGCCTGCTGCAGCTCCACCTCATTACCCCATCCTTCCCTATAAGCTTAAATAGTCTTGATCTCGCGGGTGTGAGATTGCTGAGTCCTCGTGACTCACAGATTCTATCAAAACAGTTGCAGGTGCCGACGATGCCAGTGCAGATGACGAAACCGAGCTCAAGTGGGAGTTCGACGAGGAACGTGGTCGTTACTATGTTTCTTTTCCTGATGATCAGTAGTGGAGCCCAGTTGGGACGATCGGGGATCTAGGATTTGGGGTTATCTTATTTTCATTTGGTTTTGACCGTAGTCGGTCTATGTGTGGATTTTGGATGATGTATGAATTAATTTATGTATTGTGTGAAGTGGCGATTGTAAGCCAACTCTTTATCCCATTCTTGTTCAATACATGGGATTGTGTGAAGATGAACCTTCTTGCGACAAAACCACAATGCGGTTATGCCTCTAAGTCGTGCCTCGACACGTGGGAGATATAGCCGCATCGTGGGCGTGACAAAGTGCCTCATGGAAAAAAAAAGCTTCCTCCTAATTGTATACTAACATTGGGGCCCACGGGTTTGTTAACCCAGCCAATAAATGAAATAAATTTCCAACGATGACTGTCATCGGGCAGCTTTTTTTCAGGGCTATCGGGGATCTTCTTTTGTTGTTGTTGCGGGAAAGGGGTATCGGGGATCTAGCTGGTATCATTGTTTTCCAGAGGGCGAACAAGTATCAGCTAGGCCTAGGTTTTGTTTTTTAACATGTGTAGCCCACGACATACCGAGACAATGGTTTCAACTTATTTTTTGAGGTCCATCATGTACGTACCAGCCTATGGGCCTCCCAGCGTATATTTTACTTTTTCTTAAAGATCGGCAGCCCAATGTATTTTTTTAATAAAACACAGATCTCTATTCTATTTATCTATATATAAGAATAATAATGTTGTGTCCAATTTATGTTTTCCCTTGTAACCACATTATATATATTTATATTATTACTATTATCGTATATTTAATAGAGACTTATATATACATTATAAAAACATCCCACGTCTTATTAACTTATAAAAGTAAATGTTTAACAGAAGTTGGCAAGGAAAATCCTGGTCATTTTTGACTCACACACAAGGAAATTCCTGGTGATTGCGTGCAAAAGCTTGCGAAGATTTTAAGGACCAATAGAATAACAACGCACTTATTTTTCTTTTGAGCAGTAACTCGCTAATTTGTTAATTTTATATAGAAAATGTGTCACTCCGGTTTATTTTTCGATATTAATTGCTCCTTCTAACCTAACATTATATATAGAACAAGCTCAGCTAATTCGTGTATTTCAAGAAAGTGCAAATGGGTTGGGCTTTCTTAGAAAATATTAAATGGGTCGCATGGGTGCGAAATTATTTGTTCACCCAGCCCAGCAAATGGACTGTAAATTCTAGGAAACATGGGTTAAATATATGCCACTTTTTGTAGGCTGACATGTGGGCCAATAGGTCGAAGCCTACGCAAGGCGTTGTCAACTTAGTCAACAAATGATTATGACATCCACAACCATTGGATTTATACCCAACGGCCGGCATGCACCTTCAATCTCTCGTCTTCTTCCTCCAGCCTCGCTGGGACCGCCTGTTCCGGCATCGGCGGCTAACAGCTCTGCTTAGAATGCATCGTTGTGAAGTGCTACCCCACCGCCGGCCAGGCTATCCCTCCACCCCTCCACACCTCCTGTTATTCTCCACCGAGTGCAGCCCCACGCCGCACCAAAACCAGTTATAACCCTTGTAATCCTCTCAATCTATGACTCCACTGCCGCGTCTTCCCATCTCCGGGTCGTTCCCGTCATGGGCCTCGCCGTCGTCCACCGCCTCACTGCGCTCGGCGCAGCATGGTCAATAAACGAGAGCCATCGGAAGAGGACTGTACGTGGAGAGCCTAACAGCTTGGATCCATGAGGTCCATGGTTGCACGCAAGGAAAGTTCCTCCTTATTAAGCTGAAACAAAATGTTTCCTCCCCCTGACAGTTGGGACCCACTGGTTGTATCTTCGCACAGAAGGAAGTGCCTCCTTGTTATGCGAAAAAAACTATTCCTCCCGATGATAGCTGGTACCCGGGAGATTTGGTGGCTGACTTGTGGGCCTACTAATCTAATGCGTAGGCAAGGCTTTGTCAACTTAATCAACAAATGATTCTAGCAGCTGGACCGTTAGATGTTAATCCAACAGCCGTGCCGCTTCTTCAACCTCTGTTCTTGCTCCTGTCTCCCGTGGGCGGCAGTGCTGCCGCACACCCGAACCAGTCAAGTTTCCCACTCCTCTCCATCTGCGACTCCACTGCCGCGTCTTCCCTATCTCTGGGTCATTCTAGTCTGGGGCCTGGCCATCGTCCACCGACCTCGATGCCCTCGGCACGGTGTGGTCAACAAACAAGAGTCATCAGAAGATGACTGTATGTGAGAGGCTAACATTGGGGATGCACCACGCCCATGGACGCATGCATGCAACTGCATCCTTTTTACCCTGAAAATTAATGTTTTCTCCCCCTGATAGCTGGACCCACCAGCTACATCTTCACACGCAAGGAAGTGCGTCCTTATTACAGGCAAAAAAAATGATTCCCCCCTGACAGCTGGGACCCAGTAGCTATATCTTCGCATCCAAGGAAGTGCATCCTTATCCTCCCTGACAGCTGGGACCCTGTCTTGTCGTGAACGTGTACGTACATATTGATCGATCAGTCACTCTGCAACAATTAACCGTGGCCGAGTAAGTCGCAGCACATGTCATAGTAGAGCAGTTCAGGTTGTCCTGTCTAAACCATCTACACGTACATACAGCCACACACCAAAAAATACGGTCACGTACGTACATACGAGCGCGTCTCGAAACGCATACTCGCGCATACGGACGGCCAGGGCCCGTGTACAGGGAGAGGCAATGGACGGCAGCGACGTTGTCCTATTCATCTTTAGCTAACCGGCTAGGTCGGAATGGAGGAAACAGCGTCGTGTTCACCGGGAGCCAAGTGACTGGGTCGGAACGCATCCTATTCATCAGGAGGCAACAAACTGGATCGGAATGGGTCATGTTCAATGGGAGCCAACTGGCTTGGACGGAACAGCCGGAACGGGGTCTGGCATACCGCAAAATGGAGGAAAACGGCCTTGTGGGGTCCTGTTCATCGGGAAGGGTCTGGCGTACCGCAAAACGAAGGAAACGGACTTGTGTTCAAGCTCCTACGGTCGAAACGGGGTGTTGTTGATCAGGAGGGGTGTGGCATACCGCAAAACGGAGGAAACAGACCTGTGTTGGAGCTCCTACGATCGAAACGGGGGTCCTGTTCATCGGGAGGGATGGCGTACCGCAAAACAGGACTCCACGGCCTATTGCTCATCCACCATCTACTGCCTCGCTCGAGCCTCCACGGGCTACTGTTCATCCACCATCGACTTCCTCTAGCCTCCACCTGCTACTGTTCATCCACCGTCGACTGCCTCCAGCCTCCACCCGCTACTGTTCACCACGGGGTCCTGTTCATCCAGCCTCCACCGGCTACTGTTCAACCAACCCTCCACATGGGGGCCTATTCAACCAGCCCTCCACGGGCTACTGTTCATCCAGCCATCCACAGGCTATTGTTCAACCAGCCCTCCACGGGGTCCTGTTCATCCACCCCCAACCGGCTCGATCGGGGTCATGTTCATCCAGCAGCAACGGCCTCTACTACCACGGGTTCCTGTTCATCCAACCCCCACCGGGAACTGTTCATCCAACCCCCAACAACGCTCACTGTTCATCAAGAGGCAGCAGGTTCGATCGGCTTCAGTTAGCAGCAGTAGCGAAGGAATCGTTCGGGTTTAGTTAATAGCCAGGGATCGATCGCCCGGGTTCAGTAACGTAGCCAGTGCAATCACTCGGGTTCAGTAAGAGAACGCCTCGCTCGAGTTCAATTAGAGCCCAACGCCTCGCACACACACACACACACGTGTACGTATACGAGAGAAAACGCACAAACCTCCGTGCATCACTCGGCCCCGACCACCCACCGTAACCGGGAACTCCCCGTTATTTTCCTCCTCCTCGCTTCTACAATGATTTTTTCCGTCATGGACGGCCCAAAGAACGTCATGCAGCTGCGTCTCCGGCCCGCCCAGGACGAAAAGCCGATTTTCTGTCATGATCATACATGGACTTTTCTGGTACGAAATGGGCCACTTCAAATAGGTTCATTGCTCCGGCCCAGAATACGATTAATCCGGTCATAGAAGTAGGAGCCCACCACATCTATGATGATAACGGGTTTTGTCACAATTATCGTCATAGAAGTGTCATAAGCATGATAGAAAAAAATTCGTTCGGCCCAAAATGTCACGGATGTGTCTTTTTTTGTAGTGCACACAACAACAAAACTATATATTACATGCATGATTAACTAGGATAAAAGATCATCTGATCATCATCTATTTCTTGGGACGCTTGTCGCTACTTCTCTACTTGTGGCTCGATCCGGCCTCGTCGAAATCGGTAACGAGGCACTTCCTCATGTCAATGATCCGCCTGTGCATCTCGTAGCATGTGTACACGCTCTTGGCCGCGAACCTGAGGTGAGGTTCATCCAGTTGCCGCATCCAGGCCCCGTGCCAGGATACGGGACGTGTTCTGTTGGCATCCTGCTTCATCTTTTCGTAGTAGGTCGATGATGGCCGACGCGAGTTCAACCAGGGAGTCCTTCTTCATGCTGCCCCAGACCCTGTAGTGCTCACGGATTTCGACAAGGTTCTTGCAGGCCAAGCCCATAACCCTGAGCGCTTTTACATCGTTGGTGGTTTCAACCGTAGAGAACTTGCAGTCGGTGCTGTTGACAAACCTGGTGAATCGGTCGGAAGGCTCTATGGCCATGCAGTAGTGGTAGATGAGGACATGATGGCGCACGCACAACTAGGCAACGGCAACCTTCTGATCTATGTTGGGACGACCGCTAGTGTACTGGAGGTCGATGCCGACCACCTTGTACTTGTCTCAAGCAAGCAACTGCTCAACGGTGTTGATGTAGTCATCCACCACGGTCGGGTCGATGGTGTACACCACCGAGAGATCCATCTCCCTCGTGTGGGTCTCCGCTTTATGCTCGCCGAACTCCATTGGAGTGCCGCTAGACATCCACTCCTATGTGTCGTCGTGGGTGTGCTTGTTGTGTTGTGGGCGCGATCGAAAGGTTGAAGAGACTAAGGTTATAATGGCCGCGGGAATTAAAGGGGAAGCCGGACGGCCAGAATATCGGCACGCCCGAATGGAAGTTCTAATTTGCAGCGCGTAACTCCATCATGCGGCATCTAACTGCATCGCGTGGCGACGCCTGCGGTGCAACCGCATGCATATGGGGCCCCCGACGTGATCGTGCGCAGGCCCAACCGCTGGCAAAGTGCGCGTGGAGGGACGCGAGCAGAGCGCTCCGTGGTCGCCTCAACGGTGAGCAACCATTTATATGCATATAGCAGTTGAACACGCAAGGAAAAGCTGTCCACAAGCCGAGCGCGCCGACGGAAGCGAGCGGAGTGCACCGATGGACGCGAGCAGAACGCACTGTGGCGCCTAATGGCGAGCAGAGCTTGCCGAGGAATGCGAGCAGAGGCCGGCACAGTGATACAGGGAAAATAAGACGAACTGTGTGAGCGATGTCGGAGACATCAAGCACGAATCAGATTAGAGTTGCATGTGCATTACGTGGCATACAGTTGATCCATCCGAGCTGTTTGTGATGGAATAAGCCGTGTGTGTTGTGGGCAAATGCTTGCTGGTATATAACCGTTTGCGATGGATGAATTCATCGCCGACGGGTTACCTAGTGTGGTCCGTGTGTGATGTGATATGCTCTATCTGCAGAACATCTATGCTCAGTGTACAGAAGAATAACATATATATACTTGTAACAGGACATGATTGCAATACCAAATTAAACACCCAATTATGTTATATAACAAATACCATAAATATTGCAAGGTTCAAATTCAAAGATTACAATGCCCAAATTCAAACATTGCAAACCTCGTCATTTCTGCAAAGGGATCAACCGCTGACAAGTCATGTATGGGTTTGACACAATGACTTCCAATTACTTTGTCATATGCTCTTCCAATACGAAGTTTAGCTTTTTTGGAGCCTCTTCCATTCTGTAGTACCTGCCGGCTCTTATCAACAAACCATTCATATTTCCTAATTAAATGCGTGTTCAACCTCAGTACCCTCAGCACCCTTGCTCTAGCAAGAAAGAACTTGGCGAGTGTAATCTCCGGCAAGGTCCCTCGGTAGGAGTTCAAAGTAATATTTGAGAGATACAGATCCACGCATTCGATGTGATTGTCGTTATAAACATTATCCACCTTCGGGCCTATTATTATCTGCAAAAGAAGAGAACGTGTTAGTGCCTACATGTAGTTTTGAACACTACTACACACCTATTTGGTTCGCAGGATTTGTAAAATGCACCAACGTGCCATCTTCAATATGACATGATTAACATGGCATTTGATTACAATCCAAAAAAATATAACCTTCTTCACAAGAGGTTGGATTGGATGAGAAATTCCCTAAGAAAACTAGTATAGTTGAATCCAAAGGAGAAATGCTTATGGATTGTAACCATATGGATCAAGCAACCAATATGGGGTGGGGGTGTATGTCCTGAAATCCTCCAAAAATCCTTTAGAAATTGTAGTACATTGTCATTGTAAACTTGGGAAAAGGTGCAAAAAATTAAACTCCCTTATGGTTAACATTTAACAGGAAAGGAACATCACCTCGATATACAGCTTCTTCAGGCACGAAAAGCATCTCAGGAAACTAACAACTTGGTCCAGGTTGGGGCCGACTAATTCTAGTGCCAAGACCTTCACTGTACCTCAAATCAGGGTGAAGCTTTGTTGGATGATAGACGAACATACATCTTCAAAACCAGAAATAATGTTGATATTAAGAAGGAGAGGTATAAGGCGACTGTTGTACCTGGAAGTAGTAGTATTTGACGGACGAGTAGCCCACTACTGTCAATTTCGACGCAGAAATGACATTGATTCTTGTTGGACCTTGTTGATCAACTACAAGTAATCTCTCAAGTGAAGGTGTGTCCTCAATGACCATATTGTGGTCCACCTTTTGTGATCTCCCATTGCAGCACCAGCAACACACATAAATAGTTCGGAGAGTCCTGGAGGTGATGTGGAAGGTACTCACCAATTCATTGCCTGAAGACGAAGGAAATCGATTGCAGTACAGCCGCGGAGCAGGCGCTCCATGTCATCCTTTGGGATGCAGACGGCGACGAGCTCGAGGTGCTCTAGTCGTGGCAGAAAAAGAGCGGGCGCGTCATTAAGGGGGCATGGCGGTTCATAAACATGGCGAGGCACAGCATGGGCGCGAAGCGGAGCGCAGACGTTGGCAGCGAGTGCATATGCCCATCATTAAAACTGACCTCCTTGAGCTGATCTGGGGCGGGGGATCGGAACCACTCGTCAAGCTTGGCTCGGTCCTTGCCATTGGAACGTAACTTGCCCGTCATAAGGCCTCTGATTGGGCCATGGTGACTGCCGAGGATCTGGGAGAACGCATCCAAGCTTTTGCGATAGCCATGGTAGAGCTTGTGGGTGTCGAGGAGGTAGACAGGGGTGGAGAGCCATAGGGGGCGCCACCGCCGGCAAAGGGTGGTTGTCCTCGCCCCATATTTGATTCGGAGGAGGGATATGATGACTAACAACATATCATCGGGGAGGCTGCTGATGAAGTCTAGGCGTGCTGGAGTCGCTTGCGGTTCTTTCTCGACCCGCCTCCGCTTGTTGGCAGCGTTGTTCTCCACCTCGTCGGCGGCGACGGAAACCTCTGTCTCCATATTCACGCCGTGCTCCGGTGCTTCAGCAGCCCCGGCGTCGCCACTCCCTCATACACTAACGGCTTTGAGGAGTGAGAGCGGTGTCGAGGATGCGGGCAGAGAGAGAGGATTGTGTGTGTGGTGAGGATGAGGGGTGTCGGCTTTGAGGATTGAGAGCGGCGTCGAAGATGCGGGCAGAGAGAGAGGATTGTGTGTGTGGCAAGGATGGGGGGTGCCGGCTCTGAGGACTGAGAGCGGCGTCGAGGATGCGGGCGGAGAGAGAGGATTATGTGTGTGGCGAGGATGGTGGGTGCGACCGCTCGGGCGCGCCATTAATACAGACCAGTGGGAGCAAGGCAGGTGGTGGCCAAAGGTTGTCTCGCTTCCCGGTGAGCCTGCGCGACGGACTTCTAGCATTCCTATACCATCATTTCACGGAGCGAGGCGGGCGTGCAATTAATATGGAGTAGTGGGAGCGAGGTGGGCAGCGGTCAAAGGGCTGGCTCGCCTCCCGGTGAGCCTGTGCGGCGGACTGCTGGCACGCCTACACACATTTCACACAACTACTTGCACGCCCCACACGGTGAGTGCGTAGCGAACGCGCGCATGCCTCGGCCTCCCGATCTGCCTCCTAGCATGCGTCTCGCCAACTCACGCATGCTCGTACGGCACACGGGACGCGTGCGCGGCACATATTATATTGATTTTTCCTTTTTGATGATTAATTCTGCCGCTTTATTCCTTAGCCAAAGCACGACACTTACATTGTTGGTCTAACGCCTATGGTTCGAATAAAGAGTTCGTTTGCGATATTGGTTAATAATTATTTATAGTTTCCTGTATGTAAGAAGATTATATAAAAACTTGTCCCAAATTTGAAAAAAATATCACAGTCTATTGGTGTCCATATGACACCACAATAAGTTTCATGAATTACAACTTAGTTTTGGATTTATTGGATTTTAAAATCAAGATTTTAGATGTTAGAAATTTCTTGCATGGGGAGTAAACATGCACCCAGGGACACGTATACCTATGATTTTGCAATCCATTTTCGTGCACTATCATGGGTCTCATGTAGATCAAATTTGATTTTGCACATTTAAATCCCTGGGAAATCAATCAATGTATAAAAAACGAATAGATGTTATCTATTTTTTTCAATTTTCAACACTAAACTCCTTTGGTCGCATGTTCGCTGCAGAAAAACTTTGACATGCATCTTTGGGCCACATGCATGCGGTGGTCCTAGGACACTCACTCGCGTGGGCCCGCGAGGTCGCCGCCCAGCACTATGACATGCGATGAGAGAGGTTAATTAGACCAACAAGGATAGTCATTTTTTGGTTTTTGTTATACGTACGATAGGAGTATATATATAGTACGCGTTGAAGAGGTGGCCGGGGCAATACTACGCGTCATATAGGTCACTCACTCGCGTGCGATGCTTCCATACATGGGCCCGCGAGGTTGTCCTCCATCACTTTGACCCAGCAAGGAGGTTTCTTTTTGGGTTGTGTTGCGGTAGGAGTATATATATAGTACGCGTCGAAGAGGGGAGGAGGGGGGCGGGGCAGCACATATATACTACACACACGTCATGAATCGATCTCGCTCCGTGTGGGGACTTTTTGGTTTCCGAGGCAGGTGCCGCAAAGAAGTTGTGCATATTGGATATTAAAAACATCACCAACACATTGGGCCACGTGCATACGATGGTTGTCACTCATTCGCCTGCGACTCTTGCCTCTATGGGCCCGCGAGGTCGTCGTCCATGTAATATATGACACAACGAGAAAGGTAATTTGACGAACAAGGAGGATTATTTTCGGGCTGTGTTACGGTACCTACGTAGGATTATATATTACACATCAAAGTGGGGAGGGGGCAACACACACAGATATAGGGTGGGTCTATTATGATAACACCCTTAAGACTCTTATTCTGCTAACAGTGCGCTTATTCTGCTAACACTTCGTCGTCCCTAAACAGAACGCCCAATCGCAGAGAAACACAAATCAAACTGCAGCATCCCCAATCCCCACCTCGTCACCCACCTTATCCATCCAGCCCCGCACAGAGCACGCACCCACCCAAAACTAACCATGCCGCCTGGATCCCCGTCTCCCACGGCGAGCCATGTCCCACCTCCTTCTTCCCCTCCGGCCATCCCAGCCTCCGACTACCTCCCACCCACGGCGGCGCCGCTCACCCCCGACTACTTCTCCCACCTTCTTCCTCTGTGCACAGCCACCCCAACGCTGCTTCCTCCCATCGATTTTCCCGTCGGCGCCGCCCACCTTCTACATCACCGCCGTCCACGCCAGCCCCCGGGCCATCGCGTCGTCCGGCCTTGAATCTCCGCGCCAACCGCCGCCCTCCCCTGCATCCCTCCCTACTGGATCGGGCCACCCCCAGCCTCCCTCGCCGCCGGATCGGGTGTCAGGACCGATCTATGCCTATGCGGAATTAAGCAAGGAAAATCAAGAGAATTTGATGTAGAAAAGTCTCAGCTCTGAGATATTTGCTATTGCTTTAAGGTTGGAGTATATCGCAAGCCATCTAGGCGAGTCTGGAAGAGTAGAGATGATCCCGCCAGCCACAACCCGACTGGTTTTATAGGCAACTAGTTACCGACAAGTAAAAAGTAACAGTAACTACTGTATAACGGTACAGTTAAGTGAATCGACGGCTCTCGACGAAGCGGTATCGCGAGGAGGACTCTGGACCGTTGGATAACTGAATCTTAACGACACTTGCAAGTTCAGTCCTGACATTGCCCCTGTCTAAGAAACGACATGTCCTCAGGGCGTTTGGTTTGCGTCTCGCCACGCTTGAGATGTTGCCTTGAAGAACTCCGGAAATGTATACTTGATAAAATCAGCATCTTCCCAAGTTGCTTCCGTTGGAGAGAGGTTTTCCCACTGTATGTACCACTGCACAACTGGAAGATTGTTTCTAGGTACTTGTCTGGCTTGTAACACTGCCACTGGTCCAGTTTTGACAGTACCATCCTCATTCACCATAGGCAGATTGGGGCTAGGAATTGCTTTGCTTCCAACGTGCTTCTTGAGTTGGCTGACATGAAAAACCGGATGAATTTTCACATGTGGTGGAAGCTATAGTTTGTAGGCTGCTCTGCCCACTTTTTGGATTGCCAGAAAAGGTCCATAGTACTTGTTGTGTAATTTGATCGCTCCTCTGAACCCAAATGCTGCTAGTCTGTAAGGTGCCATTTTGAGATATACTAAATCCCCAATTTTAAAGCTTCTTTCCACTCTTTTCATGTCAGCAAATCTTTTCATTCTATTCTGAGCTTGTGATAGATTTGTCTTGAGCTGGTCCAAAAAGCTCTGTTTTGCAGTTAGGAAATCCTGAGCCTCTGCATCCTCGGGACCTGGTATTGCCAACTCAGCAATCATAGGAGGAGGGAAACTATACAATGCCTGGAAGGGTGACATTTTTATAGCTGTGTGGTAAGTGGAGTTGTACCAAAATTCAGCTAAGGGCAACCAGGCACTCCATTTCTTTGGTTCCCTAGTTGTCACGCACCTGAGATAGGTTTCCAAACACTGATTAACCCTCTCAGTCTGTCCATCTGTTTGGGGATGGTAAGCTGAACTGTATCTTAACTCCACTTTCAAAGCTGCAAAGATGTCCTTCCAGAGCTTGCTAGTGAAGATCCTATCTCTGTCAGAGATTATCAGTTTTGGTGTGCCATGAAGTTTGATTATGTTGTCCACCACTGCTTGAGCTACTGTTAGCACTGAGTAAGGATGTGATAAGGGAATAAAGTGGGCATATTTGGTGAATCTATCCACCACCACCAGTATCACTTCCTTGCCTCCAGAATTTGGTAGGCCTTCTATAAAATCCATTGAAATGTGTTCCTAGGCCATATCAGCAACAGGTAAGGGTTCCAACAATCCTGGTTGCTAGCAGTGTTCACTTTTAGCTCTTTGACAAGTAGGACAGGCAGCAATGAAACTTTCTACATCAGTTTTTAACCCAGGCCAGTAGAAAATTCCTTTAACTCTCTGGTAAGTTGCTCTAACACCGGAATGTCCCCCAACAGGAGAGCTATGGAGAGCTATGAGCAATTTGTTTCTCAACTCAGTGGCCTTTCCTACTAAAATTTTCCCCTTAAACCTGATAATACCAGAGTTCATGGTATAATCATCTACAGTTTGGTATTTCTGCAATAACAACTTCTCTTGCAGTGTTTTGCTTGCAGGGTCTTTCAAATAACTATCCACTAGTTCTTCAGCCCAAGCTGGTATAGGAGAAGATATGGCCATGCACTTAGGTAGCAACCTAGATAGTGCATCTACAACTCTGTTTTCAGCTCCCTTCTTATACTGAATTGTGAAGTTAAATTCCAGTAGTTTCATCATCAACTTGTGTTGAACTCCTTCAGTCAGTTTCTGATCTGTTATAAATTTCAAGGATTGTTGGTCTGTTTTAATTATGACCTCATTCCCCAAGAGATAATGCCTCCATTTCTTTAATGCTTCCAGTATGGCAAGGGCCTCTTTCTCATAGGTGGACATAGCAGCATTTCTAGGGCAGAGAGCTGAGCTATAGTAAGCCAGTGGTCTTGTTGCATAAGTACAACTCCAATTCCTTTTCCTGATGCATCAGTCTCTAGCACAAAGGGCTGAGAAAAGTTTGGCAAGGCCAGAAGTGGAGCTGATATAAGTGCTTGTTTGAGTTGGGAGAATGCTGTAGTATGAGCTGGTTCCATAAGAAATTTCCCTTTTTTAAGAGATCATGCAATGGCCTACAAATCAATCCATAGTTCTTAATAAATCTCCTGTAATAACCAGCTAATCCCAAGAATCTTCTGAGTTTAGTGACATTATCAGGTTCAGGCCAGTCAGCAATTGCAGAGATTTCCTTGGGATCTGTAGCCACTCCCTCAGCAGAAATAATATGCCCTAGATATTCCACTTGTTTTTCAGTAAATACACATTTGGAGAGTTTTGCAAACAACTGATTTTCTTTGAGCACTTGCAGCACAATCATGATATGTTCTTCATGCTCTTTCAAGGTTTTACTATATATCAAGATGTCATCAAAGAAAACTAGGACAAACACCCGCAGATATGGACTGAATATTTTGTTCATCAGTGCCTGAAAGGTGCCTGGTGCATTAGACAATCCAAATGGCATAACCAAATACTCAAAATGTCCAAGGAATGTTCTGAAAGCAGTTTTATGGATGTCCTCGGGCTTCATTCTGATTTGGTGATAACCAGACCTCAGGTCAATTTTGGAGAAGAATTTTGCTCCATGTAACTCATCCAGCAAGTCTTCAATCACAGGTATAGGGAATTTATTCTTGATTGTGAGAGAGTTCAATTTTCTGAAATCAGTGCATAACCTCATAGAAGAATCTTTCTTCTTCACCAAAATAACAGGTGCTGCATAAGGGCTCTGACTATGTCTGATTAAATGAGCAGCTAATAGTTTCTTTATTTGTTCCTCCATTTCTTTCTTTTGATGTTGAGGCACTCTGTAAGGTCTGAGTTGAGGAGGTGCTACTCCTGGTATCAGTGGAATGGTGTGGTCCAACTCTCTATGAGGAGGAAGAGAAGTTGGTTCCTCAAATAGATCAACATATTCCAACAGCAACTTTTGAATTTGAGGAGGAGTTGGAACTTGCTCAGGCACTTCTTTGAGTATAGTTTCCACTTGCAATAGAAATCCTTCCACACCTTTATCCAGAAGCTTATGCATTTTCTCAGCTGGAATTTCCTTAATATTTGCTACATCATTGTATACAGCTGATGTGATTGTTTGCTTGTCCCCTTGTGTGAAACTGAAGGTATTTCTTGGTATGTCAAAAGCAATAGGGCTCATTGTTGTAAACCAATCATACCCCAAAATCACATCATGGCTGGGCAGGGGTAATGTTCTAAAGTTGTGCATGAGTTTGTTTTTGGCCAGCTGGAATTCACAATCATGTACTACTGCTGTAGACCACAATTTACTTCCCCCTGCTACTGCAATAGCTCTTGGTTTCACTGGTAGGAGCTGGCAATTTGCTTTAGCTGGAAACTCTTGATTGATGAAAGAACAAGAACTGCCAGAATCTAAAAGTGCTACAGCCCTCTTGCCATTGATGTGAATGAGGACTGTTGGAGTTTTAACTGCTATCTGTTATCCTACAGCATAAGGAGATATGAGCATTACTTGTTCCTCTGCTTCAGTAGTTTCTTCTTGTTCTTGTGTTATGTTTTCCTCGGCATTTAACTGCATTTCTTCTGGTGCTTCTTGTTGCAAGAGGTGGACATTAGGTATAACTTTGCATTTGTGGCCATGGACCCACATATCTCCACATCTCCAGCATTCACCCACTTTTCTTAGTTTTTGAACATTGCTTGTAATGTGTTCATTGTTTTGATTGACTGTCAGTTGCTGCACAGGAACAGTAGCAGTATTTGCTTTGCTGGTACTTCCCCCACTATTCTTCTGATAATAGTTGGTGTAAGTAAATCCATGTTTCTTCACTGTTGCAGGTACAGGAGGATGATTTGCCTCAATCTCAATTGCTAAACAGTAAGCATCTGTGAGTGATTGTGGTCTAAGTGGCCTGATTTGGAACTTAATTCCATCTCTTAACCCATTCACATAGCATTTGACAAACCACATCTCTCCTAACTCAAGATTTTCCTCTTGTACTTCTGCCATTAAATCCTCGAATTCCTTAGTGTAAGCTGAGACTGTATTGTTGCTCTGTTTCAGATTAGTAAATTTTTCTGTGAGGTCATATGTGCCCTATTCAAAAAATCTTTTCACTACTTCAGCTCCAAATTGCTTCCAATTCAGCTGTTTCTTTAAGAGCCCAGATCTTCTCAGCCAAGTATCTGCTTCATCAATAATGTACATCTGAGCTAAAGATACTTTATACTCCTTAGGTGCTCTAGACATTTGAAAATACTTATTGCATTGCCTGATCCAGCCTACAAGATCTGTGCTAGAAAATCTAGGGAAGTCCAGCTTAGGCCCTCTAGTAATAGACTTCATAAACTGGGCTTGCATGTCTTGTTCATATGTTTTATAGTACCCCTGCCATAACTGTCTATCCCTGTTCTGCTGATAGATTTGATTGAATGCAGGAGTGTATTCTCTGTTTCTGCCAGTTACTGGAGTGCCCATCTGACTAGCTGCATCTTGCCTGCCCTGGTTCTAGAAACCAGGAGGAACTGCTGGTCGATTAGTCCTGATAGGAGGTAAGTTGTTGAGCTGCATATCTTCCAATTGCTTTGATTTTTGCTTTTCCTCCGCTAGCTGTTTCCTCAGTTGCTCCATTCTCGCTTCATGGTCTTGATTTTGTTCCTGATGAAGCGTAGGAGATTTCACTACCTCAGCTGAACTGGATGGTCGATCAAGATTATGTGTTGTTTGGTTTGATTTTACCAGAGATGTTAGCACGTTACTGATGGCAGATAACTGTTTACCTAGATCCAAGACCACTTGCTCTACTGTGCCCACTGATTTTGCAATTTCACTCTGCCTGGAACCAATGGACTGCACCTCATCTTGCAATTTGGATACCTGAACTTGCATCCCCAAGCTGTCATTCTGTAGCACTGCAAAATCATCCCGAATTGCTAGCACCTCTTGCAGATCAGCCTCATCTATTGTCTTAGCTCTCCCCATCTCCTTGATTCGGGGTGTGGGTATGGAATTTTACCTCTGGATCACCAGGAACCCTTCCCAAACCTCGAATCCTGCCGCCGCCGTGATCCACGCCTCCTTGGCACACGGATCAGCGCTGGAACACGGAACTTTACCTCTCAAGCAGTGTGCTCGAGCAACCGTTTCCGCTCGGCTGATCTGTGCCCGAATTCTCGCCGCCACCCGCGCCCACCAACCAATCTCCGCCACCAACGCCCCCGAAAACCAGTCGCTGCTCACGAAGAAGGGTGGGAATCACCGATCTGGGAAAAAAATTCCCCATCGGAGCGTGTTTATGCCGAAGAACGATGGCTCATGATACCATTTGTCAGGACCGATCTATGCCTATGCGGAATTAAGCAAGGAAAATCAAGAGAATTTGATGTCGAAAAGTCTCAGATCTGAGATATTTGCTATTGCTTTAAGGTTGGAGTATATCGCAAGCCATCTAGGCGAGTCTGGAAGAGTAGAGATGATCCCGCCAGCCACAACCCGGCTAGTTTTATAGGCAACTAGTTACCGACAAGTGAAAAGTAACAGTAACTACTGTATAACGGTACAGTTAAGTGAATCGACGGCTCTCGACGAAGCGTATCGCGAGGAGGACTCTGGACCATTGGATAACTGAATTTGAACTACACTTGCAAGTTCAGTCCTGACATCGGGCCGCCCCCAGCCTTTATGTGTCAGATCTGTAGGGCCACGGCCTGGCATGCCTCCCACTGCTCCCCCTGCTAGCTCTGCCTCTCGCGGTGCCGCTCGGCCGCTCTCTGCCATCGGGGGCGCGCAGAAGGGACCAGCCCGGATAAGCACCACTGTCGGCCGCACGACGAACATGTGCTTAGTCCACCAGAGTCCTCTGCGCAGTTTGCCAGAGGGGCTGCTGTGTCCGGCAGTGTCGCCTCGCGTCGGGCCCGTGTAGTCCACTCATCGGGCCGTGTAGCCCGCTCGTCGGAACCGTGCAGATCGCCGGTGATGCTGCTCCTCCCCAGTACTTCCTCCCATCGATGGCGTCCTCGTCCCCTCCCCAAGTCATCTAAAAGGAGGTGGTCATCCCTATCCGTCGACTCACAGCAGTCCGCACGGTGGGCGCCCGGAGCACGTCGCCGGCACTAGGTGTTGCTCCACATCTACTCGCGTGGTTGTAGTCCACTCCCCGTGTTGTTGAAGTCCGCATGGTGGGCCTCTGTAGCACGTCGCCGACACTGGCCGAAGGCTAAATCAGCTCGCGTGGTTGCAGTACACTCCCCACGTCGATGGTGAAGGTGCTGACAGCGGCAATGCAGCTCGCACCCTTGTGATTTGCAGTCCCAAGTGAGCACCTTGGCGTGACTGGGCTACGGTGGCATCACGTCAGTACGCTTGCGGCGCTGTCGATGCCACGCATAGGACCAAGTCGTTGCTGGAGCAGCCCACACAGTGGGGGCAAGCGGCCATCGTTGACTCCACAAGAAGTATGCTTTGGTTACTATGAGTTGTGCAAAAAGACCAGCTACCCGATTGCATTGGTATTTTTGTTTTTGAGTTGAGTCAAATACAGGAACCTATGTGTCAAAATTGAAAATAGATGTAGTTTGCTGCAAACCCTCATGTGGTTTACTTTGTAAAAGAAAAAACCATAAACACTCGCACGAAGTTCACTTCACCTTCTAATGGAATTCGTATCGGAGCAAAATTTCCAAAAAAAACCAATGCAGTTAACTTGGCCCTATCATGAATTATTTCTTCAAAGTTTCAAAAATGGTGTGGTCCATTTTCTGGTGGTTGGTGGTTCACTTTGTAAAAAAATTCCCACGAGAGATTCTCTTATTTTTCTAATGCACTTCGTTTTCGTTTGTGGGATGATTAAAAAAATAATGCGGTTCACTTTCGCTACTGTCGCGGTGCACTTATGCCCGACGCGAACTGCAAAAAATATATATGTTTTACAGAAACAATAAAAAATGGTAATGCGGTCCACTTCTCGATAGTTTTGTGGTTCACTTACGCCCGATGTGAAGCGCTGTGCACTTCCTCGCCTGGGAAAATTAACGTCTGACAAAAATAAATTATGCAGTTCGCTTGACAGTTTGATGCAGTGTGGTTATCGGTGTGAAGAAGTGTGTTCTTCTATCTGATGCATTACACACAATGATTTTGGTGTCATGGAAAACAGAGTGTCCGCATTTCGATAATTTTAAAACTCCTCTTAAACCGTAAGGAATTAGAGAGAGTGTTCTACATGAAAAAGTTGTGTCTCGGTGAATCATTTCGACCAGCGGTTTGTAAAAATTTCGCGAAAAATGGCTGCTGCCTCTCGTCGGCAGCCGCACGATTTTCAAAATTAACTAAAAACCGTAAGAAATCTCAAAAACATTTCAACATATGAAAGTTGCGCCTCGTCCGTAGATTTCTAACAACGTATCACACGCCTCATTCCGACAAACGGTTAAAAAACGGGAGCGAAAACAGTACAAAAATTGCAAAAAAATCGAAAAAACAGAATTCTGCGATTTACTAAATTTAAAACTGCTCTTAAACCGTAAAGAATTAGAGAAAATAATAGATATGAAAAAGATGCGCCTCGATGATATCTTTCCAATGGTGTATCATTTGCTTCATTCTGACAACCGCTTTAGAAAAAAAGCGATAAAACTCTCGCTGCCACTCGTCATGCGCCACACCGTTTTCAAAACTGCACTTAAACCGTAAGGAATCTTGAAAAGTGTTCAACATGGTGAAGTTGCGCCTAATCCATAGCTTCTCAACGGTATATTACATGCCTTGTTCCGATAAACGGTTAAAAAACTAGGGCGAAAAAGGTACCGAATAAACACCGCGTGTAGTTTTTTTCCGACACGAAGTTCACTAGTCTCTGTATTGCAGTACCCCTGCTACTGAAAGTGCAGTGCCCTCGCGTTGAGCGTGCAGTGCGGAAGTGTTATCAGAATAGTTATTCTGCTAATATTAGCAGAATAGACCGGTTGTATATATATATATATATATATATATATATATATATATATATCCTGGGATTAGAATAACTATTTGGATCACGGGGCCTACATAGGAGCAGCGGAGGTGCTCCCGAACTCACAAGAACAAAAAAAGAAATCCCACCCCGAACCCCACGTTCCCCACATCTCCCTCGCTCTCTCCCTGATCCCCGCCTCCGCCGTCCCCGCCCCTGCATCGTCAGGCGTCGCTGCGACCCTCAAAACTCCCCACGCGCCACCGCCGCTCCACTCCGCCTCACTAGCTACCTACCTCTCGCCCACCCGAGTCCGGCTTCCTATCGCCGCCACACGGATCTAGCCGTCGCACAGGATCCCGCCGCCGCGTTCGTCGCTTGCTGGGCCCGACGACGCGTCGGAAGCTGACCCGTCCGTGATCTCCGGCCAACGAGGCGCGACGGCCACCCCTCCCCCTGTTTCCACAATGCTCGACCCGGTTGCCCGTCGCCGGCGCTCCTCCTCCCCGACCCCTTCTTCCTTGATCCACCCTGCCACCACCTCCGGTGATGCGGTCCACCAGCCTCCTTCCCCGGCGCGATCCACCAGCCCGACCCTCGCCGGCGTGATACCTCCGCGCGCCGCCGTGGCACAGGCCCCCACTAGGGATCCAGCCGCGACGTACTGCTCAAAAGCGAAGGACAACGACGAGATTCTCTCCTTCGGCGCCGGCGTCATCGCTCTTGGCTACCTACTGCATCAAGGGCATTCATATGCCACGAATCTAGCGGATGCTAGCACGTGGGAAGTGGGGTTGCCGCGGTGAGTTACTCCATCAGAGTGAGGACAACGACAATTCTTGTAGCAAAAAACTGCAGCGTTCTTAAGTATATTTCCATAAATATTTGAGGCAATTCGTCTGTATCAGTTCAACAAAAAAGTTGGCAGTAGTTCCACCGTTACATGCCTGGAAGGAAAACTTCGTATGCGCACAAGTCACTCCACCCCTACAGCGAGTCTCCGGCTTCTCAGGGAGTCGACTGAAGGAAATATGCCCTAGAGGCAAATAATAAAGTTATTATTTATTTCCTTATTTCATGATAAATGTTTATTATTCATGCTAGAATTGTATTAACTGGAAACTTGGTACATGTGTGAATACATAGACAAACATAGTGTCACTAGTATGCCCCTACTTGTCTAGCTCGTTAATCAAAGATGGTTAAGTTTCCTAGCCATAGACGTGAGTTGTCATTTGATCAATGGGATCAAATATTAGAGAATGATGTGATTGACATGACCCATCCGTTAGCTTAGCACTATGATCGTTTAGTTTGTTGCTATTGCTTTCATCATGACTTATACATGTTCCTATGACTATGAGATGATGCAACTCCCGAATACCGAGGAAAACTTAGTGTTCTATCAAACGTCAAAATGTAACTGGGTGATTATAAAGATGCTCTACAGGTGTCTCCGATGGTGTTAGTTGAGTTGGCATAGATCGAGATTAGTATTTGTCACTCTGATTATCGGAGAGGTATCTCTGGGCCCTCTTGGTAATGCACATCAGTATAACCCTTGCAAGCAATGTGACTAATGAGTTGGTTACAGGATGATGCATTACGGAATGAGTGAAGAGACTTGCCGGTAACGAGATTGAACTAGGCATTGAGATACCGATGATCAAATCTTGGGAAAGTAACATACCGATGACAAAGGGAACAACGTATGTTGTTATGCGGTTTGACCGATAAAGATCTTCGTAGAATATGTAGGAGCCAATCTGAGCATCTAGGTTCCGCTATTGGTTATTGATCGGAGATGTGTCTCGGTCATGTCTACATAGTTCTCGAACCCGTAGGGTCCGCACGCTTAACGTTCGATGATGATTTGTATTATGAGTTATGTGATTTGATGTACCGAAGGTTGTTCGGAGTCCTGGATGAGATCACGGACATGACGAGGAGTCTCGAAATGGTCGAGACGTAAGGATCGATATATTGGAAGGCTATATTCGAACATCGGAAAGGTTCCGAGTGATTCGGGTATTTTTCGGAGTACCGGAGAGTTACGGGAAATCGCCGGGGGAAGTAGTGGGCCTTAATGGGTCATACGGGAAAGGAGAGAAGGGCCTCAAGGGGTGGCCGCGCGCCCCCCATGGCAAGTCCGAATTAGACTAGGGAGGGGGCGGCTCCCCCCTTTCTTTCCTTCTCCCTCTCCTACTCCTTCCCTCTCTCCCCTCTTGGAAAAGGAAGGGGACTCCAACTAGGATTGGGAATCCTAGTTGGAATCCCCATATAGGCGTGCCCCACCTAGGCCGGCCTCCTCTTCCTCCCTCCTTTATATACGTGGCCAGGGGGCACCCCAATAGCACAACAAACAATCTCTTAGCCGTGTGCGGTGCGCCCCTCCACAGTTACACACCTCGGTCATATCATCGTAGAGCTTAGGCGAAGCCCTGCGCCGGTAACTTCATCATCACCGTCACCACGCCGTCGTGCTGACGGAACTCTCCCTCGGCCTCAACTGGATCAAGAGTTCGAGGGACATCACCGAGCTAAATGTGTGCTGAACGCGGAGGTGTCGTACGTTCGGTGCTTGGATCGGTTGGATCACGAAGGCGTTCGACTACATCAACCGCGTTATTAAACGCTTCCGCTTTTGGTCTACGAGGGTATGTGGACACACTCTCCCCGCTTGTTTCTATGCTTCTCCTAGATAGATCTTGCGTGATCATAGGTAATTTTTTTGAAATACTACGTTCCCCAACAGTGGCATCCGAGCCAGGTCTATGCGTAGATGCTATATGCACGAGTAGAACACAAAGAGTTGTGGGCGATAATAGTCATACTACTTACCAGCATGTCATACTTTGATTCGGCGGTATTGTTGGATCAAACGGCCCAGACCGACATTACATGACCGCGTTCATGAGACTGGTTCTACCGCCGTGCTTCGCACACAGGTAGCTAGTGGGTGTCTATTTCTCCGACTTCAGTTGAATCGAGTGTGACTACGCCCGGTCCTTGTTGAAGGTTAAAACAACACACTTGACGAAAAATCGTTGTGGTTTTGATGCGTAGGTAAGAACGGTTCTTGCTAAGCCCGTAGCAGCCACGTAAAACTTGCAACAACAAAGTAGAGGACGTCTAACTTGTTTTTGCAGGGCATGTTGTGATGTGATATGGTCAAGACGTGATGAGATATAAATTATTATATGAGATGATCATGTTCTGTAAAGTTATCGGCAACTGGCAGGAGCCTTATGGTTGTCTCCTTATTGCATAAGATGCAAGCGCCATGTAATTGCTTTACTTTATCACTATGCGATAGCAATAGTTGCAAAAGGCAATAGTTGGCGAGACGACCATGTGACGACACGTTGATAGAGATCAAGATGATGGAGATCATGGTGTCATGCCGATGACAATGGAGATCATGACGGCACTTTGGAGATGGAGATCAAAGGCACAAGATGATGATGGTCATATCATGTCACATATTTTGATTGCATGTGATGTTTATCTTTTATGCATCTTATTTTGCTCAGTACGACGGTAGCTTTATAAGATGATCCCTTACTAAAATTTCAAGGTATATGTGTTCTCCCTGAGTATGCACCATTGCGACAGTTCTTCGGGCTGAGACATCACGTGATGATCGGGTATGATAAGCTCTACGTTCACATACAACGGGTGCAAGCCAGTTTTGCACACGCAGAATACTCAGGTTAAACTTGACGAGCCTAGCATATGCAGATATGGCCTCGGAACACTGAGACTGAAAGGTCGAGCGTGAATCATATAGTAGATATGATCAACATAGTGATGTTCACCATTGAAAACTACTCCATCTCACGTGATGATCGGACATGGTTTAGTTGATATGGATCACGTGATCATTTAGATGACTTGAGGGATGTCTATCTAAGTGGGAGTTCTTAAGTAATATGATTAATTGAACTTAATTTATCATGAACTTAGTCCTGATAGTATTTGCATAACTATGTTGTAGATCAATAGCTCGCAATATAGCTCCCCGTTTATTTTGATATGTTCCTAGAGAAAAACTATGTTGGAAGATGATAGTAGCAATGATGCGGACCAGGTCTGTGATCTGAGGATTGTCTTCATTGCTGCACAGAAGAATTATGTCCTTGATTAACCGCTAGGTGACGGGCCTATTGTAGGAGCAGATGCAGACGTTATGAACGTTTGGCAAGCTCGGTATGATAACTACTTGATAGTTTAGTGCACCATGCTTTACGGCTTAGAACCGGGACTTCAAAAAAATCAAAGCCACGGAGCATATAAGATGTTCCAAGAGCTGAAATTGGTATTTCAAACTCATGCCTGAGTCGAGAGGTATGAGACCTGTAACGCCCCGAGACCGATGCTCTAGTTGCCTTCCTTGTTTTGCGAGTCAGCCGTGTTATTTATTTGTTTGTTGCATCTCATCTCATAGCATCATGCGCTTTGCATTTACATGTTTTCATAAAACTTGCATCCGCTCGTAGTTGCCGTGTCCCCCCTTGCTTTCGTTGACCGTTCCGAGACCAACCTTGTGCTTCGTTGTCCCTCTCGCCTAAACCGGAGTCTCTTTGCACAGTGCATCACCCCATCTCTAGCTCCATCCTTTCAATTCTCACCCATTTATTCAAGTGGCATTATTTCTGTTCCGTTTAATGTTCATTCTTTTCCTATAAATTCTCACTATGTCTTTGACCACTCTGCCAAATTTCATCCATTTTGGGGTTGTTTTGGTTGGGTTAAAAAATGGCTCAAGTTTGAATTCAATTCAAACTTGAATTATTTTTCTTCCTCTAAAAATTGCCAAACCAATTTATTCAAATTGTGCATATTATCAAGACTTCAGAGTTATTTTGTTTTCTGAAATATTCCACCTCTAGCACCTCCTTCTTTTCTCTAAAGTTCGGGTTGAGGAAATAAGGAAAAGAAGGGGCTTTCAGTTAAGAGGAGCGAGCCCACTTAACTCTGTTCCTCCCAGCTGATCTAGCCCAACTCCTCTCTTCCCTGGTAATTTTTTCCCACATGCACCGGGCTGGACCCACCTGTCATCCTCTCCCCCTCACCTTTTTCTTCCACCTCACGCACCCTCTCTCTCATAGTAACTCTCAGTGAAGAGCGCACATGGCCACCGTGGTTTCACCATGACTCCTGGATGCCTCCTGACCCTCCTATAAATTCGCCCCTGCTCCCCTAGGGTTCCCCCGATCGCCCTCTTTCCCCCATCTCAGCCGCCACCCGGTAAGCCAGGCCAATCCATCCGATCCATCGCCCCCAACGCATCCCGAGCGCACCGGAGGACCAGCCATGTCGCCGCCGTGAACTCCTTCATCTTCTTCCTCGCCGTTCGTGTCCGGCAAGTCCGTCGACGTCCTATTCGCCTGCTGCTACATCTGCGTCACATAAGGAGTCACCAAGTCCCGCGCCTGGCGTCTTCCTCTACTTTCTTCTTCCTCGGACAGGAACCGCGTCGGGTTTAGAGCTCGTCCGCGTCGCCGATGCATCCGTGTCCTAGGGTGAGCTAGGTATACCTGCTCCCCCTCTCTCTTCTCCTGCCGCATATCGATCGCCGTAGACGTGCCTAGGATCGGTTTCGCGTCGCCCTCTCGCCGCTCCGGTGTTTTCTGAATTTTTCTCAGGATCCAGCAGCACGCTCTCTGCAGCCCGCGCATCCCGAGGCCCAGTTGGCTCCGTAGACGTCCCACTAGCCTCGCGCCTTCTTCCGCAGCTTTGCCGCCGGCTCACCGTGCCCTGTTGCCGTCGCCGCTGCTTGCCGTGCCCCAAGTTGAGCGCCCGCGCCCTTTTCCTAGCCTGCCTAGCGCGCACACACACAGTTGCACACTGCTGCCCCGTCCTTTCACCTGTGCGTGCAACTCTAGAACACGCCAAACATCACATGCATATCCTCACGCATCATCACCACCAGGCCGCCGTTCATGGTTGGCGCCTGTAGTTCTCTCTTGCTCGCGTAGATGCAGTAGCGTCTCCGTGCTCCGGTTCTCGCCTAGCGCGCCCCTCCGCTGGCCTCACCCCACACACGCACACGCCCCTGCACCTAGAAGCCCCATGCACACGTGCTCCTTAGCCTAACCCGCACACCCGCCGTGGCCTCCCAAGCCCCGTCATCACCACGGCTAACCTCGCCGGCTCCGTCCTCGCAGCCATCGTCTTCTCTGCCTATACAGAGAGGCTCGGCCCTGGGCAATCTCTTAAGGGGCCGCGCCCTTTCCTATCAACTGCAGCCGTGGTAGCGCAGTGATTCGCACCACGCTCCTGCATCCAGGAGGTTTGGGGTTCGAATCCCAGGAGCCCCTATTTTCTGCACTGCTTCCTTTTATTTATTTTTGCTCACACACACTCAGCCGCTTCGGGCCAGATCTGCTGCTGGGCTTCCACAGTGCGCAGCATTCGGCCCGCATCCTTTTTTTATGTTCACTGTGATTTGTCTAATTCCTGTGCATGCATATTTACAGAAAAATGCCATCATATTAAAGTGTTAATAAGTAATTATCCATGCATCCAAATTAAACATGTCATATATGTAAAATGTCTAGAATTGCATCTAGTTTCATAATATGCTGCTTGCATCCATGTTAACAATGTTTAAAATGCTGTTTGTTTAAATTTGCTCAAATGCCATGTTAAAATGAGTTATTCCATAACTAAATAACCGTAGCTCGGATTTAATTAAACTTTATATGTAAATGGGGTATAAAAATGCCTAGTTTAACATGGTGCACTTTATTTTGGTGTTTAACAACTTTAAAATATGGTTTAGGGCAGAACAGTAGCTAATTCAAAATATGCATATGAGGATTTTCCGGAATTGTTGTTTATTATTTCCGGCCTCATTTAACTTGCTGAAATAGGTAGTTTACTTATGCTTCACCTCTTGCCATGTTAATCAACATTTAACATTGTTGGGTACATAAGCGGGAGAGAACTAAATAATTGATGTGGTGTTTCGTCAATATGCAACTCGTTGCATATTGAGCTCCATTTAATTTGTAGTATTGTTTATGCACTTTGCCATGCCATGCCTCATTAAACCGGACATGCATCATACTTGGTTGTGCATCATGCCCTGTGTATTTGATGGTTGTTTACCATGTTGTTTGTTTCTTTCCGGGTTGCTTCTCTCGTTAGCTTCGGTTTCGTTCCGGAGTTGTGAGGATTCGTTCGACTACGTCCGTTTGTCTTCTTCATGGACTCGTTCTTCTTCCTTGCGGGATCTCAGGCAAGATGACCATACCCTCGAAATCACTTCTATCTTTGCTTGCTAGTTGTTCGCTCTATTGCTATGCCGCTACCTACCACTTGCTTATCAAGCCTCCCAAATTGCCATGAACCTCTAACCTTTGTCACCCTTCCGAGCAAACCGTTGTTTGGCTATGTTACCGCTTTTGCTCAGCCCCTCTTATAGCGTTGTTAGTTGCAGGTGAAGTTGAAGTTGGTTCCATGTTGGAACATGGATATTTTGGGATAACACAATATCTCTTATTTAATTAATGCATCTATATACTTGGTAAAGGGTGGAAGGCTCGGCCATATGCCTGGTGTTTTGTTCCACTCTTGCCGCCCTAGTTTCCGTCACACCGGTGTTATGTTCCTTGATTTTGCGTTCCTTACGCGGTTGGGTGATTTATGGGACCCCCTTGACAGCTCGCTTTGAATAAAACTCCTCCAGCAAGGCCCAACCTTGGTTTTACCATTTGCCTACCTAAGCCTTTTTCCCTTGGGTTCTGCAGACTCAAGGGTCATCTTTATTTTAACCCCCCGGGCTAGTGCTCCTCCGAGTGTTGGTCCAAACTAGAGCCCTTTGCAGTGCCACCTCGGGGAAACTTGAGGCCTGGTTTTAGTTGTACGGACTGCTCATCCGGTGTGCCCTGAGAACGAGATATGTGCAGCTCCTATCGGGATTTGTCGGCACATTCGGGCGGCTTTGCTGGTCTTGTTTTACCATTGTCGAAATGTCTTGTAACCGGGATTCCGAGACTGATCGGGTCTTCCTGGGACAAGGAATATCCTTCGTTGACCGTGAGAGCCTATAATGGGCTAAGTTGGGACACCCCTGCAGGGTATAAACTTTTGAGAGCCGTGCCTGCGGTTATGTGGCAGATGGGAATTTGTTAACGTCTGGTTGTAGAGAACTTGACACTCGACTTAACTAAAACGCATCAACGGCGTGTGTAGCCGTGATGGTCTCTTTTCGGCGGAGTCCGGGAAGTGAACACGGCTTTTGGGTTATGGTTGACGTAAGTAGGAGTTCAGGATCACTTCTTGATCATTACTAGTTGATGACCGTTCCGTTGCTCCTCTTCTCGCTCTTATTTGTGTATGTTAGCCACCATATATGCTTAGTGCTTGCTGCAGCTCCACCTCACTACCCTTTGCTTCCTATAAGCTTAGATAGTCTTGATCTCGTGGGTGTGAGATTGCTGAGTCCTTGTGAATCACCAGATACTTCCAAACAGTTGCAGGTGCCGAGGATACCAGTGCAGGTGACACAACTGAGCCCAAGTGGGAGCTCAATGAAGATCTTGTTTGTTGTGTTGTTTCTTTTCATGTTGATCAGTAGTGGTGCCCAGTTGGGACGATCAGGGATGTAGCTGTTGGGTTGTCTTCTTTTATTTTGGTTCGTAGTCGGACCTATGTGTGTACTCTGATTGATGTATGATTTATTTATGTATTGTGTGAAGTGGCGATTGTAAGCCAACTCTTTATCCCATTCTTGTTCATTACATGGGATTGTGTGAAGACGACCCTTTTTGCGACAAAACCACAATGCGGTTATGCCTCTAAGTCGTGCCTCGACACGTGGGAGATATAGCCGCATCGTCGGCGTTACAAGACCTCTGACAAGTACTTTGCCTAGAAGATGGAGGAGAATAGCTCAACCAGTGAGCATGTGCTCAGATTGTCTGAGTACTACAATCGCTTGAATCAAGTGGGAGTTAATCTTCCAGATAAAGTAGTGATTTACAGAGTTCTCTAGTCACTATCACCAAGTTACTGGAACTTCGTGATGAACTATGATATGCAAGGGATGATGAAATCGATTCCCGAGCTCTTCGTGATGCTGAAATCGACGAAGGTAGAAATCAAGAAAAGCATCAAATGTTGATGGTTGACAAAACTAGTAGTTTCAAGTAAAAGGGCAAGGGAAAGAAAGGGAACTTCAAGAAGAATGTCAAGCAAGTTGCCACTCCCATGAAGAAGCCCAAAGATAGACCCAAGCCTGAAACTGAGTGCTTCTACTGCAAAGGAAATGGTCACTAGAAGTGGAATTGCCCTAGATACTTGGCGGATTAGAAGGATGGCAAACTGAACATAGGTATATTTGATATACATGTTATTGATGTGTACTTTACTAGTGTTTATAACAACTCCTCAATATTTAATACTGGTTCAGTTGCTAAGAGTAGTAACTCGAAACGGGAGTTGCAAAATAAACAGAGACTAGTTAAGGGTGAGGTGATGATGTGAGTTGGAAGTGATTCCAAGGTTGATAAGATCACCATCGCACACTCCCTTTACCTTCGGGATTAGTGTTGAACCTAAAATAAATGTTATTTGGTGTTTGCGTTGAGCATAAATATGATTTGATCATGTTTATTGCAATACACTTATTCATTTAAGTCAAAGAATAATTGTTGCTCTATTTACATGAATAAAACCTTCTATGGTCATACACTCAATATAAATGGTTTATTGAATCTTGATCGTAGTGATACACATACTCATAATATTGAGGCCAAAAGATGCAAAGTTAATAATGATAGTGCAACTTATTTGTGGCACTGCCGTTTAGGTCATATTGGTGTAAAGTGCATGAAAAAACTCCATGCTGATGGACTTTTGGAATCACTTGATTATGAATCACTTGATGCTTGCGAACCATGCCTCATGGGCAAGATGACTAAAACTCCGTTCTCCGGAACAATGGAGCGAGCAACTGACTTATTGGAAATAATACATACTGATGTATGCGATCCAATAAGTGTTGAGGCTCGCGGCGGGTATCGTTATTTTCTGACCTTCACAAATGATTTGAGCAGAGATAGGTATACCTACTTGATGAAACATAAGTCTGAAACATTTGAAAAGTCCAAAGAATTTCAGAGTGAAGTGGAAAATCATCATAACAAGAAAATAAAGTTTCTACGATCTGATCGCGGAGACGAATATTTGAGTTACGAGTTTGGTCTTCATTTGAAACGATGTGGAATAGTTTTGCAACTCACGCCACCTGGAACACCACAGCGTAATGGTGTCTCCGAACGTCATAACCGTACTTTATTGGATATAGTGCAAGATATGATGTCTCTTACTGATTTACCACTATCGTTTTGGGGTTATGCATTAGAGACAGCTGCATTCACGTTAAATAGGGCACCATCTAAATCCGTTGAGACGACACCTTATGAACTGTGGTTTGGCAAGAAACCCAAGTTGTCGTTTCTTAAAGTTTGAGGCTGCGATGCTTATGTGAAAAAGCTTCAACCTGATAAGCTCGAACCCAAATCGGAGAAATGTGTCTTCATAGGATACCCAAAAGAGATTGTTAGGTACACCTTCTATCACAGATCCGAAGGCAAGATCTTTGTTGCTAAGAATGGATCCTTTCTGGAGAAGGAGTTTCTCTCGAAAGAAGTGAGTGGGAGGAAGGTAGAACTTGATGAGGTAATTGTACCTTCTCCCGAATTGGAAAGTATTTCTTCACTGAAATCAGTTCAAGTGATGCTTACACCAATTAGTGAGGAAGTTAATGATGATGATCATGAAGCTTCGGATCAAGTTACTACCGAACCTCGTAGGTCAACCAGAGTACGTTCCGCACCAGAGTGGTACAGTAATCCTATTCTTGAGTTCATGTTACTTGACCATGACGAACCTACGAACTATGAGGAAGCGATGATGAGCCCAGATTCCGCGAAATGGCTTGAGGCCATGAAATCTGAGATGGGATCCATGTATGAGAACAAAGTGTGGACTTTGGTTGACTTGCCCGATGATCGGCAAGCCATAGAAAATAAATGGATCTTCAGGAAGAAGACGGACGCTGATAGTAGTGTTACTA
Source organism: Aegilops tauschii subsp. strangulata (assembly GCF_002575655.3). Taxonomy (NCBI): domain Eukaryota; kingdom Viridiplantae; phylum Streptophyta; class Magnoliopsida; order Poales; family Poaceae; genus Aegilops; species Aegilops tauschii. The sequence continues at coordinate 332,993,067 of NC_053041.3, forward strand.
TCTACAAAGCTAGACTTGTCGAAAAAGGTTTTTGACAAAGTTCAAGGTGTTGACTACGATGAGATTTTCTCACTCGTAGCGATGCTTAAGTCTATCTGAATCATGTTAGCAAATTGCCACATTTTATGAAATTTGCAAATGGATGTCAAAACTGCATTCCTTAATGGATATCTTAAAGACGAGTTGTATATGATGCAACCAGAAGGTTTTGTCGATCCAAAAGGTGCTAACAAAGTATGCAAGCTCCAGCGATCCATTTATGGACTGGTGCAAGCATCTTGGAGTTGGAATATACGCTTTGATGAGTTGATCAAAGCATATAGTTTTATACAGACTTGCGGTAACGCCTGTATTTACAAGAAAGTGAGTGGGAGCACTACAACCTTTCTGATAAGTATATGTGAATGACATATTGTTGATCAGAAATGATGTAAAATTTTCTGGAAAGCATAAAGGAGTGTTTGAAAGGAGTTTTTCAAAGAAAGACCTCGGTGAAGCTGCTTACATATTGAGCATCAACATCTATAGAGATAGATCAAGACGCTTGATAAGTTTTTTCAATGAGTATATACCTTGACAAGTTTTTGAAGTAGTTCAAAATGGAACAGTCAAAGAAAGAGTTCTTGCCTGTGTTGCAAGGTGTGAAGTTGAGTAAGACTCAAAGCCCGACCACGGAAGAAGATAAAGAGAGAATGAAAGTCATTCCCTATGCCTCAGCCATAGGTTCTATAAAGTATGCCATGCTATGTACCAGACCTATTGTATACCATGTCCTGAGTTTGGCAAGGGAGTACAATAATGATCTAGGAGTAGATCACTAGACATTAGTCAAAATTATCCTTAGAGCACTAAGGAAATATTTCTCGGTTATGTAGGTGATAAAGAGTTTGTTGTAAAGAGTTACCTCGATGCAAGCTTTGACATCGATCTGGATCACTCTGAGTCTCGATCTAGATACATATTGAAAGTGGGAGCATTTAGCTAGAGTAGCTCCGTGCAGAGCATTGTAGACATAGAAATTTGCAAAAATACATACGGATCTGAATGTGGCAGACCCATTGACTAAACCTCTCTCACAAGCAAAACATGATCACACCTTAGTACTCTTTGGGTGTTAATCACATGGCTATGTGAACTAGATTATGGACTCTAGTAAACCCGTTGGGTATTGGTCACATGGCGATGTGAACTAAAGAGTGTTAAATCACATGACGATGTGAACTATTGATGTTAAATCACATGGCGATGTGAACTAGATTATTGGCTCTAGTGCAAGTGGGAGACTGAAGGAAATATGCCCTAGAGGCAATAATAAAGTTATTATTTATTTCCTTATTTCACGATAAATGTTTATTATTCATGCTAGAACTGTATTAACTGGAAACTTACTACATGTGTGAATACATAGACAAACAGAGTGTCACTAGTATGCCTCTACTTGACTAGCTCATTAATCAAAGATGGTTAACTTTCCTAGCCATAGACATGAGTTGTCATTTGATCAACGCGATCACATCATTAAAGAATGATGTGATTGACATGACCCATCCGTTAGCTTAGCATTATGATCGATTAGTTTGTTGCTATTGCTTTCTTCATGACTTATACATGTTCATATGACTATGAGATTATGCAACTCCTGAATATCGGAGGAACACTTAGTGTGCTATCAAACGTCACAACGTAACTGGGTGATTATAAAGATGCTCTACAGGTGTCTTCGATGGTGTTAGTTGAGTTGGCATAGATCGAGATTAGGATTTGTCACTCCGATTGTCGGAGAGGTATCTCTGGGCCCTCTCGGTAATGCACATCACTATAAGCCTTGCAAGCAATGTGACTAATGAGTTGGGTACGGGATGATGCATTACAAAAGGAGTAAAGAGACTTGTCGGTAACGAGATTGAACTAGGTATTGAGATACCGACGATCGAATCTCGGGCAAGTAACATACCAATGACAAAGGGAACAACGTATGTTGTTATGCGGTTTGACCGATAAAGATCTTCGTAGAATATGTAGGAGCCAATATGAGCATCCATGTTCCGCTATTGGTTATTGACCGGAGATGTGTCTCAGTCATGTCTACATAGTTCTCGAACCCGTAGGGTCCGCACGCTTAACGTTCGATGACGATTTGTATTATGAGTTATGTGATTTGATGTACCGAAGGTTGTTCGAAGTCCTGGATGAGATCACGGGCATGACGAGGAGTCTCGAAATGGTCGAGACATAAAGATTGATATATTGGAAGGCTATAATCGGAGATCGGAAAGGTTCTGAGTGATTCGGGTATTTTTCGGAGTACCGGAGAGTTACGGGAATTCGCTGGGGGAAGTAGTGGGCCTTAATGGGCCATACGGGAAAGGAGAGAAGGGCCTCAGGGGTGGCCGCGCGCCCCCCATGGCAAGTCCGAGTTGGACTAGGGAGGGGGCGGCGCCCCCCTCTCTTTCCTTCTCCCTCTCCTACTCCTTCCCTCTCTCCCCTCTTAGAAAAGGAAGGGGACTCCAACTAGGATTGGGAATCCTAGTTGGACTCCCCCTATAGGCGCGCCCCTCCTAGGCCAGCCTCCTCTTCCTCCCTCCTTTATATACGTGGCCAGGGGGCACCCCAATAGCACAACAGACAATCTCTTAGCCGTGTGCGGTGCCCCCCTCCACAGTTACACACCTCGGTCATATCGTCGTAGTGCTTAGGCGAAGCCCTGCGCCGGTAACTTCATCATCACCGTCACCACACCGTCGTGCTGACGGAACTCTCCCTCGGCTCAACTGGATCAAGAGTTCAAGGGATGTCACCGAGCTGAATGCATGCTGAACGCGGAGGTGTCGTACGTTCGGAGCTTGGATCGGTTGGATCGTGAAGACGTTCGACTACATCAACCGTGTTACTAAACACTTCCTCTTTCGGTCTACGAGGGTACGTGGACACACTCTCCCTGCTCGTTGCTATGCTTCTCCTAGATAGATCTTGCGTGATCATAGGTCAATCTTTTGAAATACTACGTTCCCCAACATCGACGAGGTCACCTGGGCTCCTGCGAGAAGGGTTACAGGGTCAGCAAGAACGCAAATATTGTCAAGATGGCAGAATTGGTGTGGCTTGATCTGGCTCACTCCAGTGGCTCCCCTCTGTCGCTCTTGCCAGCCAAGCCAAGCTGGACATGGATGTGTGGGTGTGCATGCTCACTGTGAAGTCCGTTCTGGGCGACCTCTTCAGTTCAATGTGTGTGCTCACTGTGTGGGTTGCCATCTCTCGATCCTGCCAAGCTACACTAGCACTTGTTGTTTCCTCTCCCTGTTGCAATTAGTGTTGTGAGTGACGAACAAGATGGAGGCATGGAGCTGGCATCTCGATACGGGAAGGGAGCTGCTACTACACTTGGTCTGCTCGACAGCTACAGTTGTGCATGTACTTGACGGCTGCAGACAGTGCAACCGTACGTCTGTGTGTGTTTTTGGCATCCCATTTTAATAGTTGATGCTAATGAACATTCGTCCACATTCTTTTGTGGTGTTTCTATTTACTGGAAAAAAAACATTGATTTTCAATTGGCCATTTCTTGTACTAGATCATCAGGTGCTTGTGCTAATGTTCGTGAGACAAAATCTATGAAACCATATGCGGAGTAGTACTAAATGATGATAACAAGATAAATTAAAATAAATATTGTTCATTGGATTCTGATTTAAGTGGACTTATTCTCACAAGTGTTGTTTCAAGTAGATTGTTATCTAAAAAGTTAACGCAAAACGCGATCCTGGAATGATTGAAATCACGGGAAAGTCGTGGAATTAAAATTGCACTCTTTCGTATTTGTTCTACATCTTTTGTTACATGACAAAAAAAGTTGATGAAGTTCATGTATTACTGTCGTTGAAAAATCTATAAAAAAAGAAACTCGGGGGCATTCGTCAAAAACTAGAAGTTCAAGAAAGAAACTCGGGGGAGGTTAAAGATATCTTAGTTGATATGACAACCCTTGCAAGTTCAAATATAAAAACCCTTGAAGCTCAACAACAATAAACATCATAGAGTTATGGCGAAAAGTTTCGCATTTGTTCAAGCTTTCCAACGCCATATCACTTGCTGCATTCGGACATACAGTTAAAAAAATAGATCGAAAATACGAACTCGATGGAACTTGTACCGTTTTCTAAATTACTCTTAAACCGTTTAAAATTAGAAAAAACTTTCAACATGAAAAAGTAGCGCATTTTCATAAGCTTTCCAATGCAATATCATTTGCCTCAATTGGATTAGCCGTTTAGAAATGGCATTGAAAATACGAACTCGGCTATTCGATTTGCGAAATTTTACGACTTTCCAAATTACTCCTTAACCATAGGGAATTAGAGAAAAATTTCAACATGTGGAAGGTGCAATTTTGCAGCAGCTTTCCAACGCCATATTATTTTCCTCATTCTGATAAACGATTTAGAAATGCGATCGAAAATACGATTCACGTTTTTTGTAAGAAGAAAAAAAACGTTTTTCAAAACTGCTCTTAAACCGCTTACATTTTGCCAAAAATTTAACTTGGGTCATGATACTCGTGTCCATAGCTTTCCAACAGTATATCGCAAGCCCCATTTGGGCAATGTTGGCGGAAGTTCAACCTAGCGCAGGGGGAAGTTCAGGTTGGATAACTTGGGCAGTAAAATTGCAAAAAAACGCAAGTTCATCACAACCTGAGAGCAAAATCCGCCAACGAGCGAGATTCCTATTTAAAACGGGAATTTAGTTGCTAAAAACCGTTTCCAGATTACACTTATATCATATAGAACACGACTAACCAGAATAATTCGCGTGGGGAGACACGGTTGTGAAGACAGCCCGAAGGTCGGGTTCCTACCGAGGGAAGTTCAGGTGTGTAACTTAGGAAGTTCATGTTGTGATTAGAATAATATTCTGATCCCGTGATCAGAATAGTGTTTATATATATATATATATATATATATATATATATATATATATATATATATATATATATATATATATATATATATATATACTACGTGTTCTGAACCTGAGTTCATCTATGGGGAACTTAAAGGTTTCCGAGGCAGGTGCCACATCAAATTTCTGCATATATATTAGGTATTCAAACATCAAAACCACACATCTCCATACATATGTGTTTGGCCCACAAACAAGCGATGGCGATTGTCCTCTAGCACTCACTCACGGGGTTATCGGCGAGATGTTTCGTCCATCTCTGTGTGCCCGCTTGGTCAATCACTTCGACTGACAGCGATAGACGTTAATTTCACTTATGATTAGGAGGGGATTAAATTTTGGTTCGTCTTATATGGTTCGGTACATACAACTATACTTCACACGCATGTGTACGCACGAATCCCTCCCACCGGGTCAAAGTGGTGGGGGGACGGAGCACGCGACGCATCATGAACCAGATCTGTCTTGGGACTGTGCGTTTTTCAACGCATGCATGCACCACATCAAAATGTTGTGCTTTTGGTATTCAAACATATATGCATGCATCACGCATGTCCATACATATGTTTGGGGCACATACATGAAGTGGTTGTCGGATTTCGGGTTCCGGCAAAACCCTTAAGGTTCGAACTCTAGGGTGCGCACAAAGATCTCTCCCTCACCCTAGCTCGCTCGCTCACCTCGATCTGAAAGCTCAGCACGTCGAACCCGAAGAACAAGGGACACAAGATTTTATACTGGTTCGCGCCACCGATGTGGTGTAATACCCTACTCCACTGTGGTGTGGTGGATTACCTTGTAGGCTGAGGATGAACAAGTACAAGGGAAGAACAGCCTCCTGAGGAGAGGTGTTCTTGTGCTTGGTGAGCTTTGGTGGTGGCTAGGGATGGTATGGATCCGATCCGAGATGAGTTGCCTCCTACGGTGGCAGCTAGTCCTATTTATAGAGGCCCTGGTCCTCTTCCCAAATATTAGGCGGGAAGGGATCCCACAATGGCCAATTTGAAGGGGGACAGCTAGTAGAAGCTATCCTGACAAAAGGTGGTCTTTGCTTGACAAAGGCTCTGGTGGTGACGCCGTCATGGGCTCCGCGATGACCTCCATCCTGCCGTCCTGCTGGTCTTGGTCTCGTTGCACCGATATGGAAACCGTTGCCTGAGGCCTCGGGACTCCTCGCCTGGGCTTGCTCCTTTAGCACCAAAGAGGAAACGGGTACTCTGCGCCCGCCTGGCGCCAGCCCGACCTTGGTCATCATGGCTCACGTCACGGGAACCTCGTGAGGTGCCCCTTGCCTTGATCTCTCCGCTCCTCGCGAGCCAGCCTAGGGAGGCTGCCCCTGAGGAGGTCTTGTGTCGTCCGCCTCGCGAGGCCTAGCCCCTCACGTGAATCTTGAGCGTTTGCTGGTGAAGATGGGCCGTACCAGGTCCCTGGTGGAGCCGCGCCGTGGGCCGCAGGCAGGCAAGTCTGGGGACCACCGTTCCCAGAACGCCAACAGTGGTTGTCTTTCGACACTCTGCCTCACTTGGTTATCATCGATAGCCTATATATTCATGGGCCCGCGTGGACGTCTCCATCACTTCGGCCAACAACGCGAGAGAGATTACCAGTGTGGATTCTTCTTCTCTTGGTTCGCATTACCGTATAGTCGTACGTCGATCATGGTGAGATTCGAGACCTAAGTTTGAGGGCTCGCATACACATGAATCAAAGTTGTGCATTGGGTATATTCAAACACCACATGACACTTCATACATATGATTGGGCCACACATGCACGCAGTGGTTGTCTTTAGGCACTCCCTCGCGTGGTTATCGGCGACAAGCTAGCCTATTTTGTGGGGCCGCGTGTGGAACGTAAATGCATGACTTTGACCCAACAAACAAGAGAGGTTATATGACTAAGGTGGTGATGATTCTTAGTCAGTCTTACAATACGCCTTGGTGAGATGCCCCCTCCCACCGACTCACAGTGTGTGTGGGGGGCATAGTACTACTTCGTACTAGATGAACCACCGTGGGGTTGGGAATGCCCGGTTAATTTGCGATGCACATGTGCCACATCGAATTTGTGATTTGGTAACGCCAGAAGAACACATCTGTGGGCCCACACACGGTCCACATTTGATTGGAAGCAAAGGGGGGTTGATGTACATCTTTCAGTTTTGTTTTACGGTACGGTGAGATGTCAGACCTAGCTATTTGGGGGCATGCATTCATAGCTAGGATTCCCCTCTCGGCAACACTAAGTGTGTGTGTTTGGGGGGGGGGGGGGCTAGCAATAGTAACGTGTGCTTTGTGCGACAGGTGCCACATTAAAGTTGTGCATTGGGTATTTGAACATCGAACCACCCTTTTCATACATATATTTGGTCCACATGCAAGTGTGTTCGTGTCCTGACCCTTTCCCGCATTTTTTGCCCAAATTTATAGACAGCAGACGAGTTGGACGCAGCAACCGTGTGCGATCGAGTATGAAACAGACACGGTTCCCTAGGACTACCCGTGTGCCGCGCCCCTACCCCTATCACCCACATGATCACACTAGATTGGGCTCCACGAGCCTTCCCTCCCCCTCTCGAAAATATATACTCCCTCGCAATCTCGAAAATATCTACACGCGTCCGCATAGATGGTTTTTCTGTTTGATAGCACATGATTAGTATGTCTGGACCGTGTGCGATGTCTATTACTCCTGCTCTGCTTCAATCAGTAGATCCAAATTTTCAGTAGCCCCCGCATTTCACTCCCTCCCTACTCTGCTTCAATCCCTTGATCCAAATTTTTGGTAGCCCGGCCATTTTACTCCCGCCTAGTAAAATTTTCAATACCCGTGGCATTTCCTCAAACACCATCTTGGACCCCTCCACACACACCCCCCAAATCCTTCGCCCAACCCAAATCCCGCGCTCACACACATACACACCGCCCCTCCCTCGCTCCAAACCTAGCTAGGTCACCGCCGCCGCGCCACCTCCATCGTCAACCTCTGGCGGTCTGCCCGTGCAGTTTACCCATCGATATACATACCCTCGCGGCCCTGAGTTTCTTAGATGACGCCTGCGAAACACCCCCTTTCCCAGAGACCCCCAACCCCACCCCCTCCCCCACTCCAAAGCATCGTAGCCTAAGCCAGGCTACGCTTCCCGGGGAGCTCGAGGAGCGAATGGCCCGAAAGAGCTTTACCGCGGCCTCTTCGCCTGACGTCGGCGAGGTGGCCGCCGAGGAAGCTGACAACGATGGTTGGACCTAGATTAAGCCTTTCAATCAGTGGGCTAGAGTATTCTGGTATGTCGCGGACACCGGCTACGACATCGAGGTCGTTGACACCGATGGCTTGACGCGGGTTATGTCACAGGTTAAGTTGCCCACCCCCAACTCTTCGGGTTCGACAACCGTCGATCTCATTGATGGCCCTGCCACTGATCTCCTGCAGCTCGTTATGAACAATTTGCCATCCTTCATCGCCATGGAGCCCCTTTTTTCATTTCTAAAGGACACATTCTGCGACGCTGGCCTGGGATCCTCAGCTGGCAAGTCAGACCTCACCGACGGCGACCACGAGGAGGGAGCCAATCTTTGACAAGTGAGGAAACCCATGATTTGTTTTATCGAACCCCATTTGTAGTGAGAACATGTCCAGTATTTATTGCTATATTAGGTTCTTTGCATTACGCCTTGTTTATATCTATGGTTTATGGTTGTTCGGTTGTTTGTAGTTAGCATATGTCCAGTTTCAGTTGCCATCTTTGGTTGTTCGTAGTATGCCTTGTTTATTTCAACTATTAACAGTGTGATGTTCTATATGTGCTAGTATGAACTGTGCAGTCCAATTTCATCAATACCAAATTTAACAATAACTCTATGAATGACTATATTTGGTTGCTATTAAGCATGTTGTACTCCCTCCGAATCTTTTTAGTTCGCATATAAGATTTGTCTAAAGTCAGGCCTCTTAAAGTTTGACCAACTTTATAGAACAAAATACGAACGTTCACAATATGAAATAAATATCAGTACATGTGTCACACTACAAAAAAAGACACATCCATGACATTTTGGGCCGAACGATTTTTTTTGTCATGCTTATGACACTTCTATGATGATAACTGTGACAAAACCTGGTATCATCATAGATGTGGTGGGCTCCTACTTCTATGACAAAAAATCATGACAGAAAATGGGCTTTTCGTCCTGGGCGGGCCGGAGACGCAGCTGCATGATATTCTTTGGGCCGTCCATGACGCAAAAAACCATGGTAGAAGTGAGGGCGAGGAAAATATCCGGGAGTTCCCGGTTACGGTGGGTGGTCGGGGCCGAGCGATGCACGGAGGGATTGCACGTTCCTCTCGTACACGTACGCGCGTGGGTGTGAGGCGTTGACCTCTAACTGAACCCGAGCAAGGCGTTCGCCTACTAAACCCGAGCAATTGCACTGTAGGCTACGCGTTACTGAACCCAAGCGATCGATCGAGCGATTCCCTCGCTACTGCTGCTACCTGAAGCCGATCGAACCCGCTGCCTCTTGATGAACAGTGAGCGTTGTTGGGGGTTGGATGAACAGTTCCCGGTGGGGGTTGGATGAACATGACCCCGTGGTAGTAGAGGCCATTGCCGCTGGATGAACAGGACCCCGGTTGAGCCGGTTGGGGTGGATCAATAGGACCCCGTGGAGGGCTGGTTGAACAATAGCCGGTGGAGGAGCGGTGGAGGCTGGATGAATAGGAGCCCGTGGATGAACAGTAGCTGGTGGAGGTAGGAGGGAGACTGCTACCTCTTGAGCACTGCGTTGGTTTTCCCTTGAAGAGGAAAAGGGTGATGCAGTAAAGTAGCGTAAGTATTTCCCTCACTTTTTGAGAATCAAGGTATCAATCCAGTAGGAGACCACGCTCGAGTCCCATGCACCTACACAGACAAATAAGAACCTCGCAACCAACGCGATAAAGGGGTTGTCAATCCCTTCACGGTCACTTACGAGAGTGAGATCTAATAGATATGATAAGATAATATTTTTGGTATTTTTATGATAAAGAGAAATAAAGATGCAAAGTAAAATAAACGGCACCAGAAATAACTAGTTGTTGGGAGATTAATATGATGGAAAATAGACCCGGGGGCCATAGGTTTCACTAGTGGCTTCTCTGAAGAGCATAAGTATTATGGTGGGAAACGAATTACTGTCGAGCAATTGATAGAATTGAGCATAGTTATGAGAATATCTAGGTATGATCATGTATATAGGCATCACGTCGGCGACAAGTAGACCAAAACGATTCTGCATCTACTACTATTACTCCACACATCGACCGCTATCCAGCATGCATCTAGAGTATTAAGTTCATAAGAACGGAGTAATGCTTTAAGTAAGATGACATGATGTAGAGGGATAAACTCATGCAATATGATATAAACCCCATCTTTTTATCCTCGATGGCAACAATACAATACGTGTCGTTTCCCTTTCTGTCACTGGGATCGAGCACCGCAAGATTGAACCCAAAGCTAAGCACTTCTCCCATTGCAAGAAAGATCAATCTAGTACGCCAAACCAAACTGATAATTCGAAGAGACTTGCAAAGATAACCAATCATACATAAAAGAATTCAGAGGAGATTCAAATATTGTTCATAGATAAACTTGATCATAAACCCACAATTCATCGGATCTCGACAAACACACCGCAAAAGAAGATTACATCGAATAGATCTCCAAGAAGATCGAGGAGAACTTTGTATTGAGATCCAAAGAGACAGAAGAAGCCATCTAGCTAATAACTATGGACCCGAAGGTCTGAGGTAAACTACTCACACATCATCGGAGAGGCTATGGTGTTGATGTAGAAGCCCTCCGTGATCAATGCCCCCTCCGGCGGAGCGCCGGAAAAGGCCCCAAGATGGGATCTCCCGGGTACAGAAGGGTGCAGCGGTGGAAATAGGGTTTTGGCTCCGTATATGATGTTTCCAAGGTATATGTATATATATAGGAGGAAGAAGTACACCGGTGGAGCAACGAGGGGCCCACGAGGGTGGAGGGCGCGCCTAGGGGGGTAGGCGCGCCCCCTGCCTCGTGCCTTCCTCGTTGATTGCTTTACGTAGACTCCAAGTCCTTTGGATCACATTTGTTCCGAAAATCATGTTCCCGAAGGTTTCATTCCATTTGGACTCCGTTTGATATCCTTTTCCTTCGAAACACTAAAATAGCCAAAAAAAACTGCAATCTGGGCTGGGCCTCCGGTTAATAGGTTAGTCCCAAAAATAATATAAAAGTGTATAATAAAGTCCATTAAACATCCAAAACAGAATATAATATAGCATGGAACAATAAAAAATTATAGATACGTTGGAGACGTATCAAGCATCCCCAAGCTTAATTCCTGCTCGTCCTCGAGTAGGTAAATGATAAAAACAGAATTTTTGATGTGGAATGCTACTTCGCATAATTTTCAATGTAATTCTCTTAATTGTGGTATGAATATTCTGATTCGAAAGATTCAAGATAAAAGTTTAATATTGACATAAAAAATAATAATACTTCAAGCATACTAACTAAGCAATTATGTCTTCTCAAAATAACATGGCCAAAGAAAGTTATCCCTACAAAATCATATAGTCTGGCTATGCTCTATCTTCCCCACACAAAATATTTAAATCATGCACAACCCCGATGACAAGCCAAGCAATTGTTTCATACTTTTGGTGTGCTCAAACTTTTCAATCTTCACGCAATACATGAGCGTGAGCCATGTGTATAGCACTATATGTGGAATAGAAGGGTGGTTGTGGAGAAGACAAAAAGGAGAAGATAGTCTCACATCAACTAGGCGTATCAACGGGCTATGGAGATGCCTATTAATAGATATCAATGTGAGTGAGTAGGGATTGCCATGCAACGGATGCACTAGAGCTATAAGTATATGAAAGCTCAAAAAGAAACTAAGTGGGTGTGCATTCAATTTGCTTGCTCACGAAGACCTAGGGCATTTTGAGGAAGCCCATCATTGGAATATACAAGCCAAGTTACATAATGAAAAATTCCCACTAGTATATGAAAGTGATATCATAGGAGACTCTCTATCATGAAGATCATGGTGCTACTTTGAAGCACAAGTGTGGTAAAAGGATAGTAGCATTGTCCCTTCTCTCTTTTCTCTCATATATTTTTTTCTTTTTTTCTCTTTGAGCCTTTTCTCTTTTTTTATGGCCTCTTTTTTTTAGTCCGGAGTCTCATCCCGACTTGTGGGGGAATCATAGTCTCCATCATCCTTTCCTCACATGGGACAATGCTCTAATAATGATGATCATCACACCTTTATTTACTTACAACTCAAGAATTACAACTCAAAACTTAGAACATAATATGACTCTATGTGAATGCCTCCGGCGGTGTACCGGGGTGCAATGAATCAAGAGTGACATGTATGAAAATAATGAACGGTGGCTTTGCCACAAATACGATGTCAACTACATGATCACGCAAAGCAATATGACAATGATGAAGCGTGTCATAGGAAACGAAACGGTGGTAAGTTGCATGGCAATATATCTCGGAATGGCTATGGAAATGCCATGATAGGTAGGTATGGTTGCTGTTTTGAGGAAGGTATATGGTTGGTGTATGATACCGGCGAAAAGTGTGCGGTATTAGAGAGGCTAGCAATGGTGGAAGGATGAAAGTGCGTATAATCCATGGACTCAACATTAGTCATAAAGAACTCATATACTTGTTGCAAAAATCTACAAGTTATCAAAGCAAAGTATTACGCGCATGCTCCTATGGGGATAGATTGGTAGGAAAAGACCATCGCTCGTCCCCGACCGCCACTCATAAGGAAGACAATCAATAAATAAATCATGCTCCGACTTCATCACATAACGGTTCACCATACGTGCATGCTACGGGAGACACAAACTTTAACACAAGTATTTCTCAAATTCATAGCCACTCAACTAGCATGACTCTAATATCATCATCTTCATATCTCGAAACAATTATCAAGCATCAAACTTCTCATAGTATTCAACACACTTATAAGAAAAAATTTACTAATCTTGGATGCCTATCATATAGGACTAATTTTGTGATTAAAGCAAATTACCATGCTGTTTTGTAGGACTCTCAAAATAATATAAGTGAAGCATGAGAGAACAAAAGTTTCTATAAAACAAAACCACCACCGTGCTCTAAAAGATATAAGTGAAGCACTAGAGAAAAAACTATATAGCTCAAAAGATATAAGTGAAGCACATAGAGTATTCTAATAAATTCGGAATCATGTGTGTCTCTCTCAAAAGGTGTGTACAGCAAGGATGATTGTGGTAACTAAAAAGTAAAGACTCAAATCATACAAGACGCTCCAAGCAAAACACATATCATGTGGTGAATAAAAATATAGCTCCAAGTAAAGTTACCGATGGACGAAGACGAAAGAGGGGATGCCTTCCGGGGCATCCCCAAGCTTTGGCTTTTTGGTGTCCTTAGATTACCTTGGGGTGCCATGGGCATCCCCAAGCTTAGGCTCTTGCCACTCCTTGTTCCATAATCCATCAAATTTTTACCCAAAACTTGAAAACATCACAACACAAAACTCAACAGAAAATCTCGTGAGCTCCGTTAGCGAAAGAAAACAAAACACCACTTCAACGTACTGTATTGAACTCATTATTTATTTATATTGATGTTAAAATTAATGTATTCCAACTTTTATATGGTTTATAAACTATTTTACTAGCCATAGATTCATCAAAATAAGCAAACAACACACGAAAAACAGAATCTGTCAAAAACAGAACAGTCTGTAGTAATCTGTAACTAACGCAAACTTCTGGAACTCAGAAAAATCTACCAAAATAGGACGACCTAGAATTTTTTTATTGATCCACTGCAATTGGAATCAGTATTTTATCACGTTCTGGTGATTTTCAACAATTATTTTCGTGAACAGAAAGTTTCTCGAATTTTCAGCAAGATGAAATAACTATCATCCAAGAAGGTCCTATAGGTTTAACTTGGCACAAACACTAATTAAAACATAAAAAAATCTAACCAGAGGCTAGATCAAATATTTATTCCTAAACAGAAGCAAAAAGCAAGAACCTAAAATAAAATTGGGTTGCCTCCCAACAAGCGCTATCGTTTAACGCCCTTAGCTAGGCATAAAAGCAAGGATAGATCTAATTATTGCCATCTTTGGTAGGCAATCCATAAGTGGCTCTCATAATAGATTCATAAGGTAATTTTATTTTCTTTCTAGGAAAGTGTTCCATGCCTTTCCTTAATGGAAATTGGAATCTAATATTCCCTTCGTTCATATCAATAATTGCACCAGTCGTTCTAAGGAAAGGTCTACCAAGAATAATAGGACATGAAGGATTGCAATCGATGTCAAGAACAATGAAATCTACGGGCACATAGTTCCTATTTGCAACAATAAGAACATCATTAATTCTTCCCATAGGTTTTTTAATAGTGGAATCCGCAAGGTGCAAGTTTAAAGAACAATCAACAAATTCATGGAATCCTTGCAAATCACAAAAAGTTTTTGGATTCGTGGAAACACTAGCACCCAAATCACACAAAGCATAGCATTCATGATCTTTAATTTTAATTTTAATAGTAGGTTCCCACTCATCATAGAGTTTTCTAGGGATAGAGACTTCCAACTCAAGTTTTTCTTCATAAGATTGCATCAAAGCATCAACAATATGTTTGGTAAAAGCTTTATTTTGACTATAAGCATGAGAAGAATTTAGCATGGATTGAAACAAGGAAATAAAATCTATCAAAGAGCAATTATCATAATTAAATTCCTTGAAATCCAAAATAGTGGGTTCATTGATATCTAAAGTTTTGACCTCTTCAATCCCACTTTTACCAATTTTTGCATCAAGATCTAAAAACTCCGAATTTTTGGGATGCCTTCTAGGTAAAGGTGACTCATCTCCAGTCCCATCATTATCAAGATTCATATTGAAAAACAAAGATTTAATAGGAGACACATCAATAAATTTTAGATCTTCATCTTTATTCTCATAGAAACTAGAAGAACACGCTTTCACAAAGCAATCTTTCTTAGCACACATCCTAGCGGTTCTTTCTTTGCACTCATCAATGGAAATTCTCATGGATTTGAGAGACTCATTGATATCATGCTTAGGTGGAATAGATCTAAGTTTCAAAGAATCAACATCAAGAGAAATTCTATCAACGTTCCTAGCTAATTCATCAACCTTAAGTAATTTTTCTTCAAGCAAAGCATTGAAATTCTTTTGCGAATTCATAAACTCCTTAACACTAGTCTCAAATTCAGAGGGCATCTTATTAAAATTTCCATAAGATTGTAGGAATTACCATAATTATTAGAGAAATTACTAGGGAACGGCCTACGATTAAAGTTTCCTCTATACACGTTGTTACCAAAATTGTTCCTACCAACAAAATTCACATCCATAGATTCATTATTATTCTCAATCAAGGTAGACAAAGGCATATCATTAGGATAAGAAGAAACACACTTATTAGCAAACAATTTCATAAGTTCATCCATCTTTCCACTCAAAACATTAATTTCTTCTATCGCATGCACTTTTTTATTAGTAGATCTTTCGGTGTGCCATTGAGAATAATTAACCATAATATTGTCTAGGAGTTTAGTAGCTTCTCCTAAAGTGATTTCCAGAAAAGGGCCTCCCGCGGCCGAATCTAAAAGATTTCTAGAAGCAAAATTCAATCCGGCATAAAAAATTTGTATAATCATCCAAAGATTCAAACCATGTGTAGGGCAATTGCGTATCATTAATTTCATCCTCTCCCAAGCTTGTGCAACATGTTCATGATCAAGTTGCCTAAAATTCATAATATTGTTTCTAAGAGAGATGATTTTAGCGGGAGGAAAATACTTAGAGACAAAAGCATCTTTGCACTTATTCCATGAATCAATACTATTTTTAGGCAAAGACGAAAACCAAGTTTTAGCATGATCTCTAAGCGAAAAAGGAAATAGCTTCAATTTAACAATATCATTGTCCACATCTTTCTTCTTTTGCATATCACAGAAATCAACGAAGCTATTTAGATGGGTAGCGGCATCTTCACTAGGAAGGCTGGCGAATTGATCTTTCATGACAAGATTCAACAAAGCAGCATTAATTTCACAAGATTCAGGTTCGGTAAGAGGAGTGCTAAGAAAATCATTGTTGTTGGTATTGGTAAAGTCACACAATTTAGTATTATCTTGAGCCATCGTGACAAGCAAGCAGTCCAACACACAAGCAAACAAAAAGCAAGCGAAAAAGAGGCGAACGGAAAAGAGAGGCCAAATAAAACGGCAAGGGTGAAGTGGGGGAGAGGAAAATGAGAGGCAAATGGCAAATAATGTAATGCGAGGGATAAGAGTGATGGGTACTTGGTATGTCTTGACTTGTGCGTAGACTCCCCGGCAACGGTGCCAGAAATCCTTCTTGCTACCTCTTGAGCACTGCATTGGTTTTCCCTTGTAGAGGAAAGGGTGATGCAGTAAAGTAGTGTAAGTATTTCCCTCAGTTTTTGAGAACCAAGGTATCAATCCAGTAGGAGACCACGCTCGAGTCCCACGCACCTACACAGACAAATAAGAACCTCGCAACCAACGCGATAAAGGTGTTGTCAATCCCTTCAAGGTCACTTACGAGAGTGAGATCTGATAGATATGATAAGATAATATTTTTGGTATTTTTATGATAAAGAGAAATAAAGATGCAAAGTAAAATAAACGGCGCCAGAAATAACTAGTTGTTGGGAGATTAATATGATGGAAAATAGACTCGGGGGCCACAGGTTTCACTAGTGGCTTCTCTGAAGAGCATACGTATTACGGTGGGTAAATGAATTACTGTCGAGCAATTGATAGAATTGAGCATAGTTATGAGAATATCTAGGTATGATCATGTATATAGGCATCACGTCCGCAACAAGTAGACCGAAACGATTCTGCATCTACTACTATTACTCCACACATCGACCGCTATCCAGCATGCATCTAGAGTATTAAGTTCATAAGAACAGAGTAATGCTTTAAGTAAGATGACATGATGTAGAGGGATAAACTCATGCAATATGATATAAACCCCATCTTTTTATCCTCGATGGCAACAATACAATACGTGTCGTTTCCCTTTCTGTCACTGGGATCGAGCACCGCAAGATTGAACCCAAAGCTAAGCACTTCTCCCATTGTAAGAAAGATCAATCTAGTAGGCCAAACCTAACTGATAATTCGAAGAGACTTGCAAAGATAACCAATCATACATAAAAGAATTCAGAGGAGATTCAAATATTGTTCATAGATAAACTTGATCATAAACCCACAATTCATCGGATCTCGACAAACACACCGCAAAAGAAGATTACATCGAATAGATCTTCAAGAAGATCGAGGAGAACTTTGTATTGAGATCCAAAGAGAGAGAAGAAGCCATCTAGCTAATAACTATGGACCCGAAGGTCTGAGGTAAACTACTAACACATCATCGGAGAGGCTATGGTGTTGATGTAGAAGCCCTCCGTGATCAATGCCCCCTCCGGCGGAGCGCCGGAAAAGGCCCCAAGATGGGATCTCACGGGTATAGAAGGTGGCGGCGGTGGAAATAGGGTTTTGGCTCCGTATATCATGTTTCCAGGGTATATGGGTATATATAGGAGGAAGAAGTACGACGGTGGAGCAACGAGGGGCCCACGAGGGTGGAGGGCATGCCCAGGGGGGTAGGCGCGCCCCCTACCTCGTGCCTTCTTTGTTGATTGCTTTACGTAGACTCCAAGTCCTCTGGATCACGTTTGTTCCAAAAATCATGTTCCCGAAGGTTTCATTCCGTTTGGACTCCGTTTGATATCCTTCTCCTTCGAAACTCTGAAATAGGCAAAAAAAAACAGCAATCTGGGCTGGGCCTCCGGTTAATAGGTTAGTCCCAAAAATAATATAAAAGTGTATAATAAAGTCCATTAAACATCCAAAACAGAATATAATATAGCATGGAACAATAAAAAATTATAGATACGTTAGAGACGTATCAGAGACGTCGTGGATGAACAGTCGCAGGTGGAGGCTGGAGGAGGTCGACGGTGGATGAACAGTAACTCGTGGAGGCTGGAGCAAGGAAATAGACGGTGGACGAACATTAGCCCGTGGAGTCCCGTTTTGCAGTATGCCACACCCCTCCCGATGAACAGGAACCCCGTTTTGACCGTAGGAGGTCGAAGTGAAGTCTGTTTCCTCCATTTTGCGGTACGCCACACCCCTCCCGACCAACAGGACCCCGTTTCGACCGTAGGAGGTCAAAGAGAAGTCTGTTTCCTCCGTTTTGCGGTACACCAGACCCCTCTCGGTGAACGGGATCCCGTTTCGACCGTAGGCGGTCGAACACAAGGCTGTTTCCTTCGTTCTGCTGTATGCCAAGCCTCATTTCGGCTGTTCCATCCAAGCCGCTTGGCTCCCGATGAACACGACGCATTCCGTTGCCTCCCGATGAACACGACGCAGTTTCTCCGTTCCGACCCAGCCGGTTGGCTGCCGATGAACAGGACGTCGTCGCTGCTCCCCGCTGCCTCTCCATGTATGAAAGTGCTAGTTATCGACTAGAGGGGGTGAATAGGCGATTTTTATGAACGTCTTCAAAACACGAGGTCTTTGAAGACAAACAAATGAAATGAACCTATTGATATGCAGCGGAAGATAGAGTACACTAGACAAGCCATAGTCAAGTAAGCAATGTAGTGAAAGTACGAAGACTATCAGCAGCTAGGTAGTATGGATCAGGATGGAAGACAGTATGAAGCCAAACAGTAAATAGTCCCGACACAGTGAAGTCAATCAGATCAAACAAGCAAGCAATGACTTCACGAAGACAAACTGAAAAGTAAAGGGGAGTGGGGGAGAGGACCAGTTGCTTGGTGAAGACAAGGATTTGGTAGACCAGTTCCAGTTGCTGTGAAAATTGTACGTCTGGTAAGGGAGGCTGAGATTGAACTCACAAGACCGCGTCTTCACCTTATTCCCCCTGAACTAAGGACACCCAGTCCCCGCCCAATCACACTGGTAATTCTTCAAGGTAGACTTCAAACCTTCACAGACTTCATTCACCGGCCATCTTCAATGGCTCTTGGATGCTCAGAACGCGACGCCTAATCGGGTGGAGGATTCACAGTCCTCAAGTGTAACAAGTCTCCGGGTCACGCGGACAGAAAGACTTCAGTGATGCCTAAAAATCTTTCGCTCTGGGTGTTTTGGGCTTTGTCCTCGCAAGGATCTCTCTCCCTAAGGCTTCGGAGGTGGGTTGCTCTCAAACGACAAAAGTCGTGCACTAACTTTGAGCAGCCACCAATTTATGGTGTAGGGGGTGGGCTATTTATAGCCACGAGGCAACCCGACCTGATATGTCCGAAATGACCATTGGTCACTAAGGAACCGACACATGTCCAACGGTCGGATTTCAAACACACGCGGCAGCTTTACTTGGGCTACAAGCAAAGCTGACTCATCCAGCTCTGGATAAGATTTACTCTCATTGTCTTCGCTCGAAGACATAGGATTTTGGTTGAGCATCACATCAGTCACTCTGACTTTGTTCACTTGGACCCCACTTAACAGTACGGTGGTTCCTATGACTCAATAAAGAAGAAAAGGAAACTACGAAACAACTATGTCCTCGCACTCCATAGTCTTCAAGTGAATGTCTTCACATGTCATAATCTTCATCGTGAATGTCTTCACGAACCACCATTGTCTTCGATGTCTTCACACATTTTTAGGGTTCATCTCTGGAAAGTAAACCGAATCAATAAGGGACTACTATCTATGTTATCCTGCAATTCTCACAAACACATTAGTCCCTCAACCAAGTTTGTCATCAATACTCCAAAACCAACTAGGGGTGGCACTAGATGCACTTACAATCTCCCCCTTTTCGGTGATTGATGACAAACTGGTTGAAGTTTTCAACGGAGATAAAAGTATGTGAAAGTTAAAGATCAAAGTCATTGTCTTCATAAGTTGCAAAAGGATCCCCTAAAGATATTCATATGAGTATTTTGCTTTTGAATGCAAATGCACATGGCAGGTTTTACTTTGTGGAGATCCTCTTCAACTTACGAAGACAATTCATCATGCATATATATAAGAATAACGAAGATAATGACATGCATAATGAGAATTGGGCGTCTATAGAATGACTTCATGCAGAATTTATCATCGCATCACAAAGTAGCAGCAAAACTAGCAGATGACCATCAAGTTTAAGTGTTACAACTCAAGAGCCAAATAGTTTCAAAACGGGAGTTGAAAAACTTAGCAAAAATAATGCAACCACCCCATATGGACCCGCTTGAATACTATCAACTTCATATGCTTCTCCCCCTTTTGTCAGTAAGGACCAAAAAGGTTTGAAGACATAGAGGATCTACTCGTTCCCAGTTGGAGTAGATGTTGGAGCAGGGTCGACGTTGGAGTTGGGCGGTGCAGACGGGCCTGAAGCAGAATCGTGGTGCAGTGCAGCCAGAGTTGGCGAAGTGGCGTCATCTTCTTCATCGACGACTCTCGCAACAACAGTTGCAGCCGAAGATGAATGTTCAGAATCTTCAATTGAAGGTGTGCGACGCCAGCTTGCAGATTGCGGAGGCCTGGAGTCAAACTTGAAGCTCTCTGTGAAGCCATCTTCGCGAAGATCATCTTCAGAGCAGAGCAATGTGAGGCTCTTCCAGGACCGCCGACAGGCTTCATGCGTAATGAATGAGTTCTTGGTGGCCAAGTTGCGAATGCGATTAACGTCCACCAAGAGACTCTGCATTTGACGCTTCAGCCAGTCATGATGCCTATCCTTCTTTTGATGTAAAGACACCAGAAGCTCATGGTCGTTGAGGACACGAGGACGCTTCTGAGGACTTTGATCAATGGTGCTGGCAGTGGTTCAGTGTTGGCACGGTGCGGCATACGCAAGTTGCCAGCCAGTGGATAAGTAGGAGTTGCAGAGTTTGTCACATGAATCCCTTCAATAGGCTGCGTGAAGCTTTGGAATTCTGCATTCTGAAGGTGGAGTGGCTTCTTTGCTGGCTTAGGGTAGATGGCTTCAATGGACATATCAACATCAGGCAGAAATACAATATGGTTGCGCGCTGAAGGTTGATAGTTGACGGTTGAATGAAGCTTGATCAAATGCATCACCCATGGAGCATAAAACTTCAGTCCAAAAAGATCAATTCCAGAGGCTGCAAGCTGTCGGATGAAGAAATCATGTGTGTTGAATCTGATGCCATTGATGATATAGAAAACCAATGTCTTCATGGCGCCTTCGAGTTTAGCTTCAGAGGAATTGCCTTTGATTGGCCAGAGAGTACGCCTCATAATGTGATAGACTGTGTGTGGCAAGTACTCAAGGTCCTTAACAAAGAATTCCTTGGGGTATTCGGCGTCATGAGGCAATGGCTTCATCATGCTTAACATCTGGCTCATGTTGGGCTCTAGCTTCTTGAAGATGATTTGCAGTTCGTTCTGATGAAGCTGAGAACCAGGTTCGTACAACTCACCTGGAGTGGGCAGGGAAGTAAGCTCAATGATGTCCCGAGCTTTGGCTTCGTGATGAATGTCGCCTGTCATCCACTCAAGGATCCAAGTCTTCAGATCCCTGTTGTAGCCTCGAATGTGCAATGTGGCATAGAACTGTAGTAGAAGCTCTTCGTTCCAGTGCTCTTTGTCAGTCATGAATGGAAGCAGCCCAACATCCCGAAAACAGTCAACGGCCTCTTTGAGGCATGGCAGCCCAGCCATAGCATCACAATCCAGACACTTATGTGGAAAAATCCGGTCCTGGTTGTATAAGATGCAGGAGTAGTAGCTTCGTTGCTGATGGCTCCAAAACCCGCCAGAGGATATCTTGGGCTTCATGTATGGGTTCTTGGCGCTGTCAAAGAAGGTGTTGTGCTCTTTGAAGCTAAGCACACGGAACGAGCCCTGAGTTGTTGCAGCACTGGGAAGCCTTGGCAATCTTGGATTTGGCTTCTGAACCCGAGGCCTCTGCTCCACGTGATAATCATATTGAGGGCCGGGAGTAGTGGGTGGAACCATGATAGGCCATCTGATAGTCACCAACTCACCACGAATGAACACGCGTTCCATAGCATGAGGCCTTGGTGGAGGAACGACGTCATCAGTCGTGATGGGCTGCACAATGGTGTCAGTTGCAGCATTGGTTTCAGACTCCACATTGTCTTCAGCCATGACAGTGTCATTGGCTTTTGTAGTGTTGGTTGTGGCAGACTCATTGTTTTCAACCTCCATGTCAGGCTTCAGTAGTGTTTGTTGTGGCAGCCTCATTGTTTTCAACCTCCATGTCATCAACAACTGGAGGGTCGGGCACGATCACATTCTCTTCGGGTTGGACCTGGATCACTGGCAGGGGGTGTGGCTTCTCTTTCATCTTCTTTCTCTTCTTCTTTTTCTTCTTCGGCTGATGCAGCCGGAATGTCTTCAGCGGCTTTAGCTTCAGACTCAGAAGCACACACAGAAGGGATGGCTTCAGGGAACACTTGACGTGCTACTAAGCTGGTGTATTGCACATCCTCTTCTGGAATGCTTGTCATGGAGACCTGAGGCCTGAGCGAAGACGGCGGAATGTTGGTGACGCCTTTGGAGAGGGAGTGGTCTGTTCCATGTACTTGTCATCGTCAAGCACCGGAGTGGTGACTTGAGCTGGTGGAGTATGTGGTGTCTCGTCTTGCATGGGGGTGTCTTGTTGTTGCTCTACCCATGAATAATCTTGAGCAACTGGCGTCAAGGGACGACCAATGCTAATGAGTTCACTGCTCATGGGAGCAGGTGATGATACCGGTTGCGGCTCGAGCTGAGGAAGGACTTCATCATCATTCACATTGTCTTCATGACCAATGTCTTCAGCTACGTTGGGGTCAACAGCTGGAATCTCTTCACTTTCTGGAGCCTCTGTGGAAGTAGGCTCATGAATCACCAGGCAACGTTCGCGGTTGGCAGAGGCAGGAAGAGCGACAGAGATTGGTTCAACATTGAGGGGCTCTGGGCAACAACACGCTCTTTTCTTGAAGACTTTGAAGCCTTTGTCTTCAATTTCTTCTTGGAGGGAGCATCACCAGAGGTGTCTTTGAGCTTCCTCTTCCTGGCTCCGGCTTCGGCTTTCCTTGTCCTCTTCAGCTCAGAAGCTGCTGAGGGGACCTTTGGCTTTGAGCCAGTCATGCTGGCAGGGAAGACTATGCTTGGTCGTTCCTGCCTTGGAGCATCGGGTATGGCTTCAGCAGACTTCTTCTTTTTCTTGGCAGCCATCTTGGGGTCGATGCCAGGACTCCCAAGAGCCTTTCTCTTCTCATCTTCATTGTGCGCTTGCACACACTTCTGCGCATAGTACTTCATGCGCTCGCGTGAGCCTTTGGCTTCTTCACGCTTCTTGTTGAATTCTGCCTTGAGTTCATTCATCATCTACTTGAAGATTTGCGCATCAGCCACACTGAGCTTGGCCATGTGCTTCTTGAAATGTGCCTTCTGATAATCAATCTTGTTCTTGAGCTCAATGATTTTCTGAGCCAAGGAAAGTTCATTGGCAATGGCTTCGTGAAATGTGACGCTGATGTCCACAGGCAGCTGCAGATCATCAATGTTGATGCTCTAGTCCTCAAACCATTCATCAATGAAGTTGTTTGGTATATCAGCATAAAATAGAGGCAGATCATGGAAGATCTCAGCCTCTTGCTTGCTCTTGATCAACGTCTCTAGAGCTTCATCTCCTAGATCTTCATCACTGGACAGATCAATGGTGTTGTCTTCATTGCACAAAACGGCAGCAGGAGTCAAGTCATGCCCAGAAATTTTATTGGGCATCTTGGTCTTCTTGGAGACACGAGACAAGTCTTCAGACTGCACACTGGGTTCAGGAGGTGTAGTCTTCAATGGCTTCACAGTCGAAGCTTTTGGTGCTGCAGAGGGCTTTGAAGCTTTTGACTTCTTCTTCTGCTTCGGTGGTGCAGGTGCATCCTCAGAGTCTGCATCATCAGCAGATTGTTCTACCGTGGCCCTCTGAACATCAATATGGGAGAGGATCCCATCGAAGCTATTAAAGGGGCCGATGACATTAGCATTGGCGTCACGTGTGCCATCCGGCCTTGGAGGAGACGGACCAGGGTTGAAGTGGAGTCCGAGTTCCTTCTTGCTCTTGGCAGCCGACTCCTTTGCGAACTGAAAGTTGCGCTTGAAGAGATCATCGTCACAACACCATCGAAGAGATGATGGGTCGGCATTCTCTGGCTGATGTCCTCAGACCATGCATGGATAGAAGCCTTGGGCAATAGCTCCAGGCTTCGTCTTGGGTTGCAGATTCATGTACAGAATATCGCCCCACGGGCGCTTGATAGCATTCTTTTCAGCATACTCAGGAGTGATGAAGTTATACTTGAACCACTGTTCAGCCCAATATCTTCGGATCCACTGTATTCTGGTCTTGAGCTAATTGTAGCTTTCCTCGGGATCAGACTTGTAAAGTTCAAACAGATCGGGAGGCAGATCCAGAGCAGTATTTTCCACGGCGCTGCCTGCCACCCTTCCTTGCAGATTTTTCTGTGGCCATAATATTCAGACAGAGAGGCTTCAAGACAGTGAAAGGCTTCCGTCTACTTGTCAAAAAAGAACTGGCTTCAGGTGATTCAATATGATGCTGTAAGAATTCTGCAAATAAATGCAGACTATGAGAACCAAGGGTTTCTCCCATGGACATGTACCTGTGACAGCATTAGAGATGCGAGGGAAGGGGAAGAGGTCGTATGCAATCTCAGAAGATTTTGAAGATAAATCAGTTTGAAGACATTGACCTCATAGTGCGAAGACATTCACTTATTCGAAGTGAGTTGGTTCCAGATTTGTACGAATCCATGAATCTAAGTAGTTATGAAGCATAAGTGAATATACTTTGCAAGATATGAGATTCAGAAAGAGAAAGATC
The DNA here is from genome assembly GCF_002575655.3 of Aegilops tauschii subsp. strangulata. Lineage (NCBI taxonomy): Eukaryota > Viridiplantae > Streptophyta > Magnoliopsida > Poales > Poaceae > Aegilops > Aegilops tauschii. Next base: position 333,018,001 of record NC_053041.3, read on the forward strand.
CAGATTTGGAAGTGTAGAAACCACTTTTGGTTGAAGTGGATGGATTTGACAGGTCGAAAAAGCGGTAAAAAAGCAAGTTTTATTTACCACAGAAGAACTGCTAGATGGGGCAGAACAGATGCTGAGCAGCCCAATCTCCCGCGCCCTAACTTGGCGGCGGAAGACACCTATGGCGGCGGCGTAGAAGACGAGGTCCGCGGCCGGCATGAGACTGCGTCGAAGAGGTCGCGGCAGCTAAGCGCTTCGTCTCCGGTGTCGACGCGAGCTAGCGATGGTGCTAGGGTTTGAGCGACATGGCGAGGTGGAAGAGGAGATAATGACCGTGCAGGTGTGTATTTATAAGGTGAAAGGTCGTGCAATGCAATTACGCAGGTGCCCCTGACGGTTCATATCCGATGGACACGTGGCATGCATGCAACTCATTGAGAGTTGTTCCATGTTCCCACGCGCGCCTGGTTTGTCGGGTGGTCGTTCTAGCTTCTCCGGTATCCAGGCAAAAGAGATATGGCATTAAAACAGACTTAAATGTGTGTCTCTATATCTTCAACTGACAAGGACACAGTGAAGACATTCGACACATGTCAACAGAATGCATACGACTAGATAGATAGAATTTGAGGAAGAAGCACAGAAGGGGTTAGGGTCCGATCACATTCACTTAGTTCAGAAAATGGCAAGTTTGGAGACATAGCTATAAGTGAATGATGTAGAGGACAAAACATATATGAAGATAAACATTGCGAAGATAAACCATGAAGTCAAATCAATGTAAAAGAAAAACCAGATATGAAGATAATGCAATCATGACGCCAAATGAAAATCTTCGAGAAAGTTTGGTGGTGGCGTTACCCACCATATAGGAAGTATTGGACCCATACACAGTGCAAAATTATCATGGTGCTCCGAAGTCAAATTCTGCATTAATGTATTAACACTTAGAGGGTAAGTCTTCATTAATTGAAGATATACGTTACTTCGTGTGTTGCACATCTAATTCATCAACATCCATAAGCGTTAGGATGTGTGTCCAATCACAGGACATTCGAGGATTCTAAGATATTTAGCTCACATCGTAGCTTGCAAAACCTTTTCTCAGCCAAGGGCTTTGTGAAGATATCTGCCAATTGCTCTTCAGTGTTGATGTGAATGATATCTATGTCTTCCTTCAACACATGATCTCTGAGAAAATGATGACGGATTTGAATGTGCTTTGTCTTCGAGTGCTGAACTGGGTTGTGAGCAATCTTGATGGTGCTTTCATTGTCGCAGTAGAGTGGCACATGCTTCATGTTGATGCCATAGTCCTTGAGAGTTTGCTTCATCCAGAGAAGCTGAGCGCAGTAAGATCTAGCAGCAATGTATTCAGATTCAGCAATGGAGAGTGATACATAGTTCTACTGCTTTGAAGACCAACAGACAAGAGATCGTCCAAGAAAGTGACATGTGCCTAATGTGGACTTGTGATCAACCTTGTCACTAGCATAATCAACATCTCAGAATCCAACTAGATCAAACTCTGAGCCCTTTGGATACCATAATCCTAGTGTTGGGGTGTGAGCCAAATATCGAAGAATTCGCTTCACAGCTAAGTGATGCGATTCCTTTGGTGCTGCTTGGAATCAGACACACATGCAAACGCTAAGCATTATATCAGGCCTAGATGCACGTAAGTAGAGTAAAGAACCAATCATGGAGCGGTATACCTTCTGATCGAACTCTTTACCATTGTCGTCGGGGCCCAATTGGCCTTTGGTTGGCATTGGCGTCGTGTACCCTTTGCAGTCTTGCATTCCAAACTTCTTCAAGCAATCTTTGAGGTATTTCTCTTGTGATATGAAGATGCCATTTCTCTGCTGACAGATTTGAAGACTAAGGAAGAACTTCAGCTCACCCATCATGGACATTTGATATTGCTCTTGCATCATATACCCTAACTCATCACTGTATCTCTTGTCAGTGCAGCCAAAGATAATGTCATCCACATAGATTTGGCATACAAACAGTTCACCATCATATGTCTTCGTGAATAGAGTGTGATCTAGAGAACCAGGTTTGAAGCCTTTGCTCTTTAGGAAGTCTTTGAGTGTGTCATACCAAGCACGAGGAGCTTGTTTGAGGCCATAGAGTGCCTTGTTGAGCTTGTATACCATGTCAGGACGTTTTGGGTCTTCAAAGCCAGGAGGTTGTGCAACATACACTTCTTCTTCAATTTTGCCATTGAGAAAGGCACTCTTTACATCCATTTGGTACAGAAGAATGTTGTTGTGGTTGGCGTAGGCTAGCAGTATGCGAATGGCTTCAAGCCTAGCCACAGGATCAAAGGTTTCATCAGAGTCAATCCCTTCAACTTGTGTGTAACCTTAAGCAACGAGACGAGCCTTGTTTCTGACAACTTGACCATGCTCATCTTGTTTGTTGCGATAGATCCATTTGGTGTCAATGATATTGTGCTTGCGAGGATCAGGATGCTTTACTAGCTCCCATACATTGTTTAGTTCAAATTGTTGAAGCTCTTCTTGCATAGCTTGAATCCATTCAGGTTCCATGAAGGCTTCATCAACTTTCTTAGGTTCAGATATAGAGACAAATGCAAAGTGCCCATAGAAATTTGCTAGTTGTGTTGCTCTTGAACGAGTGAGTGGACCAGGTGCATTGATGTTATCAATTATCTTCTCAATCTAGACTTCATTTGCAACGCGAGGATGTACTGGACGAAGATTTTGCCCTTGCTGATCATTGTCTTCATCTTCAGCATTGGCTTCAGGCCGAGCAGTGTCTTCATGCTGATTAGGTGTAGAACTGATGATTTCCTCTTCATCCGGTTCCTCTAAAGGTATGATTTCTCTAGTACCCATAAGCTTGATAGACTCACTTGGTGTAGCTTCATCTAGCACATTTGGCAGGTGCTCTCTTTGCGAGCCGTTAGTATCATCGAACCGCACATCCACAGTTTCAACCACTTTGTAGTGAAAGAGGTTGAAGACTCTGTAGGAATGCGAATCCTTTCCGTAGCCAAGCATAAAACCTTCATGTGCTTTCTGGGCAAATTTTGAAGTGTGATGTGGATCCTTGATCCAGCACCTAGCACCAAAGACTCTGAAGTAGCTGACATTTGGCTTCTTACTAGTCAGGAGCTCATATGATGTCTTCTTTAGGAACTTGTGAAGATAAACACGGTTGATGATGTGGCAAGCACTATCAATGGCTTCAGGCCAGAATTTCCTTGGAGTCTTGTACTCATCAAGCATCGCTCGTGCCATCTCAATGAGGGTTCTATTCTTGCGCTCCACGATGCCATTTTGTTGAGGTGTGTATGGAGCAGAGAATTCATGTGTGATGCCCAAAGTATCAAGATAAGTGTCGAGGTCGGTGTTCTTGAATTCTGTGCCGGTGTCACTTCTGATGTGCTTGATCTTGATGCCATAGTTGGTCATGGCACGATTGGCGAATCGTCTGAAGACATCCTGCACTTCAGTCTTGTAGAGAATTATGTGCACCCATGTATATCTTGAGTAATCATCAACAATGATGAAGCCATAGAGGCATGCAGTGGTAGTAAGGGTAGAGTAGTGAGTAGGGCCAAATAAGTCCATGTGAAGCAGCTCGAAGAGACGCGTTGTCGTCATGATTGTCTTCGAGGGATGCTTGACCCTAGTCATCTTTCCGGCTTCACAGTCACCACATAGACGATCCTTCTTGAACTTGACGCCCTCGATGACAATGACATGCTTCTTCTTCGTGAGAGTGTGCAAGTTCCTCATGCCCGCATGTCCTAGCCGCCGATGCTAGAGCCAGCACTCTGAAGCTTTTGCTAGAAGACATACGGCCAGCTGCGGTCCTGCGGAGAAATCTACCATATACAGATCGTCTTTTTGATACCCTTCAAAGACTAGAGATTTGTTAGATTCCATAAGCACAAGGCAACGATATTTTCCAAATATCACAATCATGTTCAGATCACAAATCATTGAGACATACATTAAGTTGAAACCAAGGGATTCAACAAGCATCACTTTATCCATGTGCTGATCCTTTGAGATTGCAACTCTACCTATGCCCAATACCTTGCTTTTACCAGTGTCAGCAAATGTGATGTGACTTTTGTCACACGGGCGTAGGGTTGAATCCATAAGAATACTTCGATCACCAGTCATGTGGTTAGTGCATCCACTGTCCACAATCCACTCAGTAGCCTTCGGAGCCGTACCCTACAGTGCAGTTTGGGGATAGGCTTCACGAAGATAAGTGTGAAGCATAAACATTTGACGAACAAGCATACTATCAAAGTTTAGATCCTTGTTAGGGTAGATAGGATCATTGTCAAGAAATCCTAGGACGAAATACATAGTAAGACCATTTTGGCACTTTATCTTGCATCACACAAGATTTTTTAGGTCCCCAGCATTAGTGGCTGAAGCTTTTGATTTCCGGTTGGAGACCATTCCTTGCAAAAGAGAGCTAATTCTTCTTAACCACCCAAATCTTCAGGGGTGGCTTAGAAGCAATGAGTCTAAGTGCAGCATCTGAGAACTTTGGCTTTTGGAGCCCTAGCAAATAGCCTTGCAGGAAGTGAATAATACTCATAAGAATAAGCAGAAAAGTTCTTGGTTTTATGAACATAGAGGTTTGATAAAACACGCTCATATTCATAAGTCTGAGTATGGTTTCCCTGCAAAACATTGGCATTAGGATGACCTGGTGGGTCCTCTATCTATATGAAGCCTTTGGACCATATGAAGCTTTTGGTCTGGGGTTTGTCTTCTTCCCAGGTGGTGTCATGATGACATTCACAGGAAGCTTCTCAAGACAGCTTTTTGGCACCCAGATCTTCTTCAAGGGTGGTCCATTCCTGCAGTTAGTACCAATATACCTGGCAAACACTTCACCGTTTTGATTCTTAAACAATTTGTAATTTGCATCAAAGGATTCATCAATGATAATATGGTTAGCACAAGTGAAGCCAGATAAGGTAGATGGATCCACTGAAGGTCCCTTTGCAGCAACCCATGTGGTTTTGGGGTACTGCTCAGGCTTCCAATATGAACCATCAACGTTCATTTTCCTCTTGAATCCAACACCCTCTTTCCTAGGGTTTCGGTTCAGAATCTGTTTCTTAAGGACATCACATAGTGTCTGATGCCCTTTGAGGCTTTTGTACATGCCTGCTTCAAGCAAAGTCTTCAACCTAGCATTCTCATCAGCAATAGTATTGGTATCCTCAGAATAGGGGTTATCAGCAGTTGACGATATTGCAGCAGTAGCAGCAGTAGAACCTTCAGTAACAGAGACAGCATTATCACGCTCAAGACATTTTAAACAGGGTGGATCAAAATCATCCTGAGCTGAACTGATCTGTTGAGCGCGAAGTGAATCGTTCTCCTTTTGAAGACGTTCATGAGACGCTCTCAGATTCTCAAGTTCTTGCTTCCTTTGAAGATGCTCATAGGAAAGCTTCTCATGAGTAGCTGAGAGAGTTCCATGACGACTTTCAAGTTCTTCGTACTTAACGTGAAGATATTTTATGTCTTAAATTAAGGACTGAGTTCGACTCATTTCCGCATCCAACAGTTGATCGCTTTTGTCTAGCAACTTTTGAATATGTTCCATAGCAGTTTGTTGTTCAGTTGCAATTTTAGCAAGTGTCTTGTAGCTAGGTTTGGATTCACATTCAGAGTCATCTCCACTGGATGTTTGAAAGTAAGCATCGCTTGAGTTTACCTTGGCACCCCGTGCCATGAAGAAGTAGGTCAGAGCAGAGTCATCCTCATCATCGGCTTCAGCGTCGGTGACGTGGCCATTGTCTTCGGTGTTGAAGATGGACATGGCGACGTAAGCCGAAGCTAGAGCCAGGCTTGCCACGCCTGAATCAGACTCCTCCTCAGACTCCACCTCCGCCTCCTCAGAAGCAGACTCCTCTGAATCCATCTCCTTGCCAACAAATGCACGAGCCTTGCTAGATGAGCTCTTCTTGTGAGACGAAGACTTTGATGAAGACTTTGAGCATTTCTTCTTCTTCTTGTCATCAGAATCATATTCCTTGATCTTCTTCTTCTTCTTCTTCTTCTTAGATTTCTTGTCCCATCTGAGGACACTCAGAGATGTAGTGACCAGGCTTCTTGCATTTGTGGCATGTTCTCTTCTTGTGGTCACGAGTGGAAGCCTGATAATTTCTTGAGCTGGATCTTGAAGACTTTCCGAAGCGATTCTTTTTGGAGAACTTCTGGAACATCTTCACGAGCATAGATAGCTCCTTTCCAATGTCTTGAGGATCCTCAGAACTACAGTCAGATTCTTCTTCAGATGAGGAAACAACCTTTGCCTTCAAAGCACGAGTTCGGCCATAGTTGGGGCCATAGATGTCTCTCTTCTCAGATAGCTGGAACTCATGTGTGTTGAACCTCTCAACTATGTTAGACGGATCGAGATCTTTGAAGTCAGGACGTTCTTGTATCATCAGGGCCAGGGTGTCAAATGCGCTGTCAAGTGATCTTAGGAGCTTCTTGGCGATTTCGTGCTTGGTGATCTCAGTGGCGCCAAGAGCGCGGAGATCATTTGTGATATCAGTGAGGCGATCAAATGTGAGCTAGACATTCTCATTGTCGTTTCTCTTGAAGCAGTTGAAGAGGTTGCGAAGAACATCAATCCTTGAATCTCTCCGAGTTGAGACACCTTCGTTTACCTTGGAGAGCCAGTCCCAGACTAGTTTCGTAGTTTCTAGTGCACTCACACGGCCATACTGTCCTTTGGTCAGATGACCACAGATGATGTTCTTGGCGGTCGAATCCAGTTGAATGAACCTCTTGCCATCAGCAGCAGTGACACCTTCACGCACCTTGGGAATGCCATTCTTGACAACATACCAAAGGTTGACGTCAATGGCTTCAAGATGCATGCGCATCTTATTCTTCCAGTAGGGGTAATCAGTGTCATTGAAGACTGGGCACGCAGCGGAAACCTTGATTATCCCTGCAGTCGACATAGCTAAAACTCCAGGTAGTTAAACCGAATCACACAGAACAAGGGAGCACCTAGCTCTGATACCAATTAAAAGTGCTAGTTATCGACTAGAGGGAGGTGAATAGGCGATTTTTATGAAAGTCCTCAAAACACGAGGTCTTTGAAGACAAACAAATGAAATGAACCTATTGATATGCAAAGGAAGATAAACTACACTAGACAAGCCATAGTCAAGTAAGCAATGTAGTGAAAGTACGAAGACTATCAGCAACTAGGTAGTATGGATCAGGATGGAAGACAGTATGAAGCCAAACAGTAAATAGTCTTCACACAATGAAGTCAATCAGATCAGACAAGCAAGCAATGACTTCACGAAGACAAACTGAAAAGTAAAGGAGAGTGGGGGAGAGGACCAGTTGCTTGGTGAAGACAAGGATTTGGTAGACCAGTTCCAGTTGCTGTGACAACTGTACGTCTGGTTAGGGAGGCTATGATTGAACTCACAAGACCGCGTCTTCACCTTATTCCCCCTGAGCTAAGGACACCCAGTCCCCGCCCAATCACTCTGGTAAGTCTTCAAGGTAGACTTCCAAACCTTCACAGACTTCATTCACTAGCGATCCACAATGGCTCTTGGATGCTCAGAACGCGACGCCTAACCGGCTGGAGGATTCACAGTCCTCAAGTGTAACAAGTCTTCAGGTCACGCGGACAGAGAGACTTCAGTGATGCCTAACACTCTTTGGCTCTGGGTGTTTTGGGCTTTGTCCTTGCAAGGATCTCTCTCTCAAAGGCTTCGGAGGTGGGTTGCTCTCAAACGACAAAAGCCGTGCACTAACTTTGAGCAGCCACCAATTTATGGTGTAGGGGGTGGGATATTTATAGCCACGAGGCAACCCGATCTGATATGTCCGAAATGACCTTGGGTCACTAAGGAACCGACACGTGTCCAACGGTCGGATTTCAAACACACCCGGTAGCTTTACTTAGGCTACAAGCAAAGCTGACTCATCCAGCCCTGGATAAGATTTGCTCTCATTGTCTTCGCTCGAAGACATAGGATTTTGGTTGAGCATCACATCAGTCACTCTGACTTTGTTCACTTGGACCCCACTTAACAGTACGGTGGTTCCTATGACTCAATAAAGAAGAAATGGAAACTATGAAACAACTATGTCTTCGCACTCCATAGTCTTCAAGTGAATGTCTTCACATGTCATAATCTTCATCGTGAATGTCTTCACGAACCACCATTGTCTTCAATGTCTTCACACATTTTTAGGGGTCATCTCTGGTAGGTAAACCGAATCAATAAGGGACTACTACCTATGTTATCCTGCAATTCTCACAAACACATTAGTCCCTCAACCAAGTTTGTCGTCGATACTCCAAAACCAACTAGGGGTGGCACTAGATGCACTTACAATCTCCCCCTTTTCGGTGATTGATGACAAACTGGTTGAAGTTTTCAACGGAGATAAAAGTATGTGAAAGTATGCGCAAGTAGGCATTCGAGACCCAGCCCATATGTACGTATGTGGCCGTATTTACTTTCTTGCACCCCTGGTTGTACGTACGTGTACACGATATTGACGGACTCCGTGACATTCTAAGTCCGCGCCTCTACTACGACACGTGCCATTCCTTACTCGGCCATGGTTCATCGCTGCAGTCTGTAGACAGACCGATCGACCAGTATGTACATCCACGTTCGCGACCAGAATGAAAACGTTATGTACGCTTTGACGAGGTGGGTCCCGACTGTCAGGGAGGATAAGGCGGCACTTCCTTGCGTGTGAAGATATAGCTAGTGGGTCCCAGCTATCAGGGGAAGAATCATATTTTTTGCCTGTAATATGGACGCACTTCCTTGCGTGCGAAGATGTAGCTGGTGGGTCCCAGCAGTCAGGGGGAAACATATTTTGACGAAATACGGTGGCCCGTCCGGTGGGTCCCTGCTGTCAGGTGGAGGAATCATTATTTTGCGCGTAATAAGGAGGCACTTCCTTGCTGCGGGCGTGGACCCAGCTGTCAGCCTCTCCACGTACAGTACTCTTCCGATGGAAGTCATTCCTTGACCACATTGACCACGCCACGTCGAGAGCACCAAGGCGGTGGACGACGGCGAGGCCTAGGAAGGGGACGACACGGAGCCGGGGAAGACGCGACAGTGGATGCCCATGTGTCGAGGAGTACGAGGGTTGACTGGTTCGGCTATGGTGTGAGGCTGCCGTCGCCGCAGAATAAAAGGGGGTGTGGTGAGTAGAGGGATGGCCTGGCCAGCGGTGGGAGTAGTAGGGGGCGGTGAGGCCTCCGCGGTAGCACAGCCAGCCACGGGAGGCAGGAGCAGGCGGCACGACCGGTGCTGGTTTGGGTGGTTGGAGCAAGAAGACCAGAGGTTGAAGAAGCACTACGGCCGTTGGATGGACATCGTATGGTGACTGGAGCTATAATCGTTCATATTGACTAAGTTGACAAAGCCCTTCGTCCGCGTCAACTTAGTAGGCCCACAAGTCAGCCTCCCACTATGGTGGGTCCCAGCTAGCAGGGGGAGTATTCATTTTTTTGTGCGTAATAAGGAGGCACTTCCTTGCGTGCGAAGATATAGCTAGTGGGTCCGAGCTGTCAGTGGGGGGAACATTTTTTCGCGAAATACAGAGGCCCTTCCGGTGGGTCCCAGCTGTCAGGTGGAGGAATCATTATTTTGCACGTAATAAGGAGGCATTTCCTTGTGTGCGGCCGTGGATCCAGCTGTCAGCCTCTCCACGTACAGTCCACTTCCGATGGATGTCATTCGTTGACCATGTTGACCACGCCGGCCGAGAGCACCAGGGTGGTGGACGACAGCGTGGCCTAGGAAGGGAACGACACGGAGCCGGGGAAGACTCGATAGTGGTTGCCCACGTGGTGGGGAGTACGATGGTTTACTAGTTTGGCTGTCATCACCAGAAAATAACAGGAGGTGTGGGTGAGTAGAGGAATGGCCTGGCCAGCGATGGAGTAGGGTGGGGCGGTGCGGCCTGTGCGGCAGCACAGCCGGCCACGGGAGGCGGGATCACGTAGTCCCGCCGGCGTTGGTTTGGGTGGCTGGAGCAAGATGATTAGATATGAAGAAGCACCACGGCCGTTGGATTAACATCCAACGGTCACTGCTGCTAGAATCGTTTGTGGACTAAGTTGACAAAGCCTTTCGTGCACGTCAACCTAGTAGACCCACAAGCCAGCCTCCAAATCTGTCCCAAACAGCATACAACCCGAAATTTCTAGCCAAATTCAAATTAATTTAAAAACTAAACATACCTTAATTTAAATCCAATGAAATTTTACGCGCACAAAAACAATGAAATTTAAAATATCAAAATCCGAAAGAAAAAAGTATTTTGGAACTAATTGCCTGTTTGCTGTATTTTTTTGATTTTACAGCCCATTTATTATTACTTAAAGCCCATTTCTTATTATTTATAGCCCATTTTTTGGGCAAGCCCGAATGCATCCCTCCTCGTCTTGAAAGATTTCTGGCCCAGCAGGGCATAGAAAAAGCAATTAGGCCTACGTTGGTTATTCTGCAAAAAACAAAATAGCTGGGCTAGCCATTCTCAGAAAGGAAAAAAACTAACTGGGTTGGTCATGTGGTAAACATATGAAATAAAAGCCTGGGCTAGACGGACCACAGCTCCCGCACAACCCAGTTGATACCCTTATCCGCCCGAAAAAAACTGCGCACGCTGCTGGGTCTCTACTGTCATCCTCACCATGTACAGTCATCTCCTTATTCCTCTCGGTTGTTGACCATGTTGACAAAAATAGAGGGCGGCGCCGCGGCGAGCGAACCAAGGCGGAGGACAATGGTGCGGCCTCGGACGGGAACGAATAGGAGCCAGGGAAGATGCGCGGAGTTTGTGGGTGCGATTTGGCCAGGATGCGTGCGCTGCAGCACAGCCAACCATAGGAGGCGGGAGCAGGCGGTCCCGCCGGCGCTGGTTTGGCTTTGGCGTCTAGAGGAAGAAGAGACTGAAGAAACACGACAGACGTCCAATGTCAATCCAACGGTCAAGGTTGGCACAATCGTTTGTTGACTAAGCCGACACCAAGTAGCATACTTTTTTATATATAGGAAGAAAAGAAAAACTGGGCTCGTTCGCCTGATAACATTCCCGAAACTGCGACCGTTCGATCTTGCGTCGCAACTAAAACTGCGAGGAAAATGCGTTTGTCTGTCGTCCTCCTCCCAGGGAACGTTCGCCACATAAGTGACTAGCACCCTTGGTTTTCAACCGAGAGGTCTTGGGTTCGAGTCCCAGTAACTCTCAATTTTGTCCTCCTTCCTTACTCGCAAAAAAAAATCAAAGACTTGAGAAGGCGTACAGAACAAGCTAGTGTACCAGTAAAGAGACGTTGCTGAGTTTTAGAAAAAAGAGAGACGTGCTCCTGTAGCTGGTTCGAATCCAAACCTAGACTATGACTATATATGGTGCTATGCTACTCTGCAAGTAATGAAACTGACGTATCCAACATTCGTTTCTCCTCTTCTCTGCTTACTCTGCCTAACATCAGAAGCTCTGGCCGCAACAACCATGTCCGCTGGCTGCTCGTCCACCTGCTCTTCAGCCGACAACAACCATACATGCGCCAAGTCACCACCCGTACCATCGCCTGTGGGTCTCATCACACCCCCGCCGGCACACACACAACAGCCGGTTGCTCATCGCAACCCACTGTCGTTGGTGTGGTGCCACTGCTGCAAATTACGCAGAGTCATCCGTCGCGTCTCAACCACAATCCTCAACCCTGGCCGAGTATTCTACAAATGCCCGAATCATGGGGTAATAATATGTTTAAGTGTTCTTCTGCTGCTTTTAGTTGCTGTTTTTTTAATAGTTTGGTTGATGATCTTCCAATTTGATTCGTGAAGAAAAGGGAAGATTCATGTGATTTGTATTTTTGGGAACACTAGTACGCGTCGGTGCTATACAAACAGTTTTTAACCCCTTTCCGCGACGACATTTGAGACCGTCGCCAACGCGACCCAGAAACTATCGGGGATATGGAGCAGTGATCCAAAGGCCTTCCAAAATGTAATCGTGTGCGATGCAGCACACACTAAATTCTTTCACACGTGTGGTATCGGTGATTAAACGTTTCTAATGACGCAGTGAAACCATACGGTCTATCGTAATGAACCGTTTGGGAAACAGTATGTAAGTCACACTGGCCAACATATGAACTGTGTGCGATTTGTGCCCCATCGCACACGAGTTTTCTGCGTAACCCGTCTGCCATGCAAGACTTCATCGCACACGTTTGCCAACAATTACCGTCTGCGATAATGTTCTATCACAAACAGTCCAGGAGCCCCTTCGCACACATACAAGTGTTGCAGACTGTTTGTGATTTGTTGGGTATCACCGGCGGTTGCCGCAAGAGTGATGTGTGCTTTTCGTTTGGGACCCCACACGTTTCCTGAAAAAATTGCGACTGGGATTGTATTTTACATTGGGCATGGTTTACTCCGAGTTCTCGTGTGCGATAACGCGATATCACAAATGGTTCTGGAGACCCTACGCACACGTAGTAGTGCTGCAAATCGTTTGTGATCTGCTATGTATCACCGACGATTCTGCTATGATTGATGGATGCTTTCCGATGTAGATCGCACACACTCATTTAGTTGACCGTGTGCGGAGCAATTTCCAGGTTAAAACAAAAATATCCCATTTTGAATCGTCATGCAAAAAGCAAATTCGCCACAATATTCAATTGAACAAATAAACAAAAATATCACATTTTAAATCGGCACGCAAAAAGGAAATTCACCACAATATTCAATTGAACAAATAAAAAAATCCCATTTTGAATTGGCACGCAAAAAGCAAATTCGCCACAATATACAGTTGAACAAATAGTGTCCACAGGAAGAACATTCATCAGATTTCACAACAATTGCAATTGAACATATGGTAGCTAAATTCCAATGATTTGTCCACACATATATGCACTACATAATTAATCATAGTGTACGAAATACGAAGACCTCATCAGATGGAAAACAATGGATCCATGCGTTATATGTTTAGCGGCTAACTCTTACTCAATGTTTCAACAGAAGGCATGCTGAAATCTTCATTATCACCAGTAGGATTGATGTAGTGATCCAGGAAGAAGTCGCTGATAAATCTCTGAACCATCAGAAATTTACCAGCCGGGAGCGGTTCAGGGATCCTCGGTTTTAAGATGAGCTGCAGTATTTTTAAGATCAGAATGTGCCATATGAGTGGAGTAGAAGATATTAATTAAGATAGACTTACTGGTACTAATTCGCGAGGATCGTCACAATTATCAGCAGATTTGCAGATGGAGATCATGTGTCTACAAACATAGTATCCACAAAGGTTGGTCCCTGCTTCTTGCTGAGGACACTGATTTTTTTTTACAGAATTAGTCATGTATTTGTCCTGTTAGGAACAACCTAACCGGTGTTAGATGTATTATTTTTTCTTTGGACAAAATAGGAAGAGGTTTATTTCGAAGCTTGAACATTTGACTAGCGTAAGGAAAGGTATTTGTAGACTGTTGGATAAATTTTCTGAAAATAACAGATTTCAATGTGTTACCGGAGAAACGATCTCGTGCTGCAGAGGTAGTTCCCTCTTGAACAGGTTCCCTGGTTTAGTTTTCCACAATGCGAGCACACTCCAAATGATGATGAATTTTGACAGCATCAATTATTGAACCAGATATGAATGCAAATTAATTTCAACATCATAGAATTCAATACCTATCCATGAATTGCTGAAGATGCGTCAGATCCTGAGCGTTTGTTGACTCTCTGAGAGAATCGATGTAGTAAACTGTGTTCTTGTTTGGAACAATGAATACCAATATCCAGTGTTTGCTACATATTAAGAAAGCCATCAACTTACGAATTATGTCAAAATCTGAAAGACCATAAGTGTATGTGTGGTTGTTTACTTGACTTACCGTTCATGATATGGCCAGAGAAATGATTCTGCATGGGACGTGTTTTTGAAGAGACGACCGACGTGTTAACGGCCCAGTCCCGTAGGTCCTTACCATGTATTGTTGTGCCATTTGCTAATTCAGGATCTATGAAATACACACTCTCCCTTTTTCTTCTCTGCACGTTCAATCCCCTGAGAGGAATAAAATGCAGTTAGCTGTTTATCATTTACAACCTTGTATGGAGAAGTTGATCAGAGTTTGTTAAGTACTTACAAAATCAGGCATCTAACAAGAGTGGCATCGAGCACATTGAAGTTGAAGAAGAGATGTAAGTCCTCAAAACTCACATCGATGGAACCAGCATCGTGTCGAAAATGATCTCTGTTGTAGTGGACTAGCAAACCATGATGACCTACTGACATTAGATCCATGCGATATTCATGTAACTCGCGGCAACTGGAGCTGCACTCATCAAAGTATTCGCCAACAAGAAATGGCTGGCCATGGACGTAATAGCGTGCTTGAAGTACGACTGCTTTAATTTTAGCGAGCAACAAACGTACTTCTTCATCATCCATGGCGTCAGAAATAATATTACTCCCCGATTCGAACAAGTTGCTGTTAATTTGGTTCTGGGCGATGAGTGCTTTATGTAAGAGGCAATCGTTCTCTTTCCTCTTCACTTTCCCGCCACGCTTCCTCGTGGTCATGGGTGTAGCCTTTTTGGCCACTTCCTTCTTGATACTTGAAGCATTTCTGGCAGAACGTCTGGTTGCCTGCAAGGTAGATTGCCGAGCAGATGGTGAAGCTTGGACGGACTGCTTAGCAGATGGTTTATCTATGCCAGACCGCTGAGCTGGCAGTGCTACTATAACGGACTGCTGGGTTGTAGGAGCAGAGGCATCGGACTGCTGACCATGCGTTGAAGCTATGTCGGGTTTCTGCGCAGGTGGTGCCAACTTGTCGGTGTGCTGAGGAGGCCGTGCCAACGCATTGGTTTGCTGAGCAGGAAGTGCTGACGCATTGGTATGCTGATCACGTGACTGCCGACCGATGGACTGATGAGCAGTCGGTTCTGGACCTACAGACTGCTTAGCAGGCGGTTCCGAAGCATCAGACTGCTTAGCAGTCTGTTCCACTAGGTTGGTCTGCTGAGCATGTGCTGCAGCTGGGTCTCCCTCCGCTGCTTCAGCGGCCGGCATCTTAACCGGTGGTGCGTCTTCTGCAGTTGTAAGCCTTGCCACTGGCTGCTTTGGGTGGAGGATGACATGGCCTGTACGCCACAAAGTCGGGCCGGCTGATCACAGGTTGATGCATCAGCCCGCGAGAGCTGCTGTGGCAAGGAGAGCATCACCGGTTGAGGGGCGATAGTGGTTGCTCTTGGCGGGGCTTCAGGGATCTCATCGATGAACTCTATTACCTTCCGTGGCCACTGGATGTGATGTAACAGTGTTTCTCCCAAGGTCCTTTGCTCATCGAAGTCTCCTAGGATATTCTTTAGGGCAAATTCATTGAAAATCCAGGCTTTACTTCAGTCATGTAGCACTTCACACAACCCGACTTCAATAGCACATTGTCTAAGAAGAGGCCATCTTACGAGACGGGTGGGCAAACCCAGGCTGTTGCACATTTTAATGTACCTTCATAATGTGTAAGCACGCCATTCAGTCTGTCTTTCGTTCTAGACAGATAAGATATAGCAACATCACGAGTAGCTGCAGTCTCAGTGTCGCTGGGGTCAGCTGATGCACAGCTACTCTTGTGTAGTGTTGTCGCGCAATAAGCAGCATTCTCCATGCCCGCCTCCCCTCCCATCTGCTGGCTATCTGTCAGTGTTAGAGTCTTCTGCATCATCATTGACTCCTCAACATCCTTTCGAACAGCCGGATAAATCTCCTTCTTTAACCTTTCATACAATGCATTCCGCTTCATTTCACTCCTTGCTTTTTTCATGCTGAGCCTCTCTTCTTTGCTGAGTGTGAAAGCCCTCTTGTGCGGGACATTAACACCTATGCCCCTTGCACGGCCAGGGGGCTCTTTTGTTTCCAAAGCAATGGACAGAATGTCACATGGCCCTGAGTTCCTGTAGAACCTTCCAGCGATCTTGGAAGCGTCTAACATCACTTGAGAGAGTTCGGCATTGAGGGAGTCCTGGATTAGGGGGTCCTCGGACAGCCGGACTATATCCTTTAGCCGGACTGTTGTACTATGAAGATACAAGATTGAAGACTCAGTCCCGTGTCCGGATGGGACTCTCCTTGGCATGGAAGGCAAGCTTGGCGATACGGATATGTAGATCTCCTCCCTCGTAACCGACTCTGTGTAACCCTAGCCCCCTCCGGTGTCTATATAAACCGGAGGGTTTAGTCCGTAGGACAACAACAATCATACCATAGGCTAGCTTTTTAGGGTTTAGCCTCTACAATCTCGTGGTAGATCAACTCTTGTAATACTCATATCATCAAGATCAATCAAGCAGGAAGTAGGGTATTACCTCCATCGAGAGTGCCCGAACCTGGGTCAACATTGTGTCCCCCGCCTCTTGTTACCATCCGCCTCAGACGCACAGTTCGGGACCCCCTACCCGAGATCCGCCGGTTTTGACACCGACATTGGTGCTTTCATTGAGAGTTCCACTGTGCCGTCATCATAAGGATGGATGGCTCGTCTCGTTGTCAAGGACAACATCACCTCCGGGGGAGCCCTGGCTGTAGGCCAAACTCTCCGACTAGGCGGTTTCGTCATGACCGCCCGTTCGGCCGCTGCGCCGACGATGACTTCTCGGGTCATCGAAAACAGCCTCCACGTCGGCTCAGAATTCGCCGAGCAGTTGGATCCAATGGAGCTCTCTTCCTTGAACGAGCTCTTGGATCGCATCGCCGCCTTGGGAGTCGCTACGGACTATGATCAGATCAGGCTTAAACCCGACCAAAGGGAGATTAACTCCCTGCCGGTCACCCATCAGATAGCGGTGGTGGAGGAGCAATGCGGCGATTCTTCCTCTATCTTGAGGACAAATTATGTCCGGATTCCCGAGCTCTCCGAGCCGGATACCCATCTACGGGAGGACATGGCCCAAACCTTGAACCTAGAATCAGGCAGCGGGCCAGACCTATTGGGCAACATCCCGGAGCTCGAACTTCTAAGATCGGAAACTCCTCCGCCCTTGGGTCTCAGATCCGGTCAAGGTTCGGACTTAAATCCACCCACCAACCCAGATATAAGCGATCTTTCCCACATCAGACAAGAGCCCCAGGAGACAGTACACCACTATTGGGCCAGATTCCTCCTTGTAATGAACAAGGTCAAGGACTGTCGCGAGGAAGACGCAATTTCATTATTTTGCAATAATTGCACGGACAAGGGAATCCTCAACGCCATAAGTCGCCGTGACATAGCACACTTCGCTGACTTGGCAGCCATAGTACAGAAGTACTGTGCGATGGAAAGCGCCTGAAAAACCCAAACAAAATTCTGGGATCCTCCGGCTCTGACAAAACCCCCAGTCCGAACTAAAAGGGTGTACCCTCGTAAGTCACCCGACCCAATTACAAAGAAGCAAAAGCCCACTACAGGGCGTGGAACCGTATTGGAGGGATGGCTTAATGGGCCATGCAAAATTCACAGTACAGCGGATACCATGCCAACACACAGCCTTAGAGCATGTTGGGTACTCCGGCAGGTGGCCAAGAGCGGTGAGGATCTCCTCATCAACAATACCGCAGAGCACCATCCCATGGAGAACAACAATACAGTATTGACAGTCTTTGAGACCTTCGCCTCAAATAATAGGCGCAAGCGAGCACTCCGCAGCCTTGCCGAAGTCTGCCACGTAGCAGCAATAAATCCATGGAGCGATACGGCTATCACCTTCAATGCGAGTGACAAACCTAAATTCCGAACAGCCCGAGCACCAGCCGCCTTGGTCCTTAGTCCAATTGTGGACGGCTTCCGACTTACTAAAGTTCTCATGGACGGCGGCAGCGGATTAAACCTCATCTATGAGGAGACTCTTCAAAAAATGGAAATAGACAGATGCCGCATTGAGCAAAGCAGCACGACCTTCAGAGGAATCATCCCTAGTCGGGAGGCACGATGTGCTGGGAAAATCACACTAGATGTGGTATTCGGCACGCCGGAAAATTATAGGTCCGAAGAAATCACATTCCAAGTGGCCCCGTTCAATAGCGGATACCACGCCCTTCTAGGGCGGGAGGCATTCA
The DNA here is from genome assembly GCF_002575655.3 of Aegilops tauschii subsp. strangulata. Classification (NCBI taxonomy): domain Eukaryota; kingdom Viridiplantae; phylum Streptophyta; class Magnoliopsida; order Poales; family Poaceae; genus Aegilops; species Aegilops tauschii. Next base: position 333,036,141 of record NC_053041.3, read on the forward strand.
CGATCTTCCAAGCTATTCCCCATTACGGGTACATGAAGCTCAAAATGCCCGGGCCCAATGGAATCATCACTCTAGCTAGTGATCCGGACATAGCACTCCGCGCCGAAAATAAAACAGCCGCACTGGCCCTCGAGGCGTTATCCGAAGCCCTCACGGCCGAGGAATTAACTACGCTGCGCTCCACAGTGGACAGGGACGACGTGATACTCGACAAAGATCCAAGTCCACCTCTTTTAAACCAGCGGATGAAATTGTCAAATTCCAAGTCCATCCAACGGACCCTACAAAAACAACATCCATCGGGGCAAAGTTAAACCCCATAGTAGACGCTGCGCTACGAGAGTTCTTGTGCACGAATTGGGACATCTTCGCCTGGCATCCTTCAGACATGCCAGGAATCCCACGCAGGCTGGCCGAGCATAGCCTTAACATCCTAAAGGGATTCAAGCCGGTCAAACAAACTCTTTGGCGCTTCTCTGAGCCTAAGCGACAAGACATGGGAGAGGAGCTAGCCAAGTTACTGGAGGCCGGATTCATTCGAGAAATAAAACATCCGGACTGGCTAGCAAACCTGGTGATGGTACCAAAGAAGGACAAATCCTGGCGCCTATGCGTCGACTTCAAGGACCTTAACAAGGCTTGCCCAAAGGATCCCTTCCCCCTCCCTTGCATCGACCAAATTATCGACGCCACCGCAGGACACGACTCATTGTGTTTCCTCAACGCATACTTCGGATACCATCAAATTAAGATGGCAGAGTTCGATCAAGCCGCAACGGCATTTATCACTCCATACGGCCCCTTCTGTTTTAACACCATGCCTTCCGGGCTCAAGAACACCGGTGCAACCTACCAACGCATGATTCAGACATGCTTGGAGAGACAGATTGGCAAAACAGTGGAGGCATATGTAGACGATGTGGTCATTAAAACCAGACACGTCGAATCCTTAATAGACGACTTGAGGCTCACGTTCGACAATCTCTGAACATACGACATTAAGCTCAATCTGGGAAAATGCGTCTTCGGCGTGCCCGCCGGAAAGCTCTTAGGCTTCATTGTCTCCAACAGAGGAATCGAAGCAAATCCGGCTAAAATACAAGCTCTGCCACAGTTGGCCATCCCAACACACCTCAAGCAAATCCAGAAACTAACTGGGTGCGTGGCTGCCTTAAGCCGCTTCATCTCCTGATTAGGAGAAAAGGCACTGCCTCTTTAGCGCCTCCTTCGACGAACCGAACACTTCGAGTGGACGGATGCAGCTGCGGCCGGATTAGAAGAAATAAAAGTTGTTTTGGCCACAAACCCAATCTTGGCCGCGCCTAACATTGGCGAACCAATGCGGTTATAAATAGCGGCAACACACCAAGTTGTAAGCGCAGTGCTCGTCGGCGAACGAGAGATGGAAGGACATAAGTTCCCGCTTCAAAAGCCGGTATACTATGTATCCACTGTCCTCACTCCATGCAAATCATGGTACCCACATTATCAAAAGATAGCATACACGGTCTTCATGGCATCCCGGAAACTACGACACTACTTTCAAGAGTGTTCAATTACGGTGGCCTCTGAAGTACCACTCAATGACATAATAAAGAACCGCGAGGCTATGGGCCGGATTGCTAAATGGGCTATTGAGCTCCTCTCGTTCGACATAATATACAAACCACGGTCAGCCATTAAATCACAAGTACTGGCTGATTTCGTCGCCGAATGGACAGAAGCCGAACCCCCTAAAGAGTACGGCGCGTACTCCAATTGGATTATGCACTTTGACGGCTCTAAAATGCTGGCTGGTCTGGGGGCTGGCGTCGTCCTGACATCCCCCACCGGAGATATAGTCCAATACGTACTCCAAATACTATACACAGACTCCAACAACGCAGCAGAATATGAGGCCCTGTTACATGGTCTCCGGATGGCAGTCTCCATGGGCATTCAACGCCTGGAGGTGCGTGGGGACTCGAACCTCGCAATATCTCAAATAAATGGAGATTTCGACGCCAAGGATCCAAAAATGGCGGCTTATCGCAATGCCGTCCTCAAAATGTCAGCTTGGTTCGAAGGGCTTGAATTCCACCATGTGGCCCGGGAAAACAATCAGGCGGCGGATATCCTCGCCCGCATCGGCGCTAAGCACGACCCTGTCCCACCTAATATCTTCTTGGAAAGGCTGTTTAAGCCATCCATGGTATGGGAAGGAGAGACCGGTAACAATAGTCCGGACCCGGCCACAACACCAGATACCGAACACTCCGACATAATCGGAGGCTCTGCCACCGAAATAACACCTTCCGCCCACGTGATAATGGCTGTCATCGCCCCGTGGATAGAACCATTCCTAGCCTACCTAACTAGGCAGGAACTACCTGAGGACCCAAACGAGGCGCGCTGCATTGTGCGGCGGTCCAAAGCCTACAAGGTCCACGAGGGAGAGCTTTATAAGAAAAGCACTACTAGAGTCCTTCAAAGATGCATCTCCGAAGAGGAAGGACGGGAACTTTTGGCAGAAATTCAGGCTGGACTTGGCGGCCACCACACCGCAGCGCAGGCCCTTGTAAGCAAGGCCTTCCATACAGGTTTTTACGGCCGACGGCCCGAGCAGACGCACATGACCTCGTTCAACGTTGCGTCGGTTGCCAGCTTTTTGCAAATCAAAGCCATATGCCGCCTACCGCTCTCCAAACAATCCCCATCACTTGGCCCTTCATGGTCTGGGGGCTTGATATGGTCGGACCCCTTAAAGGGGGAAGCCATAAGAAAAAATACCTATTGGTCATGGTGGACAAATTCACCAAATGGATAGAAGCCAAACCAGTTAAAACGGCCGAATCCGGACCAGTGATAGACTTCATATCCGGGGTTGTACACCGTTATGGCGTCCCCCACAGCATCATCACCGATAACGGCTCGAACTTTACAGCCGACGATGTAAAACTTTGGTGCAGCAACATGGGCATCAAGCTCGATTATGCTTCTGTATATCACCCGCAAACTAACGGTCAAGTCGAGCGAGCAAATGGTCTTATCATGAGCGGCATTAAACCCATATTAGTGCAATCCTTGAAGGAATCCGATACGCACTGGGTAGAGGCGCTCGACTCCGTAATATGGGGGCGGCGGACCACGCCGAATCGCACTACCGGATACACACCGTTTTTATGGTGTACGGCGCAGAGGCGGTACTGCCCTGCGACATAATTCATGACTCACCTCGAGTGCGCATGTATGAATAGAAAGAAGCCGAGCTCGATCGGCAGGACAGTTTGGATGCCCTGGAGGAGGAGCGTGACGTGGCAAAAGCCCGTTCTGCATTCTATCAGCAACAGGCTCGAAGGTACCAAAGCAGAGAAGTACGGGCCAAAACTTATAACGTTGGCGAACTCGTTCTACGCCTACCGGAGAAGAACAAGAACAAGCTCAAGCCCAAATGGGAAGGTCCCTTCATTATTGACCAAGTTTTGACCGGTGAGCGTACCGTCTGCGGGATGCATCGGACAATCGAGTCGAGCCAACCCATGGAACGCAGCCAGACTCCAAAGGTTCTACGCCTAGTGCCGGACTCTATGTTCGTCTCCTTACCTCCGTCAATTTTTTATATATCCGTTATCTGTCTTTTCTTTCTTTCTTTCTCCCCTTTTTCTTCAAGGCCTTAAAAGGCTAAAATGTGTCTTGACTACACAATCTTGACGCGCCAGCCGCGCTCATTATACCTGGGGGCTTCTTATACAGAAGCTTAATATAACTATTTTCCGGGCTCTATGCCCCACACATGTGTTATTCTTCCACATGTACCTTTTTTCGCCATTATATGCATCGATATGACTTAAGTTTTGGCCAAGCTAGGTTGCCTGGCTCTTGTGTTTATACCCTACGTTCCCGTTAATTCGGCTAGGGCATAAGGGGAGCACCTCTGCGATTGTTACTGCCGGGTCAGCCGAATGTGTACCTCAGACTGGGTGAAGCCGAAAGCTAGCGTTCTTAAGGGAATACTCGGTCGGTGAACAAAAGATGACCCTTATTTATTGTAATACATGCCCCCAGATGTTTATATCCTGCGTCCCTATTCGAAGCTCGAACATGCACATTAGGGCATGCGTACCCAGGGAAAGGAACCCTTAACGGAACTATTCTCCATGGAAGATGTGTCTTACTATCCATGTAATATAACATAGCTAGTTGGGTACTTGTCTGTTCAAGCACTTATGACCCCTACGCCTGGTTTCCACGCGTACCCTGGTTTTTTCATAACTGAGCGGATATTCGGATACACTCCGGACTGTCGGGTCAAGAGGTCGAAGCGAAAAGGTCCGCCATGACAAATGATTTACAATCCGGCTAGGGACAATACATGTCACTTGAAGTACACAGTCACTTAGACTAACTAAATTCTTCTTCTATACCATCCAACAGGCTGTCTAGCCTACAATCCTGTTGGGAATACTTTGCGGCTAATTCTACCTGGTCATACACCAAACTAACGGGGATCTCCTTCCCATCGGGCCCCACAGGTCCGACCTCGGCCATGTGGTTCGGGTCAGCCTTGGTATATCGCATCTTCACCATGGCCCAGGCTTCCCTCGCACCTTGTCGGCAGGCTGATATCTTCCATAATCGGAAGCGCCGGCGCGCTCCCTTGAGCTTCTCTATAAGCTCCCCCATGCCTCCTGGCGGGGAGGCGGATGGCCGCAAGGCATGGGCAATGCCCTGCATCACCTGCCGAACTTGTTCGTGCAGTTGTGAGAGCTCTGGCAGAAGGTCACCCGCAGACCCAGGCATCTCCTCCGCGGGACGACCCGTCAGCATACCTGCAGACATAACTCTGTTAGCCGGTTTCTTCGCCGAACTCTTTAAAAAGTTTGTTCAAGCACTTACTGAAAATGCCGCGTCGAAGCCTCTTATTCTCCTTTACGGAGTCAGCAAGCTGGGCTCGAACATCTTTCAATTCCACGCCCAGCTGGATATTGGCGTCTTGGAGATCGTTTTTCTCCCGCCTAACCCATGTGAGCACGCGCTCGCCAGCCTTTAGTTGTTGCTGAGCATGCAGCTCATCCCCTATCACGACCTCCGGATTCACTCCGGAGTCATCTGCAGAATCTATTGTTAGATTTGCATGCATGCCGCATACTACCAGGTACCTGCCATTTTTTGCAATAGCAATAAGTATTACCAAATGGGGCCTTCTCGGACTCCTTTACTGTGGCACTTGCGGCCTGAAGCTGGGCTTTGCACTCCTCCAGCCCTTGAGACAACCGGGTATTCTTCTCCGTAAGAACCTAGGCAAACAATGATCCTTAAATCAGTTGTGCCAACTGTTTCAAGTCTCAAAGGCTACTGATATACATAATTATTAGATTTTCTTACCCGTATATCCTTTACATACTGGTCCGTGGCTTTGGCAAGACCATTTTGAGCAGCTCGGATGTACGCGTCTCCTGGGTTAAAGGCGTCGAACGCCTCTTGGGAGAAATAAGCGTCGCGGAGTACGGCCCGGCGGCACCTGTGATTCATGGCACTCTCCACTTCGGAATTCGTAGCAGACAACCTATCTACATCCTCTGTAGGAGGAACATCCGGCGTTGGCCCCATGTTAGCGTCCGCCTCTAGGTCCGGCTCTGGAGCCCGGCTGGTGGAGGCGTGGCCGGCAACCTCTCCGGATATAGTCCGGCGAGCGTTTTTCCTATTAGGAAACATGGACGTTATTATATTTTAAAAGACGACAACCACGGAGCGGGGTTCTGTTTCATACCTCTGCGACGGCGTCTCAGTCCTGACCGCATTCCTTTTAAGCCTACCCGGCTTCAGTGCCCCTTGTTGGTGAGTCACTGCGGGTTCGGCATGGTGTCCCGAGGGCCTTCCATGTAAGACACCATATGTGTGCGGTAGGTGAAGTGCAGAAAAAGGGATCCTTCTCGGAAGTTGGGACTCTGGATTTACTTACATGCGATGCAGGGAGTAGTCTAGGATAATCGGCTATGATGGCCACCATGGCATCATCGCAGCTCAATTCATAGAACATCCTGTCAATCAGCTCCCCAAATATGGCCGGATCCTCTTCGAGTCCGGGGTCAAGGGCCCGGTCAGGGTCCTCTGGTTGTGGAGGCGGGCTGTGGACCTCACTCACAACTTTTCGCAGCTCCTGCTATGAAATAGCAAGGTAAGTATTTATGACAAAGAATGCGGGAAGGTCTGGAGTAAAAAGTAGCAGCTCACCCAGTTTGGGGGGTTGTACATGGAGAATCCATCCCGTGGCTTGATCCGGATGAACTCCTCTTCCTCTCCTTTGTATAAATTGGACAGTATTTTCGCTAGAGCAGCGACAGAGTCCGGACCTTTACGACCGCAGCGGGTGGCATCGTCTTCTCCATTGAAGTGCCACATGGGTTGTCCCCGATATTGAAGTGGTTGCACCCCCCGCATTACACATATTGACATAACCTCGACTATTGTCAATCCTCATTTGGCCAGCGTTTGTATCCGGCCCATCAGGTAAAGGACCTCTCTGTTATCTTCCTCCTGGGGGCTCCGAGGGCGCCAGCTGCGGCGTTTCTTTAGAGGGGCGTTATTGAACTCCGGAAGGCCCATCCGAACAGGGTCCGGAAGGGGGCGTCCTCCATCTAAAACCACTCCGAAGGCCAATCTTTGGATGTCTTCTTCGGAGTACCGGACAGATATCCGGTCCCGGCGATGCGCCATATCTCGTCTCCGCCCACTTGATATATCGACCCCTCTTGTGTACGGGGAACGAGGCAGAACAGCCTCTTCCATAGCTCGAAATGAGCTTCGCAGCCCAGAAACAGCTCGCAAAGGGCGACATAGCCAGCGATGTGTAATATGGAGGCAGGAGTAAAATTATGCTGCTGGAGGCCATAGAACTCCAGGAGCCCACAGAGGAACGGATGAATTGGAAATCCAAGCCCCCTTAATAAGTAAGGGACAAGGCGGGAGGATGGGTTGGGAAAGCTCTCTGCTTGCTCCCCGCCATTGTAGGTGGCGAGCCCGGCTCGAACGGGGACCATATACGATGGAGGGAGAAATCCCTGGGTCTACAACTCTACTAATTGGCTGTGAGGGACGGAACACTTCTTGCAATTGCCGGGCTTAGGGCTACGGGAGCGAGAGGAGGAGCTGCGATGGCCGGCCATGTTGGAATGGGTTTTTCCGGGTGCGCTCCGATGGATACTCGCTGTGGGAGGATGGTGTGATCTGGATCTGAGAATGCCCGTCTCTTTAATAGACGATTTACTCACATGGCTAGGGTGGAAAATGTAAAAATGCCCTAGCTTCTCGCATTCGCTCGACACGTGGAAGATAGCCATTATTAGGCGCGGAAGCCAAGGAGTGCAACATTTATGGGAAACCAGACACTACTCAATAGATACTCAGAATTTGGAGAAGAACCCACCTTGCAATGCCGAAGACAATCTGCGCGCCGGACTCATCGTCATTGAAGCCTGGCTCAGGGGCTACTGAGGGAGTCCTGGATTAGGGGGTCCTCGGACAGCCAGACTATATCCTTTAGCCGGATTGTTGGACTATGAAGATACAAGATTGAAGACTCCGTCTCGTGTCCGGATGGGACTCTCCTTGGCGTGGAAGGCAAGCTTGGCGATACGGATATGTAGATCTCCTCCCTCGTAACCGACTCTGTGTAACCCTAGCCCCCTCCGGTGTCTATATAAACCGGAGGCTTTAGTCCGTAGGACAACAACAATCATAGCATAGGCTAGCTTTTAGGGTTTAGCCTCTATGATCTCGTGGTAGAATAACTCTTGTAATACTCATATCATCAAGATCAATCAAGCAAGAAGTAGGGTATTACCTCCATCGAGAGGGCCCGAACCTGGGTAAACATTGTGTCCCCCGCCTCCTGTTACCATCCGCCTTAGACGCACAGTTCGGGAGCCCCTACCCGAGATCCGCCGGTTTTGACACCGACAGGCGTCACGTGAGTTTTCAAAGTAATAAGTTCCGTCATCACGCCTCTTTGCACGTGCCCACAAGTAGTCTCTGGCGCATTCGCCCCTGATTTCACTAAAGGTTGGATTCCCACCAGCCACTACTGCTTCGTTGTCCTCCTGTTCCCATATCAGTTTCATGCCGTAGTATCCTGCCACACCCATACGGTGGGGGTGTATGTTCTTCTTCTGAAGTTTCGATTGCTTGAAACTCTTCTCAGCAAACTCTTTAGTTGCCCTGACCCTTTTGAATCCTGTCCAGTCCGCCTTTGTAATTTGGAGGTATGCGGGGATTGGGTCCTTGCCTTTACTCAAGTACTTCTTGTACAACACGTGCTTCCAGTTTCTCCAAGCATCCCTAGCCTTCTTCAGTGCAGCGTGTTCCACCTGCATTCTCCACTGCTCTAGTACGTTGAAGTGATCCATGATCTCCTGGACTATCCTTCGCCGTGTTTCTGTATCAGCCTTCCGAAACCCCGGCAGATTAATGTTGAGCCTTGCCCTGCCAACAAATCCACACACACTCCTGAACCTCGTGTGTGCTTTATCTGGTTTAGTTGGAGCCCAAGACTTTAAATCAATCTCGGTTACTTCATATACACCTTTAGGCTAGTGTGTGGGCTTCCTTGGAGCGTTCCTCTATGTCCTGACCGGAAGGGTAATTGCTGCAGCTCTATCCCGTTCAAGATTACTTGATCCCTCACAAACTGCTGAAGACCTAGGGTTGTCCGAATCAGATGAAGATACATCGCCTGAAGCATGAGTGTTGACGCTGCTACTCGGCATCTACAGAGAACACATGCGAAACTCAGGAAAGGAGGATAAGCATAAAACTAACAACTTGGTATCAAGCTTTCTAAACATGCCATGCAATAATTTAGAAAATGTACGGCTAATTTGTTAAGTTTGTGTGACTCGGGCGCCCGCGATCTGTAAATAGGCGGTAACTTATTGGAACAAATACAGCTTATATGTAGTAAGGAAGGTAGATAATTAACATATATACGCTCTCCGTTATTTTATAGCCAATTTGGGAACATACGGAACGAAATTGGAAGAGGGATTGCTAGGAAATATGCCTCACCGCGATGGAGAGCGGTAACTAACAGGCTTCTTAATGCAAACCCGGCCAGACCACAGGAGAGGCGAGGGTTACTGCATCGATATGCTCGAGGGAGTCTGGTGAGCAAACCAAGACGGCGAGGCACGGGCCGCCGCGTGTTGGGAACGGTAGTGGAGGTAGGCTTGACGCCGAAGAGCGGGCACACGGCCGAGGTGAGCACGGCGTTGCCGGAGAGGGTTCTGCTCTGGATCTGGGGGAGGGAGGAGCTAGCGATGGAGATTGGGTGGACTAGATGAGTGAAACGCGGGCAGACAGTGGGCGGTGTTGGGGACTCTGGGTGTTGGCGGCGTAGGTGAAAAGGGTGAAAAATATCCCTAGTCACCGCGCGCGCGGAAAGGCCTATGCAAATGGTTGCCTCTAAGTGCTCGTGTGCACAAACAGAATAATTTTGTTTGAAATGAAGACGTACTAATTTTTAAATGAAGACATGAGTTCATCGTTTCCCCTCTAAATTTTTCCCACGCAAAGCAATCACAATTATACCACGGGCTTGATTTGCTGGCACATTTCAGGTCTCGTGTGCTATATGTAAGACATTTTTTGGCATTTACCATGCATTTTGGCATATAAATCAATTCCTAGCCGGGCTGCATTTCCTGTCGAAAGGGATGAGGATTGCCGTTCAATCTGGGAGCACCCAACGATGCAGACGTACGATCCGTGGGGTTTGTGTTCTGGCCAATCAGAACGCATGACTCAGATCGCGCGCGCAGCAAAGGGGGGTGCATCGGCCACGGTTTTGTAGGCACATGGCTTTCGTGTGTGAACCGTGTGCTATTTGAAAACATTTTTTTGGGAGGGGCTATTTGAAAACATTTACATGTGTTGTCAAAAGGGATGAGGATCGCCGTTCGATCAAGGAGAATCCAACGGTGCAGACGTACGATCCGTGGGGTTTGGGTTCTGGCCAATCAGAACGCACGACTCAGATCGCGCGCGTGGCAGAGGGGGGCATCGGCCACGGTTTAGTGGACACACAACTTTCGTGAGTGAAGCGTGTGCTCTTTGAAAACATTTACATTACCTAACATCATATTTTTGTTCGAATGAAAACATGAGTTCATCATTTCGCCTCCAATTTTTTTCCACCGTAAGAAATCATGATTGTACCCTATGGTTTATTTTTTGGTACATTTTACCAGGCGGCAGGACTCGCTAGCAATCTCAAACTATGAATATGCAAAAAAAGAGATCTCGTTTGTATATATATAGTCGGAACTACACGTGCGTGTTAGCAAGATCATTTGTGTGTCGCTTTGCGAGTTTTCATTCATTATGCGAGAAACGGGAAAAAAACTTCAAACAGTTCGGCCGTAGGGTGTGGCCAGAGGCGTAGGCCTTGTTGGTATTTTAATTTCAGGAAATGCACATAGAGTCCGGAAAATAACGAAAATCATTATGTCACTGTCGCGTGCTCTCACGATCGCATGGAAAAAAATTGGTAAAGTTTGGCACAAGATTTGGTGCTTGCACCTTCCATACCGGAACATCTCACAAGAAGGATCATAGTTTCCAAAAGGAGATGCGGCACTTCGGACTACAAATCATCAGTTACTAGCTACATCGTTCCGGCCCATTTCAGGTCATCTGCTATGTTTAAGTCATTCTTTGCACTTACCTTGCATTGCATTTTAGTGCATATATAATTAATTAAAGTCAAAAACCCTACTACAACTACATGTGGGTGTTTTAGTTAGGCTATATATACTTAGGCTACTCATAGTGGAGAGTGCCATATACTAGTATCATGCATATATATATATATATGATACTAGTGTATGATATTACCTTTAATTAATTATAGCGCATAGTATAATACATAGAGTATAGTATCATAGATCATATTTATTGCCATGCATGACACAAATTTGCATCGCATTTAACATGATACGGTATTTACCTATATGTTACTCTAACCCTCTCTATATATATTTAATTCTTTGCCACATCAGCATACTTGCTATTTCCGAGTGCATGACATCGTCGGCTATGATACCACCACTATGGCCAGCCTTATATAGTGGGGAATATCATATACTATATATAGTATCATGCATATGATACTAGTGTATGATACTATGTACGTACCTTCATAGTGCATATATAGTATCATAGAGTAGTATATATCATAGATGACCATATTTATGGCCATGCATGACACAAAGTAGTATAGCATTTATTGTATATATATATATATGTTATAGTATCTACCTGTGTTACTGCTTCTTTGCCACATCATCATATTTGTTATTCCCGAGTGCATGATACCGGCTATGATACCCCCACTATGGCCACCCTAAGGCTGGTTGTAATATGGGAGTATCAAGCGGTATCATGCATGCCAACTAGACTTTTTGGATGATGTGGCACACAGTTAAATGAGGAAAGAGAGGGTGTGGTATCATATCATGATACCGGATCATATTAAATGCTGTACTACTTTGTGGCATGCATGGCAATTAATAAGGCAACCTAAGATACTAACTTATGATACTATGCGTGCGCGCATTACGGAGGTATTACCGATCATATACTAGTATCATGCATATATGCTCCCTCCTTTCCAGTTTATAGGCTTATCTCAAAATTTTAGTTTTTCCATTTTATAAGGCTCAATTTGGTTGTTCCCCATCACATGTTCAGATTCCAAGGTGCATTAAATCATTGCATGCAAGTATTAAGAGAAAGTTGACCAATGCATGTACTTTATGCATGCATGTATTGCAATTAATACATTGGAAAACATAATTTTTTGAGGAAAACAAAAGCATTTGTTGGGTGTTTTTGCAAACTACAAAAAGTATTCCACCACTCACCATCTACCTTGGTTAGTTAGATTTTTGAATTGAGCCCTATAAGGCTGGTTGTAATGGGGAGTATCATATACTAGTATCATGCATATGATATATACTAGTGTATGATACTACTTCCGTAATGCATAGTATCGTAAGTTAGTATCTTAGGTTGCCTTATTAATTGTCATGCATCACACAAAGTAGTACAACATTTAATATGATGGTATCATGATATGATATCACATCCTCTCTTTCCTCATTTAATTGTGTGCCACGCCATCTAGAAAGTCTAGTTATGCATGATACCGCTTATGATACTACCATTACAACCAACCTAAACCGGAAAGGAGGGAGTATGATACTAGCTAGTCTATGATATACTAGCTACCTCACTAAGAGCATGGTTAATAATACAGCCAACTGTCGGCTATAAGAAGTTGCCGTGTCATATACAGCCAACCTCTTAGCGGGCATGTACAATAATAAGTTTTAAATACGTACTAGTTTATCAATAGTTGGCCCACCTTACATCCTCACAAAGTCTCTTGGGTCTCATGTTGCAGCTGGCTCTACTAACCAGGAGCCTGCTTCTCTTCTCTCTCCTCTTCTCTTTCCTCCAACTAATAAGCACATATATATTATTGTATTCCTTATAGCCTGCTTATGTCACTCTATTGTACTTGCTCTAAGACTAGCCACAATGGAGAGTAACATACACATATCCCTAGACTATGTTACTACCTTTCATAGTGGGTAGTAAAAGTATGGTAACATGCAAAGCCTCATTTATTAGGTTATAGACTCATATTGCATTGGGACATGTGATGTTACAGTAACTAGCTAAGTTACTCAAACTACCTCTCTCCTCATTAACTCATTGCCACATAAGCAAATTTGTTGAGTTGGACTCGATGTTACTGCTGAAGTTACTCCCACTGTGGCTAGTCCAATGCATAGTATCATAGAGTAGCTAGTATCATATGTAGTACTTTATTTATATTGTCATGCATGACACATAGTAGCATAGCATTTATTATGATACGGTTTCATGATATGATACTTAACCCTCTCTTTCTTCATTTAATTCTATGACAGCTCATCAAAATTGCCTAGTTGGCATGCATGATACTAGGTATGATACCCCCTTACTATCAGTCTAGCAAAGAAGGTGTACAGATCATTTGTGCGTCGCTTTGTGAGTTTTCATCCATTTGTTCGAGAAGCGGGGAGAAGTTTCAAACAATTCGGCCACGAGGTGCGGCCACTGGCATAGGCCTAGTTGGTATTTTAATTACAGGAAATTCATATGGAGTTCAGACATCATCAAAATCGATGTGTGCCCGTGGAAAAAAATTGGTAAAGTTTGGCACAACTTTTGATGGCTGGTCCTTCCAAACCGGAGCATTTCACATGAAGGATCATGGTTTCCAAAAGGAGAGATGTCAATTCAAACTCCTATGGCCGGTGACTTCATCGTTTGGCCTCATAAAAATTTCCACGGTACGCAATCACCATTATACCACGGGTTTGATTTTCTGGCGCATTTCAAGTGTCGTTAGCTATATTTAAGACATTTTTTGAGATTAACGTGCATTTTGTGCATAAAAATAAAATTACAACCGGGAACTGCATGTGCTGTCGAAAGGGATGAGGATCGTCGTTCGATCTAGGAGCATCCAACGGTGCAGATGTACGATCCGTGGGGTTTGGGTTCTGGCCAATCAGAAAGCACGACTCAAATCGTGGGCGGGGTGGCGGGGTTTGGTCAGCACACGGCTTTCATCAACGAATCATGTGCTATTCGCAAACCAGATTGCATATTTTTGTTCACACATACTGTAGTGAGATCAAATCAGTGTGCTACCTCTATGATATAATAATAATGATAATAATAAAAACAATTCATATTCATTGCCTGAGCTGACAGCATATCAAGGTCAACATATTAACGGTTCTTACATCAACAGAAAACCGGGCATAACTCACAAATTCAGTACACGCGGCAGTTCTAAATTGAACGAATTAAGTTGCAGGGTAGGCATAAAGACTATTCTTACGGTTAATTCCCATGTACATGGGGGAACTGGGATCATTACGTTGACCCCGAATGAACTTGGGTTTTACGATGATTTTATGCTTCTCTGTTACACGGGTGCGTGATCCCTTGGCTGGTAACTCATCAAATTCATCGTACTCGTCCTCATCGGCAACATCGTCGACACCCAGTACCCTTCTCTTCCCATGCATCACTAAATGGCAGTTCTTATGCATGGGTTCATCCAGAAAGAAAATCTAGGTAGCATCGCTGGCAAGAATGAATGGGTCCGCGTGATATGCCATCATTGTCCTATTAACACGAGTCTTCCTGTACTCATCAATCCTTACCTGACCAAGAGGGATCCATGTGCACCTGAATAATGCCACCTTAACTTTCACATAGTCAAGCTCCCAAATCTCTTTGATGGTTCCATAGTATACCCTTTTATCGGCTTCATTTACAGTCATGCATTCTATTCGAACACAGCTGTTCTGATATAAGGTCTTCTAATCACGTTCAGTAGAACATGTATCCATTTATGTCATATGCTTGGTATGTCAACACCGTAGGTGATGGCTTTTGTGCCAACCACGTAGCAATGTCATCGATGGATCCTTGTGCCAAACGATTCTTCAGCCATTCGGCGTAGTTCTTAGTGTGCTCCTTCATCTCCACATCTGATGAAGGCACCATTGGTAAGAAGCTTTCGCATATCTCCGCCAAGTGTTCTTCGGCATAAGCGCTGAGAACTGGGTTCTTAAGCAGTACCGTCAAATGGGCTTTCTCTGCCAATTCTCCGGGTGCAGCCATTTGCGTGCCCGCAAGGACCGGCTTACCTTTCAGCCTTCCCTCGTGGCGAGAGAGGGGCAAACCTATAGGTCTTTCAGCCTATTCGGTGCAAAACTCAACCACCTCCTCCACGGTATAACCTTGTAGGATGCTTCCCTCTGGATGGTTTCAGTTCCGACAAAAGCGCTTCAGTATTCCCATGAACCACTCGAAGGGATACATGTTGCGAAGAAACACTGGACCACAATACTTTATCCGTCGACAAGGTGCATGGTGAGATGGACCATGACATCAAAGAATGACGGTGGGAAAAACATCTCTAGGTTGGACAATATTCTTGCAATATCATCTTGCATATGATCCAACTCTTCAGGATCTACAACTTTCTGCCATAGTTGGTTGAAGAAATAACATAGGTCAATGAGTGTGTTTCTTATATCTTTGTCCATCAGATTCCTAATGGCCACCGGGAGGATTTGTGTCAACAATACGTGGCAATCATGTGACTTCATGAGTCCCAACTTCATTTTACCTGAGCTCACATCCACGAGACTTCTGATGTTTGCGCAGTAGGAGGAGGGTGTCTTAACTGACAACAAATAGGTGAAGAACTGTGTTGCTTCTTTTGTACTGAAATTGTAACTCTGGCGAGCTTTGATGAGTTTGTCATCATCTTCTGCTTCACTCTTGCGTTTTGATTGATCAGCAAGCATATCGAGCCGTGAACCATCACCATCCTTTCTTTTACCTTTAATCTTGAGCAGAGTACCAAGGATGCTTTCACATACGTTCTTCTCTACGTGCATGACATCGATGCAGTGACGTACACATAGAATCTCCCGGTAAGGTAATTTCCAGAACACTGATTTCTTCTTAAGCACTTGACTCTTGGGTGTTTGTTTCACCGTCAAAGGGTGTTTCTTGCCAAGCACAACATTAATTTTTTAGCCATGTTGTGGACTACCTCCCCTTCATAGGATCTTGGGCCCACACCTTCCTCTGTCGTACCATCAAATTCAGCTTTCATCTTTCGGTATGGGCGAGTTTTCCGTAAGAACCTACGATGACGCAAATACACGGTTTTGTGCAAGTTGGGAAGTCTTCTGCTGACTGTCCTATCCATGCATGTGACACACCCTACATCTCCCTTTGTTTTCTGCCCTGATGTGTTGCCTAATGTCGGCATATCTTGAATGGTGTGTGATGTCGCTTG
The DNA here is from genome assembly GCF_002575655.3 of Aegilops tauschii subsp. strangulata. Taxonomy (NCBI): domain Eukaryota; kingdom Viridiplantae; phylum Streptophyta; class Magnoliopsida; order Poales; family Poaceae; genus Aegilops; species Aegilops tauschii. The sequence continues at coordinate 333,052,057 of NC_053041.3, forward strand.
AAGCTACGTTGGTATTTCCCCAAAGAGGAAGGGATAATGCAGCACAGCGGCGGTAGGTATTTCCCTTAGATATGAAACCAAGGTTATCGAACCAGTAGGAGAACCAAGCAACACAACGTAAACAGCCCCTGCACACAAATAACAAAACCTCGCAACCGACGTGTTAAAGGGGTTGTCAATCCCTTTCGGGTACGGCGCCTCAAGATAGGCAAACGGACGTGAGGTAAATTTGTAGTAGATTGATAGATAGATCGCAAATAAAATAAAGTGCAGCAAAGTATTTTTGTATTTTTGGTTTAATAGATCTGAATAAAAGTGCAAATAAAATAGATCGCAAAGCAAACATATGAGAAAGAAGACCCAGGGGCCGTAGGTTTCACTAGTGGCTTCTCTCGAGAAAGATAGCAAGCGGTGGGTAAACAAATTACTGTTGGGCAATTGATAGAACTTCAAATAATTATGACAATATCCGGGCAATGATCATTACATAGGCATCACATCCAAGATTAGTAGACCGACTCCTGCCTGCATCTACTACTATTACTCCACACATCAACCGCTATCCAGCATGCATCTATTGTATTAAGTTCATGGAAAAATGGAGTGATGCAATAAGAACGATGACATGATGTAGACAAGATCTATCTATGTAGAGATAGACCCTATCATTTTATCCTTAGTAGCAACGAAACATACGTGTCGTTTCCCTTTCTGTCACTGGGATCAAGCACCGTAAGATCAAACCCACTACCGGGCACCTCTTCCCATTTCAAGATAAATAGATCAAGTTGGCCAAACAAAACCCAAATATCGGAGAAGAAATACAAGGCTATAAGAGATCATGCATATAAGAGATCAAAGAAACTCAAATAACTTTCATGGATATAAAAAGATATGACTGATCGTAAACTCAAAGTTCATCAGATCCCAACAAACACACCGCAAAAGAATTACATCATATGGATCTCCTAGAGACCATTGTATTGAGAATTCAGCGCGCGAGAGAAAGCCATCTAGCTACTAACTACGGACCCGAAGGTCTACAAAGAACTACTCACGCATCATCGGAGAGGCACAAATGGAGGTGGTGAACCCCATCCGAGATGGTGTCTAGATTGGATCTAGTGGTTCTGGACTCTACGACGGCTGGATGAATATTTTGTTGACTCCCCTAGGGTTTCTAGAATATTGGGGTATTTATAGAGCAAAGAGGCGGTCTGGGGGCACCCGAGGTGGGCACAACCCACCAGGGCGCGCCTGGGCCTCCTGGCCCGCCCTGGTGGGTTGTCCCCTCCTCAAGACTCCCCCCCAGGGGCAACCAGGGCCCAATAGCTTCCTTCTGGTCCATCAAAAATCTCCGCGAAGTTTCATGGCATTTGGACTCCGTTTGATATTGATTTTCTGCAATGTAAAAACATGGAAAAAACAGCAACTGGCACTTGGCACTATGTCAATAGGTTAGTACCAAAAAACAATATAAAGTGACTATAAAATGATTATAAAACATCCAAGATTGATAATAAAACAGCATGGAACAATAAAAAATTATAGATACGTTGGAGACGTATCAGCATCCCCAAGCTTAACTCCTGCTCGTCCTCGAGTAGGTAAGTGATAAAAACAGAATTTTTGACGTGGAGTGTTGTTTATCATGTCATATCAAATTCTTTTCTTTGTAGCATTGACATTTGGACTTTTATGTGATTCAAAGCAATAGCCTAGTTTTGACATAATAATTTAGATACTCAAGCGTATCAACAAGCAACCATGTCTTTCAAAATATCAATGCTAAAACAAGTTATCCCTAGCCCATCATGCTCAAACATTGATCCATTCATGAAACACACTCGAATATTAGCTATGCCCAATACTTAAGTACGATCATATTGCCTCTTAGTTGGTGATTTTTATGAGAGAAGATGGAGACTCAAATTCAAAAATAAAAATTGCATAAAGTAAAAGAAAGGCCCTTCGCAGAGGGAAGTAGGGATGTGTAGAGGTGCCAGAGTTCAAAGCGAAAAAAATTAGAGATAAAAACATTTTGGGAGGTGTATCCATCCCACCAATGAAAACGACTCAGAGTTCCGAACACTTTCCATGCTAGATATGCCATAGGCGGTTTCCAAACAGAAAATAAAGTTTATTCCTTTTTCCACCATACTTTCACTTTCCATGGCTAACTGTATCCACGAGTGCCCTCCATACCAACACTTTCCAAGGAATTTATTATTTGACAACATAAAGTAAATTCATTTTTGCATTTCGGGACTGGGCATCCCTAAGACCTTTGCCTTACTCTCGTGCAATGACAAGTGAATAAACACTCATTGTGAGAATACCACATCCAGCATGGAAAATATTAGCCACCCGTTACCGTTCCGTGAGCGAAACAAACACACAAAAGAGAAGTTTATTTTGAAAATTAGAGATGGCACATGCAAATTTGCTTAGAATGGCAAAAGAGTACCACATATAGGTAGATATAGTGGACTCATGTGGCAAAACTGGTTTAAAGGATTTTGGATGCACAAGTAGAGGTCATACTTGGTGCAAAATGAAGGCTAGCAAAAGATTGAGAAGCGACCAACCAAGAAACGCATGATCCCATAAGCAAGCATTAAGCATAATTAACACCGAATAATGCACCACAAGTAGGATATAATTTCATTGCATGACTATTGACTTTCGTGCATGCATAGGGAATCACAAACCTTAGCACCAACATTCTTACTAAAGCATAATTACTCATCAACATAACTCACATATCACATCATCATATCTCAAAACTATTACTAAGAAACAAGTTTATTTTGTCTAATGATCTTCATGAATTTTTTTTACTTATCCTTCTTGGATATCTATCACTTTGGGACTAATTTTCATGTGTTGCTTTTCATAAGCTCAAACAAATATAAGTGAAGATCTTGAGCATAATTTTTTATTTCTCTCAAAATAATTTAAGTGAAGCAAGAGAGAATTTCTTCAAAAAAAATTACTAACTCTTAAACAAATCTAAGTTAAGCAAGAGAGCATTTCTTCAAAAATACTAAGCACACCGTGCTCAAAAAGATATAAGTGAAGCACTAGAGCAAGTCCTAGCTCATAAAAGATTTAAGTGAAGCACAGAGAGCAATTCTAACAAGTCATGACATAATTTAGGCTCTCTCAAATAGGTGTGTCCAGCAAGGATTGATGACTTAAAACACAAAATAAAACAAGCAAAGACTCATATCATACAAGACGCTCCAAGAAAAACACATATCATGTGACGAATAAAAATATTGCTTCGAGTAAAATACCGATAGTTGTTAGAAGAAAGAGGGGATGCCACTCGGGGGCATCCCCAAGCTTAGTTGGTTACTCATTCTTGGATAATAGCTTGGGATGTCGGGGCATCCCCAAGCTTAGGCTCTTCTATCCTTCTTTCATCCATCGTAAGATAACCCAAAACTTGAAAACTTCAATCACACAAAACTCAACAAAACCTTCGTGAGATCCGTTAGTATAAGAAAGCAAACCACTACTATAAGTGTTGTATCAAACCAATTCATATTTTGTTTCTGTATTATATCTACTGTATTCCAACTTTTCTATGGCAAAAACTCATCAAAGAAAACCATAGAGCCATCAAAATAAGCACACAACACAAAGAAAACAGAATCTATCAAAACAGAACAGTCTGTAGCAATCTGACTTTTGCGAATACTTCTGGAACTCCAAAAATTCTACAAAATTAGGACGACCAGGGTAATTTGTATATATCAAGATCGTCGTCATCTGCATCGACGTCTTGGTTTTCCAGTGGGCGTTTCGGCTTTCCGGTGTTCCATTGGTAGCTTGACGCCTCTGCCCTGATGTTAGATTCAACATCCATGTGACACTGATCGGGGTTTGGCATCTTGCTGCCCTGGGTATCTTCATCCATGGCCTCCTCTTCACCGTGTCTGGTCCAACGTGTATATCCATCCATGAATCCCCTAGAGACTAAGTGCATCTGGACATCTGCAACTTCATGTGACTCTGTATTGGCACAATCAGTACATGGACACGGGATGTAATCCGCATCACCAATTCTCCTCTTTGTACTTTCAGCCAAATTCATGAACTCTATCATGCCACTGATAAAATCTGTGGCTTTCCGATTCTTCATCCATCGAGATCGCTTCATCTGCAGCACACGAATGGTAATTAAAAACAAAACAACAACATTAATACACGGATTAACTGCTGCCCAAAGATGCGTGCATAAATCACAAGGTTTTATTTTCATAATTACTGAGGCCGCTCCATGTTGTTATCCAGATGTGCAATAACAAAAATTAATGGCTAGTCAATTTAAAAGCAGAGTACTAGTACAACACTACCCTTAGGAATTGAATACCTTAATTAAGCCACTCACGAAAAGAATACCTTAATTAATTAGCCGCGCGGCGACCTCCACCCAGCAGACAGAGAAGCACGATGTGGCGGCACGCCAAGACAGCATGGTCGAGGAGCAAAGCTTAGTATGGCTGCCGCCTGAAGTTCGACCTCCACTATCCCGCCATCGACCGCGATGGATGTGCTCAAATCATGCCGTCGCCGACCTTGATGGTTGAGCTCCTCCTATCTCCCGCCGCAGGTCGAGCATTGACCTCCTATGATGCCGTCACCGCCCACCAACCGAGGATTGACCTGTTCTCCGGTAGTCGCTGCCTAGGCGTCCGCCGCCATCTCTATATGCAGAGCGGCAGTTTTTTTTGACGGATATCCGCAGAGCGGCTATTTACACGGTATCTCACTGTAACTCAATTATATGGACAGGGTAGTACATCACATACGGTTATGTAACAGCAACCGTGTCTAACCTACGTTGTCTTCTCACACGGTTTGGTGCGGAAATCGTTTGTGACGTTGTAAGACCTAACACAAACGACATGTATAAACAGTGTGCCGTATACAACATATAGTGCCATAAGTAGTTCCCGACTGTTAGCTTATCTCCATAGTTTCCCCATTTCCCCAAATCCCTACATAGCCTCCAAATTCCCTTGCGTGGCGCTGACATTGGGGGAATGCGGACGAGTGGTGCTGATGGTTTCGGTGCGGCTGCTCCTGCTCGTATCGCCGCCACGATGGCGGTCGCCGCTGAGCACTTGCCTAAGGTCATCAAAATGCACGTGTACTACGAATCTGAATCGTCCTGTCAGGTTCCAATCTATCCCGATATTTTTTAGCATGTCCAAAGTATTGCTCCTTGCCGAATCCGTCCTGAATGACCCCCCTCCCCCCCAGGAAAGCGATCTACCGCCGGATCCAGAGCATGACTCCAGACTCCTGCAACACGAGTTCGATTCCGAGTTTTGCGCCACCGAGAAGTACCAAAAGCTGAGTTGTGTGCACGGGCACACTCCCGCTCGACGTGTATGCATGGAGGGATTCGACATTGGCAGGAGGTTTCTCAGTTGCCCCTTAGAGGTTAGTGCTAATTAAGTTCATCATTTTACTTCAGTTAATGCCACCGCTCATCCTGAATACTATTTAACATTGGCAGGGATATGAGGCTTGTGCCTTTGTTAACTGGATGGATGAAGAATGGCATGGCAGGGCTCGGAGTGTTATCACCAAGCTCGTAGAAGATAACATAAAGATGAAGAAGAAACTGGCTGATCTGGAATGTACAATTAGTACGATGAAGCAAGAAAGAATCAATCACAGGCAACAGATGAAAGCAAGAGACAAGAAGGAACTAGCATGTGTTGTTGTGGTTGTCGCATTAGCCATGTTCTATGCACTGTTTGCAATGATGATTAGGGGTTTTGTTTGACAGTATTGCTAAAGCACATCTAGATGTGCTCTAAGTAATGCACATCTAGGTCCTATGCCATTGATGTTACGTGAAGATTCGTGCAGATATTTTTCTTTGTCTTTTTTCTTTTCCTTTCTAGTTTGATTATTACTGGCTTTATCAATAAGAAGATCTCAATGTATTGCTTGCCAACTGTCCTACTCGGTTCGTACCGGTACCGGTGCATAATCCCAAAACTCGTTCCTTGTTTTTGTCCTGAAAAAGGAAACCAGTCAAATAGCCAATAGGAGCCCTCCGCAACCCCGGGAATTTGGTGCGACTGGGTACAAATAATTGCGGTTGATTATATCAGCGGTTAGATAATACGTCAACCCATGCTTCAATCCCCCCCCCCACGCAAAAAAGACCCCGGTTCAATTGGCAGTTCCTCTTCTCTGCGTACCCCGATTAAGTGTCCACCATATTCATCGTCCCCGGTAGGCCGCGCTACACACTAGCACACACTCTGCAGCCATGTCGAGCTATAGCAAGGACGACAGTTCGGCCTGCAGTCTGGCGCCCGATGATAGGTCAACATCAGAATCATCCCGCTCGTCTTCCATGAGTCCGGCGTCGAGCCCAGACCTCGATTATATCTCGTCCGGAGTCGTCATATGACAACCAGACGGACGAGGAGTCGTCGGAGGACGAAGAAGAGGACGACGTGATGATGAGGAGGAATGGTCGAACGAGGAGGAGGAGGACGACGACAGCAACGACGATGACGACACCGGCGGTGATGAAAATCCAATGGTCAGCGGCAAGAAGCGTCCTCGCCAAGACGATGCCGCGGGGCCATCCAACAACAACAACAAGAAGAAGAAGGACTAAATTAAACAGACTGTATATATCTCTGTTTATCCTGTCAATCCCATCGCAGACGGTTAGTAATATGTATTTGACAGAGATCTTCTACATTATCGCCCACAGGTTGATTTGTTGAACTGTGTGCCCTGACGAGCACACAATTCACAAAAAAAGACCGTATGGGTTGTCTATAATGATCGCACACAATTCTGGTTACCGATCTGTTTGCTAGGTATCACACACATCTTGTTACGCTGAATCATTTGTGTTCACCTCAATCATCGCAAACGGTTCATCGGAGTGAACTGTATGCCGTATATCGCACACACCTTGATCTGGCTGCCTGTTTCTGTTGTTCTGTCTCATCGCAAACAGTTCATATAGATCAACCATATGCCCCTCGTCGCACACGCAACTAAAATCTGAACTGTGTTTGATGTATCATTCATCGCAAACGTTTTGCATCTTTTTTGACGGTTTTTTACATCACCATTTGCGATTAATGCATCGCACACAATTTCGTCAAAGGGTCTCTGATCGTAGTGTCACGTTAGCAGCATCCTGCAGTAGTGGAAGTTGCTGATGTGGGGGAATGCAACTACACCGAATATTTGGTTAGCCGAGTGCTACGGGGCTAACCCGGTGTAGGTCGATCTTTCACGATTGGAGTGGGATCCCTCGAAGAACACGAAGAACACGGGGAAGAACAGAGAGAAATCACAAGGGGAAACACTCAAGAACAAGTCCAATCACACATCCACTAGACCATCAAACACACAAGATCCACAAGTTACATGAAAACAAAGGGAAAGATACAAGGTAGAGTTCATCTCCATCAGGAGGTCTTGAAGGGGGTCCTCCCGTGAGGGGGTCTTGATGATATCCTGCAGGATCTTCTCCTAGATGGAGGTCTTGGCCTCCAATGGAGTAGTGGTCTCTCTCTCTCTCAAGAGTAGAGGAAGGTAGGAGCAAAGATCACATACAAATGAGCTATCACTTTGCTAACCCTAGAAAGGATGAGGAGGTGGTCTATTCATAGTCTAAGCCATGAAGGGGTAAGTGGGAGAGGGATACAAGGCCAAAGGCCCGGCTGCGCACAGGCAGGGTCGGACGTCCGGTCGGCGTCGGACGTCCGGTCGCTCGCGGGGGTCCGGTCGTCCGGAGGGCGTCGGTCGTCCGCTAAAAGTGTTCTGTGATCGGGACACCGGACGTCCGTAGATGCTCGGACTTCCGTTAATATTACCGGTCGTCCGGTGGGGCCCGGACGTCCGCTCATTGGGAGGTGTTGTAGCTGGCGTTGGCTGGGCTTCAGGCGCCGGTTGTCCGGGCGCTGTAGAGTGTCGTACGTCCGGTGGCACGTCGGACGTCCGACCGCTGTAGACTCCGCAGCTCCGTCTTCTTCCGTCTTCGCTTCCACGCTTCCCTCGGGGATGGTGTAGGTGTAGCGTTCCGACAATACCTATGCATGCACACTGGAGAAGTGTCAAGTAGTATACCATCCTCGAAGGGGTCAAGTGAGCGCGTTTAAAGGAGATGATTCACCTTTGTGTATGTGAAGTAAATGTCACACGTGTCACTCACCGAACGGAATCTTGACATGGTGATGTTCATAGGATGCTCCGCATCATCTCCTCCCCCTTGGAAAAGATCCGACCTCGGATCGAAAACCAAATCGCCATGGGAAAGAAATGGCTTCGCCGTGTTGAAGTGGACGTTCACCAAGTACTCACCATCTTCAAGCTCGCAATGGGCACTCTCCAATGTCGCACCGTCTAGTGATTCCTTCAAAAGGAGAAAAGGCAACAAACACTTGTAAAAACAAATGTGGTTAGCGTTAGTGCAAAACCAAGCATTCAAGAGGTGATTCACCCAACAAGTGTCGTCATCAAGCATAGCATATGGTGTGACAAAGGATTGTGACATGGCATGTAAGCACATAAATTGAGCATAATCAAGGATATCATGGGGACAAACATGTAAATGTGAGGTAGTGATGCAAATATGTTGGACAAGTGAACAAGTATCTACCTCAAGCTCGTAGCAAACATTCACAAATTGCTCAATGAAAGGTCTATGGTAGGCATAAGAATCATTCACAACACCAAATAAAATTAAGTGTCTAAACACATGGGACAAGTGCAAGACAAACCAAGCATAATGTGCATAGGGTGTAGTGAATATAGTGTGGCACTCAACACAATAGAAAGATCAATTTTTCATCATGTGTGAGGCAATCAAGTCAATCATGTGACAAGCAATGGGACATGGCATATGTGAATAAATGGTATTGTTGCAACCAAACATGAGATAGGACCATGTAATCCAAGAATTGGATGCAACACACAAGACGTATATATCATGATGCATGGAATGGTGAAAATGACAAGTCGAAGCAAGATCTCTAACATGTGTGCAATCAAGTGGTCCAAGATGAACAATAGGTCTCATGGTGCAAGCAACACAAGTAGTATGATCCACAATATCCATGCTCACGGAAGATGTCACCTTGAAGGCGTGTCCTTGTGCATTCTTCACAATGCCGAAGCGCAAGCAAATGTGGTGTAGAAGCGAGTCGTGGAAGAATGGATGAGGCTCGCTCTCAAGAGCTCGAATGGTCAACTCACATGAGGTGGAAGTCGACACAAAGTCCAAGTATCCTACACATGCACAAAACAAAGAAAAGAATGTATGCGCATGGTAGATAAACACATTATCCATCATGATGGTTCTCTTCTTTTGCACATAACCATTAGGAGCACAAGTGTATGAATAATAAGATGCAACAATGGCTATATTCATGACACTAGGTATATGGTGCAAAGAGGTAAGACAAGCATGCTTCACAAGGAATATGTCAAAATCTCAAAATATATGCGAGAACGCTATGGGGGCAATCTCATTAGCAAGACTAAAAGCATTGTTGCACTCAATACATGGAAAATCATTTAGCATGAGAGAGGCAACACATGGAGATATATGGCAAGAAGCAATAACAATCATGTGCAAAGCATGTAGATGGTTGTCATCAACCGCATGAAATGAGAAAGTACGAATCATTGGTGATGCAACAAGGCAAGCAATCATAGTAATCAAGTCGTGCAAGCTAGTAGTGCGAAGATGCAACATACTAGAGGAAATCATGGCAATCATGTCATGTGCACAAATAATAGGCATAGACAATGCACATGACATATCGCAAGCACGAACACAAAGCAAGATCACAGTATCATCATAGGCATGGGTCACAAATGGAACATGGCAATAATAAGTAATATCTCCACCAAGCTTGCAAATACACATACAAGTAGTAGAATCAATCATCATGTGTAATGCAAAGAATGGGTCACAAATGCATGGTAAAGGCATATGAATAAGCATGTCATGCAAAGTGAACATGGCAATATGGGCATATAATATGTAATGGACAATAACCCATAGCCAAGTGAGGGCCATGTAGAAGAAATGTGCGAAGTCTTTGCGCCAAGAGAGCGGTGAGAAAGACACTCCATGGGATCCCAAGTCATCGTTGCTCTCTAGAGCTCGTTTTGTCAACTCATGGGATTGTGAGTTTGACAAGTATTCATGTGTACCTACACAAAAGAGACACAAACCAAAGAAATTGTGCGCGTGGTAAATGTACACATCATCCATCATGATGTGTATGTGCATGTGTGAGCTAGCACAAGATAAGCATCGCTCAAAGAAATTTGACGCATGGTATAAGAACATGTCATCCATCATGAACGAATAGTTATTGTGTATGACACGATGGGGACATAAATTGAGAATGCAAGTATATGGCACATTAATAGCATGTTTATTCATGGGGAGCATATGGTGCACAGAAGTATTGGGATCATGCAATGAATGGGATGAATCAAAATCTCCAACAATGTATGAGGAAACTATGGGGGTCTCCTCATGAGCAATATCGGAAACATCATATGGAGAAAATGGGCAACATCCAAAACAATGCATATCCGAAGCTAGGTTGTCATGGCATGGCATATGAGATAAATGATGCAAAGGGAGCATATCAATATCATCACAAGAGAAACAAATGCCAATAACCATGGGCTTGTCATCTATGCCATATGTGCAAATTGGGTTAATTTTAATGGCATATGCATAGTCACTACGAAGAGATTGCAAATATGACATATGATTGATCTCATGCATAGCATATGACAAGTCAAGCGGGTTGTCAAACATGATGTGACCTAAAGAATTATCACAAGAAATCCTATGTAACATGGCATCACAACTAAGAGACTCCACATGGCAATCATCAAACTCATCATAAATGGGCAAATCATCGCATGGGGAAACCTCACTAGCATGAAGCATGGTAATAGGTGGATCAACATCATGCAAGCAATCAATGTCAAAATAGTCCACTAGTGGGACGAGAGCATCACCGTCACCTATGTTACCATTTTCATTCCACTCAAGTGGTGTAGGTGAGGTGGGAAAGACCAAATTATGGTCATCTTCATCTTGATGGAACCATGTGGGGGGTGCATCATATTCCACCATGGCCATCGTCTTGTCCAAAGGGAGGACGAAGTCGTCGCGAATCGGCGCGTCATCAGAGATGGGACCTAGCACCAAATGAGAAGACACAATAGAGGTAGAGGTTAAGTCGTTAGAAATCATAGTGGCCTCACATGCCCTATCAACTACCTAACTCTCTCTATGTGGTGGTTCACTCACTCCCTCAAAATAGGTGCACTCGAACTCACATATGGTGGAGTCACTCATCTCACTCAAGTGGTGGTGGTTGTGGCTCCCCTCACATGGGAATTGGGGCAACTTGTCATATATGGGGCTAGTGGTGAAGTCACACTCACTCTCAATATGGTGGCTAAAATCACTCAAGTCATCATACATCGCCGTGGTCGAAGGAAAATCCCATGCTCAACCATCTCATCACCGTCGCCATGGATTAAGGCCGAAGATGGAACATCATCACTCTCGCCTCCTAAGATTGAAGCATCATCCTTGCTCGCCACCGTGTCGCTCGCCTCCAAAGCATGTTCCTTGATTGGCTCCATAGTCGTAGTCATCACCACACCATCTTGAAAAAGAGTCGAAGAAGACTCGGCACCATCATGCCACAAAGAGGGATGGCGGTGAAGTCAAACGTGGGAGCATCGTCATGGAGCTCGTCGGGCTTGGACATCGTCGTGGTACTAGCCTCATGCTCGCCGTGTTGGAGCTTGGTCTTCGAGAGGTGTGCTTGGGGTCGAGAAGCCTTGGCCTTCATGAGTTCTTGTTCCGCCTTGAGAGCACCATTTTACTTGTCGTCGAGGGAATTGTAGTTCTCGAGGAAGATAGTCTTGGAGATGTCGTTGTGCAATCCCATCATGAAGTGGAACTTCATCGAAATGGGGTCGTCCATGCCGGCTCGTCTCAAGGCATTCTTCATCTCCTTGAAGTACTTGTCGATGGACTTGGATCCTTGGATGGTGTTCTCCAATTGGCGTAGAAGTTGTTCCGTGTAGGTTGGAGGCACGAACTCTCACCGCAAAGCTCTCTTCGTCTTGGGCCAACTCATGACGTAGCCCTCCGAAGGTGTGTGAAGCCACCAAGTGTACGCGTAGTCGTGGAAGTTTCTTGTGGCGCACTTCACTTGATCTTCGGGAGGAACTTGATGTAGCTTGAGGTAGTCGTCCATTAAGCGCTCCCACTCGAGATACTCCTCGGGTTCTTGAGTCCCATAGAAAGGAATCGCGTGGTCGATGTCAAGGTTGTAGTAGCTCGTGGAAGTCGCGGACTTGAGCTTGGAGAGCTTCTCTTGAGCGTAGCCTTGAGGTGCTTGTTGGCGAAGATGCCGTATGTCCGTAGGCGAAGATGCCTTGAAGTTTCTTGGCAAAGATGCCAATGGAGATGGTGAAGTCGTTGAGCGGTTGTTGGTGTTGAGCTCTTGACCTTCACGTTCTTGTTGGTGATGGTGTCGATGCCGATGTGATCTTGCCGGAGATGGTAGCTCGGAAGCATGTGCTCTTGAGCGTCTTCTCAAAGATGAGGAAGACCTCTTGTAGGCCTTGATGAGGGCTTTGATCTCCTCCATTTGAGCATTCATCCTGGCATCGTTGGAGTTGTTCTTGGCATCGAACTCGTCATTGTTGTTGTAGACCAAGGGTGAAATGTCGTGCCTATCCATCACAAGACTCGAGTAGAGGTGAGTAGGAAATGAGATAAACAATACCAAGTTACCTTTTCCCAAAGTTGAGGATGTATCTCGTTTCACTCAATGTGAGATGAAAGAATAGTGGAATTGGTACCGGACTTGTTCACTCACACCTATCAAGTAAAGCTTATGGTGTAGCTCGGTGAGGATAGTGGCACGAAAATTTAATGCAAAATGTTAGCAAGAGTCAATAATGTTGAAAGAGATTCACAAATTCGCAAGTGTAACAAGTAGACCAATAGCAATATGTGGCACACGGAAACACACACACGGATAGATAAATGGGGTCGTGCAACCAAGGAATGAGCTCAAAATGTGGAATCCACGGAAAACGCTCATGTTGCACAACTCAAGAGAGACGCTATCATGATTGCTCAACAGGCGGATACGACACTTGTGCACAACCTATAAGACGCAAAATGTATCAACTTTCTATCCCAAGTATGCTATGCATGTATGGTTCCCGGTGTTTCTCAAGATGATCCAAGATGATCGGATATGACAATCTTATGCAATGTGGTATGATGCTATGGCTATTGCTTACAAGCTTCTTTGCTCACTCTCTTTTGCTTAAAAGCTTATTCTTTTTTTTTGATATGGCCACAATGCACAAACCAAGATAGCAATAGTGTATATGCGGGAACAAACTTGTGACACAAGAGATGATATGATGATACCAAGATGATACCAATATGATATGGTATATATGCAGTGGAAGGTGTAGATCACTAATGTGCACAAGTAACGTTGCCGGCAATACTCAAATGGCTAGTCTCGATAGGCAAGTGATGCAAAATAGGCTAGGGGTTATCAATGCAATGGCAAGGGAATATACAATTGTGTCGTCGAGGTTACCGTCCTTGGCGATGATGAGTGGCGGTGTTCTTGATGTAGATACCAAGATGATGGAGACTCGTCCCTAAGTAGCCGAAACACCTTAGGAAACGGAAAAAACCGCAAACTCAAAATCTCAATGGCAAATGTCAAATGGTGGCAGCGGAATGCGGTGGTGGTATTGCACTAGGCAATGCGGAAGTGGAATGGTGGGTTAGGCGAGTCGATGTTGAAGTTGCCGTCCCTAAGTAGCCGAAACACCTTAGGAGACACAAGCCACAACTCAAACAAGCTCAAACAAAATTGGGTTAAGTTGGGGTGGAAGTGTATGGTGGGCAAGCGTATGCGAAAGTGGTGGTGGTGGTTGATGAATAAGCAACCGTCCCTAAGTAGCCGAAACACCTTAGGAAACTCGAATCGCTACTCAAGCAACCACTAATGCTATGGTGAACAAAATGGATTAGGTTGCGGAAGGCTAAGGTGGTTATGCGGATGATATGGTGGAGGCCCTAGGAAAACTTGCCAAATTTCGAAAAATTTGATGGATTTAAATGATGTTGGTGGTATTTTTGTCGGAAGGAGGATGACAATAGCTTCAAAACGAGCTAAAGAACGTCAAAATCGGAGTTCGGATGAATTAGTTATGGCCCAAACAAAAATCAGCCGAAGTGGATATCTACAGGTATCGGACGTCCGTAAATGGACGGAGGTCCGGTCGTCGGACGTCCGGTCGGGCTCGGAAATCCGCTAATTTTGTTCTGCTGGGAGGCACCGGTCGTCCGGAAGGTTGCGTACGTCCGGTCGTTCCTGGGGCTCCGGATGTCCGGTAAAGTGACGGTCGTCTGGTGGGTCGGGGTCAACGCGAGATCCGGGGCACGATTTTGGACGGAAATTGGTGATTTTGGGGTCAAAATTGAGGAGATTTTGTGGATGAAAGATGGGGAAACTTGGGGAGATGCTAGATCCACTCGAAACCAAGCAAATCCATGGATCAAAATCAACAAAACATTATCAAACCAACAAATCACAAAAAAAATTGGGGCTATTTTTGTGGGGGATTTTCGAATTTTGGGGAAGAACACAACAAAACAAGGCTAGAAAACGGTGGGAGGGACTCCAAATATGTGATCAACGTCGCTCATGATACCATATGATACGGGGCTAACCCGGTGTAGGCCGATCTTTCACGATTGGAGTGGGATCCCTTGAAGAACACGGGGAAGAACGGAGAGAAATCACAAGGGGAAACACTCAAGAACAAGTCCAATCACACATCCACTAGACCATCAAACACACAAGATCGACAAGGTACATGAACAACAAAGGGAAAGATACAAGGTAGAGTTCATCTCCATGCGGAGGTCTTGAAGGGGGTCCTCCCGTGAGGGGGTCTTGATGATATCCCGCAGGATCTTCTCCTAGATGGAGGTCTTGGCCTCCAATGGAGTAGTGGTCTCTCTCTCTCTCTCAAGAGTAGAGGAAGGTAGGAGCAAAGCTCACATACAAATGAGCTATCACTTTGCTAACCCTAGAAAGGATGAGGAGGTGGTCTATTTATAGTCTAAGCCACGAAGGGGTAAGTGGGAGACGGATACAAGGCCAAAGGCCCGGCTGCGCACAGGCAGGGTCGAATGTCCTGTCAGCGTCGGACGTCCGGTCGCTCGTGGGGGTCCGGTCTTTCGGAGGGCGTCGGCCGTCCGCTAAAAGTGTTCTGTGATCGGGACACCGGACGTCCGTAGATGCTCGGACTTCCGTTAATATTACCGATCGTCCGGTGGGCCCCGGACATCCGCTCGCTGGGAGGTGTTGTAGCTGGCGTTGGCTGGGCTTCAGGCGCCGGTCGTCTGGTGGAGGCCGGTCGTCCGGGCGCTGTAGAGTGTCGGACGTCCGGTGGCACGTTGGACGTCCGGCCGCTGTAGACTCCGCAGCTCCGTCTTCTTCCGTTTTCGCTTCCACGCTTCCCTCGCGGATGGTGTAGGTGTTCCTTGGCGCTTGCACTCCTCCACGTCGTCCGTAGCATTCTGACAATACCTATGCATGCACATGGGAGAAGTGTCAAGTAGTATACCATCCTCTCGAAGGGGTCAAGTGAGCACGTGTAAAGGAGATGATTCACCTTTGTGTATGTGAAGTAGGTGTCGCACGTGTCACTCGCCGAACGGACTCTTGACATGGTGATGTTCATAGGATGCTCCGCGTCACCGAGGAATCCAAATAACAGCAGGTTGGGGTGTTGGACAAGTAACTGAAGGAACGGCAGAAGAGGAAGATGCAGAGCAGAAAGTTAAAGATGCAGTTCCTTTGATCATGGCCAAGCAACAGCTGCTGAACGGCCTTGGTAGCAATGAGGAGATGAAAGAGCTTGTGAAGATAATGGGCAAAATCGATGTGCTTTGTAGGATGATTGTCTCTTTATTTGCAGTGTATGTAGCACTCGTGATGTATTCAGTGGCTATGACATGAGCACTTTACTGAAACTAGTAATGAATGAAACCTGTTTAGCAGGCTGGCCGTAGTGTTGTGAACATCTAATGATTTCTATTAGCGGAAATCGGGGGGTATCCCCTTTTGCTCATAAATAAATAAATAGCATAGGCCCTTTTGCTAATAAATAAATAAAATAGCAGAGACCCTGTCGGGTGAGCTTTGTTCCCATTCGAAGACGTCGAGCAAATTGCAGCCCAACAGCAAACTATGTCATCAAATACAAGTTTCACGGCCAAATATGAGTACAACTAAAGAACAATGTCATCATGTTTTAGTCGTCATACAATCACCAAACACAAATTAACATACATAATAAGTGATGTTCTCACAGCAAAATACTAAACAACAAGTTCATCTGGTTTCAGTTGTCATAGCAAACACAATTTCACATAGTAGATAAAAAAACGCCTTCTGACAGGCAAATACGACAAACGCAATCTAATCATCATCCGCAGCAGCAGCGTCAACATCTTCGCCGTGTGTATCAGTCTGAATCGTAATTCCCCACAGTGTCATCTTCTTCTTCATCCTCATTGTCCTCAAATGTTTGCTTCTTATTGATCAACTCTCGTATGTCCACAGCCCGACAGGCAATCTTTTCGCCAGCGTCATTGACGTGATGGTTCTTGAAGATATTAGGAACATCTGTGGAATCTTCTACATTAGGAGCAGTGTAAGCATCATCTTGTTGTGCAACTTCATTAAATGAATTCCTCTGCTCAAACCTTTGCAATATTCTTCGGTCATCGCTACGTGCAAATGTGTCTTCCAAGAAAAATATCTGTGTTGCTTGATTTGCCAAAATAAAAGGCTCGTAGGTCTGGTACGCCGCCTTGACATTGATGGATTTAAAATAATCATGAGCTCTGGGTTTTGCGATCCTGGAAAATAGGTTATACCAACGAGAGCACAACAGAACCACACACCGATGAACCTCGAAACTAGAGATATACTGCAACTTAACAATGTCTATTATGTTAGCATACATTTCAGTTGTCACTTCGTCGTACTTATCCGTTCTCATGATGGCCTTCCTCGCGTGCAAGGGTGTTGTAGCGTACATCTCCAACAACGCAAGATTCATAATGTCTTACCCGAGTATCAGGGCCCATTGCTAGTGCGTAAAGGGCATCATCAACTGCCCGCCCACACCTTCTTAACCTATGGTTAGAAAATAGACAAGCTGATCATCTTATGTACTCAATATATTAAACAAACTGACAGTGCAATTCAAAAGCTTACATGGCTCTTGAACCATTTCGCAAATCCTGCCATAACCAGTTTGTCAATGTTTCTTGGATTTTGCGGCGGTAACTTCTTTTTGTAGATGCTGCACAACATAGTGATCGCGTCAAACATCTTAATATATAAGAATGTGCTGCAAGTTTAGTAGATTATGATGTATAAGCTATAGTACTTAGCACTTACTTGATATAAGGTAGTATCTCAGGACAGTTATTCAACACATACCAAACCATTTTGTCCAAATATTTAGGTTTGTCATCT
Source organism: Aegilops tauschii subsp. strangulata (assembly GCF_002575655.3). Lineage (NCBI taxonomy): Eukaryota > Viridiplantae > Streptophyta > Magnoliopsida > Poales > Poaceae > Aegilops > Aegilops tauschii. The sequence goes on from NC_053041.3 coordinate 333,069,711, forward strand.
TGTCGACTCTTCCCAGTAACTCGAACAGAACAATCGAAAACATTGAGCCCGGGATTGTCTTCACCCACCTCTTTGCTAAGCTGATCAGTTGTTTCAATGTATTTTGAGAAGAATGTCAATGCTTCTGTAGCAATGTAGGCCTCTGCAATGGAACCCTTGGGTCTAGCTCTGTTCCTAACATAGCCCTTGAAAGTGACTAGCCACCTTTCAATAGGGTACATCCAGCCATACTGTACTGGACCTCCAAGTAGTGCCTCATCAGGTAGATGAACAGCCAAATGCACCATCACATCAAAGAAGGCTGGAGGATATATCTTCTCAAGGTCGCATAGGATAGTTGGTATCTTGTCTCTAAGACGCTTCAAAGCATCTATCCTGATATTTCTACTACAGAGTTCCCTGAAGAATTGTCCCAACTCTGCAACTGCTCTGTATAAGTCAGGGCGGCCCAATCCTCTAAGGATAACAGGTAAAACCCTTTGAAGTAGGACGTGGCAGTCATGAGTTTTCAACCCTTGTACCTTGTTTCCATCTGCACTGACTCTCCTTTCAGGGTTGGAAGCAAATCCATGTGGGAATCCCACACATGACAGGACCTTGCAGAATTCTTTTCTTTTTACCTTGTCCAAGACGTACACAACTGGTGCCATATCCCGTGGTTTACCTTCATCTTGCACCTGCAAATCCTTTCTGATACCCAGGTGTGTCAAATCAATCCTAGATTTTAAGGTATCTTTCGTCTTGCCTTCAATATTAAGAAGTGTGCCGATAATGCTGTCACATATATTTTTCTCGATGTGCATCACATCAAGATTATGCCGCAGATCCAAATCTTTCCAATACTCCAAGTCCCACAAAGTGGACCTGCGGGTAAACAATAATCTCTCTTCTGCCCTGCCATGCTTCCTTTTCCCGCTACCATTATCAGGATGGTTTCATGGTGTAATATGCTTGACCTTATCTAATTCCACTTGCAGCTCATCGGCGGTGAGCCTCTTTGGCGCATCATGATTTTCATGCTTTGCATTGAACACATATGTTCGGTATTTTGTAGGACACGGCTTGTCCTTGGTAAGGAAACGGCGGTGTCCAATGTAACAGATCTTGCTGAGTATTGCGTATGACAGCGGATTCCTGTCACAACGAACACATGCATTGTAACCATGTGTCGTTCACCCTGACATAGCACCCAAAGCTGGATAATCATGGATGCACCAAATTATAACAGCACGTAGAAAGAAATCAGCTGGTGGGAGGCTATACAGGTCTCGAGTGAGAACACCCCTTCATAGCTGTTGAAGTTCTTCCACAAGAGGCTCCATGAATAAATCAAAATCCTTTCCAGGACTTTTTGGATCTGGGATTAGCAAGGCCATCATGTAGTTTGATTGCTTGGTGCAGACATTTAGAGGCATGTTGTAAGGGATAACAAGCACTAGCCACATGCTATATGTGGCGCTCTGGTGGCCAAATGGGTTAAATCCATCTGAAGCTAAGCCAAGTCTAATGTTTCTCGGATCAGCAGCAAACTTTTTGTGTTTCTGATTGAAGCTTTTCCAGTCACTACCATGAGATGGATGGCTCATTACATTCTGATCTCTGTACTCCTAGTTCCTAGAATGCCACAGTACATCTTCTCTTGCTTCAGCATCATGAAACAACCTCTGCAATCTTGGTACAATTGGAAAATTTCTCAAAACTTTATGAGGAATCCTCTTCACAGCATCGCCATCTTTCCATCTTGATGATTTGCATTTTGGGCATTCACTTAAGTTGGCATAATCCTTCCGGAACAGAACACAACTATTCTTACAAACATGGATCATACAATTCCAACTGCACGAAGGAAATTCTTCATTTTACTATAGGTGTGTGGTAGCTCACACGCATCTAGGAAAGATTTGCGGAAAGCAGCCAACATCGCATCGAATGATTTGTTGGTCATCCGCTCAGATGTCTTGACCTGAAGAAAGGTGACCATAGCTGAGAATATTGACAGCTTATTTCCTGGGGTGACAGCCACGTTGCATTGTTCCAACTTGTGGGCCTACCGTTTTTCTTCTGCAGGTGAAAGTTCACAAAATGCACGGGCATTTCGTAGCATTGTTTCAATGTTGGTGAAACTCACTGGCTCCGCCACCACCACCTCCTCCTCCTCTTCCACCTGAGCGTCAAGCAGATCAAGATGGTGATCTGCTGCTTCCACATAGTCAGTAACATTGAAGTTCACAGCTTCACCATGATGAACCCACCTAGTATATGTGATCGACATCCCATACAAGTGTAGATGATTTTGCACAGTTGACTGGGGTCTTGAACCTGAATTCATACAACTCCTACACGGGCAGAGCACATCTGATTTTGGACCACCATACTCAGCACTGATAAAGTTCATAAAGTTTTCAACCCCCTTGACACATGCAGCAGAGAATCTTCGGCAGAAGTTATCCAAGTCATGTCCATCTGTTAGACATACAATTTAGTTCTTCTACTAGATATTACAGGAAAAACATATATGCTTTTTATGAAGTCCAAAAAAAAATACCTAAGTCGATGTCTAAAGCTATGGCAAGATATTTGGACAAGCATATCTAAGTAACAAAATATATGTAAAGCTAATTCAGCAAACAGATTTGAGTGCTAAATTATGGCAGGCTATTTCAGCAGCCAATGAGGCTGAGCAAACAGCCATCGAAGGCCATCTCAGCAATAAAGATCGAGTATAAAATGGTGTAGAGCTATTTCACCTAACAGATTGGCTACTAGACCATGGCAATCTACGTCACATTAAATATATGGCAGGATATTTTAGCAACTAGTCGGGCTTGGCATGCCATCTCAGCTAAGCAGATTGAGTGTAGAACAGGGCAAGGAAGCTTCTTAAGTAGAGCGTATTGATTGTAAACTACTTTGGAAAACAGTGAGATTAACAACGTCTATCAGCTAACATTCAGCGCTACTCTGACATGCACAGGGCCTCAGTCTAGAATGTGCGTACCGTGGGAGAAGCTGACCGCCGTGCGTCTCCACAAGAACATCGCCAGCAGTGGGGGCGCAGCTAGAGGACGGCAGTCTACGAGAGCATACTATGGGAGCGAGAGGATCGCCGTGCGTCCCCTCGACGAACCGCAGTGCCGACGTATCGGCGCCGCTGGGAGGGCAGCTTTGGCAGCGCGAATGGAGTGGAGGGGGGCGGGGGGAGGGGGTTTGGGGAATATTATTGGCTAGTTGGCTAAAGGGCGGTTGAATTTGGGATTTGGGGGAATTTTGGGGGGGGGGGTTTCGCGCGGTGGGCGGGGGTGGCGCATGGTCGGTTTCTCCAAGTGCAATCCCACGTGTCAGTGAAGAGGCAAGCCGAAGCGCGTTCCGTTTGTGCCATGTGCAGGACCAACCATGTGTGGAGTGCAATGCGACCGCGACAGGTGTGCTGTGAGTGTACCGTCTTTTTTCCTCTTAAACTTGGTGCTTCGCGCGATCTATCGATACTACTAATAGTAATCCGGTAATCCCGACTTAAACGGCGCGACCGGGTCTTTTCCCACGTGATATGCTGGGAGATTGGCTTAGTTGGTTTTTTTAGACGACTAATGCTACACCTACATAATCCTAGTGACATAATTAACATACTGTGAAATGTGTGAGCTATTGATTGGAGATTGGGGGAGGGAGGGGCCCACCACCATGAAAATCAGGGGGGAGAGAGAGAGGCAATTTACGTTAACCCTTTCATAGGTTCCCATAGATGTAGGAAGATGTGAAATGCGTGAATGTGTAGTGGATGTAGTATTGGAGGGCCTAAGATAAATTGTGTATGTAGACCCTATGTGTTTATTTACTTCGCATGTTAGCTTTGTCTCGGGTCAAACCTTCTAAATTTATACACACAAGAACGAATCATCATTCCATATATTTTCATACTCCTACAATATATCTTACTATTATTGTGATAGTTCATATACACCGGACGAGATTAATCCAAACACGGCAGATTTTCATTACATTTCAAACTTTTACAGGACAGAAAAATAAAAGAAACCCGACCCTAAACCTATTCTACGGCGGCAACCGATGTCCTCCATTTGCGATCTCCATGTATGGGGGCGGGGTTCAAGACCCGTGAAGTGAAGGTGCGGTCTCCGGCGAGGAAGAGTAGAACACGGGAGACGAACCGGGCAGTTGGCACACCATGCCCTGCCGCCTCCAGTGCCCTACTCATCCTCAAAGGAGTCCCCGACCTCGGCGATGCCGGTGGATGTGAGGTCGATGATGATGGACGTGGACGGTCCTTCGCTTCACCTGCCACATGTGCCACCAAACGTTGGATGGCGGCAAGTAGGACGCGTGGCTGACGATGCTCCCGTCATCGGCCGCCAGCGTGGCCACCGCTTGTGCGGTCGCGTCCGCGGCCGGCTACGCCGCTATTGCGTCATGAGCGGCGACTTGAGCGAGGGCGGCGACTGAGGGAGTCCTGTATTAGGGGGTCCCCGAGCATCCGGGCTATGTGACATGGGCCGAACTAATGGGTCGTGAAGATACGAGATTGAAGGGCTTCCCCCGTGTCCGGATTGGACTCTCCTTTGCGTGGATGGCAAGCCTAGCATCCGGATATGAAACTTCCTTTCTCTGTAAACCAACTCTGTACAACCCTAGCCCCCTCCGATGTCTATATAAACTGGAGGGTTTAGTCTGTAGAGATCATAAGAATTCATACAGGCTAGACATCTAGGGTTTAGCCTTTACGATCTCGAGGTAGATCAACTCTTGTAACCACTATACTCATCATAGTCAATCAAGCAGGAAGTAGGGTATTACCTCCATTAAGAGGGCCCGAACCTGGGTAAACATCCTGTCCCCCGCCTCCTGTTACCTTCGATCCACAGACGCACAGTTCGGGACCCCCTACCCGAGATCGGCCGGTTTTGACACCGACATTGGTGCTTTCATTGAGAGTTCCCCTGTGTTGTCGATAGAAGGATCGATGGCTCCCCTTGTCATCAACGATAAAATCACCTCTCGAAGGGCCCTAGTTCCTGGGCAGATCCTCCAGAATGACAGTTTCACCATAGGCGCCCGCCCGGCCGTTAAGCCCAAGGCGATCTCCCGGATTGCCGAAAATCATCTCCGCATCAACCCCGAAAGCGTTAGTAAGATGAATCCGGCAAATATCTCGTCTTTAAACGAATTGCTAGATCGCATCGCTGCCCTAGGGGTCACAACAGATTACGATCTGATTGGGCTTAAACCCGATCAGAGGGAAATCAGGTCCCCACCTGTCACCCACCTGGTGACTATCGTGGAAGCGCAAGTTGAGGATACCGCTCCTCCTATGCTAAAAACAAACTATGTTCGGATCTCCGAGCCCTACGAGCTGGACACCCATCTTCGAGAAGAGATCATCCGTCCTCCGAACATAGAATCAGGTGTCGAGCCTAAAAACCCCCAGGACACTCCGGATCCTGGGCCAATAACCTTAGAAATTTTTCAAAATCCGGATTCCACAGTGGGCCAGGGTTCGGATTTAAGACCACCCGCCCACCACAATCAATACTCTCCAAGCAATTCCGGTCCCCCGGACATATGCGACTTAATGTATATACGACAACAACCTCAGGAAACAGTCCAGCACTTTTGGGCTAGATTCCTACTTGTTAAAAACAAGATTAAAGATTGCTGCGACGATGATGCGGTATCAGTTTTTTGACGCAACTATACGGACGAGGGGATCCTCAATGCCCTCAACAGAAGCCGCATACTGCACTTTGCAGATTTGGCACACATAGTACAGAAGTATTGCGCAATGGAAAGCACGTGGAAAGCCCAGAGAGCTCGGTGGGAACCACCGGCCTTTAAGCCACCCACCGGTCGGGTAAAAATGATGCACCCTTACGGGGCACCTGATCATCACTTCACGGACAGGAAAACTAAACCCTTAACGGGACACAGAACTGTCCTTGATGAATGGCTCGACAAGCCTTGTCAGATACACGCGATGCCGAATTTTGAACCAACACATAGCCTTCGGGCATGTTGGATACTCCGGTAGGTGGCTAAAAGCGGTGAGGCCATCCTCACCAACACAACCTCGGCGAGGTACTCTCCCGAGGATAACGATCTCAATGTGTTTACGGTCTTCAAGACCTTTTTCGGCGTAAAAGGGTGCTCCGCGACCTCACCGAAATTAACCAAGTAACCGCACCAAACCCTTGAGCGACATGGCGATAACTTTCAACGCCACTGACGAGCCACTGGCCCGATCAGTCCGAGCACCAGCCGCCTTAGTTCTAAACCCAATTGTGGATGGCTTTCGGCTTACTAAAGTGCTCATGGATGGAGGCAGCGGATTAAACCTCCTTTATGAGGACACACTCGACAAAATGCAAATAGACAAGAGCCGCATCGAGCAGAGCGGTACAACCTTTCGAGGTATTATCCCCAGCCGAGAAGCGCGGTGTTCTGGAAAAATAATACTTCATGTGGTATTCGGCACGCCTGAGAACTACAGGTCCAAAGAATTAGTCTTCCAAGTGGCATATTTCAATAGCGGATATCATGCCCTGTTAGGGCGAGATGCATTCACATGCTTTCAAGCCATACCTCATTATGGGTACATGAAGCTCAAAATGCCCGGGTCCAATGGAGTTATCACTATCGCCAGCGATCCGGACATAGCACTCCGCGCCGAAAACAAAACTGCATCCCTGGCCCTCGAGGCACTGTCCGAAGCCCTTGCGGCCGAGGAGCTCACCGCTCTATGTTCCACAGTGGATAAGGACGACGTAATTTTTGATAAAAGGCCTAAATCCACTTCTTTCAAGCATAGTCAAATTCCAAGTCCACCCAACGGATCCCAATAAAACAGCAGCCATTGGGGCACAGCTGGATCCGGCGGTTGATGCCGCTCTAAGAGCATTCCTGCGCGAGAATTGGGACATTTGCGCCTGGCACCCTTTGAATATGTCAGGAATCCCACGCAGACTGGCCGAACACAGCCTCAATATAATAAAGGGGTTCAAGTCAGTTAAGCAAGTGCTACGGCGATTTTCTGAACCCAAGCGGCAAGCTATGGGGGAGGAGCTAGCCAAACTACTTGCAGCCGGGTTTATTCGAGAAATAAAACACCCGGATTGGCTAGCAAACCTGGTCATGGTGCCAAAGAAGGACAAATCCTGGCGCCTTTGTGTCGATTTTAAGGACCTTAATAAAGCTTGCCCTAAGGACCCCTTCCCACTGCCCCGCATTGACCAAATCATTGATGCAACTGCATGACACGATTCACTGTGTTTCCTCGACGCATACTCAGGATACCATGAAATTAAGATGAAGGAATCTGATCAGGCCGCAACGGCATTTATCACTCCGTATGATCATTTCTGCTTTAACACTATGCCTTCGGCCTCAAGAATCCGGTGCCACCTACCAACGCATGATTCAAACATGCTTGGAAAAACAAATTGGCAAGACGGTGGAGGCATATGTAGATGATGTAGTCATCAAAACCAAGCATGTCGAATCATTGGTGGACGACTTACGTCTCACATTCGACAACCTCCGAACATATGACATAAGGCTCAATCCGGAAAAATGCGTTTTCAGCATTCCAGTCGGAAAGTTGCTTGGGTGTGTGGCAGCCTTGAGCCCAGCCAAAATCCGAGCCTTGGCACAGTTGGCAATACCAACAGACCTAAAATAGGTCCAAAAACTAGCTGGGTGCGTGGCAGCCTTGAGCCGCTTTATCTCCAGATTGGGATAAAAGGAGCTGCCGCTATATCGCCTGCTTCGGCGTACCGACCACTTCGGATGGACGGATGCGGCAACAGCCGGGTTGGCAGAAATAGAAACTATGCTAGCAAGCAACCCAATCCTTGCCGCACCTAACATCGATGAACCTATGCTACTGTATATATCCGCAACTCACCAGGTGGTGAGCGCGGTACTCGTCATCGAACGAGAGGACGAGGGACATAAATTCCCACTCCAAAAACCCATATACTACGTATCGGCGGTTCTCACACCATGCAAATCCCGATACCTGCACTATCAAAGATAGCATATGCGGTTTTCATGGCATCTCGGAAGCCGCAACACTACTTTCAAGAGTGCTCGATCACGGTGGCCTCCGAGGTACCACTCAATTATATCATAAACAATCGAGACGCCATCGGCTGCATTGCAAAATGGGCCATCGAGCTCCTACCATTTGAAATAACGTACAAACCATGCTGAGCAATTAAATCGCATGTATTAGCTGACTTTGTCGCCGAATGGACAGAAGCCGAACTCCCTAAAGAGTACGACACATACTCCAACTGGGTGATGTACTTCGACGGCTCTAAAATGTTAGCCGGATTAGGGGACGGTGTCATCTTAACATCCCCTACAGGGGACATAGTCTGTTACGTATTGCAAACCATGTATACGGACTCCAATAATGCAGCCGAATATGAGGCACTACTGCATGGTCTTCGGATGGTTGTTTCCATGGGCATACAACGCCTCGAGGTGCGAGGGGATTCAAATCTCGCAATATCCCAAATAAACAGAGAATTCGACGTAAAAGATCCGAAGATGGCAGCTTACCGCAATGTGATGAGGACATCAATACCATTGTTACACCCACAACCCCTACTACTACATATACTGGACCAATTACTAGAGCTCGCGCACGCCAATTAAATTATCAGGTACTTTCGTTTCTTGGTAAAGATTCTAATGTTCATGTGAATATGATGATGCCTAAATTGGACACATATATTTTGCTTACAAATGAAGGGCCTGGCATGGATAAGAGGGATGAACACTGGAGCAAGACCAAGCATGTAGATGATGGCATGCGCAAGGGGAACAAGAACGGAATTACAAGTGATTATTTCAGGACTTTGAAGCCACCATAATGAGTGCATGAAGCCTTGGACAAAATATACAAGATGCCACTTCATAAATTTCGTCCAGAGGCTATTATAGGTGCTGCGCCACCTTATTATTGGGCCAGGCCCATGTAATTTCGAAATACTTGAGTATAGGCTGTTTTTAGAGTCCGTATGTGTGGGGAAACAAGAGATAGGGTTGGTTTCGGACCCGTCCCCCAGGGGACACGAAATTCCCCTCCTCTTCCTCCATATATACAGCCCTTAGGGCACCGTTTAGACTTTGGGTTTTGTTTAGATTAAAGTTCACCATAGCTGCAACTTCACGTACTTCGTTTGCGTTCAACGACTAGACAAAGGCGTCACAGAACCCCACCTTGATCAATAAAGCTTTCCTCTTATATTCGCAATATCCAGACTGCAATCTTAGTTTCTTGCTTGTTCTTCGTTTGCCTGTAGGAAACAGACCTTTGTGGTCAGGTTGATCGTGCTCCGGCATGGTCAATAACCTCTCGGAGTTGGTTTAGCGATTGCTAAGGCGCGACGTCCTCGCACGTTCGTAGTCGGATCGTCAAAGTCGACTTCCTCCAAAATGATAGCCCCCATCTCGTCGAAAGACGGGACACCTTTGCCTCTATCAAGTGGTATCAGATTTCTAGGTTGCTCGGTGAGATTTTACAGTTTTTCATAGTTTGGATCGAGTCTGTTCTTCATACCTACAGTCCACGAAAAAGCCAAAAAATCTAGGGTTAGTTCATCATATCCGAACCAATATGAGCCTTTGCATAATCTTTTCTGTATTTGCTTTGTTGAATTTGCGGTTGCATCGTCGTGTCAAGTTGCTAGTCTTAGCGTCTAGTCCTTTAGAGTTTCGAGTTTTGTTCACAAGTTCTCACGTGTCGCTGCCATATATCACCACCGCATCATCATCATTGCTGCTGCCATATACCACCACCGCACCAACTTCATCGCCACTGCCATATACCACCACCACATATTCACCGCCAATCTGAGTCCATATACGCCACCACATATCCGCCGCCATCACGCCAATCCGAGTCCACCTGCAACATATATCCGCCACCAGTCCGAGTTTCACCAGATTCATCTCCGCCACCAGTCCGAGTTCCACCAGATTCATCTCCGCCACCAGTCCGAGTTCCACCAGATTCATCTCCGCCACCAGTCCTAGTTCGAGTCCAGTATTTTGTTACTCTGTTTTGGATTTCCATATCATGCCATACTCCGAGTCGTAACAGAGTAGGACTCCCGAACTTTCGTGCTACCCGTACAAGAAAAATAGTTCCAGTTTCAAAAAAAGAAATTTCAGGCCATTTGTAGACTTTTTCGAAAAAAATTTGTTGCGGAGCAAAAAAAAAGAGGGCAAAAAAGTGCCGAAAAAAGTGAGAAAAAGAGAGAATAAAAATTCAGAGGGTGCTCCTCCCTTGTTTACGTGCAGCGCCGTGATTTTGTTAGTGTTCTAGGCTCGCGTCTCTAGCACGGTCTAGCCTAGGACCTGCACGGTACCGTCTTGAGCGTTTATTCAACTTTGCATCTCTGAATTTATTATTGCTGACCTTTTTTGCTACCATATTATAAGCCTTCCCAGCTCCACATACATCTACGCCGTGCGTTTGACTCTCCCTGGTAATCGCTCTATCCAAGCTTTGAGAGTTTTGACCTCAACGGTTGCTGATCACCACCTGCTGCTTGGTAAGAACTGGTAAGAATTTGAGATTCGCTTGACGGATTTGTGACTGTCCACCACACCACTGCCACTGCTTCCTAGTAGTCTGTAGGATCATATTCTTGTGTGTTTCTGTTGCTGCTAACCATGCCAGGATCACAAGCCGATGAGACTGACTAGGAGAACATGACGAACAAAGAGTTACATGATAAGTTTCAGCAAATGATGAGTGGACAGGTGGAAGATGTGCTAAACAAATTTGAAGAGGCCATGGAGAAGATAGATGGCATTGAGAAGGCGTTCGAAGCAACGCTCGATAACAAGTTTAATGAATTGCTCGCGCGTCTTCCACAACCACCGCCCACTGCACCTATCGCACCTCTATAACAACAACAACAACAACATCGCCTTCCAAATCAAGTGGGACGAGCACAGTGCGTTCCCCTTTAGCCTGGTCAAACTTTTGGTGCCGCTGTACATACTGTTGATGCTTCTGTAGCTCCTGCTGCTACTGCAGAGGTGGAGGACCATTACGAGGATGAGGTTGATCAAAATCAGAACTACGTGCAACCACCAGCACCACCACCACCAGGTCGTCCTCATGCATATCATCGCAACGGTAGGGCTGCACCACCTGAGGTACAAGCTCATGACCATCTTCCTAAACTAAAATTGAATATTCCACCATTTGAGCGTAGATATGTTCCTGATATATATCTTACTTGGGAGTTAGAAACTGAACAACGTTTTACATGTTTACAATATCCTGAGGAGAGACGTGTTCCTGCTGTTGTTTGTGCTTTTACTAGTTTTGCATGTGTTTGGTGGTCTGAACATTGTAGATTATATCCTATTCCAGCTACTTGGGCTGCTTTGAAAACTGCTATGCGTACTCGTTGGGTTCCACCATATTATCAACATGAAATAATTCAAAAATTGCAGCATTTAAGACAAGGAAAAAATTCTGTAGAAGAATATTATCAGGAATTACAAACTGGCATGATTAGATGTGGTATTGTTGAGGAGAATGAAGCTATGCTTGCACGTTTTATGGGTGGATTAAATAGAGACATTCAGACCATTCTCGAGTATAAGGAGTATAATAATATCACTCGTTTATTCCATCTTGCTTGTAAAGCTAAACGTGAAGTGCAGGATCGACAGGCATTGGCGCGAACTAACTTTTCTGCAGGTCGACTTTCATCATGGACACCACATGCATCCTCTACTTCCACTGCACCAGCACCTCCATCAGGTGCCACCTCCAACCGTGATACAAGAAAGCAGGCACAACCACCACTATCTTCCAAGAGCACACCTGCCGGGCCTGTACAGAGCTCTTCTTCTTCCATGGCATCAACAGGGCACACAAGTGATATTATTTGTCGTCGTTGTAAGGGAAGAGGTCAGTATGTGAGAGAATGCAAATATCAGCGTGTGATGATTGCTACTAAGGATGGTGGTTATGAGTCCGCTAGTGACTATGATGAGGAGACTTTGGCTCTTATTACTCGTGAAGAACACGGTGGAGATGATTCTGAAAATGAGACGCAATACATGGCTCCTGAAGACGCTGACAGGTATGAATGTTTAGTTGCTCAACGTGTTTTGAGTGTGCAAGTCACACAAGCAGAGCAAAATCAGAGGCATAATTTGTTCCATACAAAAGGGAGTTGTGAAGGAATGTTCTGTTCGCGTCATCATAGATGGAGGGAGCTGTAAAAACTTGGATAGCATGGAGATGGTGGAGAAGGTATCTCTCACCACAAGACCACATCCACATCCTTACTACATCCAATGGTTCAACAACAGCGGCAAGGTTAAGGTAACACGTACTGTTCGTGTGCATTTTAGTATCTCTACATATGCTGATTATGTTGATTGTGATGTGGTACCCATGCAAGCATGTTCCTTATTACTTGGTAGACCATGGCAATTTGATAGAAATTCTGTACACCATGGTAGAAACAATCAGTATACTCTTGTTCATAAGGATAAAAATATTACTTTGCTTCCTATGACTCCTGATTCCATTTTGAAAGATGATATTAATAGAGCTAATAAAGCAAAACAGGAGAAAAATAAGAGTGAAAATCAGATTGTGGCAAAAAAATTGAGCAACAAATGAAGCATAATAATAAACCATCTAGTGTTGCTTCTGGAATTAAATTGAAAAGTGCATGTTTACTTGCCACCAAATCTGATATTGATGAGCTAGATTTTAGCAAATCTGTTTGCTATGCTTTTGTGTGCAAAGAGGCATTATTTTCATTCGAGGACGTGCCTTCCTCTTTGCCCCCTGCTGTCACTAACATTTTGCAGGAGTTCGCTGACGTCTTCCCACAAGACGTGCCACCGGGATTACCACCTATTCGAGGGATTGAGCATCAAATTGACTTAATTCCCGGTGCATCGCTACCCAACCGTGCACCATACCGTACCAATCCAGAGGAGCCAAAGGAGATTATGCGTCAAGTACAGGAGCTGCTCGACAAAGGTTATATACGTGAATCTCTTAGTCCTTGTGTTGTTCCTATTATACTAGTGCCTAAAAAGGATGGTACGTCGCGTATGTGTGTTGATTGTAGAGGCATTAATAATATTACTATTCGTTATCGTCATCCTATTCCTAGGCTAGATGATATGCTTGATGAATTGAGTGGCTCTACAATATTCTCCAAAGTTGATTTGCGTAGTGGATACCATCAAATTCGTATGAAATTGGGAGATGGATGGAAAACAACATTTAAAACTAAGTTTGGTTTATATGAGTGGTTAGTCATGCCTTTTGGGTTAACTAATGCACCTAGTACTTTCATGAGACTAATGAACGAAGTTTTACGTGCTTTCATTGGACAATTTGTGGTAGTCTATTTTGATGATATACTGATTTATAGCAAATCTTTGGAAGAACATTTGGAACATTTACGTGCTGTTTTTATTGCTCTACGTGATGCACGTTTGTTTGGTAACCTTGGGAAGTGCACCTTTTGCACCGACCGAGTATCTTTGCTTGGCTATTTTGTTACTCCACAGGGAATTGAAGTTGATAAAGCCAAGATTGAAGCTATTGAGAGTTGGCCGCAGCCCAAAACAGTCACACAAGTGAGGAGTTTTCTTGGACTCGCTGGTTTCTATATGCATTTTGTGAGATATTTTAGCACCATTGTTGCACTTCTCAATGAGCTTACAAAGAAGGATGTGCCTTTTGTTTGGGGTACCGCACAGGAAGAAGCCTTCACGGTATTGAAAGATAAGTTGACACATGCTCCTTACTCCAACTTCCTGATTTTAGTAAGACTTTTGAGCTTGAATGTAAAGCTAGTGGAATTGGATTAGGAGGTGTGTTATTACAAGACGGCAAACCTGTTGCATACTTTTCTGAAAAATTGAGTGGGCCTAGTCTGAACTATTCTACTTATGATAAAGAATTATATGCTCTTGTTCGGACCTTAGAAACATGGCAACATTATTTATGGCCCAAAGAATTTGTTATACATTCTGATCATGAATCTTTGAAACACATTAAAAGTCAAGCAAAACTGAACCGTAGACATGCTAAATGGGTTGAATTCATTGAGACTTTCCCTTATGTCATTAAACACAAGAAGGGTAGAGATAATGTTATTGGTGATGCATTGTCTCGTCGTTATACTATGCTTTCACAACTTGACTTTAAAATATTTGGTTTGGAGACCATCAAAGATCAATATGTGCATGATGCTGAATTTAAAGATGTATTGCAGAATTTTAAAGAAGGTAGAATATGGAACAAGTTCGTCGTTAACGATGGATTTGTGTTTCGTGCTAACAAGCTATGCATTCTAGCTAGCTCCGTTCGTCTTTTGTTGTTGCAGGAGGCGCATGGAGGAGGACTAATGGGACACTTTGGCGTGAAGAAGACGGAGGATATACTTGCTACACATTTATTTTGGCCAAAGATGAGACAGGATGTTGAGCGTTTTGTTGCTCGCTGCACTACATGTCAAAAAGCTAAGTCACGACTCAATCCTCATGGTTTATATATGCCTTTGCCTATACCTAGTGTTCCTTGGGAAGATATATCTATGGACTTTGTTTTAGGTTTACCTCGAACAAAGAAAAGGAGGGATAGAATATTTGTTGTCGTGGATAGGTTCTCGAAAATGGCACACTTTATACCATGTCATAAAAGCGATGATGCTGTTAATGTTGTTGATTTGTTCTTTCATGAAATTATTCGCTTGCATGGTGTGCCAAATACTATTGTTTCCGATCATGATACTAAATTTCTTAGCCACTTTTGGGGATGTTTATGGGCTAAGTTGGGGACTAAACTGCTTTTTAGTGATACTTGTCACCCCCAAACTGATGGTCAAACTGAAGTAGTCAATAGAACATTGTCTACTATGCTTAGGACTGTTTTGAAGAATAATAAGAAAATGTGGGAAGAATGCTTGCCTCATATTGAATTTGCTTATAATCGTTCGTTGCATTCTACTACTAAGATGTGCCCTTTGAAAATTGTGTATCGTTTCCTACCTCGTGCACCTATTGATTTGTTGCCTCTCCCATCTTCGGAGAAGGTTAATTTTGATGCTAAACAACATGCTGATTTGATATTAAAAATGCATGAGTTAACTAAGGAAAACATTGAGCGTATGAATGCTAAATATAAACTTGCTGGAGATAAGGGTAGAAAACATGTTGTCTTTGCACCTGGAGATCTTGTTTGGTTACATTTGCGGAAGGATAGGTTTCCTAATTTGCGCAAATCAAAGCTAATGCCATGTGCTGATGGTCCTTTTAAGGTGTTAGAGAAAATAAATGATAATGCATATAAACTTGAGCTGCCTGCAGATTTTGGGGTTAGTCCCACTTTTAACACTGCAGATTTGAAGCCTTATTTGGGTGAGGAAGATGAGCTTCCGTCGAGGAAGACTTCATTTCAAGAAGGGGAGGATGATGAGGACATCAATACCATTGTTACACCCACAACCCCTACTACTACATGTACTGGACCAATTACTAGAGCTCGCGCACGCCAATTAAATTATCAGGTACTTTCGTTTCTTGGTAATGATTCTAATGTTCATGAGAATATGATGCTGCCTAAATTGGATATATTTGTTTTGCTTACAAATGAAGGGCCTGGCATGGATAAGAGGGATGAACACTGGAGCAAGACCAAGCATGTAGATGATGGCATGCGCAAGGGGAACAAGAACGGAGTTACAAGTGATGATTTTAGGACTTTGAATCCACCATAATGAGTGCATGAAGCGTTGGACGAAATACACAAGATGCCACTTCATAAATTTCGTCCAGAGGCTATTATAGGTGTTGCGCCACCTTATTATTGGGCCAGGCCCATGTAATTTCGAAATACTTGAGTATAGGCTATTTTTAGAGTCTGTATGTGTGGGGAAACAAGAGATAGGGTTGGTTTCGGACCCCTCCCCCAGGGGCCACGAAATTCCCCTCCTCTTCCTCCATATATACAGCCCTTAGGGCACCGTTTAGACTTGCCATGCTCAAAATATCAGCTCGATTCGAGGGGCTCGAGTTCCATCACTTGGCCCAAGACAGTAACCAAGCAGCGGACATCCTTGCCCGAATGGGCGCTAAACGCGACCCCGTCCCGCCTAACACCTTTGTGGAGCGGCTCTTCAAGCCATCCGTAGTATGGCAGGACGAGATCGGAAACATCAGTCCGGTGCCGATCACGCCCCCGGATGCTGAACACGATTCAGATATCATCGAGGGCTCGGGCACAGAACCAATGCATTCCACCCATGTAATCATGGCGGTAATCGCTCCATGGACCGAACCCTTCCTGGCCTACCTTAATAGGCGGGAGCTCCCTAAGGACCAGAATGAGGCTTGTTGCATCGTTCGACACTCGAAAGCCTACAAGGTTCATGAAGGAGAGCTCTACAATAAAAGTACTACCAGAGTCCTTCAAAGATGTATCTCCGAAGAAGAAGGGCGGCAGCTCTTGGCCGAAATCCATGCTGGTCTTGGCGGCCACCATGCCGCTGCTCGGGCCCTCGTAAGTAAGGCCTTCCGTACTGGTTTTTTCTGGCCTAAGGCCCGGGCAGATGCACAAGACCTCGTCCAACGCTGTGTAGGAGGCCAGCTTTTCGCCAATCAAAGCCATATGCCGCCTACCGCCCTACAAACAATCCCCATTACTTGGCCTTTTGCGGTCAGGGGGCTTGACATGGTCGGACCCCTTAAAGGTGGAAGCCATAAGAAAAAATACCTACTGGTCATGGTAGATAAATTCACTAAGTGGATAGAGGCCAAACCAGTTAAAACGGCTGAAGCCGGACCAGTGATAGATTTCATATCCGGTGTCGTACACCGTTATGGTGTCCCACATAGCATCATCACCGATAACGGCTCTAACTTTACAGCCGAAGAGGTAAAAACTTGGTGTGCTAATCTGGGCATCAAGCTCGGTTATGCCTCCGTGTATCACCCTCAAACAAACGGTCAAGTCGAATGGGCTAATGGCCTGATAATGAGTGGCATTAAATCCAAACTAGTGTGATCTCTAAAGGAGTCGGACAAACATTGGCTCGAGGATCATGACTCCGTACTCTGGGGGCTGCGGACCACACCCAATCGCATGACCGGATACACACCATTCTTCATGGTGTACGGCATAGAGGCCGTCTTACCCTGCGATATTATTCATGACTCACCTCGAGTGCACATGTACGGAGAGAGAGAGAGAGGCCGAGCTCGATCGGCAAGATGACTTAGATGGCCTGGAGGAGGAGTGCGATGTCACAAAAGCTCGTTCCGCATTCTACCAACAACAAGTTTGAAGATACCAAAGCAGAGAAGTGTGGGCCAAGACTTATAATGTCGGTGAACTCGTTCTACGCCTACCAGAGAAGAAAAAGGACAAGCTCAAGCCCAAATGGGAGGGTCCCTTCATTATAGATGAAGTTCTCACGGGAGGAGCCTATCGCCTTCGTAATGCATCAGACAATCGCTTAGAGCTGAACCCATGGAACGCTGCCAGCCTACGAAGATTCTACGCCTAAGTCCGGACACATTGTTCGTTACCTTTTTCTCTTTTTTCTCTTTCTTCTTTTCGTTTGTTTTATGATTTCTAGCGTGTGTTCGGGTAAGCCGCACACTTGTGGGGCATACATTTTTATATGTACATATCCCACTATAACTGGGGGCTTCCTTCAAAGAGAAACTCTTTATTATTTCGAGCATAAGGCTCACCACATATATATATGTATTGCTTACTCATATACGTCTTGTCTTCGCCATTATATGCACCTCTATGACTTAAGTTTTTGCCAAGATGGGTTGCCTAGCTCCTGTGCTTATGCCCTACGTTCCCGATTGTTTGGCTAGGGCATAAAGGGAGCACCTCTACGATTGTTACAACCGGGTCATCCAGACATGTACCTCAGACGGGTGAAGCCGAAAGCTAGCATTCTTAAGGGAATAACTGGTCAGCGGACAAACGACGAACTGCCTTCGTAGCATTATAAACTAACAAGAATACAAAAACTCATGTGATTCTTTCATAGTCATGCATACATGCATGCCGACCCAGGTAGAGGAACCCTTAACGGAACTATTCTTCCTAGAAGATGTTTCTTACATTAAAAAGTAATATAACATAACTCCCTGAATACAGCTTGTCTGTTTAAGCATTATGACTGGATCGCCTGGTTTCCAGACATACTTGGTGTTTTCCACCGGTATAGTATCCAGAAACACTCCACCCTTGGGTTTCGGAGGCTGAAGCGGAAAGTCTGCTATGACAATCTTTCACAATTCGGCTGGAGGTAAGTTCGCTGACAAAGTGCACGAGCTATTCAAGGCGACCTGCTGCCAGATTTATCCAAGGTGACGAGTCTATTCAAGGCGTTATGGCCATCCGAGTCTCCTCTAGGACTAATGGGGGAGCTCGCGGAGCTATTCAAAGGAGCTCGTCTTTGCTTTGAGCTGTGGAAGGCATCGACGTGTCGAGAGGGTGCATCGTCTAGAACCACACTCCGCATCACCTTCCGAGCTCGCTCGTGCACCTTGGATAAATCTGGCAGCAGGTCGCCTTGAAATCCGTACACTTCTCCTTCAGGCCACCCGTCAATAAGCCTGCAGGAACAATATTGTAAAACAACAATTTCCGTCTAGAACCCGAGGTCCGACCCAGGCCATACGATTCGGATCAAGTCCGCTATACCGCATTTTCACCATGGCCTAGGCCTCTCATGCACCCTCTCGACACGTCGATGCCTTCCACAGCTCAAAGCAAAGACGAGCTCCCTTGAATAGCTCCGCGAGCTCCCCCATTAGTCCTAGAGGAGACTCGGATGGCCATAATGCCTAAGCCATACACCTCATCACCTTCCGAGCTCGCTCGTGCACCTTGGATAAATCTGGCAGCAGGTCGCCTTGAAATCCGGACACTTCTCCTTCAGGCCGCCCCGTCAATAAGCCTACAGGAACAATCTTGTAAAACAACAATTTCCATCAAGGGGCCATATGAAAGACATGTTAAAAGGGCATACTAAATATGCCGCCTTTCAGCTTTCTATTTTCCTTCAAGGCATCCGCCAGTTGGGCTCTTACGTCCTTCAGTTCCTTGGCTTGCTGGATGTTGGTATCCTATAGTTTGTTTTTCTCATTGATGGTCCGTGTCAATACACGTTGACTAGCAGCTTCTTGCCCTTCGGCATGTTCTTTGGCTGCCTCAGCAACCTTTAGCCTGTCCTCCAACTGATTTATCGACCCTGCCACTGTTAAACAATGCATATTAAAAGATCATTGTTGCCAAAGAATTGTACTTTTTGGCAGCGGTTGTACTTACCATTCGATGCCTTCTGGGATTTCTTCAAATCTTCCAGTTCGGCGGTAGCAACAACTAGCTTGGTCTGACATTCTGCAAGCTCCTGAGGCAGCATGTTGTTCTTCTCCGTGAGTACCTGATTGTACAATGATCCTTAAATCAATTGTGCCAACTGCTTCAAGTCTTGGGGGCTACTGGCACATGATTATTGAATCTACACAAAGCCTTTACCTGCATATCCTTTGAAAGCTGGTGCGTAGCTCTGGCAAGTCCATCCCGAGCAGCCCGGATATATGCATCCGCGGAGCTAAGGGCATTGAACGCCTCTTCGGTGAAACTTGGATCGTGCACGGCCTCTTTCCGCCGCCGATGGACCATCGTGCTCTCCACTTCAGAATTGGTGACGGATACATTGTCTGAATCCTCGTGGAGGTGACAATCCGGCATGGCGCCCGTACCAACCCTAGTCCTATTGGCAGGGTCCGGGGCCGGATTGGCCGATGCATGGCCGGCAAGACCTCCAGATACAGTCCGGTGTACGCTCTTCCTGAAATATAGCACAGCGGAGTACGTCACAATCCAGCCTATTTGCCGAGTGCAGGTTGAAAATTATACCTCTTTGGTGAATTAGGAGGCTCGATAGTACCACTGCCCGCCTTTCTTTTCAAAGACTTGCCTTGCGCGAGCGTCACCTTCTTGGAGGACTCCTTCGATACGGTTTGGCGGGATGAGCGCCGCCCCTTCGGAGCATGAGATAGTGCGGTGGGTCAGGCGCAATGGGAAAGCTCTTGTTGAAAAGATGTCTCCTGGGCACTTACGTGGGAGGAGGGGAGAAGGCCGGGATAATCGGCTGTGATGGATACTTCTGTGCCGTCGTAGCTCACTTGATAAAAGGCCCCCTCCTTAAGCTCTATAAATATATCTAGATCCTCTTCAAATCCGGGATCTAGTTCTCGAATATGGTCCTCCGGCTGCGGAGCGGGACTATGGATCCCCGCGACGACCTTTCTCCATTCCTGTTAAAAATAGTCGGATTAAGTTCAATAAGCACGACTCAGGAAGAGGATTGAATAAGGCTACTAATCGAAAGCTCACCCAACTAGCAGGGTTCTACATGGAAAGACCTTCTCGGCATTTAAGGCGAGTAAAATCTTCTTTCTCCCCTTCGTAAAGATCAGCCAACATGGCAGCCACGGCGGCAAAGTTGTCCGGATCCTTGCACCCGCAGCGTGATGTGTCATCTTCCCCGTTTTAATGCCACATGGGGAGTCCTCTGGATTGGAGTGGCTGAACGCCTCGCGTTATTGAAATTGCCATTACCTCAATTATAGATAGTCCGGATTGGGCGAGTATATTTATCTTGCTCATCGGCTTCTTAATCTCCGCACTATCTTCCTCCTCCAGGCTTCGGGGCACCAGCTGGTGCGCTTCTTTAACGGAGCGTTGGAAAATTCGGGAAGGCCCCGTCGGATTGGGTTTGGAAGAACAACGTCTTCAATATAAAACCATTCTGAGGGCCACTCTTCGGATGCCTTCTTCGGAGTGCCGGACAGGTATCCTGTCCCCGCTACGTGCCATAGTTCGGCACCGCCCACCTCGAATATGGATCCCTTTTGGGAGTGGGGGACGAGGCACAAAAGTTTCCTCCATAACTCAAAATGGGCCTCGCAGCCTAGGAACAGCTCGCAAAGGGCGACGAAGCCCGCGATGTGCGGAATGGAGCCTGGCGTGAGATTGTGCAGTTGGAGGCCATAATACTCCAGGAGACCTTGGAGGAAAGGGTGGATTGGAAATCCAACGCCTCTTAATAGGAAGGAAACGAAGCACACTTGCTCCCCTTCAGTAGGATTGGGGAAGTTTTCCGCCAGGGCTTCGCCATTGATGGAAGTTAATCCCGCCCGAACGGGGACTAGATCCGCGGGAGGGAGATACCCCTGCGTCTGAAGCTTGGCTAGCTCTGCGTGGGATAACGAGCAGCTCTCCCAATCGCCTTTTTGAGGGACGTGGGGGTGTGAGGAAGAATTGGGAGCGCCAGCCATGTTTGCACGGTTTTCCTGTGGCAAGCTCTAAGGATTTTCGCCTGGTGTGGAATGGCATCTGAGATCCAATCTCCTTAAATAGACGCCTTCCCTACAAAGTCAGGGTGTTATCTGTAAAAACACTTAGATCCTTCGTAGTCGTCTGGCACGTGGAAGCCGAGGCGACGGTGGCGCAGAAGCTGAAGCGTATGATATTTAATGTAAAGCCAAAGTTGTCCGAAGTATCTTGGAGGGCCCACCTTGCAAAGCTGAAGATATGAAGCCGGATGTTGCGTCGTCACTGAAATGCCGAATACAGTTCTTTTGTTCAAATTGCTTTGGAGAATTCGGAGGAGGAGGAACCCACCTTGCAATGCTGAAGACAAGCTGCGCGCCGGACACGTCGTCATTGAAGCCTGGTTTGGGGTCTACTAAGGGAGTCCTAGATTAGGGGGTCCCCGAGCATCCGGGCTATGTGACATGGGCCGGACTAATGGGCCATGAAGATACGAGATTGAAGGCCTTCCCCCGTGTCTGGACGGGACTCTCCTTTGCGTGGATGGCAAGCCTAGCGTCCGGAAATGAAACTTCCTTTCTCTGTAAACCGACTATGTACAACCCTAGCCCCCTCCGGTGTCTATATAAACTGGAGGGTTTAGTCCGTAGAGATCATCAGAATTCATACAGGCTAGACATCTAGGGTTTAGCCTTTACGATCTTGAGTTAGATCAACTCTTGTAACCCCTATACTCAGCATAGTCAATCAAGCAGGAAGCACGGTATTACCTCCATTAAGAGGGCCGAAACCTGGGTAAACATCGTGTCCCCCGCCTCCTGTTACCTTCGATCCACATACACACAGTTTGGGACCCCATACCCGAGATCGGCCGGTTTTGACACCGACAGCGACCTCAAGCTTCATCCCTGAAGACAAGCTCTCCCGCAGAGCATTCGCACTCGTGGTCATGGCGGATGGGGTACCAGGTAGCAGGACGGTGCGCTATGGTGTGGAGTTTAGCTGGGCGTTGCCGCTTTGAGTAGCACATTCCGGTGAGGCCAAGCGTCCGGGTGCGTCATTAAGTTGCCGGAGTTGGTTCCTCGGGCACCGAGCCTCTTAACGACGGCATACGGACGGACAGCATGAATGCGGGCAGCTGGCCCCGGCTGGGAACACACCGGGCGACGGCGTGAGGGACGAGGGTTTTTGGTGTGCCAGGGTAGTCAGCTGCGGTCGCGGCAACGTTGGATATGCCCTTTGCTCACATGCGATCCCCACATGTCATTGAAAAGGCAGATGACCCGACTTGGTCTCAGGTCCTGGGGATGCAGTTGGCCGCGCTACAACACTCCGCGGACGCATCATGGCGCATGCGCACTTCGGCGCCCCGTGCATCCTCGACGAGCCGGGTATTGATCTGCTGGTCGCGCCACAGTGCTAACGCCACCCTCGGCACATTGAAGCCGTCCGTGTCCAGCGACGATGAGCATGTCGCTCACCGTGGTCGCCGTGTCCAGAGGCGGTGCGGGAGCTGCGCCACGTTGCTGGCCCCCACGACCCACATGAACGGTTGCCAGTGGCGAGGAGGTCGTGGGCCAGCTCCTCCATTGGACTAGTCTACGCCACATCATCCCGACAGGTGTGCCCCACATGTCGGTTTCCCTGTTTTCCCGGCCAAATTCGAGCGTTAGTGCTCCGCGTTGCGCATTAGGCGCAGAACAGGTGATTTTTGTGCCCTGGTTCAAATGTGGTACAGTACCAAGTTGTTACCCTAGCCCCAAGTGTGATGGTTTTGGGTACGGTACCACCCTTTTCCTTTTCAACTAGTGAAGTGTAACACTTGATTAAGTAGTCGGATGGTGTGCTAATGTAGGTGTCCGACTATTTGAAGGAATAATTGAGGTGTGCCCGTTCCGTGCCCTCATTTAGGGGTCCAACTTACCATGTTCCGGCAGTAGTAACTATACTAGTTCCTGCATACTCCCTCTGTTTTTATTTTCTCCGCATTTTAGCTTTGCTCAAAGTCAAACTTTGTAAACTTTGACAAAGTTTATAGACATAAATAATAACATATACAATAACAAATCAATTCCATTAGATTCATTATTGAATATACTTTCACATCATATAGATTTGCTATTGTAAATGTTCATATTTTTCTATAAATTTGGTCAAATTTTATGAATTTGACTTCAGTCAAACCTAATATGCAGAGTAAATAAAAACGGAGGGAGTATCTTACTCCGTGACCAAGACGGAAGGGAAAGCGAGACAACTTATTGTTTATTTGAGCCATTCAAGTATAATCATGTGGCGTTGCTTATTTCTCATTCCTCTCCAACCCTCTTCTCCATCGATCATGCCGCCCTCCGGTCAAGTCCATCCCCCGGCATGCCTCATTTGAACATTCCGTCGAGTATCATTCGCATGTGGGCCTAGACCATGCTTGTATTTCCAATGTTGTAATTTGTCCGACATGCATACAGACAAACGGTTCATTTAAAGTTTCACTTTGCCTCCACTATGTGTCGCTTCCCGTCTTAGTTTTGACGTCCCATTCGGTTCATGCCCCGACACATCTTGACGAGATCGATTGATGTTGAGAGATCAAATGCGTGTCGTGCAAGGAGATAAAGGTTTGGTCTATTTCTATGATAGAAATGACCCGGGGGTCTGTGGGGATCGGAGGGAGTATATTGTACGTTCAAAAGAGAAAAGAACGTATTGTACCCACCCTAGTCCTCTTTCAATTGATCTTCGGACCCCGAGATGAAATCGAGAGAGAACGAGTGGGTGCATGTGTGATACCTAAGGAGGATTCAAAATTTTGAACTGGTGATCATAGCATCAGCAAATCATATACAAAGCGTATTCAATGTTCGTTTCACTTTTGAACGTACAATATATTCCCTCCAATCCTTTCTAGTTTACATATAAGTTTTATGTGTAGTCAAAGTATCTCTACTTTGATCAAACGTATAGAAAAAATTATCAACATTCAACAATGCCCAATCAATATTATTAGATTCGTACGTACTCCTAGATTTGTATTCAAACAGAGATGGTTTCCAATTTGTTTTCAAACACGTGAATGTGCTTGTTCTCGCGCATGCTCTTCCTACTAGGATTTCGCCACGTATAGCAAGTCCAATAGTAACGTTTTTTAAGCTCCCTGTCCAATAGTACTAGTGGAGTACTGACAACATCTGCAGTAGAGTATGCAGTGCTCATAGTACTAGTAGTATACTCCCTCTATTTTAATTTACTCCGCATAAAACGGAGAGAGTAGTAGTATAAATGACGCGGGCGGGGGAGGGGGAGGGACATCGGTTTGCTCTCAACTGCGGTCCCACAAGCGAGCGAAAACGCAAGACGAAGCGCGTTCCATTCGGTGAGTGACGTGGAGGGTCCAGCATGCCGGGGTGCAATGCGAACGCGACAAGAGCGATGTACAGTCAAAACCGATTGACCGGTCATCACAGGAACCACTATTCACACCAGAACCTTCGTTGCTCGGCGTACGCCAGCCACTGACCCAAAACCACACCTCCTCTCCAGCCCATTCCCCCACCTTTCGATCCCCTAGCCCGCATCAAGCGTCCCCTAGTTCACCGTAAAGCCATGGTGCGCTGCAAGATCACGTACTACAAGATGCTGACGCCGGAGCGCCACACAGAAATCACGGCAGTGGTCGGCGCCACAGACCTCCGTTCCCAAGCTCACTTTGCGGCGGGCCAATCCATGAGTTCTCTGGAGCCAAGCTCCGAGGAGGAGGAAGCCGATCCAATGTTCATGGCGAAGGTCGCGGCGCAGAAGGCCGCCGATGCGTATGAGACAATGGACATCGACTTCGTGCAGGCGTCCGGGTCCCCCATGGTGCAGGCGGACCAGCGGTTCAACCTGGCGATACTATAGGAGTACCGGGAGGCGGAGGCTCAACTCGACGCGGAGCGCGCGCATGGCGCTGCCATCGAGGTCCTCCTGCAGGCGGAACCTGATGTCGTGGATGTGAACCGGGCGGCGGAGGCTCAACTTGATGTGGAGCGCGCGGATGCAGCTGCCATCAAGGCCCTCCTGGAGGCGGAACCGGACGTCCCGGACTTGAACCGGGCGGCGAAGGCTCAACTCGACACGGAGTGCGCGGATGCCGCTGCCATCGAGGCCCTCCTGCAGGCGGAACCGGACGCCCTGGACTTGAACCGGGCGGCGGAGGCTCAACTCAACGCGGAGCGCGCGGATGCCGCTGTCATCGCGGCCCTCATGCAGGTGGAACCGGACGTCGTGGACTTGAACCGGGCAGTGCTCTCGTTCGTGCAGAGCGCCAGCACGCTCCGCGTGAACGAGTAGCGGGAGGCCCAGGACAACCATGGTGCGGAGACACACGTCGGCAGCTACGGCTGGTTCGCCCCGGCAGCCAAAGACGACGAGGCCGTCTCGTTCTGCGAGCAGTGATAGTTTTCCTTTATGTTGTTGTTTTTACGGATCTTTTGCTGTGTAAAAACATATATTTATGCAAGTCACCTGACTTTCATCATTTGGGTCACTCGACCATTTCAGGCGGTTGGATGAATATCCAACGTCTCCTAACCCTTCTTCCTCACCTCTTCTTCCCCAACAGACCACCACACGGGCCGTATGGATCTCCCCCAACATGCGTTGGATAAACATACTGTATGAACGAAAATTATGTGTCAGCGGTAGGATGGATGAGTTTGGTTTGATCACATGCGGTAGCACATGTCAGTGAGGGTGTGTTCCCTTGGTTGGGTTTGCGGCGTGCGGGAGCGACTGTGTGAGGGTTCGGTGCGACCGCGACAGCCGTGCGCAAGTGTACCTCCTTTTCATTTTTAAAACTTTAGGCAAGCTTGGCAAAAATGTGTGGCGAAGTATGGCAATGCAAGGCCTAGACCCAAACAGGATACAAGTACGTACGTAGCAGTACCACTTGTGTTAAAAAACAAAGGCGGGGTTTTCCTTCGCGAGATTGATCGATACAAATCCTCTTTGACATGTCAATTAATGCGTAAATTTTCTCCAGCGCCCAAAGAGTTAACCATCTCACTCCTCATCACTTGATTAATGCAGCGCCATGCAAACCAACCTTCTCACTTCCGCATGCATGCAAGGGTATATTAATGTCCTTGGTTGCTAGTACGCGGCAAACCCCATCAATTTTGCCTTGATTAGTGTTAGTGGCCTTCTACAAATTGTAATTTTAATATACTAGCCTTGTGTACAAAAAATGGAGGTACTAATTATTTGACTTCCTTCCCCATTGCGGTGACATCGACGATATCTCAAACGTTGTGGTTTGGCGAAGTGCGTTCGACGGAGAACACCATTGAGGGTAAGTCGTTCGCAAGTACCACCTGCAAGTCGAGACAACTACCTTATTTGCATCCAGGAAGTCTGTTGAACCAAAGGATCTGTAAATGTACTAGTAATACACAATAGTGTCGTCCGTCCAGATTAGTGCGGTAAGGTGGTTTCTCGAAGAAGACAATGGAGAAGCGGAGTCAGCGAAGAGTGAAATGATGGTTGCTTCATCCGTGCTTTGTGATTTGATGCCTCACTGCTTTGTGATTTGTGGTAGAAGGGACAGGGGAGTAGACTGTGTGCTCTATACTGTACATGCATCCAAGCACGGGAGAAAGAGGAGTGAGGTTGCACTTTTCTATTCCTTCAATCAATCAATTAGGGAGCTTGGGTTCCATCTTTTTGGCTTTGGCAGCACCGTCCACAATGGTTTCTATCGATGCCAAAAGCTATTTTCACATTTGGCTACACATCGTGGATGCCCTTAACCGTACCACTTGGTTTTGCCCCTGTGTGCTATCTATACAAATCTCGATTATATTGATCGAAAAAATTATAGTATCAAGATTAGTAAAAAGGAGGTGATTTTGCCGCAATGGGCCAGCTCCTCCATTGGACTAGTCTACGCCACGTCATCCCGACAGGTGTGCCCCACATGTCGGTTTCCCTGTTTTCCCGGCCAAATTCGAGCGTTAGTGCTCCGCGTTGCGCATTAGGCGCAGAACAGGTGATTTTTGTGCCCTGGTTCAAATGTGGTACAGTACCAAGTTGTTACCCTAGCCCCAAGTGTGATGGTTTTGGGTACGGTACCACCCTTTTCCTTTTCAACTAGTGAAGTGTAACACTTGATTAAGTAGTCGGATGGTGTGCTAATGTAGGTGTCCGACTATTTGAAGGAATAATTGAGGTGATTTTGCGGGGGAGGTTTCTTATTTTTAGAGGACGTTGGCCTGGCGGTTTGCTAACATGCGGTCCCACATGTCAGAGCTTTACCAAGCCGATCCGTGACCCACATGAGGCAGAACAACGGCAGAAGCAACACGTGGTTAACTTGAAGAAGATGAGGAAGAAGCGGATTCAGCAACGAATGAAATGATGGTTGCTTCGTCCCTTCAACTTCTTTTTTTAGCATTATTACTTCGTCCCTCCAACTTAACTGCGGGAAAGGTGCAGCTTTGTGATTTGACGCCTCATTGCTCATTACTACGCCGGTGCCATGACTGGGGTGCTTCACCCCTGCTGCTCTGCACTGTTATTTCGGTATGGCACGTGGACCCCGTTGCTTGACGTCGCACATGTCGGCGAAAGGGACTACAACATTTATGAAAGCGAGCGCTCCACTCTTACAACGGAGGAGTACACGACACGGCGGCCTAGTGAACTGTTACTTGTATTGTAGTACTACTATAGTTTTGTTGTTTCGCGCGATCCATCGATACAAACTCGATTAAATAGGCAAAGGCGGGATTTTTCCAGCGCGGTAGATGATACTAGCCATACATTTCAAAGGCAATTTTAATGTATGAAAACTGAATAATTAAGTAACAATATGAGATCTAGTAAAACTAAAAACACATATGATTTATTGTGTTAGAGTGTAGTAGTAGTGTTGTATTGTATAGTTGTTAGATGTAACATACGAGAACGTGTAGAGATGTACTTTTGGAGGGCCTACAGAGAGAAATTGGGCATAAAGTGGATTCAAATATTTGTATTCGTCTTCATAGCATTTGTAACTCATATCTACAGTTTGTACATTAGACGTGAATGCTTGTTCGCTCTTACGAAACCAGTACAACAATAATGGGGTGGCGTTCGCCAATTTCGGCACTGGCACGTTGGCCTACTCGGCTCCACAAAGAGAGTGAGAGAAGAGATAAATACACGGGCGGTCAGTGTATTTCAAGCGAAAAGCATAATACGGTCACCGGACTTCCGAATACGCTCATTACGGTCACTATATACGTTTTGCAGTGATTATAAGGTCACTTGCTCACCGTTCAGCATCGGATTGCACTCTGTTGACCGGCCAAATAGTCTGCGTGGCACTTGTTGACTAGTTAAATTGACCACGTTCCTTGTGGGTCCCACCTGTCAGTTCGCATAGGAAAAAGGTCAGATAAACACAAATTTACGCAGGCGCGTCAAGACTCCAACCCGTGCGCGGGAACCACCTGGTTGTGTATGTGTTTGTCAGGGCCTGATGTGTGTGCATGCACGTGTAGGTTGAGCACTTGAGCGTGACACTACTAGGGAAAACCTTATACACAGCATCTTAGCAGTAGCGCTGGACAAAATCGTGCGCTACTGCTACTTAGTAGTAGCGTGTGTAAATAAACCGCGCTACTGCTACGATTTTAGCAGTAGCGCGTGCTAGCAAAACGCGCTACTGCTATGTTTGTACTGGGCGCAGATGGCTAGGCCCACTTAGGAGTAGTGTGTGTCCGTAACTGGCGCTACTACTACGCTCCATAGCAGTAGCACTTTTCACGAAACCGCGCTACTACTAACCTTACCTTATCCTCCCCACGCGCCCGACCCTCTCACTCACTCTCCATCTCAGCCACTCTCACCCGCGCCGATACCCGACGTCCGCCGCCGCCGCTGCGCTGCTCCTCCACCGAGGTACTCCCTCTGTCCCTCCTCCTCCCTCCTCCCTCCTCCCTCCTCCCCTCCCTCCTCCTCCCTCCTCCTCCGGTCGCCCCCTCGTCCCTCCTCCCTCCTCCATCGGCAGCCCTCCTCCCACCGACCCTCCCTCCTCCTCCTCCGGCCGCCCCCTCCGCCTCCTCCAACCGCCCCTCCCTCCTTCTCCCTCCTCCTCCGGCCGCCCCCTCCTCCCTCCTCCTCTGGCTGCCCCCTCGTCCCTCCTCCCTCCTACGCCGGCAACCCTCCTACAACCGCCCCTGCCCTCCTCCTTCTCCTGCCGCCCCCTCCCTCCTCCTCCTCCTGCTGCCCCCTCCCTCCTCCTCCTCCGGCCGCCCCCTCCCCCTCCGCCCACCGCCCCTCCCTCCTCCGATCCAACCGGCCTCCTCCCCCCCCTCCTCTCTCCTCCCTCCTCCTCCTTCCTCCTCCCTCCCCCTCCTCCCTCCATCTCTATTTTTTCTATTTTTTACTATAGTTTTTTACTATTGTATAATGTATTTTTTCCTATTTTTAGTAAGTGTTTAATAGAATTAGTAAGAAAATTAATAGAACTAGTTGAACAATTTTTTTAGTAAGAACTAGTTGAATTAATAGAACTAGTGTATTTTTAGTAAAAAAAAGTAATATAACTAGTTGAACTAGTTTATTTTTAGTAAGAACTAGTCTATTTTTATTTATAGTAAGTTTATTTTTAGTAAGAACTAGTTGAATTAATAGAACTAGTTGAACATGTCACATTTGTTGTTATTTTTTTAGTTAAAGCAATTATTTCCCGCATCGACGTCGACGATGCCTATCCCGCATCCTCGTCGTCGACTCGGCGGAGGACACCTGCTTGATCAGAGGGGCCATGTCCGGGACTGGGCTCCGCCAGGTTGGTACCGGGAGGTGCTACCTACCGGGGGCGCAACTTGGTGAGGAGCCAGCCCGTCGTTGACCCGAACCTTCTTTGGTGGCGGTCGCGTGGGCCAGTGATGGTGCAGAGGCTTGAGGACCCAGCGAAGGTGGTACGTCACCGTGTCAGCGAGGAGGACGAGCACGTCTGTCGCTACATGGTTGCGTTGGAGGGCAGGTTCTCCAACACCTGGCAGGTTCTTCAGGGATCTCACTGGAGCTATGATCATGTGATGGTTCCTTCTCTTTGGGTGTCCACCGCCCGCGCCGATACCCGTCGTTCGCTAAGGTTTTAGTTGTATTCGTGATGTTATATGTATGATACTATTTGAGATGTATTAGTGATAATATTCGACGATGTATGGACACAATAGATGATTTAGTTTTGCTTATTGAATGCATGCTAATTTGAATACTTATATATTTTACGATTTGGTTTTGCTTATTGAATGCTCAAATTGGAGAAGTACTCCTATTTTGAATGCTCAAATTGGACCCCACTATGCAAGGCGTATGCATTTGATTAGTTGATAGCTTATAGGGTTTTTGTTTTTGTAGAAATCAAGGAGCCACTCCATCATCCCCACCGTCATCCCCGTCACCGACCCCCTCCGACCTCGAGGTGAGACCAGCCAAATCTCCATGTAAATATGAGTCCTACAAGATATTTTGAAATGTTCTTGTTCATATTTTCAACCATTGAAATGCAATGACCATCAAGTTTGAATGCTCATATGATGTAGATAAAAACATGTATATCTTGTGTTGCTCAAATAGGATATGTGCTTGCCCAAGTGGCCGGTCATGTTTGCAGGTTACACCTCCGAGTGGCCTATGTTTTGCCGGAGTGTTGATTAATTTCCGTTCTGGCAAATTTCAGGCACTCGATATGTCCTTTTTTAGCAAAGGTCATGCCGGATTTTTCCGTGAATTTTGAATTGTGAAGCAAATTTCAAAACAAAGAAAATTCACCTAAGGACTCATCATGGTATGGATTGTGAAGTAAATCTGTACAATTCTCATAGCGTAACACATTTTGGTTGCACAAACTGGGATGCACTTTGCAAGATGTATGGTTTTTATGAGGGTATGCTTGTCACCATGGATCTTGGTAATCCTGACATCGAGCAAAACAATATGGACATTTGGTTCCTTGTTGATACGCTTCCAATTCTACCGCTATGTGAGTTTCTCAAACATAGTTATTAACTAATTTATATTGTTTATTTCAAAATAGTTGACAGCTTATTTCCATTAACAGCTTATTTCCATTGATAGCTTATTTTCATTCTTCAAACAATGTGCGGAAGATGGTAGACAGAACCTACTGCACTGATGGCTCCGAATTAACTTATCAGAAGAAAAATCATCTGATCACATTTTGTACTGAACTTGAGAATTACAATATGTATTGTCAAACTCCTCCACATTATGGTCAATACGTGCCACTAGTGCACGTGTTGAACCACGGTAACATCCATGGAGATGCCATGGTACGATTTTTTACTATTACGACATCCGTGCATCTTTTGCATACTTCTAAAACTGAACTACATTGCTAACTACAAAGTTATTACTATGTTTTTCAACAGAAAAACCCGAAAGATCGTGTGCCTCATCTGATGTTTCAGAATGGTCACCTTGATGTTTTGAACATACAGCCAGGTCATCCTACGAATCTCACCTGTCCATATCGGATTTCTAAAACCGATGAATACACGGTAATTAAAGAATGGAGAAAATGTATGGACAGTAGTAAGGAGGTTCTTGGAAGCAACATTGTGCGAAAGGAAAGAATTGGAGACAGGATAATCTCCATTCTCCATAATAGAGAGTCAGGGGCTATCTTGTTTTACGCTATTTTACCTAAGAGAATGTAGTAGGTCCTATGAGGTACCATGTTTATTATGTGGTATAATGTGTTGGAGTTGTTGATGAGGAGTAGTTGTGATTATGACTAGTGACCAACTTGCTATGTGATGACTCATTGATGAAAACATGATCATGAAGAGGTGTTATATGACAATGATGTATTATGATGATAAGTTGTTAATGATATGGTGATGATGATGATATTTATTATATCATTGGGTGAAAGAACCGCGGATTAGTTACAAGTGGATCTCCATCCACTTGAAACTAGTCCATGGCTCTTTCACCCAGTGATGTAATAACTCATTATGATGTAAAAACAATCTCTAAATTGCTGCTGTATAAAAACTTGTATAAAGCTGTATAAATACAAAATGAAATAAAAAAGAAATTTAATATGGAATAATAGTAGTAGAGCGGGCTGCGAGAAGTGCTACCAGTAATTACCAGTAGCGCCCTTTCAAGGAAGTGCTACTACTAAGTCGATATAGCAGTAGCGTGGGTTAACCCACGCTACTGCTAACCTTTAGTTGTAGCACCGTACCAGTAGCGCTGCTGCCCGCGCTACTGATAGGCCTAAAACACGCGCTACTGCTAGGCTTTTCCCTAGTAGTGTAAGAGTGTGTGTTGGTCGTGTGGTGTGTGCATGCATGCGTGTGTGTGTGTGTGCATGTGAGTGTTGCGTGCGTGCGTGGTTTTGTGTGTACATGTGAGTGTTGTGTGCGTGCGTGGTTGCGTGTGTTCGTGTGAGTGTTGTGTGCATGTGTGCGTGTGTGTATAATCAGCACAGCAGCTCATGTGTGTTAAAACAGATGGCTCAACAGACCAATACAAGGCCACGTTGTCCGCTGTGCCAGCGGTCATGACTTCGAACCACCGTCCAATATTTTTTTATCATTTGTTTTCATTCTTATACACGCCGACAGGTGGGCCCAATGGTACTGAGATAATGTGATGCAACACTAGAGGTGCCACGTGGAGCGTTTAACTGGTCAACTAGTCGTGTCTTGAGCAAATACAGAGTTGTACGGTGAGCATGTGCCTGTATAATAACCACAAAACATAAATGGTGACCGTAATGAGTGGATTCTGAAGTCCAATGTATGTATCGTTCTTTTGCTTCAAATACAATGATCGTCAACGTATATATCACGAGAGAAAGATGAAACATGTGTGAATGTGCTGGGGGCGTACTTTCAGAGGACCTGGAGATAGTTTGTGTGCGTACGTGAAAGGGGCGTAGAAGGGGTGTATGCGATGTAGAGAGAGATGCTCTGCGTTTCTATTTATTATAACTAACTTTATATATAGTATAAAAATATAAAAATTCACAGTGCGGAATAAGTATCATTGTGGGCACCATGCAATGCAAATTAATGTTCATACTCCTCCATATAACTTTGTAATGTTGTATATATGTAGAAATTCTAAAATAATTGTAATGTTTTATTCAAAAGGAATGTTGTATGTGAAATAAATGTGAAGAGAGGGATTTTTAGATAAATGGGGTACGTGATGTAACATGTGTGAATGTGTAGTTGGTGTATTTGGCAGGGCCTAGAGAGGTATGTGTGTGTATTACGTATTCAAGAGAGGCATGGATAGAGGGGCCGGCAGGGGGCGTGGGAGAGATAGCACGAGAAATGAGAGAGGTCTAGAGAGAGAGGGAGACGATTATGATGTCACGGTGAGAGATGCCCTTAAGTGTGTATATGCAAGGGGGGAGGGGACAGAGCCACGAGGAGAAAACAATTTGTGTGGTGTCTGTGTTGGTATGTGTGGGTGTGAGAAGATAACGAGACCTGGGGGCAGAGGGTATGTCACCGCGTGAGGTCCGGTGGGCCGAGGCGAGGCCCTTGGTTTGGTTCCATCCTGCGCCACATTGGTCGGCCCGTGATGCATTTAGGGACACCCATGGAGGACTAGTCGTACAAGACAAGGATAGCAGAGTCGTGAAGGACTATGTGTCCACTGACAAAGCCGACTAGGATTTGTAACCCTAGGTCCTCGAACTAAGGTAACCCCTTATCTCTGATGTTACTATTCATCCAACCTAACTTTAAGGGGCATCCTACAGAATGCTCTGCTAGAATCATACTCGTCAATTAGGAAGAGAGTTGTAGACAATGCGTGAGACACAGGCCTAAAGATAATGTGCGTGCGGGAGACATGTAGGCAGGTCCATGTATATAGAAAGGGTCGATGGGGATTGTGCGTGTGTATGCTTGTGAGAGGAAGAGTGCTTGTGATAAAGGTTAGTGAAAACATTCGTAATTGGTTACAAGAGGGAGGGAGGGTTATATCGAGAGCATGTCTGCGATAAAGACACCTCGGGGGAGAGTGTGTGAGCATGTGTGAGAGACCACCAATGGAAAGTGAAACTACATGTAAAAGACTGATGTACACATTGATTAAAAATATAAATTATATCCAAATATTAGGATGGGATCATGATATTTGCAATTCGTGTAAGGAACGGTCATTGATCCATCAGACATCTATATTCTATCGAATTTGAGCATGTCTATGTTATTATTCGACATAATTGATCCACATAGTTAGTATTTTGAACTCCAGACAATGCATCGCTTTAGCAATCGAATATAAACGTGAGTATAGTTCATGTTGTGTGTGCAAAGCACATTATACATACAATAGTTACAAAATGAACATTATAAATAGCTAGCTATGAACTAGCATACATTTGAATTCAACTTAAGGTGGTTTAACAAATTCAAATTCAACACGAAGTCCATTCAATTATTTGAATTCGATATCACGGCATTTGTAAATCATACCTAAATTATGGGGGCACCAATCTTTGCTCTGCTTTTGTACATAATAGCATATATAGTCGTGTACAAAATAGATTCAAATTTACCTCCTCCATTCCAAAATAAACGTAGTTATAGGATTTTCAAGTGTCAAAATTTCAAAAAGAAGCGCATAATTTAATGAGGTTTTCAAACATACAAGGTCAAATTTAACATTGTCTATTTAGGTCAATCCTCAAAGTTCAAGAGTACTCTAAACGTGAATGCTTCTGTTTCAAAATTTCAAACGAAGCGCCAAAAGAGCCTCTACTCGCCTGAAACTGCATCAGGCCAATGTTTGGTAGAAAGAAATTACTTTTCTAACTCCCACCGTGAAACCTACCGGCTCGACGTCCAAAGGTCTAAACCGGGGTAGGATTGTAGCTTCATCTAGACGCCACGCAACCGCCTCCGAAAAACATTCATACACAATGGTCGCCTAAGCATACATGCGCGCGGCCGAAATCACTCCCGCCCACTATTTGGGACACCTGGGATTACCATCCTACCCCCGACCCATAGTAGGACCGAAATTTAAGAGGGGCGCAAAGTTTGTACTTTCCCCAAATTTCAAACAAGTGCATCCCATCTGTTCAAAAAAACCAAAAACGAGCGTGTCCCAGACCGAAACATGGATCTCCCTTAGCTACCCCCCATGATTCCCCATTCGTACTCCATGGGCGCCAAAACTACCTCTCCACCAGCCGCGAAACCCCGCATCCTCCATCCGCCACCCCATCCCACCCATCAACCGCCGCTCTCCATCACGCCGGAGCCGATACCCCGACG
Source organism: Aegilops tauschii subsp. strangulata (assembly GCF_002575655.3). Classification (NCBI taxonomy): domain Eukaryota; kingdom Viridiplantae; phylum Streptophyta; class Magnoliopsida; order Poales; family Poaceae; genus Aegilops; species Aegilops tauschii. The sequence continues at coordinate 333,105,411 of NC_053041.3, forward strand.
CCGTCGTCCACCACAACCGCAACCGCAACCGCAACGCCCTCCATGGCTAGTAGTTGAAGCCGAGGCTGAGCTGCCTCCAGGACGCCGACGTGCGCCATACCCGAGCTAGTTCAACCACGCCGTCCTGCGCCTCACCGCTCCCACTCCAACTTCGCCACCGTCCACCGCACCGGAGTTGTTCCCGCTATGTCGTCCTTCGCCACCTCGGATTTGCTTCCCCTCCACCGACAGATGGCCACTGCAACACAGTCAACACTTTGGCCATGGGTTCGTCCAAGGCTCCACCCTCCTCCAAAACATCGATTCCCACGGTAAAAATAAGAAAATCACCGCAACATCTGGAGGACACGGCACTGGCAACCGGAAATGGTACTCCTATTCCCTTATTCGTGCAAATGTTACGTCTCTCCTTGCACGGTATTCATCCCATAGAAGACACTAGTTGACCGCTTCTTCCTAATACCAGATGTTCCTAGTAACTCGCAATGCACAAGGTTTCTCCTCATCTACTATTTCACCTTGGCTAGAGGTCCGTCGCCCCCCTGGATTTCAATTCCTGGTTAGTTGATTCCCAATTGAAGGAAGCATTCCCCGGCGTAAGAGGTGCTAGTCCGCCTATTATGCCGGGGAAGCAGCGCCTGGGTGTTAATCTTAGGGGTGTGTGGGGCCTAGGAGCTGCTGGTGCCCGATCTAGAGGTCGGCCGGGATTAAAGGGATGGCCGGGCGGCACTGCCAAGCACGGCGGTGGTGTGAGGTCGAGGGGAGGGCGGGGCAGCGGAGGCAGGGTTCTAGGCCAGTGGTCGCTAGCGGTTCGAGAAAGATCGTCAACAGTGACTGGCGGGAGGTAGACGAAGGCCATCTGCCCATTCCTTATAGATCAGACGGTTCATAAAAAATTGACTGACATATTTATTTTCAGTCACCTGTTATCTTGATAGGACCACATGTGGTGGCGTGCTGGAGGAGTACCTGCATTTCCCAGCCATCCCTGTGCTCATATATTACAAAATCATACGGATTAAAATCTAATTTTGTTTGCCATGCAATGTTGTAGAGCTAGCATATGTCTCTTGTCATTTATTTTTCAGCCACCTGCTATCTGCTACTTTTACAGTGCACTAGTTCTGCACACACTTCACCCATACTCTCACTATTGTGTTTTTATGCATGGGTATTTCAGACTCTGCCTTGACAGAAGCACGAAATAAAAGAGAGAAGTGGCTCCTGCTTTCTTCGCGGGCAGGCAAGACTCGGCGCTTTAAAAGTTGCATGTTTAACAGATGGAGACGGTAAACATAGCTCTGGAGTTGATGATCTCGCTCGCCATCAACCACCATCCCAGGTGCTTGCTTTAACTTCGCGGTGTCATATGTGTTTGCATGTTGCATATGGTGTCTAGCTTGTATTTGAAAGGCCGAAGTCGGTCTTTATTAAGATAAGGAAAGATATTATTTTTTACATGAACCACCATCCCGGGAGCACCAGAAAACAAATGGCTAGTCAGGGCACTGGCCGAGCCAGTGACAAGCCCAGCACAGGCAGGCATCACCTGGAAGCCAACTAAAAAGCCACGATGGTGGCGAAGCAGCCCGCCTCCCACCAGGCTCTCAGGTCCTCGATGATCATGCTCACCACTCCAACCGGATGTCTAGCTTGTATTGCTTCCAATTTGGTTAAATTGCCTCTCCTTAGCTTACACATTATACCTTTGAATATGACATGCCTTCCTGTTTTTGGTACATACTAGTACATCTGTCTATTAACCATGTTCTTACATCAAACTAATGTTCTTGTGTATCACTCATCAATCACTTATGATGAGACAGTCACGCCAGGGGGTTACTGTGAGAAAATACGCTCTTTTAAAGAATGCACTGTCAGCCTCCCCACATGATTCTCAAGAAACAGCAAGGCTAGATGAAGATTGTGAACGTAGCTCTGTAGTTGATGACCGCATTTTGCCTACACCAGCATCGCAGGTGCTTGCTCTAACTTGGCAGCGTGATATGTGGTTGCATGTTGCATATGGTGTCTAGATTGTAATTCTTCCTATCTGGTTAAATTGCATGTGCCATTCTGCTTAGTTTATACATTATACCTATTAATGTGACATGCCTTCCTGTTTTTAGTACATAGTACATCTGTCTATTAAGCATGTCCTTACATAAAACTATTGTTTTTTTGTATCCCGCATCAATCAATATGACGAGACACCTTTTGTATATGTAGTGTGATATTAGTTGCATCTTTCATATGATTTATAGCATGCACTGCTTCTAATTTGTTGAAACGCCATTTATGATGGGATGCTTTTAACTTGGTAGAGTCATATTGGTTGCATCTTTCATGTGGTGTCTAGCTTGCATTGCTTCTTATTTGTTGAAATGGCTTCTTCTTAGTTTACACAAACAGTTGTGAATATGCCATGTCGTCCTATTTTTCATACATATTCCATCCTGGTATCATGTGTTTGCCTTACATCAAAGTAGTGATTGTCAGTATCATGCACGAATGAGTTCTGAAGAGTGAATTTTATTGCTTTTTCTTGTCGGTTTTACTTGATAATTCAAAATCAATAAAGCGGAAGGAAATTAGCAAGGGAGTGGACAAAGGTGCTCCTTCCAAACGGAGGTCCTCTACAGATTCTACTCCGCCACCCCCCCCCCAAGAAGATTTGCAAGACAACATATGCATAGACACTCAACGTAGTTGTGTTGATGATGAGCATGTCTCCCCTAGTGCACCATCACAGGTGCTTCATCTAACTTGGCACTGTTATATGTGGTTGCATCTTATGTATGATGTCTAGCTTGTATTGCTTCTAATTTTGTTGAATTCCATCTGCTTACTTTACACATTATACTTGTGAATAAGACACGTGTTCCTGTTTCTAGAACATGCAATATCTGTCTATCACACCATGTTCTTACATCAAAGTACTACTGTTGTGTAACCTGCAATAATCACTTATGATAAGACACGTTTGACTTGGGAGTGTGATATAGGTTACATCTCGCATTCTTTTCTAGCTTGTACTACTTCTAATTTGTTGAAATGGCACTTATGACAAGACAGTTTTAACTTGGTAGAGTGATATTCACTGCAACTTTCATATGGTGTCTAGCTTTCATTGCTTCTAATTTGTTGAAATGCCTTCTCCTTAGTTTACACGTCATAGCTGTGAATATGTAATGCTGTCCTTTTTTCTTACACATTCAATCGTTCTATCATGTGGTTGCCTTACATTAAAGTAGTGTTCGTTAGTATCCTGCATCAATGAGTTCTAAAAAGTGAATTTTTATTCATTTTTCTTGTGGGTTTGACTTGACAAGGCAATACAATTAAGAAATAGGAAGGAAAAAATAAGGGAGGGACTGATGGCGGTCTTCCGGCGAAACCGGTATCCCACGTGCTTTCTCTAGCTTGGCAGTGTGATATTGTCTTGCATGTTGCATACAGTGTCTCACTTGTATTGCTTGTAATTTGATTAAATTACTTCTGCTTAGTTTACACAAATAGTTGTGAATATGCCATGCCATCTTGTTTTTCATGCATATTCCATCCTCGTATCATGTGTTTGCCTTACATCAAGGTAGTGATTGTCATATCATCCATGAATGAGTTCTGAAGAGTGAATTTTATTGCTTTTTCTTGTCGGTTTTACTTGACAATGCAAAATCAATAAAGCAGAAGGAAATTCGCAAGGCAGTGGATTAACGTGCTTCTTCCAAACGGAGGGCCTTTCCACATTCTACTCGGCCATCCCCCCAACAAGATTTGGAAGACAACACATGCATAGACACTCAAAGTAGTTGTGTTGATGCTGAGCACGTCTACCCTTGTACACCATCACAGGTGCTCCCTCTAACATGGCGTTGTTATATGTGGTTGCATGTTATGTATGATGTCTAGCTTGTATTGCTTCTAATTTTGTTGAATTACATCTTCTAGAACATAAATATTTGTCTATCACACCATGTTCTTACATCAAAGTACTACTGTTGTGTAACCTGCAACAATCGCTTTTCACAAGACACGTTTAACTTAGGAGTTTGATATAGTTTAAATCTCGCATTACTTTCTAGCTTGTACTACTAATTTGTTGAAAGGGCACTAATGACGAGACAATTTTAACTTGGTAGAGTGATATTCATTGCTTCTTACATATGGTGTCTAGCTTTCATTGCTTCTAATTTGTTGAAATGCCTTCTGCTTAGTTTACACATCATAAGCTGTGAATATGCAATGTTGTGAATATGCAATGGCACTAATGACGAGAGACCTTTAACTTGGTAGTGTGATGTTGTTTGCATCTTGCATATGATTTATTTCTTGTACTGCTTCACATTTGTTTAAACGCCAGTTATGACGAGACACTGTTAACTTGGCAGAGCGATATTTGTTGCATCTTTCATATGGTGTCTACCTTCCATTGCATTGCTTCTAATTTAGTGAAATGCCTTATGCTTAGTTTACACATCATAGTTCTAATTATCTCATGTCATCCTATTTTTCGTACATATTACATCCTCCTATCATGCGGTGTCTGACATCAAAGTTCAGTTCGTCTGTATCACACATCAATTTGTTCTGAAGAACTAAATTTTTATTCCTTTTTCTTGTCGGCTTGACTTAACATGGCACAGAGAAAGAGGAAGGAACACATAATGATAGGGGATGGTGTTAGTACTAAGGAGACACGGAAACGGAAGCAGAAGAATTATGCAGATTCTGCTAGTACTGATGGTGCAATAGAGGTCAAAGTCCAGCAACAAAATTTACAAACGGGGTATCCCGTGCTACACGAGCTGCAAAACAAGCCAAACAGAAACTAATAGCTGCCACTAAACAAGCAGAGACAACCCTAGTTGTTGCAACACCTTCCATAGTACCACCACCTGCACGAGTTACTCGTTTGTCAACTCAGCTAGCAGCACATTCCCAAGCTCCCTTTCCACCTAACACTACTTTTGAAGCACTCTTAACACAAGACAAGTTGGCAAGATCAGACGAACCTTGTGATCTTCAACAACAAGAAGGTAGTTGTTGGAGTCAAGTTACAGTTGCATGCTTCTTTATATGTAGTCTCACAGTTTGATGTACACTAACACTTCCTATGTTCATTGTTGAACTAGCACCTAGGCACAAGAGAAAACAAACATCAGGGATAATGCTCGATAGGTTAAATAAATCTAGAGGAGGAAGAATGGAGATCCGTTTGGAGGCAGGTTTAAAAAGGCCACGTGATGCTACAGAGTCAGCCAAGTTAGTATTAGAGGCAGCGGATGCCGTTAGGTGTCATGCACGTATCCTCCCAACATGGCTTCGGTACAGGATTGACGAAGATGAAACCCAGTTCAACACCTTCCTCGACCATTTATTTGTAAGTATGGTTATGTATGGAAACTAGTAATATCGTCTTGCTCTGTCCCATACTTTCTAGGTTGCTGATAATGAGACTCCCATAATTTTCAACAGATGAGGTTCAAGTTGGATAGCCAAGATGACGCAACCAGACAAGCTTGCACCCATGTTTTCAAGTCTGCTCTGCGATAGTATCAGTATAACATGAGGAAAACTCACTTTGAAGGCAAGGCTAACATGAACTTGCCCAAACATCTCCAGTGGAAAATATATCGGATGAAGACTGGAGTGGCCTCGTTAAACACTGGTCTGATCCAAAATATCAGGTATGTTATATGTATGTGATCAGATCACATGTTGAACTCATATTTACGCATGTGCCTCACAAATCTATCTTCTTGTAGGTGAACTATTCAAAGAACAAGGGCCAACCGTACAAAAGTGAAATTCCAACAGACGACCGGATCTCGTAGCTATATTGCACACTGCGAGGCTCTTGTAATTAGTTGTTGTTTCTCTCTTTTCGTTGTGCCATATTATCATATCTATATTGACTTGTTCCAAATGCAGAGGAAAGCCCGCAAGGACCAAAAAGTACCTGAACCAAATGCTGTGGAAATCTTCAAGGACTGTCACACTAGCAAGACAAAGGGCATGACTACACCAGTCAAAGCCGTTGTTGTCAGTCCTTAATCCTCATGCCATTTAACTACTACTTACTCTGACTCGTGCATTGAACTGCATGGTTTGCAGCCAATGTCTATTACTATTTTCAATTTTATACACTATTGTCTTATCGTATCATTGCACCTTACAAGGTTTAAAAGAGAGGAGTGATGATCCTTTGATCTTGATCTGTAATCTAGTTCCGTGCTGGACCTACCCACACAACGTTACAATTTCCTGTTTGTCTGTTCTCAGTTGTTTTGTGAAATGAATGATGTCATACTATGCTTATCGTATTATAAACTTTGTCTTTTTATCCTTAGCTGTCAGTATGATGTGAAGAAATATACAATACATTAGCCATGGTACATGGTCATATGTTTGGAACCTGGTTTTATTATGTACTTTGCAGTAAAATACAACTAATATTTTACACGGGTTCACCAGAATAAGTTATGTATATAGACCAAAGGTATTTTGTTGGGATAATTAGATTTATGCCCCTAGTTGTGTCCCACTCGTCTGTTTTACCCCTAATTCCCAAAAGTCACCGGTTCTGTCCAAGTCACTTTGCTCCTCTTATGCTTTTGCCCTTTGACCATTTGACCGTCAGTTTGAAAACTTCATAACTAATTCATACTAAATCAGAAAAATGCAAATAAGATACCAAAATGTTCAGAAAAACATCACCTATATGTCAGTGACATTTGCATTCATGAAAAAAGTGTTGGAAAGTGCACATCCGAGTTTTAGCTCTTTTGATACCACCATGAATAGTGAACTCTAAAAAATTCAAAAAAAATCAAAAAAATATGGTGGCGAAGAACAACAAATGTTCTAAGTGCTTGCCAAGTTTCATTAGGGAACGACATTCGTGGAAGTCGTGGCAAAAAAATAATCTATTTTGGAGTGCTGATTGTTTTTTTGCCGCGGCACGCACGAATGTTATTCCCTGATGAAACTTGGCAGGCAATTAAAATATTTATCATTCTTTGCCACCAATTTTTTTTGCACTTTTTTAGATTTTACTATTCATGGTGGTAGCATAAGAGCTAAAACTCGGATGGGCACTTTCCAACACTTTTTTCATGAATGCAAATGACACTAACATATAGGTGATGTTTTTCTAAACATTTTGTTATCTTATTTGCATTTTTCTGATTTAGTATGAATTAGTGATGAAGTTTTCAAACTGATGGTCAAACGGTCAAAGGGCAAAAGCATAATAGGAGCAAAGTGACTTGGACAGAACCAGTGAATTTTGGGAATTAGGGGTAAAACAGATGAGTGGGACACAACTAGGGGCATAAATCTAATTATCCCTATTTTGTTTGGTTTTGCTGCCTCCTTAATATCTTCTGTTTTGGTACTACTAATGTGAAAAACTCAACTTTTCAGCAAGCTATGGAAAAATGGTGAAACCGCCACCTTCTGAAGGTGACGAGGCAACTATAACCGCAGTGTCACCTCTTGTTGCAGTGGGTCAGTACCTGTCCACTAACAGTGCCAAAAGCATGTTCCTGCGTAATACTGGGTTGGTTGTTAAGGCAATCTCGTCCAAACTGCCTCATGATCAAGATAGGCAAGCTAAAAACAATCTTACATCTGCGCTCCAGACACAAGTCCATTCCCTAACAGAGACCCTTTGTGAAACAAGGACAACCATTGTTCGATGTCATCAAGATATGCATGGTTTTGAAACCAGACTATCAGACATTTTCTATGTCGTTCAGGAGCCTAGGAGAAATGAAGGTGAAAGTTATGGTGCTCCATCGGACAATACAACATGGAAACGTAATAGCCAGGTCAAATGAACTGAGCTTCTGAAATTATGGTGGTGCATTTATCTGCCAGACTGTTGACTTTTATGCCAACCTTCCTTTTGTTTTGTGGTTGTAATTTGTTTTGTTGCGATACAAAATTTGTTATTAACGTGCAGCCACCGACTGAAGAAAACAGCAAACCATTTTTGTATAGTGTAGGGTGTTCCCTATATTTGCACTGGTGTCGAACTTTGATGCCCAATGGATGTAATCTGTGCAATCGCCTTAATAGCCTAGCATTAGTTTCGGGCTTATTTATTTCCTAGTCTTCTTTTTCCCTGGTTTGCTAGTGGCCGCAACAACCATGGGCCATATACGGACCGTGGTAATGTTGACCCTGCTACTGGCCGTAGGATCCATGGGCCTCCTACGGGCCGTCGGATAAATGGGCCTCCAACGGGCCATAGAATCGGTGGGCCTCGGGCCGTCAGATAAATGGGTCCACATGGGCTATAAACGGGCGTAATTGGTATCGGGCCAACATGATAACGGGCCGTTAATAGGCCGAAAGACAGCAAAGGAGCCCAAGAACGTATGGGTCGTCAGTAGGTCGAAAGCTAACATGGGCTGGAAACGGCCCATGTGAATCATAGGTCATTGATGGGTACAAAGAAATTTACTATTCATTATGGGCTAGAGTCACCGTGGGCCACTAAAGGTCCAAAAGATACGAAAGGCCTCATATGGGCCGAAAGACATCATGGGACATACATGGGCTGAAAGTGAAACGGGCTGGTGTTATACTCGACGGCCCACATGATGCTGTTGGGCCGATTCCGGGAAGGCCCTAACGGGCCGTGAGTCACTAGCCCGTAAAATGGGTTATATGCGAACAGACCGTTAACAGGCTTTTCATGGGCCGGCCCGCTAACTTTTGACCAAGTCAAACGGGTCGGCCTTTATAAGCTAAATGGGCCAGTGTTGGGCCATCGCACGTGTCGACATATCATAGGTGCCTATCTGACACAATGATGAGCTGACACGTGTTTCCTTCGGCCAATGAGAATTTTACACATGGAAAATCCCCATTGGTCCGGGCTGTTAACGGGTTATCGGATCCAAAACCGGACCCGATAGCTTAAAGGCGACCCGTTATGGTGGATGCCACGTGTTGATTACCCTTGACGAAAGCACTTCCATGACACGTCATTTATCGTCATGGAAGTGAACACTTCCATGATGATAATTTTGGTATTGTCATGGAACACTTCTACGACAGCACAGGCATGCCTATCTTTATTTTGTCATAAAATCGTCCTGGATGTACATACATGACAGAAAAGGTGACCTACTGTGACAAACACGTATCATCACGAAAGTGTATTTTTTTGTAGTGTCATGAGTTAAATTTTCATATTGTATAACTTTAGCATGATAGTTGTTGATATTTTTCATATAAATAAGGTCAAACTTTATGAAGTTTGACTTCAGACAATTCTTATATCTAGAGTAAAAAGGACCGGAGGGAGTATTGAACATGCCTTTCCATTTGATTTAATAATGGCAGTGTTTGGATACTAAAACTTAGCTAGAGGTTGGAGTTAGTTTCTAGATCATGACGGTTAAAAGGGAGAGAGAGAGAGATTGGTGGAATAGTAGATTGTATTGCTTGAGCCTCGTGGGCATATATATAGGAGTACATGGTCATCTTGTAGTACAAGTCAAGGTAGAATAAATCCTATGATGTCATATGTTTCCTAAATAACAATGATACTCAACAATGACTAACCCTAAACTAACTCTAGCCAAAGAGGTGTTTGCATGACAGTGTTAGATTAACAATAAATGCACTAGGAGAACTAGCCCCAATCAGTACCTCTTGGGTGGGATAGTTGTTTTGGTGGGTTTGACGCAACTAGCTCAAAGTAGCCCTTAGGTTTGTATACTTTAGGGATATTTGGTCCCAAACTAACTCAAACTAACTCTAACCCATGGATCCAAACAGGGCCAATAACTAGCGTACTTAGACCTGCACAATACAAGTTTGAGTGACTACGTTTGCCTGTTTTTAAATATTAGGCATGTTGTTAATAACACACCTTTCCACTTCTTGTTTTTAAATATTAGGTTTTTAACAATTTGGTCTTGCACATGTAGGTCCTGCTGTCAAAGGTTTTGACCCACTATTTGACCCTTTTTGCATATGCGGAAATGAGTTGTCCATTAATATCAGTCAAGTCAAGACACTCAGAAAGATTGTTACGATAAAGAAATTAGCGACAAAAAACAACAAGATCTTTGTATGCACAATGAGGTAGACATCAGTTCACTACGGGATGGTACTAACTGTTATACCCTTTCCTCCATAAATCAAAATGGGCCTCGCAGCCTAGGAACAGCTCGCAAAGGGCGACAAAGCCCGCGATGTGCAGAATGGAGCCTGGCGTGAGATTGTGCAGTTGGAGGCCATAATACTCCAGGAGACCTTGGAGGAAAGGGTAGATTGGAAATCCAACGCCTCTTAATAGGAAGGAAACGAAGCACGCTCGCTCCCCTTCAGTAGAATTGGGGAAGTTTTCCACCAGGGCTTCGCCATTGATGGAAGTTAATCCCGCCCGAACAGGGACTAGATCCGCGGGAGGGAGATACCCCTGCGTCTGAAGCTTGGTTAGCTGGGCGTGGGATACCGAGCTGCTCTCCCAATCGCCTTTTTGAGGGACGTGGGGGTGTGAGGAAGAATTGGGAGCGCCAGCCATGTTTGCGCGGTTCTCCTGTGGCATGCTCTAAGGATTTTCGCCTGGTGTGGAATGGCATCTGAGATCCAATCTCCTTAAATAGACGCCTTCCCTACAAAGTCAGGGTGTTATCTGTAAAAAAAAGTTGGATCATTCGTATTCGTCTGGCACGTGGAAGCCGAGGCGACGGTGGCGCAGAAGCTGAAGCGTATGATATTTAATGTAAAGCCAAAGTTGTCCGAAGTATCTTGGAGGGCCCACCTTGCAAAGCTGAAGATATGAAGCCGGATGCTGCGTCATCATTGAAAAGCCGAATACAGTTCTTTTGTTCAAATTGCTTTGGAGAATTCGAAGGAGGAGGAACCCGCCTTGCAATGCCGAAGACAATCTGCGCGCCGGACACGTCGTCATTGAAGCCTGGTTTGGGTCTACTGAAGGAGTCCTAGATTAGGGGGTCCCCGAGCATCCGGGCTATGTGACATGGGCCGGACTAATGGGCCGTGAAGATACGAGATTAAAGGCCTTCCCCAGTGTCTGGACGGGACTGTCCTTTGCGTGGATGGCAAGCCTAGCGTCCGGATATGAAACTTCCTTTCTCTGTAAACCGACTATGTACAACCCTAGCCCCCTCCGGTGTCTATATAAACTGGAGGGTTTAGTCCGTAGAGATCATCAGAATTCATACAGGCTAGACATCTAGGGTTTAGCCTTTACGATCTCGAGTTAGATCAACTCTTGTAACCCCTATACTCAGCATAGTCAATCGAGCAGGAAGTACGGTATTACCTCCATTAAGAGGGCCCGAACCTGGGTAAACATCGTGTCCCCCGCCTCCTGTTACCTTCGATCCACATACACAAAGTTTGGGACCCCATACCCGAGATCGGCCGGTTTTGACACCGACAGCGACCTCGAGCTTCATCCCTGAAGACAAGCTCTCCCGCAGAGCGTTCACACTCGCGGTCATGGAGGATGGGGTACCAGGTAGCAGGACGGTGCGCTATGGTGTGGAGTTTAGCTGGGCGTTGCCGCTTTGAGTAGCACATTCCGGTGAGGCCAAGCCTCCGGGTGCGTCATTAAGTCGCCGGAGTTGGTTCCTCGGGCACCGAGCCTCTTAACGACGGCATACGGACGGACAACATGAATGCGGGCAGCTGGCCCCGGCTGGGAACGCACCGCGCGATGACGCGAGGGACGAGGGTTTTGGGTGTGCCAGGGTAGTCAGCTGCAGTCGCGGCAACGTTGGGTATGCCCTTTGCTCACATGCGATCCCCACATGTCGTGGCGAGGAGGTCGTGGGCCAGCTCCTCCATTGGACTAGTCTACGCCACATCATCCCGACAGGTGTGCCCCACATGTTGGTTTCCCTATTTTCCCGGCCAAATTCGAGCGTTAGTGCTCCGCGTTGCGCATTAGGCGCAGAACAGGTGATTTTTGTGCCCTGGTTCAAATGTGGTGCAGTACCAAGTTGTTACCCTAGCCCCAGGTGTGGTGGTTTTGGGTACGGTACCACCCTTTCCTTTTCAACTAGTGAAGTGTAACACTTGATTAAGTAGTCGGATGGTGTGCTAATGTAGGTGTCCGACTGTTTGAAGGAATAATTGAGGTGTGCCCGTTCCGTGCCCTCATTTAGGGGTCCAACTTACCATGTTCCGGCAGTAGTAACTATACTAGTTCCTGCATAATCCCTCTGTTTTTATTTTCTCCGCATTTTAGCTTTGCTCAAAGTCAAACTTTGTAAAATTTGACAAAGTTTATAGACATAAATAATAACATATACAATAACGAATCAATACCATTAGATTCATTATTGAATATACTTTCACATCATATAGATTTGCTATTGTAAATGTTCATATTTTTCTATAAATTTGGTCGAATTTTATGAATTTGACTTCAGTCAAACCTAATATGCAGAGTAAATAAAAACGGAGGGAGTATCGTACTCCGTGACCAAGACGGAAGGGAAAACGAGACAACTTATTGTTTATTTGAGCCGTTCAAGTATAATCATGTGGCTTTGCTTATTTCTCATTCCTCTCCAACCCTCTTCTCCATCGATCATGCCGCCCTCCGGTCAAGTCCATACCCCCGCATGCCTCATTTGAACATTCCCTCGAGTATCATTCGCATGTGGGCCTAGACCATGCTTGTATTTCCAATGTTGTAATTTGTCCGACATGCATACAGACAAACGGTTCATTTAAAGTTTCACTTTGCCTCCACTATGTGTGGCTTCCCGTCTTAGTTTTGACGTCCCATTCGGTCCATGCCCCGACACATCTTGACGAGATCGATTGATGTTGAGAGATCAAATGCGTGTTGTGCAAGGAGATAAAGGTTTGGTCTATTTCTATGATAGAAATGACCCAGGGGTCTGTGGGGATCGAAGGGAGTATATTGTATGTTCAAAAGCGAAACGAACGTATTGTACCCACCCTAGTCCTCTTTCAATCAATCTTCGGACCCCGAGATGAAATCGAGAGAGAACGAGTGGGTGCATGTGTGATACCTAAGGAGGATTCAAAATTTTGAACCGGTGATCATAGCATCAGCAAATCATATACAAAGCGTATTCAATGTTCGTTTCACTTTTGAACGTACAATATATTCCCTCCAATCCTTTCTAGTTTACATATAAGTTTTATGTGTAGTCAAAGTATCTCTACTTTGATCAAACTTATCGAAAAAATTATCAACATTCAGCAATGCCCAATCAATAGTATTAGATTCGTACGTACTCCTAGATTTGTATTCAAACATAGATGGTTTCCAATTTGTTTTCAAACACGTGAATGTGCTTGTTCTGGCGCATGCTCTTCCTACTAGGATTTCACCACGTATAGCAAGTCCAATAGTAACTTTCTTAAGCTCCCTGTTCAATAGTACTAGTGGAGTAATGACAACATCTACAGTAGAGTATGCAGTGCTCATAGTACTAGTAGTATACTCCCTCTATTTTTATTTACTCCACATAAAACGGAGAGAGTAGTAGTATAAATGACGCGGGCGGGGGAGGGGGAGGGACATCGGTTTGCTCTCAACTGCGGTCCCACAAGTGAGCAAAAACGAAAGACGAAGCGCGTTCCATTCGGTGAGTGACGTGGAGGGTCCAGCGTGTCGGGGTGCAATGCGAACACGACAAGAGCGATGTACAGTCAAAACTGATTAACCGGTCATCACAGGAACCACTATTCACACCAGAACCTTCGTTGCTCGGCGTACGCCAGCCACTGCCCCAAAACCACACTTCCTCTCCAGCCTATTCCCCCACCTTTCGATCCCCTAGCCCGCATCAAGCGTCCCCTAGTTCACCATAAAGCCATGGTGCGCCGCAAGATCACATACTACAAGATGCTGACGCCGGAGCGCCGCGCCGAAATCACGGCAGTGGTCGGCGCCACAGACCTCCGTTCCCAAGCTCACTTTGCGGCGGGCCAATCCCTGAGTTCTCTGGAGCCAAGCTCCGAGGAGGAGGAAGCCGATCCAATGTTCATGGCGAAGGTCGCGGCGCAGAAGGCCCCCGATGCGTATGAGACAATGGACGTCGACTTCGTGCAGGCGTCCGGGTCCCCCATGGTGCAGGCGGACCAGCATTTCAACCTGGCGATACTAAAGGAGGACCGGGAGGCGGAGGCTCAATTTGACGCGGAGCGCGCGCATGGCGCTGCCATCGAGGTCCTCCTGCAGGCGGAACCTGATGTCGTGGATGTGAACCGGGCGGGGGGGGCTCAACTTGATGCAGAGCGCGCGGATGCAGCTGCCATCAAGGCCCTCCTGGAGGCAGAACCGGATGTCCTGGACTTGAACCGGGCGGCGGAGGCTCAACTCAACATGGAGCACGTGGATGCCACTGCCATCGAGGCCCTCCTGCAGGCGGAACCGGACGTCCTGGACTTGAACCGGGCGGCGGAGGCTCAACTCGACGCGGAGCGCGCGGATGCCGCTGCCATCGAGGCACTCATGCAGGCGGAACCGGACGTCCTGGACTTGAACCAGGCGGTGCTCTCGTCCGTGCAGAGCGCCAGCACGCTCCGCGTGAACGAGTAGCGGGAGGCCCAGGACAACCATGGTGCGGAGACACACGTCGGCAGCTACGGCTGGTTCGCGCCGGCAGCCAAAGAAGCCGAGGCCGTCTCGTTCCGCGAGCAGTGATAGTTTTTCTTTATGTTGTTGTTTTTAGGGATCTTTTACTGTGTAAAAACATATATTTATGCAAGTTGCCTAACTTTCATCATTTGGGTCACTCGACCATTTCAGACGATTGGATGAATATCCTACGTCTCCTAACCCTTCTTCCTCACCTCTTCTTCTTCCCCAACAGACCACCACACGGGCCGTATGGATCTTCCCCAACATGCGTTGGATAAACATACTGTATGAACAAAAATTATGTGTCAGCGGTAGGATGGATGAGTTTGGTTTGATCACATGTGGTAGCACATGTCAGTGAGGGTGCGTTCCCTTGGTTGGGTTTGCGGCGTGCAGGAGCGACTGTGTGAGGGTTCGGTGCGACTGCGACAGCCGTGTGCAAGTGTACCTCCTTTTCATTTTTAAAACTTTAGGCAAGCTTGGCAAAAATGTGTGGCGAAGTATGGCAATGCAAGGCCTAGACCCAAACAGGATACAAGTACGTACGTAGCAGTACTACTTGTGTTAAAAAACAAAGGCGGGGTTTTCCTTCGCGAGATTAATCGATACAAATGCTCTTTAACGTGTCAATTAATGCGTAAATTTTCTCCAGCGCCCAAAGAATTAACCATCTCACCCCTCATCACTTGATTAATGTAGCGCCATGCAAACCAACCTTCTCACTTCCGCATGCATGCAAGGGTATATTAATGTCCTTGGTTGCTAGTACGCGGCAAACCCCATCAATTTTGCCTCGATTAGTGTTAGTGGCCTTCTACAAATTGTAATTTTGATATACTAGCCTTGTGTACAAAAAATGGAGGTACTAACTATTTGACTTCCTTCCCCATTGCGGTGACGTCGACGATATCTCGAACGTTGTGGTTTGGCGAAGTGCGTTCGACGGAGAACACCATTGAGGGAGACAACGGTAAGTCGTTCGCAAGTACCGCATGCAAGCCGAGACAACTGCCTTATTTGCATCCAGGAAGTCTGTTGAACCAAATGATGCGTAAATGTACTAGTAATACACAATAGCGTCGTCCGTCCAGATTAGTGCGGTAAGCTTGTTTCTCGAAGAAGACAATGGAGAAGCGGAGTCAGCGAAGAGTGAAATGATGGTTGCTTCGTCCGTGCTTTGTGATTTGATGCCTCACTGCTTTGTGATTTGTGGTAGAAGGAACAGGGGAGTAGACTGTGTGCTCTATACTGTACATGCGTCCAAGCACGGGAGAAAGAGGAGTGAGGTTGCACTTTTCTATTCCTTCAATCAATCAATTAGGGAGCTTGGGTTCCATCTTTTTGGCTTTGGCAGCACCGTCCACAATAGTTCCCATCGATGCCAAAAGCTATTTTTCACATTTGGCTACACATCGTGGATGCCCTTAACCGTACCACTTGGTTTTGCTCCTATGTGCTATCTATAGAAATCTCGATTATATTGATCTAAAAAATTATAGTATCAAGATTAGTAAAAAGGAGGTGATTTTACCGCGCGGATGGCGGGGGAGGTTTCTTATTTTTAGAGGACGTTGGTCTGGCGGTTTGCTAACATGCGGTCCCACATGTCAGAGTTTTACCAAGCCGATCCGTGACCCACATGAGGCAGAACAACGGCAGAAGCAACACGTGGTTAACTTGAAGAAGATGAGGGAGAAGCGGATTCAACAACGAGTGAATTGATGGTTGCTTCGTCCATTCAACTTCTTTTTTTAGCATTACTACTTCGTCCCTCCAACTTAACTGCGGCAAAGGTGCAGCTTTGTGATCTGACACCTCACTGCTCATTAATACGCCGGCGCCATGACTGGGGTGCTTCACCCCTGCTGCTCTGCACTGTTATTTCGGTATGGCACGTGGACCCCGTTGCTTGACGTCCCACATATCGGTGAAAGGGACTACAACATTTATGAAAGCGAACGCTCCACTCTTACAACGGAGGAGTACACGACACGGCGGCCTAGTGAACTGTTACTTGTATTGTGGTACTACTAATTTTGTTGTTTCGCACGATCCATCGATACAAACTCGATTAAATAGGCAAAGGCGGGATTTTTCCAGCGCGGTAGATGATACTAGCCATACATTTGAAAGGCAATTTTAATGTATTTAAACTGAATAATTAAGTAACAATATGAGATCTAGTAAAACTAAAAACACATATGATTTATTGTGTTAGAGTGTAGTAGTAGTGTTCTATTGTATAGTTGTTAGATGTAACATGCGAGAACGTGTAGAGATGTACTTTTGGAGGGCCTACAGAGAGAAATTGGGCATAAAGTGGATTCAAATATTTGTATTCGTCTTCATAGCATTTGTAACTCATATCTACAGTTTCTACAGTAGACGTGAATGCTTGTTCGCTTTTACGAAACCAGTACAACAATAATGGGGTGGCGTGTGCCAATTTAGGCACTGGCACGTTGGCCTACTCGGCTCCACACAGAGAGCGAGAGAAGAGATAAATACACAGGCGGTCAGTGTATTTCAAGCGAAAAGCATAATACGAGCACCGGACTTCCGAATACGCTCATTACGATCACTATATACGTTTTGCGGTGATTATACGGTCACTTGCTCACCGTTCAGCATCGGATTGCACTCTGTTCACCGGCCAAATAGTCTGCGTGGCACTTGTTGACTAGTTAAATTGACCATGTTCCTTGTGGGTCCCACCTGTCAGTTCGCATAGGAAAAGGTCAAATAAACACAAATTTACGCAGGCGCGTCAAGACTCCAACCCGTGCGCGGGAACCACCTGGTTGTGTATGTGTCTGTCAGGGCCTGATGTGTGTGCATGCACGTGTAGGTTTAGCACTTGAGCGTGACACTACTAGGGAAAACCTTATACACAGCATCTTAGCAGTAGCGCTGGACAAAATCGTGCGCTAATGCTACTTAGTAGTAGCATGTGTAAATAAACCGCGCTACTGCTACGATTTTAGCAGTAGCGCGTGCTAGCAAAACACGCTACTGCTATGTTTGTACTAGGCGCAGATGGCTAGGCCCACATAGCAGTAGTGCATGTCCGTAACCGGTGCTACTACAACGCTCCGTAGCAGTAGCACTTTTCATGAAACCGCGCTACTACTAACCTTACCTTATCCTCCCCACGCGCCCGACCCTCTCACTCACTTTCCATCTCAGTCACTCTCGCCCGCGCCGATACCCGACGTCCGCCGCCGGTGCTGCGCTGCTCCTCCACCGAGGTACTCCCTCTGTCCCTCCTCCTCCCTCCTCCCTCCTCCCCTCCCCCCTCCTCCCTCCTCCTCTGGCCGCCCCTCGTCCCTCCTCCCTCTTCCGTTGGCAGCCCTCCTCCCACTGTCCCCTCCCTCCTCCTCCTCCGGCCGCCACCTCGTCCCTCCTCCCTCCTCCGTCGGCAGTCGTCCTCCCACCGTCCCCTCCCTCCTCCTCCTCCGGCCGCCCCCTCGTCCCTCCTCCCTCCTCCGTCGGCAGCCCTCCTCCCACCGTCCCCTCCCTCCTCCTCCTCCGGCCGCCCCCTCTGCCTCCTGCAACCGCCCCCTCCCTCCTTCTCCCTCCTCCTCCGGCCGCCCCTCCTCCCTCCTCCACTGGCCGCCCCCTCGTCCCTCCTCCCTCCTCCGCCGGCAGCCCTCCTACAACCGCCCCCGCCCTCCTCCTTCTCATGACGCCCCCTCCCTCCTCCTCCTCCTGCCGCCCCCTTCCTCCTCCTCCTCCGGCCGCCCCCTCCCCCTCCGCCCACCGCCCCTCCCTCCTCCGATCCAACCGGCCTCCTCCCCCTCCTCCTCTCTCCTCCCTCCTCCTCCTTCCTCCTCCCTCCCCCTCCTCCCTCCATCTCTATTTTTTCTATTTTTTACTGTAGTTTTTTTACTATTGTATAATGTATTTTTTCCTATGTTTAGTAAGTGTTTAATAGAATTAGTAAGAAAATTAATAGAACTAGTTGAACTAGTTTTTTTAGTAAGAACTAGTTGAATTAATAGAACTAGTGTATTTTTAGTAAGAAAATTAATATAACTAGTTGAACTAGTTTATTTTTAGTAAGAACTAGTCTTTTTTTATTTATAGTAAGTTTATTTTTAGTAAGAACTAGTTGAATTAATAGAACTAGTTGAACATGTCACATTTGTTGTTATTTTTTTAGTTAAACCAATTATTTCCCGCATCGACGTCGACGATGCCTATCTCGCATCCTCGTCCTCGACTCGGCGGAGGACACCTGCTTGATCAGAGGGGCCATGTCCGGGACTGGGCTCCGCCAGGTTGGTACCGGGAGGTGCTACCTACCGGGGGCGCAGCTTGGTGAGGAGCCAGCCCGTCGTTGACCCGAAACTTCTTTGGTGGCGGTCGCGTGGGCCAGTGGCGGTGCAGAGGCTTGAGGACCCAACAAAGGTGGTACGTCACCGTGTCAGCGAGGAGGACGAGCACATCCGTTGCTACATGGTTGCGTTGGAGGGCAGGTTCTCCAACACCTGGCAGGTTCTTCAGGGATCTCACTGGAGCTATGATCATGTGATGGTTCCTTCTCTTTGGGTGTCCACCGCCCGCGCCGATACCCGTCGTTCGCTAAGGTTTTAGTTGTATTCGTGATGTTATATGTATGATACTATTAGTGATAATATTCGACGATATACGGACGCAAGAGATGATTTAGTTTTGCTTATTGAATGCATGCTAATTTGAATACTTATATATTTTACGATTTGGTTTTGCTTATTGAATGCTCAAATTGGAGAAGTACTCCTATTTTGAATGCTCAAATTGGACCCCACTATGCAAGGCGTATGCATTTGATTAGTTGATAGCTTATAGGGTTTTTGTTTTTGCAGAAATCAAGGAGCCCCTCCATCATCCCCGCCGTTGTCCCCGTTACCGACCCTCTCCAACCTCGAGGTGAGACCAGCCAAATCTCCATGTCAATATGAGTCGTACGAGATATTTTGAAATGTTCTTGTTCATATTTTCAACCATTGAAATGCAATGACCATCAAGTTTGAATGCTCATATGATGTAGATAAAAACATGTATATCTTGTGTTGCTCAAATAGGATATGTGCTTGCCCAAGTGGCCGGTCATGTTTGCAGGTTACACCTCCGAGTGGCCTATGTTTTGCCGGAGTGTTGATTAATTTCCGTTCTGGCAAATTTCAGGCACTCGATATGTCCTTTTTTAGCAAAGGTCATGCTGGATTTTTCTGTGAATTTTGGCATGACTTGTGCTAGAATATGTAGGAAATATCGAGTGGCCTGGATTTTCTAGAAAGATAATTAAACGACATTTCGGGTTGACTTTAAGTCTATCGAGGCTCCACCATATATGAGAGGATGAAGAATCCCAACTGTTGTCGTGGGGGTCGCTTCTCCTTCATTCCCGTGTGCTAGCCATTTTGGTGTAATGCACTCGGGGACGAAAGGAGGAGCGATCATCACCAACGGTTGAATGTATACACCACGTGAGCTGAGAGTTTTCAAGAAAAGACTCGATAGACCAATAGTCAACCCCTGATGAATAATAATGATCTAATTTAGTTTTTGTAGTACATATATTTAATCGTACAAGTTTAATCTTTGAATTATGAACATAGAAATTGTCGTACTCGGACGACGAAAGTCTCCCGGGGGAGTGCGACTGGTGCAACGACGACAGAGGTCTGTGCGACAGGCCTCACCTGGACAAAGATCGGCGCTTCAGCATTAAGCTCCAGGAGACCTTCGATGTTGAAACAGTACGCAACAACGACAAGTGTTTTTTTTCGTAATTAAGCACGACTTCAACTATTTTCAACATGTAATTTTCATCTTTTACAATTCGACTAGCGTATCCCATGCCATGCAAGACGCTATGTCTTGGAGAGGATGGGTTTTGAAGACCATGAAAGTTTTGAAACAAAGAAAATTCACCTAAGGACTCATCATGGTATGGATTTTGAAGTAAATCTGTACAATTCTCAGAGCGTAACACATTTTGGTTGCACAAATTGGGAAGCACTTTGCAAGATGTATGGTTTTTATGAGGGTATGCTTGTCACCATGGATCTTGGTGATCTTGATATCGAGCAAGACAATATGGACATTTGGTTCCTTGTTGATACGCTTCCAATTCTACCGCTATGTGAGTTTCTCAAACATAGTTATTAACTAATTTATATTGTTTATTTCAAAATAGTTGATAGCTTATTTCCATTAACAGCTTATTTTCATTCTTCAAACAATGCGCGGAAGATGGTAGACAGAACCTACTACACAGATGGCTCCGAATTAACTTATTAGAAGAAAAATCATCTGATCGCATTTTGTACTGAACTTGAGAATTACAATATGTATTGTCAAACTCCTCCACATTATGGTCAATACGTGCCACTAGTGCACGTGTTGAACCATGGTAACATCCATGGAGATGCCATGGTAAGATTTTTTTACTATTACGACATCCGTGCATCTTTTGCATACTTGTAAAACTGAACTACATTGCTAACTACAAAGTTATTACTATGTTTTTCAACAGAAAAACCCGAAGGATCGTGTGCCTCATCTGATGTTTCAGAATGGTCGCCTTGATGTTTTGAACATTCAGCCAGGTCATCCTACGAATCTCACCTGTCCATATCAGATTTCTAAAACCGATGAATACACGGTAATTAAAGAATGGAAAAAAATGTATGGACAGTAGTAAGGAGGTTCTTGGAAGCAAATATGTGCGAAAGGAAAGAATTGGAGACAGGATAATCTCCATTCTCCATAATAGAGAGTCAGGGGCTATCTTGTTTTATGCTATTTTACCTAAGAGAATGTAGTAGGTCCTAAGAGAATGTAGTAGGTCCTATGAGGTACAATGTTTATTATATGGTATAATGTGTTAGAGTTGATGATGAGGAGTAGTTGTGATTATGACTAGTGACCAACTTGCTATGTGATGTCTCATTGATGAAACCATGATCATGAAGAGGTATTATATGACAAAGATGTATTATGATGATAAGTTGTTAATGATATGATGATGATGATATTTATTATATCATTGGGTGAAAGAACCGCGGATTAGTTACAAGTGGATCTCCATCCACTTGAAACTAGTCCATGGCTCTTTCACCCAGTGATGTAATAACTCATTATGATGTAAAACAATCTCTAAATTGCTGCTGTATAAAAACTTGTATAAACGTGTATGAATACAAAATGAAATAAAAAAGAAATATAATATGGAATAATAGTAGTAGCGCGGGCTGGGAGAAGCGCTACCAGTAATTACCAGTAGCGCCCTTTCGAGGAAGCGCTACTACTAAGTCGATATAGCAGTAGCGTGGGTTAACCCACGCTACTGCTAACCTTTAGTTGTAGCGCCGTACCAGTAGCGCTGCTGCCCGCGCTACTGATAGGCCTAAAACATGCGCTACTGCTAGGCTTTTCCCTAGTAGTGTGAGAGTGTGTGTTGGTCGTGTGGTGTGTGCATGCATGCGTGTGTGTGTGCGTGTGAGTGTTGCGTGCGTGCGTGGTTGTGTGTCTATGTGTGAGTGTTGTGTGCGTGCGTGGTTGCGTGTGTTCGTGTGAGTGTTGTGTGCATGTGTGCGTGTGTGTATAATCACCACACCAGCTCATGTGTGTTAAAACAGATGGCTCAGCATACCAATACAAGGCCAGCTTGTCCGTTGTGCCCACGGTCATGACTTCGAACCACCGTCCAATATTTTTTTATCGTTTGTTTTCATTCTTATACACGCCGACAGGTGGGCCCAATGGTACTGAGATAATGTGATGCAACACTAGAGGTGCCACGTGGAGCGTTTAACTGGTCAACTAGTCATGTCTTGAGCAAATACAGAGTTGTACAGCGAGCATGTGACTGTATAATAACCACAAAACGTAAATGGTGACCGTAATGAGTGGATTCTGAAGTCCAATGTACGTATCGTGCTTTTGCTTCAAATACAATGATCGTCAACGTATATATCGCGGGAGAAAGATGAAACATGTGTGAATGTGCTGGGGGCGTACTTTCAGAGGACCTGGAGATAGTTTGTGTGCGTACGTGAAAGGGGCGTAGAAGGGGTGTATGCGATGTAGAGAGAGATGCTATGCGTTTCTCTTTATTATAACTAACTTTATATGTAGTATAAAAATATAAAAATTCACAGTGCGGAATAAATATCATTGTGGGCACCATGCAATGCAAATTCACGTTCATACTCCTCCATATAACTTTGTAATGTTGTATATATGTAGAAATTCTAAAATAATTGTAATGTTTTATTCAAAAGGAATGTTGTATGCGAAATAAACGTGAAGAGAGGGCTTTTTAGATCAATGGGGTACGTGATGTAACATGTGTGAATGTGTAGTTGATGTATTTGGCAGGGCCTAGAGAGGTATGTGTGTGTATTACGTATTCGAGAGAGGCATGGATAGAGGGGCCGGCAGGGGGGACGTGGGAGAGATAGCACGAGAAATGGGAGAGGTCTAGAGAGAGAGAGACGAATATGATGTCACGGCGAGAGACGCCCTTAAGTGTGTATATGCAAGGGGGCAGGGGATAGAGCCACGAGGAGAAAACAATTTGTGTGGTGTCTGTCTTGGTATGTGTGGGTGTGAGAAGATAACGAGACCTGGGGGCAGAGGGTATGTCACCGCGTGAGGTCCGGTGGGCCGAGGAGAGGCCCTTGGTTTGGTTCCATCCTGCGCCACATTGGTTGGCCAGTGATGCATTTAGGGACACCCGTGGAGGACTAGTCGTACAAGACAAGGATAGCAGAGTCATGAAGGACTATGTGTCTACTGACAAAGCTGGCTAGGATTTGTAACCCTAGGTCCTTGAACTATGGTAACCCCTTATCTCTGATATTAGTATTCATCCAACCTAACTTTAAGGGGCATCCTACAGAATGCTCTGCTAGAATCATACTCGTCAATTAGGAAGAGAGGTGGAGACAATGCGTGAGAGACATGCCTAAAGATAATGTGCGTGCGGGAGACATGTAGGCAGGTCTATGTATATAGAAAGGGTCGATGGGGATTGTGCATGTGTATGCTTGTGAGAGGAAGAGTGCTTGTGATAAAGGTTAGTGAAAATAGTCGTAATTGGTTACAAGAGGGAGGGAGGGTTATATCGAGAGCATGTCTGCGATAAAGACACCTCGGGGGAGAGTGTGTGAGCATGTGTGAGAGACCACCAATGGAAAGTGAAACTACACGTAAAAGACTGATGTACACATTTATTAAAAATATAAATTATATCCAAATATTAGGATGGGATTATGATATTTGCAATTCACGTAAGGAACGGTCATTGATCCATCAGACATCTATATTCTATCGAATTTGAGCATGTCTATGTTATTATTCGACATAATTGATCCACATAGTTAGTATTTTGAACTCCAAACAATGCATCGCTTTAGCAATCGAATATAAATGTGAGTATAGTTCATGTTGTGTGTGTAAAGCACATTATACATACAAAAGTTACACAACGAACATTATAAATAGCTAGCTATGAACTAGCATACATTTGAATTCAACTTAAGGTGGTTTAAAAATTCAAATTCAACATGAAGTCCATTCAATTATTTGAATTTGATATCATGGCATTTGTAAATCATACCTAAATTATGGGGGCACCAATCTTTGCTCTGCTTTTGTACATAATAGCATATATAGTCGTGTACAAAATAGATTCAAATTTACCTCCTCCATTCCAAAATAATCGTAGTTATAGGATTTTCAAGTGTCAAAATTTCAAAAAGAAGCGCATAATTTAATGAGGTTTTCAAACATAAAAGGTCAAATTTAACATTGTCTATTTAGGTCAATCCTCAAAGTTCAAGAGTACTCTAAACGTGAATGCTTCTGTTTCAAAATTTCGAACGAAGCGCCAAAAGAGCGTCTACTCGCCTGAAACCGCATGAGACCAATGTTTGGTAGAAGGAAATTACTTTTCTAACTCCGACCCGTGAAACCTACCGGCTCGTCGTCCAAAGGTCTAAACCGGGGTAGGATTGTAGCTTCATCTAGACGCCACGCAACCGCCTACAAAAAACATTCATACACAATGGCCGCCTAAGCATACATGCGCGCGGCCGAAATCGCTCCCGCCCACTATTTGGGACACCTGGGATTACCATCCTACCCCCGACCCATAGTAGGACCGAAATTTAAGAGGGGCGCAAAGTTTGTACTTTCCCCAAATTTCAAACAAGTGCGTCCCATCTGTTCAAAAAAACCAAAAACGAGCGTGTCCCAGACCGAAACATGGTTCTCCCTTAGCTCCCCCCCTCTGATTGCCCATTCGTACTCCATGGGCGCCAAAAATACCTCTCCACCAGCCGCGAATCCCTGCATCCTCCATCCGCCACCCCATCCCACCCATCAACCGCCGCTCTCCTCCATCACGCCGGAGCGGATACCCCGACGCCATCGTCCACCACAACCGCAACGCCCTCCATGGCTAGTAGTTGAAGCCGAGGTTGAGCTGCCTCCAGGACGCCGACGTGCGCCATACTCGAGCTAGTTCAACCACACCGTCCTGCGCCTCACTGCTGCCACTCCAACTTCGCCACCGTCCAACGCACCGGAGTTGTTCCCGCTACGCCGTCCTTTGCTGCCTCGGATTTGCTTCCACTACGCCGACAGATGGCCACTGCAACACAGTCAACACTTTGGCCATGGGTTCGTCCAAGGCTCCACCCTCCTCCAAAACATCGATTCCCACGGTAAAAATAAGAAAATCACCGCGACATCTGGAGGACACAGCACTGGCAACCGGAAATGGTACTCCTCTTCCCTTATTCGTGCAAATCTTACGTGTCTCCTTGCACGGTATTCATCCCACAGAAGACACTAGTTGACCGCTTCTTCCTGATACCAGATGTTCCTAGTAACTCGCAATGCACAAGGTTTCTCCTCATATACTATTTCACCTTGGCTAGAGGTCCGTCGCCCCCTGGATTTCAATTCCTGGTTAGTTGATTCCCAATTGAAGGAAGCATTCCCTGGCGTAAGAGGTGCTAGTCCGCCTATTATGCTGGGGAAGCAGCACCTGGGTGTTTATCTTAGGGTGTGTGGGGCCTAGGAGCTGCTGGCGCCCGATCTGGAGGTCGGCCAGGATTAAAGGGATGGCCGGGCGGCACTGCCAAGCACAGCGGTGGTGTGAGGTCGAGGGGAGGGCGGGGCGGCGGAGGCAGGGTTCTAGGCCGGTGGTCGCTAGCGGTTCGAGAAAGATCATCAACAGTGACTGGCGGGAGGTAGACGAAGGCCATCTGCCCGTTCCTTATAGATCGGATGGATCATAAAAAATCGACTGACCTATTTATTTTCAGTCGGCTGTTATCTTGATAGGACCACATGTGGTGGCGTGCTGGAGGAGTACCTGCATTTCCCAGCCATCCCTGTGCTCATATATTACAAAATCATACGGAGTAAAATCTAATTTTGTTTGCCATGCAATGTTGTAGAGCTAGCGTATGTCTCTTGTCATTTATTTTTCAGCCACCTGCTATCTGCTACTTTTACAGTGCACTAGTTCTGCACACACTTCACCCATACTCTCACTATTGTGTTTTTATGCATGGGTATTTCAGACTCTGCCTTGACAGAAGCACGAAATAAAAGAGAGAAGTGGCTCCTGCTTTCTTCGCGGGCAGGCAAGACTCGGCGCTTTAAAAGTTGCATGTTTAACAGATGGAGACGGTAAACGTAGCTCTGGAGTTGATGATCTCGCTCGCCATCAACCACCATCCCAGGTGCTTGCTTTAACTTCGCGGTGTCATATGTGGTTGCATGTTGCATATGGTGTCTAGCTTGTATTTGAAAGGCCGGAGTCGGTCTTTATTAAGATAAGGAAAGATATTTTTTTACATGAACCACCATCCCGGGAGCACCAGAAAACAAATAGCTAGTCAGGGCACTGGCCGAGCCAGTGACAAGCCCAGCACAGACAGGCATCACCTGGAAGCCAACTAAAAAGCCACAATGGTGGCGAAGCAGCCCGCCTCCCACCAGGCTCTCAGGTCCTCGATGATCATGCTCACCACTCCAACCGGATGTCTAGCTTGTATTGCTTCCAATTTGGTTAAATTGCGTCTCCTTAGCTTAGACATTATACCTTTGAATATGACATGCCTTCCTGTTTTTGGTACATACTAGTACATTTGTCTATTAACCATGTTCTTACATCAAACTAATGTTCTTGTGTATCACTCATCAATCACTTATGATGAGACAGTCACGCCAGGGGGTTACTGTGAGAAAATACGCTCTTTTAAAGAATGCACTGTCAGCCTCCCCACATGATTCTCAAGAAATAGCAAGGCTAGATGAAGATAGTGAACGTAGCTCTGTAGTTGATGACCGCATTTCCCCTACACCAGCATCGCACGTGCTTGCTCTAACTTGGCAGCGTGATATGTGGTTGCATGTTGCATATGGTGTCTAGATTGTAATTCTTCCAATCTGGCTAAATTGCATGTGCCATTCTGCTTAGTGTATACATTATACCTATTAATGTGACATGCCTTCCTGTTTTTAGTACATAGTACATCTATCTATTAAGCATGTCCTTACATAAAACTATTGTTTTTTTTGTATCCCGCATCAATCAATATGACGAGACACCTTTAGTACATGCAGTGTGATATTAGTTGCATCTTTCATATGATTTATAGCATGCACTGCTTCTAATTTGTTGAAACGCCATTTATGATGGGACGCTTTTAACTTGGTAGAGTCATATTGGTTGCATCTTTCATGTGGTGTCTAGCTTGCATTGCTTCTTATTTGTTGAAATGGCTTCTTCTTAGTTTACACAAACAGTTGTGAATATGCCATGTCGTCCTATTTTTCATACATATTCCATCCTGGTATCATGTGCTTGCCTTACATCAAAGTAGTGATTGTCAGTATCATGCATGAATGAGTTCTGAAGAGTGAATTTTATTGCTCTTTCTTGTCGGTTTTACTTGATAATTCGAAATCAATAAAGCGGAAGGAAATTAGCAAGGGAGTGGATAAAGGTGCTCCTTCCAAACGAAGGGCCTCTACAGATTCTACTCCGCCACCCCCCCCCCCCAAGAAGATTTGCAAGACAACATATGCATAGACACTCAACATAGTTGTGTTGATGATGAGCATGTCTCCCCTAGTGGACCATCACAGGTGCTTTCTCTAACTTGGCACTGTTATATGTGGTTGCATGTTATGTATGATGTCTAGCTTGTATTGCTTCTAATTTTGTTGAATTCCATCTGCTTACTTTACACATTATACTTGTGAATAAGGCACGTGTTCCTGTTTCTAGAACATACAATATCTGTCTATCACACCATGTTCTTACATCAAAGTACTACTGTTGTGTAACCTGCAACAATCACTTATCATAAGACACGTTTGACTTGGGAGTGTGATATAGGTTACATCTCGCATTCTTTTCTAGCTTGTACTACTTCTAATTTGTTGAAATGGCACTTATGACAAGACAGTTTTAACTTGGTAGAGTGATATTGATTGCATCTTTCATATGGTGTCTAGCTTTCATTGCTTCTAATTTGTTGAAATGCCTTCTCCTTCGTTTACACATTATAGCTGTGAATATGTAATGCTGTCCTTTTTTCTTACACAATCAATCGTTCTATCATGTGGTCGCCTTACATTAAAGTAGTGCTCGTCAGTATCCTGCATCAATGAGTTCTGAAAAGTGAATTTTTATTCATTTTTCTTATGGGTTTGACTTGACAAAGCAATACAATTAAGAAATAGGAAGGAAAAAATAAGGCAGGGACTGATGGCGGTCTTCCGGCGAAACCGGTATCCCACGTGCTTTCTCTAGCTTGGCAGTGTGATATTGTCTTGCATGTTGCATACAGTGTCTCTCTTGTATTGCTTGTAATTTGATTAAATTACTTCTGCTTAGTTTACACAAATAGTTGTGAATATGCCATGCCGTCCTGTTTTTCATGCATATTCCATCCTCGTATCATGTGTTTGCCTTACATCAAGGTAGTGATTGTCATATCATCCATGAATGAGTTCTGAAGAGTGAATTTTATTGATTTTTCTTGTCGGTTTTACTTGACAATGCAAAACCAATAAAGTAGAAGGAAATTCGCAAAGCAGTGGATAAAGGTGCTTCTTCCAAACGGAGGGCCTTTCCACATTCTACTCGGCCATCCCCCCAACAAGATTTGGAAGACAACACATGCATAGACACTCAAAGTAGTTGTGTTGATGATGAGCACGTCTACCCTTGTACACCATCACAGGTGCTCCCTCTAACATGGCGTTGTTATATGTGGTTGCATGTTATGTATGATGTCTAGCTTGTATTGCTTCTGTTGAATTACATCTGCTTACTTTACACATTATACTTGTGAATAAGACACGTGTTCCTGTTTCTAGAACATACAATATTTGTCTATCACACCATGTTCTTACATCAAAGTACTACTGTTGTGTAACCTGCAACAATCGCTTTTCACAAGACACGTTTAACTTGGGAGTTTGATATAGTTTACATCTCGCATTATTTTCTAGCTTGTACTACTAATTTGTTGAAATGGCACTAATGACGAGACAATTTTAACTTGGTAGAGTGATATTCATTGCGTCTTACATATGGTGTCTAGTTTTCATTGCTTCTAATTTGTTGAAATGCCTTCTGCTTAGTTTACACATCAAAAGCTGTGAATATGCAATGGCACTAATGACGAGAGACATTTAACTTGGTACTGTGATGTTGTTTGCATCCTGCATATGATTTATTTCTTGTACTGCTTCACATTTGTTTAAACGCCAGTTATGACGAGACACTGTTAACTTGGCAGAGCGATATTTGTAGCATCTTTCATATGGTGTCTACCTTCCATTGCATTGCTTCTAATTTAGTGAAATGCCTTCTGCTTAGTTTACACATCATAGTTCTGATTATCTTATGCCGTCCTATTTTTCGTACATATTACATCCTCCTATCATACGGTTGTCTAACATCAAAGTTCAGTTCGTCTGTATCACGCATCAATTTGTTCCGAAGAACTAAATTTTTATTCCTTTTTCTTGTCAGCTTGACTTAACATGGCACAGAGAAAGAGGAAGGAACATAGAATGACAGGGGATGGTGTTAGTTCTAAGGACACACGGAAACGGAAGCAGAAGAATTATGCAGATTCTGCTGGTACTGATGGTGCAATAGAAGGTCAAAGTCCAGCGAAAAATTGTACAAACGGGGTATCCCGTGCTACACGAGCTGCAAAACAAGCCAAACAGAAACTAATAACTGCCACCAAACAAGCAGAGACAGCCCTAGTTGTTGCAACACCTTCCATAGTACCACCACCTCCACGAGTTACTCGTTTGTCAACTCAGCTAGCAGCACGTTCCCAAGCTCCCTTTCCACCTGACACTACTTTTGAATCACTCTTGACACAAGACAAGTTGGCAAGATCAGACGAACCTTGTGATCTTCAACAGAAAGAAGGTAGTTGTTGGAGTCAAGTTACAGTTGCATGCTTCTTTATATGTAGTCTCACAGTTTGATGTACACTAACACTTCCTATGTTTGTTGTTGGACTAGCACCTAGGCACAAGAGGAAACAAACATCAGGGATAATGCTCGATAGGTTAACTAAATCTAGAGGAGGAAGAATGCAGATCCGTTTTGAGGCAGGTTTAAAAAGGCCACGTGATGCTACAGAGTCAGCCAAGTTAGTATTAGAGGCAGCGGATGCCGTTAGGTGTCATGCACGTATCCTCCCAACATGGATTCAGTACAGGATTGACGAAGATGAAACCCAGTTCAACACCTTCCTCGACCATTTATCTGTAAGTATGGTTATGTATGGAAACTAGTAATATCGTCTTGCTCTGTCCCATACTTTCTAGGTTGCTGATAATGAGACTCCCACAATTTTCAACAGATGAGGTTCAAGTTGGATAGCCAAGATGATGCAACCAGACAAGCTTGCACCCATGTTTTCAAGTCTGCTCTGCGACAGTATCAGTATAACTTGAGGAAAACTCACTTTGAAGGCAAGGCTAACATGAACTTGCCCAAACATCTCCAGTGGAAAATATATTGGATGAAGACTGGAGTGGCCTCGTTAAACACTGGTCTGATCCAAAGTATCAGGTATGTTATATGTATGTGATCAGATCACATGTTGAACTCATATTTACGCATGTGCCTCACAAATCTATCTTCTTATGGGTGAACTGTTCAAAGAACAAGGGCCAACCGTACAAAAGTGAAATTCCAACAGACGACAGGATCTCGTAGCTATATTGCACACTACGAGGCTCTTGTAGTTAGTTGTTGTTTCACTCTTTTCGTTGTGCCATATTATCATATCTATATTGACTTGTTCCAAATGCAGAGGAAAGCCCGCAAGGACCAAAAAGTGCCTGAACCAAATGCTGTGGAAATCTTCAAGGACTGTCACACCAGCAAGACAAAGGGCATGACTACACCAGTCAAAGCCGTTGTTGTAAGTCCTTAATCCTCATGCCTTTTAACTACTACTTACTCTGACTCGTGCATTGAACTGCATGGTTTGCAGCCAATGTCTATTACTCTTTTCAATTTTATACACAATTGTCTTATCGTATCATTGCACCTTACAAGGTTTAAAAGAGAGGAGTGATGATCCTTTGATCTTGATCGGTAATCTAGTTCTGTGCTGGACCTGCCCACACAATGTTACAATTTCCTGTTTGTCTGTTCTCAGTTGTTTTGTGAAATGAATGATGTCATACTATGCTTATCGTATTATAAACTTTGTCTTTTTATCCTTAGCTGTCAGTATGATGTGAAGAAATATACAATACATTAGCCATGGTACATGGTCATATGTTTGGAACCTGGTTTTATTATGTACTTTGAAGTAAAATACAACTAATATTTTACACGGGTTCACCAGAATAAGTTATGTATATAGACCAAAGCTATTTTGTTTGGTTTTGCTGCCTCCTTAATATCTTCTGTTTTGGTACTACTAATTAAAAAACTCAACTTTTCAGCAAGCTATGGAAAAAATGGTGGAACCGCCACCTTCTGAAGGTGACGAGGCAACTATAACTGCAATGTCACCTCTTGTTGCAGTGGGTCAGTACCTGTCCACTAACAGTGCCAAAAGCATGTTCCTGCGTAATACTGGGTTGGTTGTTAAGGCAATCTCGTCCAAACTGTCTCATGATCAAGATAGGCAAGCTAAAAACAATGTTACATCTGCGCTCCAGACACAAGTCCATTCCCTAACAGAGACCCTTTGTGAAACAAGGACAGCCATTGTTCGATGTCATCAAGATATGCATGGTTTTGAAACCAGACTATCAGACATTTTCTATGTCGTTCAGGAGCCTAGGAGAAATGAAGGTGAAGGTTATGGTGCTCCATCGGACAATACAGCATGGAAACGTAATAGCCAGATCAAATGAACTGAGCTTCTGAAATTCTGGTGGTGCATTTATCTGCCAGACTGTTGACTTTTATGCCAACCTTCCTTTTGTTTTTTGGTTGTAATTTGTTTTGTTGCGATACAAAACTTGTTCTTAACGTGCAGCCACCGACTGAAGAAAACAGCAAACCATTTTTGTATAGTGTAGGGTGTTCCCTATATTTGCACTGGTGTCGAACTTTGATGCCCAGTGGATATAATCTGTGCAATCGCCTTAATAGCCTAGCATTAGTTTCGGGCTTATTTATTTCCTAGTCTTCTTTTTCCCTGGTTTGCTAGTGGCCGCAACAACCATGGGCAATATACCGACCGTGGTAATGTTGACCCTACTACAGGCCGTAGGATCCATGGGCCTCCTACGGGCCGTCGGATAAATGGGCCTCCAACGGGCCATAGAATCGGTGGGCCTCGGGCCGTCAGATAAATGGGTCCACATGGGCTATAAACGGGCGTAATTGGTATCGGGCCAACATGATAACGGGTCGTTAACAGGCCGAAAGACAGCAAAGGCTTAATTCTGTCACAGGCATAGCAGGTCGTTAATGGGCCAGAATATAGGATGGGCTGGAAACGGCACAAAGGGTTAACATGCCACAAATGGGCCGATTCTAACCATGGGCCGATTTTGGCCCATTAGGGGAATAGGCCAGTAACGGGCCGGAAGTAATCGAGGGCCGGAAAGGAGCCCAAGAACGTATGGGCCGTCAGTAGGCCGAAAGCTAACACGGGCTGGAAACGGCCCATGTGAATCATGGGCCGTTGATTGGTACAAAGAAATTTACTGTTCATTATGGGCTAGAGTCACCGTGGGCCACTAAAGGTCCTAAAGATACGAAAGGCCTCGTATGGGCCGAAAGACATCATGGGCCATACATGGGACAAAAGTGAAACGGGCTGGTGTTATACTCGACGGCCCACATGACGCTGTTGGGCCGATTCTGGGAAGGCCCTAACGGGCCGTGAGTTACCAGGCCGTAAAATGGGTTATATGCGAACAGACTGTTAACAGGCTTTTCATGGGCCGGCCCGCTAACTTTTGACCAAGTCAAACGGGTCGGCCTTTATAAGCAAAATGGGCCAGTGTTGGGCCGTCGCACGTGTCGACATATCATAGGCGCCTATCTGACCCAATGATGAGCTGAAGCGTGTTTCCTTCGGCCAATGAGAATTTTACACATGGAAAATCCCCATTGGTCCGGGCTGTTAACGGGTTATCGGATCCAAAACCGGACCTGATAGCTTAAAGGCGACCCGTTATGGTGGATGCCACGTGTCGGTTACCCTTGACGAAAGCACTTCCATGACGCGTCATTTATCGTCATGGAAGTGAACACTTCCGTGATGATAATTTTGGTATTGTCATGGAACACTTCTACGACAGCACAGGCATGCCTATCTTTATTTTGTCATAAAATCGTCATGGATGTACATACATGAGAGAAAAGGTGACCTACTGTGAGAAACACATATCATCACGGAAGTGTATTTTTTTGTAGTGTCATGACTTAAATTTTCATATCGTATAACTTTAGCATGCTAGTTGTTGATATTTTTTCATATAAATAAGGTCAAACTTTATGAAGTTTGACTTGAGACAATTCTTATATCTAGAGTAAAAAGGACCGGAGGGAGTATTGAACACGCCTTTCCATTTGATTTAATAATGGCAGTGTTTGGATACTCTAACTTAGCTAGAGGTTAGAGTTAGTTTCTAGATCATGACGGTTAAAAGGGAGAGAGAGATTGGTGGAATAGTAGATTGTATTGCTTGAGCCTCGTGGGCATATATATAGGAGTACATGGTCATCTTATAGTACAAGTCAAGGTAGAATAAATCCTATGATGTCATACGTTTCCTAAATAACAATGATACTCAACAATGACTAACCCTGAACTAACTCTAGCCAAAGAGGTGTTTGCATGACAGTGTTAAATTGACAATAAATGCACTAGGAGAACTAGCCCATATCAGTACCTCTTGGGTGGGATAGTTGTTTTGGTGGGTTTGACGCAACTAGCTCAAACTAGCCCTTAGGTTTGGATACTTTAGGGCTATTTGAGACCAAACTAACTCAAACTAAGTCTAACCCATGGATCCAAACAGGGCCAATAACTAGCGTACTTAGACCTACACAATACAAGTTTGAATGACTACGTTTGCCTGTTTTTAAATATTAGGCAT
This sequence comes from Aegilops tauschii subsp. strangulata, assembly GCF_002575655.3. Taxonomy (NCBI): domain Eukaryota; kingdom Viridiplantae; phylum Streptophyta; class Magnoliopsida; order Poales; family Poaceae; genus Aegilops; species Aegilops tauschii. The sequence continues at coordinate 333,139,663 of NC_053041.3, forward strand.
GTTGTTAATAACACGCCTTTCCACTTCTTGTTTTTAAATATTAGGTTTTGAACAATTTGGTCTTGCACATGTAGGTCCTGCTGTCAAAGGTTTTGACCCACTATTTGACCCTTTTTCCATATGTGGAAATGAGTTGTCCATTAATATCAGTCAAGTCAAGACACTCAGAAAGATTGTTACGATAAAGAAATTAGCGACAAAAAAACAACAGGATCTTTGTATGCACAATGAAGTAGACATCAGTTCACTACGGCATGGTACTAACTGTTATACCCTTTCCTCCATAACTCAAAATGGGCCTCGCAGCCTAGGAACAGCTTGCAAAGGGCGACGAAGCCCGCGATGTGCAGAATGGAGCCTGGGGTGAGATTGTGCAGTTGGAGGCCATAATACTCCAGGAGACCTTGGAGGAAAGGGTGGATTGGAAATCCAACGCCTCTTAATAGGAAGGAAACAAAGCACACTTGCTCCCCTTCAGTAGGATTGGGGAAGTTTTGCGCCAGGGCTTCGCCATTGATGGAAGTTAATCCCGCCTGAACGGGGACTAGATCCGCGGGAGGGAGATACCCCTGCGTCTGAAGCTTGTTTAGCTGGGCGTGGGATACTGAGCAGCTCTCCCAATCGCCTTTTTGAGGGACGTGGGGGTGTGAGGAAGAATTGGGAGCGCCAGCCATGTTTGCGCGGTTTTCCTGTGGCAAGCTCTAAGGATTTTCGCCTGGTGTGGAATGGCATCTGAGATCCAATCTCCTTAAATAGACTCCTTCCCTACAAAGTCAGGGTGTTATCTGTAAAAACACTTGGATCCTTCGTATTCGTCTGGCACGTGGAAGCTGAGGCGACGGTGGCGCAGAAGCTGAAGCGTATGATATTTAATGTAAAGCCAAAGTTGTCCGAAGTATCTTGGAGGGCCCACCTTGCAAAGCTGAAGATATGAAGCCAGATGATGCGTCGTCACTGAAAAGCCGAATACAGTTCTTTTGTTCAAATTGCTTTGGAGAATTCGGAGGAGGAGGAACCCGTCTTGCAATGCCAAAGACAATCTGCGCGCCGGACACGTTGTCATTGAAGCCTGGTTTAGTGTCTACTGAGGGAGTCCTAGATTAGGGGGTCCCCGAGCATCCGGGCTATGTGACATGGGCCGTGAAGATACGAGATTGAAGGCCTTCCCCCGTGTCTGGACGGGACTGTCCTTTGCATGGATGGCAAGCCTAGCGTCCGGATATGAAACTTCCTTTCTTTGTAAACCGACTATGTATAACCCTAGCCCCCTCCGGTGTCTATATAAACTGGAGGGTTTAGTCCGTAGAGATCATCAGAATTCATACAGGCTAGACATCTAGGGTTTAGCCTTTACAATCTCGAGTTAGATCAACTCTTGTAACCCCTATACTCAGCATAGTCAATCAAGCAGGAAGTACGGTGTTACCTCCATTAAGAGGGCCCGAACCTTGGTAAACATCGTGTCCCCCGCCTCCTGTTACCTTCGATCCACATACACACAGTTTGGGACCCCATACCCGAGATCGGCTGGTTTTGACACCGACAGCGACCTCGAGCTTCATCCCTGAAGACAAGCTCTACCGCAGAGCGTTCGCACTCGCGGTCATGGTGAATGGGGTACCAGGTAGCAGGACGGTGCGCTATGGTGTGGAGTTTAGCTGGGCGTTGCCGCTTTGAGTAGCACATTCCGGTGAGGCCAAGCGTCCGGGTGCGTCATTAAGTCACCGGAGTTAGTTCCTCGGGCACCGAGCCTCTTAACGATGGCATACGGACGGACAGCATGAATGCGGGCAGCTGGCCCCGGCTGGGAACGCACCGCGCGACAGCGCGAGGGACGATGGTTTTTGGTGTGCCAGGGTAGTCAGCTGCGGTCGCGGCAACGTTGGATATGCCCTTTGTCACATGTGATCCCCACATGTCATTGAGAAGGCACACGACCCGGCATGGTCTCAGGTCCTGGGGATGCAGTTGGCCGCGCTACAACACTCCGCGGACGCGTCGTGGCACGCGCGCACTTCGGCGCCCCGTGCAGCCTCGACGAGCCGGGTATTGATCTGTTGGTCGCGCCACACTGCTAATGCCACCCTCGGCACACTGAAGCCGTCCGTGTCCAGCGACGATGAGCGCGTCGCTCACCATGGTCGCCGTGTCCAGAGGCTGTGCGGGAGCTGCGCCACGTTGCTGGCCCCCACGACCCACATGAACGGTTGCCAGTGGCGAGGAGGTCGTGGGCCAGCTCCTCCATTGGACTAGTCTGCGCCACGTCATCCCGACAGGTGTGCCCCACATGTCGGTTTCCCTGTTTTCCCGGCCAAATTCAAGCGTTAGTGCTCCGCGTTGCGCATTAGGCGCAGAACAGGTGATTTTTGTGCCCTGGTTCAAATGTGGTACAGTACCAAGTTGTTACCCTAGCCCCAAGTGTGGTGGTTTTGGGTACGGTACCACCCTTTTCCTTTTCAACTAGTGAAGTGTTACACTTGATTAAGTAGTCGGGTGGTGTGCTAATGTAGGTGTCCGACTATCTGAAGGAATAATTGAGGTGTGCCCGTTCCGTGCCCTCATTTGGGGGTCCAACTTATCATCTTCCGGCAGTAGTAACTATACTAGTTCCTGCATACTCCCTCTGTTTTTATTTTCTCCGCATTTTAGCTTTGCTCAAAGTCAAACTTTGTAAACTTTGACAACGTTTATAGACATAAATAATAACATATACAATAACAAATCAATACCATTAGATTCATTATTGAATATACTTTCACATCATATAGATTTGCTATTGTAAATGTTCATATTTTTCTATAAATTTGGTCAAATTTTATGAATTTGACTTCAGTCAAACCTAATATGCAGAGTAAATAAAAACGGAGGGATTATCTTACTCCGTGACCAAGACGGAAGGGAAAACGAGACAACTTATTGTTTATTTGAGCCGTTCAAGTATAATCATGTGGCGTTGCTTATTTCTCATTCCTCTCCAACCCTCTTCTCCATCGATCATGCCGCCCTCCGGTCAAGTCCATCCCCCCGCATGCCTCATTTGAACATTCCGTCGAGTATCATTCGCATGTGGGCCCAGACCATGCTTGTATTTCCAATGTTGTAATTTGTCCGACATGCATACAGACAAACGGTTCATTTAAAGTTTCACTTTGCCTCCACTATCTGTCGCTTCCCGTCTAGTTTTGACGTCCCATTCGGTTCATGCCCCGACACATCTTGACAAGATCGATTGATGTTGAGAGATCAAATGCGTGTCGTGCAAGGAGATAAAGGTTTGGTCTATTTCTATCATAGAAATGACCCGGGGGTCTGTGGGGATCGGAGGGAGTATATTGTACGTTCAAAAGCGAAACGAACGTATTGTACCCACCCTAGTCGTCTTTCAATCGATCTTCGGACCCCGAGATGAAATCGAGAGAGAACGAGTGGGTGCATGTGTGATACCTAAGGAGGATTCAAAATTTTGAACCGGTGATCATCGCATCAGCAAATCATATACAAAGTGTATTCAATGTTCATTCACTTTTGAACGTACAATATATTCCCTCCAATCCTTTCTAGTTTAGATATAAGTTTTATGTGTAGTCAAAGTATCTCTACTTTGATCAAACTTATAGAAAAAATTATCAACATTCAACAACGCCCAATCAATATTATTAGATTCGTATGTACTCCTAGATTTGTATTCAAACAGAGATGGTTTCCAATTTGTTTTCAAACACGTGAATGTGCTTGTTCTCATGCATGCTCTTCCTACTAGGATTTCGCCACGTATAGCAAGTCCAATAGTAACTTTTTTTTAGCTCCCTGTCCAATAGTACTAGTGGAGTACTGACAACATCTGCAGTAGAGTATGCAGTGCTCATAGTACTAGTAGTATACTCCCTCTATTTTTATTTACTCCGCATAAAACGGAGAGAGTAGTAGTATAAATGACGCGGGCGGGGGAGGGGGAGGGACATCGGTTTGCTCTCAACTGCGGTCCCACAAGCGAGCGAAAACGCAAGACGAAGCGCGTTCCATTCGGTGAGTGACGTGGAGGGTCCAGCGTGCCGGGGTGCAGTGCGAACGCGACAAGAGCGATGTACAGTCAAAACCGATTGACCGGTCATCACAGGAACCACTATTCACACCAGAACCTTCATTGCTCGGCGTACGCCAGCCACTGCCCCAAAACCACACCTCCTCTCCAGCCCATTCCCCCACCTTTCGATCCCCTAGCCCGCATCAAGCATCCCCTAGTTCACCGTAAAGCCATGGTGCGCCGCAAGATCATGTACTACAAGATGCTGACGCCGGAGCGCCGCGCAGAAATCACGGCAGTGCTCGGCGCCACAGACCTCCGTTCCCAAGCTCACTTTGCGGTCGGCCAATCCATGAGTTCTCTGGAGCCAAGCTCCGAGGAGGAGGAAGCCGATCCAATGTTCATGGCGAAGGTCACGGCGCAGAAGGCCCCGGATGCGTATGAGACAATGGACGTCGACTTCGTGCAGGCGTCCGGGTCCCCCATGGTGCAGGCGGACCAGCGGTTCAACCTGGCGATACTAAAGGAGGACCGGGAGGCGGAGGCTCAACACGACGCGGAGCGCGCGCATGGCGCTTCCATCGAGGTCCTCCTGCAGGCGGAACCTGATGTCGTGGATGTGAACCGGGCGGCGGAGACTCAACTTGATGCGGAGCGCGCGGATGCAGCTGCCATCAAGGCCCTCCTGGAGGCGGAACCGGACGTCCCGGATTTGAACCGGGCGGCGGAGGCTCAACTCGACACGGAGTACGCGGATGCCGCTGCCATCGAGGCCCTCCTGCAGGCGGAACCGGACGTCCTGGACTTGAACCGGGCGGCGGAGGCTCAACTCGACGCGGAGCGCGCGGATGCCGCTGCCATCGAGGCCCTCATGTAGGCGGAACCGGATGTCCTGGACTTGAACCGGGCGGTGCTCTCGTCCGTGCAGAGCGCCAGCACGCTCCGCGTGAACGAGTAGCGGGAGGCCCAGGACAACTATGGTGCGGAGACACACGTCGGCAGCTACGGCTGGTTCGCGCCGGCAGCCAAAGACGACGAGGCCGTCTCGTTCCGCGAGGAGTGATAGTTTTTCTTTATGTTGTTGTTTTTAGGGATCTTTTGCTGTGTAAAAACATATATTTATGCAAGTCGCCTGACTTTCATCATTTGGGTCACTCGACCATTTCAGGCGGTTGGATGAATATCCTACGTCTCCTAACCCTTCTTCCTCACCTCTTCTTCTTCCCCAACAGACCACCACACGGGCCGTATGGATCTTCCCCAACATGCTTTGGATAAACATACTGTATGAACGAAGATTATGTGTCAGCGGTAGGATGGATGAGTTTGGTTTGATCACATGCGGTAGCACATGTCAGTGAGGGTGCGTTCCCTTGGTTGGGTTTGCGGCGTGCAAGAGCGACTGTGTGAGGGTTCGGTGTGACCGCGACAGCCGTGCGCAAGTGTACCTCCTTTTCATTTTTAAAACTTTAGGCAAGGTTGGCAAAAAGGTGTGGCGAAGTATGGCAATGCAAGGCCTAGACCCAAACAGGATACAAGTACGTACGTAGTAGTACTACTTGTGTTAAAAAACAAAGGCGGGGTTTTCCTTCGCGAGATTGATCGATACAAATCCTCTTTGACGTGTCAATTAATGCGTAAATTTTCTCCAGCGCCCAAAGAGTTAACCATCTCACTCCTCATCACTTGATTAATGCAGCGCCATGCAAACCAACCTTCTCACTTCCGCATGCATGCAAGGGTATATTAATGTCCTTGGTTGCTAGTACGCGGCAAACCCCATCAATTTTGCCTCGATTAGTGTTAGTGGCCTTCTACAAATTGTAATTTTGATATACTAGCCTTGTGTACAAAAAATGGAGGTACTAACTATTTGACTTCCTTCCCCATTGCGGTGATGTCGACGATATCTCGATCGTTGTGGTTTGGCAAAGTGCGTTCGACGGAGAACACCATTGAGGGAGACCACGGTAAGTCGTTCGCAAGTACCGCCTGCAAGCCGAGACAACTGCCTTATTTGCATCCAGGAAGTCTGTTGAACCAAAGGATGCGTAAATGTACTAGTAATACACAATAGCGTCATCCGTCCAGATTAGTGCGGTAAGGTGGTTTCTCGAAGAAGACAATGGAGAAGCGGAGTCAGCGAAGACTGAAATGATGGTTGCTTCGTCCGTGCTTTGTGATTTGATGCCTCACTGCTTTGTGATTTGTGGTAGAAGGGACAGGGGAGTAGACTGTGTGCTCTATACTGTACATGCGTCCAAGCACGGGAGAAAGAGGAGTGAGGTTGCACTTTTCTATTCCTTCAATCAATCAATTAGGGAGCTTGGGTTCCATCTTTTTGGCTTTGGCAGCACTGTCCACAATGGTTCCCATCGATGCCAAAAGCTATTTTCACATTTGGCTACACATCATGGATGCCCTTAACCGTACCACTTGGTTTTGCTCCTATGTGCTATCTATACAAATCTCGATTATATTGATCTAAAAAATTATAGTATCAAGATTAGTAAAAAGGAGGTGATTTTGCCGCGTGGATGGCCGGGGAGGTTTCTTATTTTTAGAGGACGTTGGCCTGGCGGGTTGCTAACATGCGGTCCCACATGTCAGAGCTTTACCAAGCCGATCCGTGACCCACATGAGGCAGAACAACGGCAGAAGCAACACGTGGTTAACTTGAAGAAGATGAGGGAGAAGCGGATTCAGCAACGAGTGAAATGATGGTTGCTTCGTCCCTTCAACTTCTTTTTTTAGCATTATTACTTCGTCCCTCCAACTTAACTGCGGGAAAGGTGTAGCTTTGTGATTTGACGCCTCATTGCTCATTACTACGCCGGCGCCATGACTGGGGTGCTTCACCCCTGCTGCTCTGCACCGTTATTTCGGTATGGCACGTGGACCCCGTTGCTTGACGTCCCACATGTCGGCGAAAGGGACTACAACATTTATGAAAGCGAGCGCTCCACTCTTACAACGGAGGAGTACACGACACGGTGGCCTAGTGAACTGTTACTTGTACTGTGGTACTACTATAGTTTTGCTGTTTCGCACGATCCATCGATACAAACCCGATTAAATAGGCAAAGGCGGGATTTTTCCAGCGCGGTAGATGATACTAGCCATACATTTCAAAGGCAATTTTAATGTATGCAAACTGAATAATTAAGTAACAATATGAGATCTAGTAAAACTAAAAACACATATGATTTATTGTGTTAGAGTGTAGTAGTAGTGTTGTATTGTATAGTTGTTAGATGTAACATACGAGAACGTGTAGAGATGTACTTTTGGAGGGCCTACACAAAGAAATTGGGCATAAAGTGGATTCAAATATTTGTATTCGTCTTCATAGCATTTGTAACTCATATCTACAGTTTGTACAGTAGACGTGAATGCTTGTTCGCTCTTACGAAACTAGTACAACAATAATGAGGTGGCGTGCGCCAATTTAGGCACTGTCACGTTGGCCTACTCGGCTCCACAGAGAGAGCGAGAGAAGAGATAAATACACGGGCGGTCAGTGTATTTCAAGCGAAAAGCATAATACGATCACCGGACTTCCGAATACGCTCATTACGGTCACTATATACGTTTTGCGGTGATTATACGGTCACTTGGTCACCGTTCAGCATAGGATTGCACTCTGTTGACCGGCCAAATAGTCTGCGTGGCACTTGTTGACTAGTTAAATTGACCACGTTCCTTGTGGGTCCCACCTGTCAGTTCACATAGGAAAAAGGTCAGATAAACACAAATTTACACAGGCGCGTCAAGACTCCAACCCGTGCGCGGGAACCACCTGGTTGTGTATGGGTCTGTCAGGGCCTAATGTGTGTGCATGCACGTGTAGGTTGAGCACTTGAGCGTGACACTACTAGGGAAAACCTTATACACAGCATCTTAGCAGTAGCGTTGGACAAAATCGTGCGCTACTGCTACTTAGTAGTAGCGTGTGTAAATAAACCGCGCTACTGCTACAATTTTAGCAGTAGCGCGTGCTAGCAAAACGCGCTACTGCTATGTTTGTACTGGGCGCAGATGGCTAGGCCCACTTAGCAGCAGTGCATGTCCGTAACCGGCGCTACTACTACGCTCCGTAGCAGTAGCACTTTTCACGAAACCGCGCTACTACTAACCTTACCTTATCCTCCCCACGCGCCCGACCCTCTCACTCACTCTCCATCTCAGTCACTCTCCCCCGCGCCGATACCCGACGTCCGCCGCCGCCGCTACGCTGCTCCTCCACCGAGGTACTCCCTCTGCCCCTCCTCCCCTCACTCCTCCTCCCTCCTCCTCTGGCTGCCCCCTCGTCCCTCCTCCGTCGGCAGCCCTCCTCCCACCGTCCCCTCCCTCCTCCTCCTCCGGCCGCCCCCTCCGCCTCCTCCAACCGCCCCCTCCCTCCTTCTCCCTCCTCCTCCGGCCGCCCCCTCCTCCCTCCTCTTCTGGCCGCCCCCTCGTCCCTCCTCCCTCCTCCGCCGGCAGCCCTCCTACCACCGCCCCCGCCCTCCTCCTCCTCTTGCCGCCCCTCCCTCCTCCTCCTCCTGCCGCCCCCTCCCTCCTCCTCCTCCGGCCGCCCCTCCACCTCCTCCCACCGCCCCTCCCTCCTCCGATCCAACTGGCCTCCTCCCCATCCTCCTCTCTCCTCCCTCCTCCTCCTTCCTCCCCCCTCCTCCCTCCATCTCTATTTTTTCTATTTTTTACTGTTGTTTTTTACTATTGTATAATGTATTTTTGTCCTATTTTTAGTAAGTGTTTAATAGAATTAGTAAGAAAATTAATAGAACTAGTTGAACTAGTTTTTTTAGTAAGAACTAGTTGAATTAATAGAACTAGTGTATTTTTAATAAGAAAAATAATATAACTAGTTGAACTCTTATTTTTAGTAAGAACTAGTCTATTTTTATTTATAGTAAGTTTATTTTTAGTAAGAACTAGTTGAATTAATAGAACTAGTTGAACATGTCACATTTGTTGTTATTTTTTAGTTAAAGCAATTATTTCCCGCATCGACGTCGACGATGCCTATCCCGCATCCTCGTCGTCGACTCGGCGGAGGACACCTGCTTGATCAGAGGGGCCATGTCCGGGACTGGGCTCCGCCAGGTTGGTACCGGGAGGTGCTACCTACCGGGGGCGCAGCTTGGTGAGGAGCCAGCCCGTCGTTGACCCGAACCTTCTTTGGTGGCGGTCGCGTGGGCCAGTGACGGTGCAGAGGCTTGAGGACCCAGCGAAGGTGGTACGTCACCGTGTCAGCGAGGAGGACGAGCACGTCCGTCGCGACATGGTTGCGTTGGAGGGCAGGTTCTCCAACACCTGGCAGGTTCTTCAGGGATCTCACTGGAGCTATGATCATGTGATGGTTCCTTCTCTTTGGGTGTCCACCGCCCGCGCCGATACCCGTCGTTCGCTAAGGTTTTAGTTGTATTCATGATGTTATATGTATGATACTATTCGAGATGTATTAGTGATAATATTCGATGATGTACGAACGCAAGAGATGATTTAGTTTTGCTTATTGAATGCATGCTAATTTGAATACTTATATATTTTACGATTTGGTTTTGCTTATTGAATGCTCAAATTGGAGAAGTACTCCTATTTTGAATGCTCAAATTGGACCCCACTATGCAAGGCGTATGCATTTGATTAGTTGATAGCTTATAGGGTTTTTGTTTTTGCAGAAATCAAGGAGCCCCTCCATCATCCCCGCCGTCGTCCCCGTCACCGACCCCCCTCCGACCTCGAGGTGAGACCAACCAAATCTCCATGTCAATATGAGTCCTACAAGATATTTTGCAATTTTCTTGTTCATATTTTCAACCATTGAAATGCAATGACCATCAAGTTTGAATGCTCATATGATGTAGATAAAAACATGTATATCTTGTGTTGCTCAAATAGGATATGTGCTTGCCCTAGTGGCCGGTCATGTTTGCAGGTTACACCTCCGAGTGGCCTATGTTTTGCCGGAGTGTTGATTTATTTCTGTTCTGGCAAATTTCAGGCACACGATATGTCCTTTTTTAGCAAAGGTCATGCCGGATTTTTCTGTGAATTTTGGCATGACTTGTGCTAGAATATGTAGGAAATATCGAGTGGCCTGGATTTTCTAGAAAGATAATTAAACGACGTTTCGGGTTGACTTTAAGTCTCTCGAGGCTCCACCATATATGAGAGGATGAAGAATCCCAACTGTTGTCGTGGGGGTCGCTTCTCCTTCGTTCTCGTGTGCTAGCCATTTTGGTGTAATGCACTCGGGGACGAAAGGAGGAGCGATCATCACCAACGGTCAAATGTATACACCACGTGAGCTGAGAGTTTTCAAGAAAAGACTCGACAGACCAATAGTCAACCCGTGATGAATAATAATGATCTAATTTAGTTTTTGTGGTACATATATTTAATCGTACAAGTTTAATCTTTGAATTATGAACATAGGAAATGTCATACTCGGACGACGAAAGTCTCCCGGGGGAGTGCGACTGGTGCAACGACGACCGAGGTCTGTGCGACAGGCCTCACCTGGACAAAGATTGGCGCTTCAGCATTAAGCTCAAGGAGACCTTCGATGTTGAAACAGTACGCAACAACGACAAGTGTTTTTTCGTAATTAAGCACGAGTTCAACTATTCCAACGTGTAATTTTCATCTTTTACAATTCGACTGGCGTATCCCATGCCATGCAAGACGCTATGTCTTGGAGAGGATGGGTTTTGAAGACCATGAAAGTTTCGAAACAAAGAAAATTCACCTAAGGACTCATCATGGTATGGATTTTGAAGTAAATCTATACAATTCTCAGAGCGTAACACATTTTGGTTGCACAAATTGGGAAGCACTTTGCAAGATGTATGGTTTTTATGAGGGTATGCTTGTCACCATGGATCTTGGTGATCCTGACATCGAGCAAGACAATATGGACATTTGGTTCCTTGTTGATACGCTTCCAATTCTACCGCTATGTGAGTTTCTCAAACATAGTTATTAACTAATTGATATTGTTTATTTCAAAATAGTTGACAGCTCATTTCCATTGACAGCTTATTTCCATTGACAGCTTATTTTCATTGTTCAAACAATGTGCGGAAGATGGTAGACAGAACCTACTACACTGATGGCTCTGAATTAACTTATCAGAAGAAAAATCATCTGATCGCATTTTGTACTGAACTTGAGAATTACAATATGTATTGTCAAACTCCTCCACATTATGGTCAATACGTGCCACTAGTGCACGTGTTGAACCACGGTAACATCCATGGAGATGACATGGTAAGATTTTTTACTATTACGACATCCATGCATCTTTTGCATACTTCTAAAACTGAACTACATTGCTAACTACAAAGTTATTACTATGTTTTTCAACAGAAAAACCCGAACGATCGTGTGCCTCATCTGATGTTTCAGAATGGTCGCCTTGATGTTTTGAACATACAGCCAGGTCATCCTACGAATCTCACCTGTCCATATCGGATTTCTAAAACCGATGAATACACGGTAATTAAAGAATGGAAAAAATGTATGGACAGTAGTAAGGAGGTTCTTGGAAGCAACATTGTGCGAAAGGAAAGAATTGGAAACAGGATAATCTCCATTCTCCATAATAGAGAGTCAGGGGCTATCTTGTTTTATGCTAATTTACCTAAGAGAATGTAGTAGGTCCTAAGAGAATGTAGTAGGTCCTATGAGGTACAATGTTTATTATGTGGTATAATGTGTTGGAGTTATTGATGAGGAGTAGTTGTGATTATGACTAGTGACCAACTTGCTATGTGATGTCTCATTAATGAAAACACGATCATGAAGAGGTGTTATATGACAATGATGTATTATGATGATAAGTTGTTAATGATATGATGATGATGATGATGATATTTATTATATCATTGGGTGAAAGAACCGCGGATTAGTTACAAGTGGATCTCCATCCACATGAAACTAGTCCATGGCTCTTTCACCCAGTGATGTAACAACTCATTATGATGTAAAAACAATCTCTAAATTGTTGCTGTATAAAAACTTGTATAAAGGTGTATGAATACAAAATGAAATAAAAAAGAAATATAATATGGAATAATAATAGTAGCGCGGGCTGGGAGAAGCGCTACCAGTAATTACCAGTAGCGCCCTTTCAAGGAAGCGCTACTACTAAGTCGATATAGCAGTAGCGTGGGTCTCCCAGTAATTACCAGTAGCGCCCTTTCAAGGAAGCGCTACTACTAAGTCGATATAGCAGTAGCGTGGGTTAACCCACTCTACTGCTAACCTTTAGTTGTAGCGCCGTACTAGTAGCGCTGCTGCCCGCGCTACTGATAGGCCTAAAACACGCGCTACTGCTAGGCTTTTTCCTAGTAGTGTGAGAGTGTGTGTTGGTCGTGTGGTGTGTACATGCATGTGTGTGTGTGTGTGCATGTGAGTGCTGCGTGCGTGCGTGGTTGTGTGTGTACGTGTGTGTGTTGTGTGCGTGCGTGGTTGCGTGTGTTCGTGTGAGTGTTGTGTGCATGTGTGCGTGTGTGTATAATCACCACACCAGCTCATGTGTGTTAAAACAGATGGCTCAGCATACCAATACAAGGCCATCTTGTCCGCTGTGCCCGCGGTCATGACTTCGAACCACCGTCCAATATTTTTTTATCGTTTGTTTTCATTCTTATACACGCCGACAAGGTTTCTCCTAATATTTTTTTATCGTTTTTTTATCGTTCGTTTGTTTTCATTCTTATACCTGATGTTCCTAGTAACTCGCAATGCACAAGGTTTCTCCTCATATACTATTTCACCTTGGCTAGAGGTCCATCGCCCCCTGGATTTCAATTCCTGGTTAGTTGATTCCCAATTAAAGGAAGCATTCCCCGGCGTAAGAGGTGCTAGTCCGCCTATTATGCCGGGGAAGCAGCGCCTGGGTGTTTATCTTAGGGGTGTGTGGGGCCTAGGAGCTGCTGGCGCCCGATCTGGGGGTCGGCCGGGATTAAAGGGATGGTCGGGCGGCACTGCCAAGCACGGCGGTGGTGTGAGGTCGAGGGGAGGGCGGGGCGGCCGAGGCAGGGTTCTGGGCCGGTGGTCGCTGGCGGTTCAAGAAAGATCGTCAACAGTGACTGGCGTGAGGTAGACGAAGGCCATCTGCCCGTTCCTTATAGATCGGACGGTTCATATAAAATCGACTGACCTATTTATTTTCAGTCAACTGTTATTTTGATAGGACCACATGTGATGGTGTGCTGGAGGAGTACCTGCATTTCCCAGCCATCCCTGTGCTCATATATTACAAAATCATACGGAGTAAAATCTAATTTAGTTTGCCATTCAATGTTGTAGACCTAGCATATGTCTCTTGTCATTTATTTTTCAGCCACCCGCTATCTGCTACTTTTACAGTGCACTAGTCAGGGGAGCACCCGAAAACAAATGGCTAGTCAGGGCACTGGACGAGCCAGTGACAAGCCCAGCACAGACAGGCATCACCTGGAAGCCAACTAAAAAGCCACGATGGTGGCGAAGCAGCCCGCCTCCCACCAGGCTCTCAGGTCCTCGATGATCATGCTCACCACTCCAACCGGATGTCTAGCTTGTATTGCTTCCAATTTGGTTAAATTGTGTCTCCTTAGCTTAGACATTATACCTTTGAATATGACATGCCTTCCTGTTTTTGGTACATACTAGTACATTTGTCTATTAACCATGTTCTTACATCAAACTAATGTTCTTGTGTATCACTCATCAATCACTTATGATGAGACAGTCACGCCAGGGGGTTACTGTGAGAAAATACGCTCTTTTAAAGAATGCACTGTCAGCCTCCCCACATGATTCTCAAGAAACAGCAAGGCTAGATGAAGATAGTGAACGTAGCTCTGTAGTTGATGACCGCATTTCCCCTACACCAGCATCGCAGGTGCTTGCTCTAACTTGGCAGCGTGATATGTGGTTGCATGTTGCATATGATGTCTAGATTGTAATTCTTCCAATCTGGTTAAATTGCATGTGCCATTCGGCTTAGTTTATACATTATACCTATTAATGTGACATGCCTTCCTGTTTTTAGTACATAGTACATCTGTCTATTAAGCATGTCCTTACATAAAACTATTGTTTTTTGTATCCCGCATCAATCAATATGACGCGACACCTTTAGTATATGCAGTGTGATATTAGTTGCATCTTTCATATGATTTATAGCATGCACTGCTTCTAATTTGTTGAAACGCCATTTATGATGGGATGCTTTTAACTTGGTAGAGTCATATTGGTTGCATCTTTCATGTGGTGTCTAGCTTGCATTGCTTCTTATTTGTCGAAATGGCTTCTTCTTAGTTTACACAAACAGTTGTGAATATGCCATGTCGTCCTATTTTTCATACATATTCCATCCTGGTATCATGTGTTTGCCTTACATCAAAGTAGTGATTGTCAGTATCAAGCACGAATGAGTTCTGAAGAGTGAATTTTATTGCTTTTTCTTGTCGGTTTTACTTGATAATTCAAAATCAATAAAGCGGAAGGAAATTAGCAAGGGAGTGGATAAAGGTGCTCCTTCCAAATGGAGGGCCTCTACAGATTCTACTCCGCCACCCCCCCAAGAAGATTTGCAAGACAACATATGCATAGACACTCAACATAGTTGTGTTGATGATGAGCATGTCTCCCCAAGTGCACCATCATAGGTGCTTCCTCTAACTTGGCACTGTTATATGTGGTTGCATGTTATGTATGATGTCTAGCTTGTACTGCTTCTAATTTTTTTGAATTCCATCTGCTTACTTTACACATTATACTTGTGAATAAGACACGTGTTCCTGTTTCCAGAACATGCAATATCTGTCTATCACACCATGTTCTTACATCAAAGTACTACTGTTGTGTAACCTGCAACAACCACTTATCATAAGACACGTTTGACTTGGGAGTGTGATATAGGTTACATCTCGCATTCTTTTCTGGCTTGTACTACTTCTAATTTGTTGAAATGGCACTTATGACAAGACAGTTTTAACTTGGTAGAGTGATATTCACTGCATCTTTCATATGGTGTCTAGCTTTCATTGCTTCTAATTTGTTGAAATGCCTTCTCCTTAGTTTACACATCATAGCTGTGAATATGTAATGCTGTCCTTTTTTCTTACACATTCAATTGTTCTATCATGTGGTCGCCTTACATTAAAGTAGTGCTCGTCAGTATCCTGCATCAATGAGTTCTGAAAAGTGAATTTTTATTCATTTTTCTTGTGGGTTTGACTTGACAAGGCAATACAATTAAGAAATAGGAAGGAAAAATAAGGCAGGGACTGATGGCGGTCTTCCGGCGAAACCGGTATCCCACGTGCTTTCTCTAGCTTGGCAGTGTGATATTGTCTTGCATGTTGCATATAGTGTCCCACTTGTATTGCTTGTAATTTGATTAAATTACTTTTGCTTACTTTACACAAATAGTTGTGAATATGCCATGTCGTCCTGTTTTTCATGCATATTCCATCCTCGTATGATGTGTTTGCCTTACATCAAGGTAGTGATTGTCATATCATCCATGAATGAGTTCCGGAGAGTGAATTTTATTGCTTTTTCTTGTCGGTTTTACTTGACAATGCAAAATCAATAAAGCAGAAGGAAATTCGCAAGGCAGTGGATAAACGTGCTTCTTCCAAACGGAGGGCCTTTCCACATTCTACTCGGCCATCCCCCCAACAAGATTTGGAAGACAACACATGCATAGACACTCAAAGTAGTTGTGTTGATGATGAGCACGTCTACCCTTGTACACCATCACAGGTGCTCCCTCTAACATGGCGTTGTTATATGTGTTTGCATGTTATGTATGATGTCTAGCTTTTATTGCTTCTAATTTTGTTGAATTACATCTGCTTACTTTACACATTATACTTGTGAATATGACACGTGTTCCTGTTTCTAGAACATACAATATTTGTCTATCACACCATGTTCTTACATCAAAGTACTACTATTGTGTAACCTGCAACAATCGCTTTTCACAAGACACATTTAACTTAGGAGTTTGATATAGTTTACATCTCGCATTATTTTCTAGCTTGTACTACTAATTTGTTGAAATGGCACTAATGACGAGACAATTTTAACTTGGTAGAGTGATATTCATTGCGTCTTACATATGGTGTCTAGTTTTCATTGCTTCTAATTTGTTGAAATGCCTTCTGCTTAGTTCACACATCATAAGCTGTGAATATGCAATGTTGTGAATATGCAATGGCACTAATGACGAGAGACCTTTAACTTGGTAGTGTGATGTTGTTTGCATCTTGCATATGATTTATTTCTTGTACTGCTTCACATTTGTTTAAACGCCAGTTATGACGAGACACTGTTAACTTGGCAGAGCGATATTTGTAGCATCTTTCATATGGTGTCTACCATCCATTGCATTGCTTCTAATTTAGTGAAATGCCTTCTGCTTAGTTTACACATCATAGTTCTGATTATCTCATGTCGTCCTATTTTTCATACATATTACATCCTCCTATCATGCGGTTGTCTAACATCAAAGTTCAGTTCGTCTGTATCACGCATCAACTTGTTCTGAAGAACTAAATTTTTATTCCTTTTTCTTGTCGGCTTGACTTAACATGGCACAGAGAAAGAGGAAGGAACACAGAATGACAAGGGATGGTGTTAGTACTAAGGACACACGGAAACGGAAGCAGAAGAATTATGCAGATTCTGCTGGTACTGATGGTGCAATAGAAGGTCAAAGTCCAGCAAAAAATTTTACAAACGGGGTATCCCATGCTACACGAGCTGCAAAACAAGCCAAATAGAAACTAATAGCTGCCACCAAACAAGCAGAGACAGCCCTAGTTGTTGCAACACCTTCCATAGTACCACCACCTGCACGAGTTACTCGTTTGTCAACTCAGCTAGCAGCACATTCCCAAGCTCCCTTTCCACCTGACACTACTTTTGAAGCACTCTTGACACAAGACAAGTTGGCAAGATCAGACGAACCTTGTGATCTTCAACAGCAAGGTAGTTGTTGGAGTCAAGTTACAGTTGCATGCTTCTTTATATGTAGTCTCACAGTTTGATGTACACTAACACTTCCTATGTTCATTGTTGGACTAGCACCTAGGCACAAGAGGAAACAAACATCAGGGATAATGCTCGATAGGTTAACTAAATCTAGAGGAGGAAGAATGGAGATCCGTTTTGAGGCAGGTTTAAAAAGGCCACGTGATGCTACAGAGTCAGCCAAGTTAGTATTAGAGGCAGCGGATGCCGTTAGGTGTCATGCACGTATCCTCCCAACATGGATTCGGTACAGGATTGACGAAGATGAAACCCAATTCAACACCTTCCTCGACCATTTATCTGTAAGTATGGTTATGTATGGAAACTAGTAATATCGTCTTGCTCTGTCCCATACTTTCTAGGTTGCTGATAATGAGACTCCCATAATTTTCAACAGATGAGGTTCAAGTTGGATAGCCAAGATAATGCAACCAGACAAGCTTGCACCCATGTTTTCAAGTATGCTCTGCGACAGTATCAGTATAACTTGAGGAAAACTCATTTTGAAGGCAAGGCTAACATGAACTTGCCCAAACATCTCCAGTGGAAAATACATCGGATGAAGACTGGAGTGGCCTCGTTAAACACTGGTATGATCCAAAGTATCAACTATGTTATATGTATGTGATCAGATCACATGTTGAACTCATATTTACGCATGTGCCTCACAAATCTATCTTCTTGTAGGTGAACTGTTCAAAGAACAAGGGCCAACCATACTAAAGTGAAATTCCAACAGACGACAGGATCTCGTAGCTATATTGCACACTGCGAGGATCTTGTAGTTAGTTGTTGTTTCACTCTTTTCGTTGTGCCATATTATCATATCTATATTGACTTGTTCCAAATGTAGAGGAAAGCCCGCAAGGACCAAAAAGTACCTGAACCAAATGCTGTGGAAATCTTCAAGGACTGTCACACCAGCAAGACAAAGGGCATGACTACACCAGTCAAAGCTGTTGTTGTAAGTCCTTAATCCTCATGCCTTTTAACTACTACTTACTCTGACTCGTGCATTGAACTGCATGGTTTGCAGCCAATGTCTATTACTCTTTTCAATTTTATACACAATTGTCTTATCGTATCATTGCACCTTACAAGGTTTAAAAGAGAGGAGTGATGATCCTTTGATCTTGATCTGTAATCTAGTTCCGTGCTGGACCTGCCCACACAATGTTACAATTTCCTGTTTGTCTGTTCTCAGTTGTTTTGTGAAATGAATGATGTCATACTATGTTTATCGTATTATAAACTTTGTCTTTTTATCCTTAGCTGTAAGTATGATGTGAAGAAATATACAATACATTAGCCATGGTACATGGTCATACGTTTGGAACCTGGTTTTATTATGTACTTTGCAGTAAAATACAACTAATATTTTACACGGGTTCACCAGAATAAGTTATGTATATATACCAAAGCTATTTTGTTTGGTTTTGCTGCCTCCTTAATATCTTCTGTTTTGGTACTACTAATGTGAAAAACTCAAATTTTCAGCAAGCTATGGAAAAAATGGTGGAACCGCCACCTTCTGAAGGTTACGAGGCAACTATAACCGCAATGTCATGTCTTGTTGCAGTGGGTCATGTAACAGGCCATCCAACTGGCAGCCCGCGAAGCTACAGTTCAACTCCGGCACTTGTCGCCCAGAGTTAACTGTCGCTCGTTCTACTACTACCCCAGTCGTGACGGGTATGGTAGGCCGCCCCAGGTTGCCAATGGAGACCACGAGACAGATCCAGCACTATTGCATCTGGTGCGCTATGTAAGCGCACTAGAGCAACTGTTCGATCAGGTCACTCTCGATCTGATCGCAGCTCGTGGAGAGCTGGTTCGCCGAGCCCCGGCGAGAAGAGAAGCGGAGCCCGACGCCGACAACCCAGTCGTGCTGTTCGGACACCCGATCGATCCCTTGAGGTCTGCGCCAGCCCTCAACCAGAGCACTTTGGTGACCCCAGAAGCGCTTCGTCGCCTTTTGGGAACCCATTCCAACGAGATTGTGGCCAACAACCCCCGCGATGGTCATCACCATTTCCCCGACCCTGCAGCACCTCAGCCTCAGCCAGCAAATCCCGACGGTGAGAACCATGGAGAGGCATCGGCGTCCACAAGGCCAGCCCACTTAGACATTAACGTAGTAGACTAAGTCGCTCGAGTTGTATCGAGCCTTAGTTTTCCTACGCTTTGTAATGATGTGGTCTTGTATCGCTTTTATTACATGCTGTCCGCTTGAGCGCCCTTTTTGTTGGAGTAGTAGCTGTGCATGTGTACGTTGGCGTACAGTTGCTTTTTTTAAATTTCGGGCGCAGCTACCAAGACCAACCCTCGTCGGCACCCACAGTAATGCGTCACATTTATGTGATGGGTACACCTGTGGTTTTTGACCGGAGGACAGGATCGGCAACTAGTTACCCTTCACCCCGGTAGATAACCCAGCCCCGGTGCTATATAAAGGCCACTTCGTGACCTTGCCGAGCACCCCTCATCTTTGTGCGCAGCACTCACAGCCATTCCTTGCCATGTCGACCCCCAGTATTTATCTGAGGACCCCAGACGCAACCCCGGGCAGTTTTGTAAGATTATTGTGGGACTTTACCTGCAGTACCATGAGTGCCACCCATCCACCCCAGTACGAGTTGCTCAAATCGAGGATCACCCCTTCCACCTCGAAATATTGGGCAGTGGTGCACATCCCTCCCGCCTACCCAAACCAAGATCCCACGGAAGTCTCCTGCATGGGGAAATCCATGCCGACTCCGCATATGGCTATAGAAGCTGCTGCGTACGAGGCGCTCACTCGTCTTCGATTCGCAGTACCCTATGCCAGCGAGCGAGGATACTATTATTTTCCGAGTCGTGCAGCACCCGGAGAAGTTGCATCTTTTCCCGGTGGGCGCATTGAGAGAGATCCAGTACTGGCCAACCTTGCCCAGTACGTTATCGCTCAGGAGCGTTTACCTCAGCGGGTGATGGGTTATCTCCAGAGCCTCGCTGATTTAAATCCTCGGATCGCTATTGGCAGACCACTGAGGCCTGACCAAGAAGGGCGCATTCATCGACTGGTCAACCCGCTTCCCCCGATAGAAGAGGAGTGTGCCCCAGTGCCAGAGGCGTTTTCTCAGGACCCTGTCTTTTTACCATTTTCTTTGTAAACGCCTCCAATGTATTTATTGTCCCAGTACCTGTATTTATGTGTTGCAACATGTTCGTAAAAAAATTTGTGCGACATGTCCGATTTTCTTTGGTTCCTGTATGTGAGCAGTTTTACCGCTGTTAGTTTTGTTTTAATTATTTTCTTTTTCTCTCGCAACATGTTTATGAGGAGATTTCTTTCCCCGAGTTATTGCTGCGTATATATATTTTCACGACATAGGTTTTTATTCGCACGTCATCGTAACAGCAAACTCTCAGCAGCCACCACTCGACCTCGAGCACTATTACAAATCCTCGAGCACATTTTGCGCCTACCTAGCCACCCTCGAGGACGCCACAATCTCAGCTAGAGAGGTTTGTGAGTGTTCATTCGAGCGCGAGCTGCCCCAGCACACCGACAACAGTCAGCCCCGATGCCGCGCCTAATCCACGTGATCGCCGCCACCGCGGAGAGCTAACACTCATGCGGCAGCATCACGACGATCATCCAGGATCATCGCGCACAGGAGCACGGAGAACCCCAGCAGCACCGCCAAGCCTCCACACACCAGGACCACATACCAGTCCGGCATTGCCTCCGCCATTAGAGCCTCGGCTCGAGCTCCTGCTAGCAGCAATTGAGGAGAAGGAAGGAGGAGTAGGAACAAGGCCGGGTGTGAGGAAGAAGAGAGGAGCACCGCGATCGTTTTATAGCCCGAGATCGGTGTACGGTGGGCGAGGTCCACCAGCGCCACTCGTCGCTCGACCGCCGGTGTTTGGAGGCGAGTCTGCGAGCAGTGCCGACAACGCACTGGCCCGCGAGGTGAGTGCACACTGCACCGGCAGCTAGCACGCCGCGCACTACCACGGTACGGCCTCGATGCCCTACGAGCTAGGCATCGCCGGTGGAGGAAGCTCGGGAGAACGCGCGAGAGAGAAGAGAGAGCCAGAGGTAGGAGAAGAGGCCGACAGTGGGCCCTGGGTCCACCAGTCAGCCAAAGAGAGCACTGTGCTCTCGGGTGCAACCAGCGTATTTTAGTAATTTAGAATTTATTCTAAATTACTGTATCCGCGTAGAAATATCTCGTTTTCCCTAACCGTGGATTTTTCCACACTACGCCAGTGTACCACACTGTGGTTTTACACCACTTATTGCCCTCTCACTGTAGCCGTTTTTTTTTGTGCAATTGAAGGATTTCTTTGATAAAAACAAATTTATTTCAAAACAGTTCTTGTCCAAAACAGCTTTTTAACAAATCTCGAGGACGAGATTTTTCTTAAGGGGGTAGTGTTGTGACACCCCAAAATTTTGGCCCTGTTTTATCTATTAAAATGTTGCCAAGAAATAAAACTTTTCCATTTTTGTCAAGTTTTACCTTTTGTGATTTTGGATTTTTGCCTCTAGTGGAAAAAAAAACCTTCAAAAGTATTATTGGACTTGAATACTCTCTTTTATAAAACAATTCCTCATCAGTGGATTTAATTTTTGCAAGATTTATTTTTCCTCAAAGCTTTAATTCCTTTAAAATGATTTCTTTTGCATTTGGAGCCTGTTTGCACTACAACCTTTTGACAAAGGCATTTAAAATTTCCACCAAAAGTTGGGGATGTCATGTGATGGTTCCACATCACTTTTATGCAAAAATACCTTCTGGCCATTGGAGATTTTGAGCTCTACACCAACTTTTCCAATCTGGTCCAGTGGACACTTTTGCACTACAACCCATTTAAAAATTTCTTTAAAAATTCTTCCAAGTGTTTGGAGATGTCAGTGGATGCATACAATTCATCTTCAAGCAAAAACCCAGTGATGTTCTTTGAAAAATTTGAGTGGATCAACCTCTTTTGCATTCTGGTCCATATTGGTGATTTGTACTGCAACCTTATTTTTCTTTCCTCTAGTAACCTTGAGCTTTTTCCTACTTGTAGCCCTCCCTTCAAAACCCTTAAGTCCAGGAGAGTGGACTCATTGGAGGTTTTGAAGTGCATGCTTTAAACCCTTTTTCTTTCTGTCCAAAACTGGAGTTTTGCAAAACTTGCACTAACAAGTTTCTGGTTTGGCCCAAGTGACCTTACCACCATCTCCTGCATCTAAAGAGACCCTGATCTGGAGATTTTGGCCACTCCAAGAGTTGCCTAAGTACACTTGGCATTCTGTCGAACACTTGGTGTGCACAGTCAGCTTGAGGCATGTTTTCTGCTTTGCTCTGTGAACTTGCTCCAATGACCCAGCAACCATGTCCTCTGAGCGCTTTGCTACCCCTACCTCCGTCCTGTGCAGTGCCAGCTCCACCCTCGCGCTCTAGACCACACTGTCATTGCGTCGAACACCTGCCGTGCGTGCTCTGGGCACGCCCAGAGTGCACGTTTTGCACGCGCGCGCACTGAGCCGACACGCCGCACTGCCGCACTCGACGCGACCCGTCCCTGGCCCCTACTGCATCGCTGAACCGCGCACTAGCTCGCTCCCCTGCTCCACGGCATCTCTGGCGCCCTGCTGCGCTGCTGGCCGCACCCTTGGCGGCACGCCGGCGTCGGCAGTGGCCTCTGCCATGTTCGGCACCGCCCAAACCACGCCAGCGCGCCAGCTGCCCCTGGGAATAGCTCGTGCTTATCCTCATGCTCGTCGGAACGCTTTCGTCGCCGCCACGATGCCCTGCCACTATAGGAAAGTGGTCGCCGGCGATCTTATCCTCGGCCACCGCGGGAGCCAGCCTCAAGCGCCTATTTAAAGGGAACCCCGAGCCTCTCC
Organism: Aegilops tauschii subsp. strangulata; assembly: GCF_002575655.3. Classification (NCBI taxonomy): domain Eukaryota; kingdom Viridiplantae; phylum Streptophyta; class Magnoliopsida; order Poales; family Poaceae; genus Aegilops; species Aegilops tauschii. Next base: position 333,162,609 of record NC_053041.3, read on the forward strand.
GAGCACTTAGGCGACATCAGACCCTCCCCGTAGAGCTCCCCTAGCAGTAGATTGACCGAAGAGGACCATCCTCTCCAACTCCGGCCAGTTCGGCCGCCGCTAAGCTCCGGTGCGATTCGTCGCAACCAGCCACCCTTTTGCCCAACCAGCACCACCAGTAGCTCCCTCTGGTCCTTGCGGAGCTGCCCAGCTACCCAACTTCGATCGGGGACCACCGGAGCACAAAAAGCACTTCGCCACCGTAGCCTCTCTCCGCCGCGGAGCTCGCCGCCGGCGACTCCTTCCACCTCCGACGACCCAACAACCACCTAGGGGACCGCCTCGGTCTAGCCGTTCCATCCCCGCCCTTGGATGCCCGTGAGGCGCTGCCGCTCGTCGACGGCGACCGCCGGAGCCCCGCTCCCGTCGGGCAGAAGAGAGGAGAAGGAGGGAAGAACGGTCAAACCTGACCAGTGGGCCCTCTAGACCCACTGTCAGTGACCCGCGCGGCCGTCCTCTCTCTATTCAAGTGAAGGCGCATAACTCCCGAGTGCGTCTCCTCTACTGCGAAAGCGTATTTCCTTCTGAATCGTTTTCTTTTCTGGTTTTATTTAAAAACAGAGGTTTGACCAAACTTTGACTGGCTCTAACTTTTAAAATAAAACTCCAAATGAGTTGATTCTATTTCCTACCTCTCTCAAATTTCATCTAGTTTATTTTAAGTTTATTTCAAAAATATTTGAGACAACTTTTGGTACTGTGTTTGAAATATTTGTTATTTGTATGTTTTGCAAAATAGGATTTTGGAGAAAAGGGAAAGCCTCCAAAAAGTGCATCCTTTGCATACTCTTGAAGGCAAGCATTTCTGAACTCTGGCATAATATTTTGTTGTGGTGTTCTGATTCGATCACAACACCTTTTGACTTGGAGTAGGCGTTTGCCTTATGTATCGATATAGTCTCGTACATGAGTACACATTGGAGTTGCTTTGTGGTCAACAATGGATACACTAACGATTTGGATCATCCTCGTGAACTTCTCATGCATACCGGTAGGAAGCCGGGAAAGTCGTGGTCTTGGGTAGACACGAGCTTGTCCCTAGTCCCTTGTCGAGACGATTATGCCCGGTATGGCATGGTGAGGCTCGAGGAGTGGTGATTTATTTCACTAGTGGTAATATTGTTGGAGGATTCTTGGGCCACCTGAGTCGGTTGTAGACCGAGTCTTGATCAATAGCTTCCTTATTTGTTGGTACCACCACTTGTCCCTGCAGGGGACAGGGTATGGTTCAGTAAGTTGTCAACCCCTACCAAAGCACACACCGTACAGAGGGGCCATAGTGGAAGATACCGGAGGCCTCCGGTAGGCATGCCACTTGGTCAGGGGGCATGGGTGTTTCCGGTTGGGACCGAGAGGGGGGGCACCCCCTTAGAGCGCGCAAATAGAAAATTGATCCCATGCTACGTCGAGGTTGTAGCCTCCCCACTTAGAGTTTTGCTTGGCAGGTGTCGTGGGTGATTCCAGACATCGGTGAGTTAAGCTGGTGTGTGCAGGTCAGGCGTGTTTTCAATTAAAAGACCATAGACGGAATTAGTCCCGAGGGACTAAGTAAACCCGTTACTCGTGGAAAATGGTACTCCCTCTGCAGAGGATATATCCTGTTGGATAGTCATGTTCTTGAGTAACGACCACAGTCCGAGTTGAATTCAGTAACGGTATTCGGATGGAGAACGATTTAACTAGAACTCAGTAACGGTATTCGGATGGAGACACGGCTAACTGGATCGTAGTAACGGTATTCGGATGGAGATACGGCTTGACTAAATTATCGGTTTTCGGATGGAGAAACGACTGTACTAAATATTGTTTATGATTGTGGCACATATGGATTGTGATCTTCATTATTTTGGACTAACCATTTACATTATGTATGTTTTTTTGAGTATTCCGGGGATGGTTCTACCTCCTGGATATTCACCGTGATTATTCTCTTATAAGCCCTTTCTGTGGTGTCTCTCAGACGCCCGACTGCGGCATGCTTGTTGTTCATTTACCTGTTATAAGCCCTTTATGTGGTGTCGCCCCGACGCCCGACTGCGGCATTATTATTCTTGCAGTTTCCTCTCGAGGTGTCATTCAGACCCTCGTTTGGCACCAGTATTACTATTCTTGCAGTTTCCGCTCGAGGAGTCTTTCAGACCCTCGTTTGGCACCCAGTACTTTGCTTTGGATTATTTATAACCATATGTGTGCATCTTGGTTTTTCGTATATTTCGTGACGGACGTGTGATCACATGATAATCCGGAGCATGTCCTAATATTTTATACCCGTGTTCTTAATGTTTGCGAGTACATTCAAACGTACTCACTGGCTTGTCCCTGGCTATTGTCTTGGCCAGATTCCTCGCTTGGAGATAAGCATCGCGGTGACAACCTCGGAACCTACGTGTTGACAAGTGCAGCCTCGCGAAGATAGGAGTTATCCTGGTCAGCTGTTCTTGTGGGAAATGGAGTCCCATAGACGCAGATGTATCCAACCGCTTCCGCCCTCTACCATTAGAAACCAAGTGTTGTACTCCTAGGCCTCAATGGTCTTGTACTACATATTTTTGTACTTGCTTGGATTTTCTTGTATCAAGTTGGTACCTCATCAGCTAACAGTAATCCTGGGGCTGGTGAGCACACAGGCCGTTTTTCTGGGAATTTATATCCCGAAAATCCGGTCGTGACAGACTTGGTATCAGAGCCAGGCTGACCATTGGCTAATCCTATCTTAGCCAGGTCAATAAACCTAGGTTAACCAAACCACCAGACCTTAGCCTAACCCGGTCAAGCTTCCCGCGTAAGGTAGCCCCACAGTGACCCAACGCCCTTTTCGGCAGACGGTGCCCAACCTATCAGCCTAGCCCGTCGATCACGCGCCAGTGACCGACACCCAACCAGTCTCTATCGAAAGCGTGCGGAGGAAGACTCCGTCCCCTTTCCCTATAAAAAGGGCACGCTAGGCTCAATCACAGCCCAGCCTCTTTCCCCAAACCCAGCCACGATGCCTGGCCCCATTGTTCACAATGAGACCACAGCGACCAACCTTGGAGGTTTTGTGACCGTGCTCGCAAACCTCACCCGCCGTGCCTATGCGTTAGAAGAGCCTCCTGAGTATGTTGTGTACCAGCGACCCATGTACGGTGAAAGCCGTCAGTACTGGGCCACTGTGCACATCTACGGTAGGGGTCTGTCGCCAGAACGCCCCTACAGGTTCACTGGGAGGACAACTTCCTTTGAGCCACAAGCCATCCAACTGGCAGCTCGCGAAGCTATAGTTCAACTCCGGCACTTGTCGCCCAGAGTTAACTGTCGCTCGTTCTACTACTACCCCAGTCGTGACGGGTATGGTAGGCCGCCCCAGGTTGCCAATGGAGACCACGAGACGGATCCAGCACTATTGCATCTGGTGCGCTATGTAAGCGCACTAGAGCAACTGTTCGATCAGGTCACTCTCGATCTGATCGCAGCTCGTGGAGAGCTGGTTCGCCGAGCCCCGGCGAGAAGAGAAGCGGAGCCCGACGCCGACAACCCAGTCGTGCTGTTCGGACACCCGATCGATCCCTTGAGGTCTGCGCCAGCCCTCAACCAGAGCACTTTGGTGACCCCAGAAGCGCTTCGTCGCCTTTTGGGAACCCATTCCAACGGGATTGTGGCCAACAACCCCCGCGATGGTCATCACCATTTCCCCGACCCTGCAGCACCTCAGCCTCAGCCAGCAAATCCCGACGGTGAGAACCATGGAGAGGCATCGGCGTCCACAAGGCCAGCCCACTTAGACATTAACGTAGTAGACTAAGTCGCTCGAGTTGTATCGAGCCTTAGTTTTCCTACGCTTTGTAATGATGTGGTCTTGTATCGCTTTTATTACATGCTGTCCGCTTGAGCGCCCTTTTTGTTGGAGTAGTAGCTGTGCATGTGTACGTTGGCGTACAGTTGCTTTTTTTAAATTTCGGGCGCAGCTACCAAGACCAACCCCCGTCGGCACCCACAGTAATGCGTCACATTTATGTGATGGGTACACCTGTGGTTTTTGACCGGAGGACAGGATCGGCAGCCAGTTACCCTTCACCCCGGTAGATAACCCAGCCCCGGTGCTATATAAAGGCCACTTCGTGACCTTTCCGAGCACCCCTCATCTTTGTGCGCAGCACTCACAGCCATTCCTTGCCATGTCGACCCCCAGTATTTATCTGAGGACCCCAGACGCAACCCCGGCCAGTTTTATAAGATTATTGTGGGACTTTCCCTGCAGTACCATGAGTGCCACCCATCCACCCCAGTACGAGTTGCTCAAATCGAGGATCACCCCTTCCACCTCGAAATATTGGGCAGTGGTGCACATCCCTCCCGCCTACCCAAACCAAGATCCCACGGAAGTCTCCTTCGTGGGGAAATCCATGCCGACTCCGCATATGGCTATAGAAGCTGCTGCGTACGAGGCGCTCACTCGTCTTCGATTCGCAGTACCCTATGCCAGCGAGCGAGGATACTATTATTTTCCGAGTCGTGCAGCACCCGGAGAAGTTGCATCTTTTCCCGGTGGGCGCATTGAGAGAGATCCAGTACTGGCCAACCTTGCCCAGTACGTTATCGCTCAGGAGCGTTTACCTCAGCGGGTGATGGGTTATCTCCAGAGCCTCGCTGATTTAAATCCTCGGATTGCTATTGGCAGACCACTGAGGCCTGACCAAGCAGGGCGCATTCATCGACTGGTCAACCCGCTTCCCCCGATAGAAGAGGAGTGTGCCCCAGTGCCAGAGGCGTTTTCCCTGTCTTTTACCATTTTCTTTGTAAACGCCTCCAATGTATTTATTGTCCCAGTACCTGTATTTATGTGTTGCAACATGTTCGTAAAACAATTTGTGCGACAGGTCCGATTTTCTTTGGTTCCTGTATGTGAGCAGTTTTACCGCTGTTAGTTTTGTTTTAATTATTTTCTTTTTCTCTCGCAACATGTTTATGAGGAGATTTCTTTCCCCGAGTTATTGCTGCGTATATATATTTTCACGACATAGATTTTTATTCGCACGTCATCGTAACAGCAAACTCTCAGCAGCCACCACTCGACCTCGAGCACTATTACAAATCCTCGAGCACATTTTGCGCCTACCTAGCCACCCTCGAGGACGCCACAATCTCAGCTAGAGAGGTTTGTGAGTGTTCATTCGAGCGCGAGCTGCCCCAGCACACCGACAGCAGTCAGCCCCGATGCCGCGCCTAATCCATGTGATCGCCGCCACCGCGGAGAGCTAACACTCATGCGGCAGCATCACGACGATCATCCAGGATCATCGCGCACAGGAGCACGGAGAACCCCAGCAGCACCGCCAAGCCTCCACACACCAGGACCACATACCAGTCCGGCATTGCCTCCGCCATTAGAGCCTCGGCTCGAGCTCCTGCTAGCAGCAATGGAGGAGAAGGAAGGAGGAGTAGGAACAAGGCCGGGTGTGAGGAAGAAGAGAGGAGCACCGCGATCGTTTTATAGCCCGAGATCGGTGTACGGTGGGCGAGGTCCACCAGCGCCACTCATCGCTCGACCGCCGGTGTTCGGAGGCGAGTCTGCGAGCAGTGCCGACAACGCACTGGCCCGCGAGGTGAGTGCACGCTGCACCGGCAGCTAGCACGCCGCGCACTACCGCGGTACGGCCTCGATGCCCTACGAGCTAGGCATCGCCGGTGGAGGAAGCGCGGGAGAACGCGCGAGAGAGAAGAGAGAGCCAGAGGTAGGAGAAGAGGCCGACAGTGGGCCCTGGGTCCACCAGTCAGCCAAAGAGAGCACTGTGCTCTCGGGTGCAACCAGCGTATTTTAGTAATTTAGAATTTATTCTAAATTACTGTATCCGCGTAGAAATATCTCGTTTTCCCTAACCGTGGATTTTTCCACACTACGCCAGTGTACCACACTGTGGTTTTACACCACTTATTGCCCTCTCACTGTAGCCGTTTTGTTTTTGTGCAATTGAAGGATTTCTTTGATAAAAACAAATTTATTTCAAAACAGTTCTTGTCCAAAACAGCTTTTTAACAAATCTCGAGGACGAGATTTTTCTTAAGGGGGTAGTGCTGTGACACCCCAAAATTTTGGCCCTGTTTTATCAATTAAAATGTTGCCAAGAAATAAAACTTTTCCATTTTTGTCAAGTTTTACCTTTTGTGATTTTGGATTTTTGCCTCTAGTGGAAAAAAAACCTTCAAAAGTATTATTGGACTTGAATACTCTCTTTTATAAAACAATTCCTCATTAGTGGATTTAATTTTTGCAAGATTTATTTTTCCTCAAAGCTTTAATTCCTTTAAAATGATTTCTTTTGTATTTGGAGCCTGTTTGCACTACAACCTTTTGACAAAGGCATTTAAAATTTCCACCAAAAGTTGGGGATGTCATGTGATGGTTCCACATCACTTTTATGCAAAAATACCTTCTGGCCATTGGAGATTTTGAGCTCTACACCAACTTTTCCAATCTGGTCCAGTGGACACTTTTGCACTATAACCCATTTAAAAATTTCTTTAAAAATTCTTCCAAGTGTTTGGAGATGTCAGTGGATGCATACAATTCATCTTCAAGCAAAAACCCAGTGATGTTCTTTGAAAAATTTGAGTGGATCAACCTCTTTTGCATTCTGGTCCAAATTGGTGATTTGTACTGCAACTTTATTTTTCTTTGCTCTAGTAACCCTGAGCTTTTTCCTACTTGTAGCCCTCCCTTCAAAACCCTTAAGTCCAGGAGAGTGGACTCATTGGAGGTTTTGAAGTGCATGCTTTAAACCCTTTTTCTTTCTGTCCAAAACTGGAGTTTTGCAAAACTTGCACTAACAAGTTTCTGGTTTGGCCCAAGTGACCTTACCACCATCTCCTGCATCTAAAGAGACCCTGATCTGGAGATTTTGGCCACTCCAAGAGTTGCCTAAGTACACTTGGCATTCTGTCGAACACTTGGTGTGCACAGTCAGCTTGAGGCATGTTTTCTGCTTTGCACTATGAACTTGCTCCAATGACCCAGCAACCATGTCCTCTGAGCGCTTTGCTACCCCTACCTCCGTCCTGTGCAGTGCCAGCTCCACCCTCGCGCTCTACACCACACTGTCATTGCGTCGAACACCTGCCGTGCGTGCTCTGGGCGCGCCCAGAGCGCACGTTTTGCACGCGCGCGCACTGAGCCGACACGCCGCACTGCCGCACTCGACGCAACCCGTCCCTGGCCCCTACTGCATCGCTGAACCGCGCACTAGCTCGCTCCCTGCTCCACGGCATCTCTGGCGCCCTGCTGCGCCGCTGGCCGGGCCCTTGGCGGCACGCCGGCGTCGGCAGTGGCCTCTGCCATGTTCGGCACCGCCGAAACCACGCCAGCGCGCCAGCTGCCCCTGGGAATAGCTCGTGCTTATCCTCATGCTCGTCGGAACGCTTTCGTCGCCGCCACGATGCCCTGCCACTACAGGAAAGTGGTCGCCGGCGATCTTATCCTCGGCCACCGCGGGAGCCAGCCTCAAGCGCCTATTTAAAGGGAACCCCGAGCCTCTCCGAGCACTCAGGCGACATCAGACCCTCCCCGTAGAGCTCCCCTAGCAGTAGATTGACCGGAGAGGACCATCCTCTCCAACTCCGGCCAGTTCGGCCGCCGCTAAGCTCCGGTGCGATTCGTCGCAACCAGCCACCCTTTCGCCCAACCAGCACCACCAGTAGCTCCCTCTGGTCCTTGTGGAGCTGCCCAGCTACCCAACTTCGATCGGGGACCACCGGAGCACAAAAAGCACTTCGCCACCGTAGCCTCTCTCCGCCGCGGAGCTCGCCGCCGGCGACTCCTTCCACCTCCGACGACCCAACAACCACCTAGGGGACCGCCTCGGTCTAGCCGTTCCATCCCCGCCCTTGGATGCCCGTGAGGCGCTGCCGCTCGTCGACGGCGACCGCCGGAGCCCCGCTCCCGTCGGGCAGAAGAGAGGAGAAGGAGGGAAGAACGGTCAAACCTGACCAGTGGGCCCTCTGGACCCACTGTCAGTGACCCGCGCGGCCGTCCTCTCTCTGTTAAAGTGAAGGCGCATAACTCCCGAGTGCGTCTCCTCTACTGCGAAAGCGTATTTCCTTCTGAATCGTTTTCTTTTCTGGTTTTATTTAAAAACAAAGGTTTGACCAAACTTTGACTGGCTCTAACTTTTAAAATAAAACTCCAAATGAGTTGATTCTTTTTCCTACCTCTCTCAAATTTCATCTAGTTTATTTTAAGTTTATTTAAAAAATATTTGAGACAACTTTTGGTACTGTGTTTGAAATATTTGTTATTTGTATGTTTTGCAAAATAGGATTTTGGAGAAAAGGGAAAGCCTCCAAAAAGTGCATCCTTTGCATACTCTTGAAGGCAAGCATTTCTGAACTCTGGCATAATATTTTGTTGTGGTGTTCTGATTCGATCACAACACCTTTTGACTTGGAGTAGGCGTTTGCCTTATGTATCAATATAGTCTCGTACATGAGTACACTTTGGAGTTGCTTTGTGGTCAACAATTGATACACTAACGATTTGGATCATCCTCGTGAACTTCTCATGCATACCGGTAGGAAGCCGGGAAAGTCGTGGTCTTGGGTAGACACGAGCTTGTCCCTAGTCCCTCGTCGAGACGAGTATGCCCGGTATGGCATGGTGAGGCTCGAGGAGTGGTGATTTATTTCACTAGTGGTAATATTGTTGGAGGATTCTTGGGCCACCTGAGTCGGTTGTAGACCGAGTCTTGATCAATAGCTTCCTTATTTGTTGGTACCACCACTTGTCCCTGCAGGGGACAGGGTATGGTTCAGTAAGTTGTCAACCCCTACCAAAGCACACACCGTACAGAGGGGCCATAGTGGAAGATACCGGAGGCCTCCGGTAGGCATGCCACTTGGTCAGGGGGCATGGGTGTTTCCGGTTGGGACCGAGAGGGGGGGCACCCCCTTAGAGCGCGCAAATAGAAAATTGATCCCATGCTACGTCGAGGTTGTAGCCTCCCCACTTAGAGTTTTGCTTGGCAGGTGTCGTGGGTGATTCCAGACACCGGTGAGTTAAGCTGGTGTGTGCAGGTCAGGCGTGTTTTCAATTGAAATACCGTAGACGGAATTAGTCCCGAGGGACTAAGTAAACCCGTTACTCGTGAAAAATGGTACTCCCTCTGCAGAGGATATATCCTGTTGGATAGTCATGTTCTTGAGTAAGGACCACAGTCTGAGTTGAATTCAGTAACGGTATTCGGATGGAGAACGATTTAACTAGAACTCAGTAACGGTATTCGGATGGAGACACGGCTAACTGGATCGTAGTAACGGTATTCGGATGGAGATACGGCTTGACTAAATTATCGGTTTTCGGATGGAGAAACGACTGTACTAAATATTGTTTATGATTGTGGCACATATGGATTGTGATCTTCATTATTTTGGACTAACCATTTACATTATGTATGTTTTTTTGAGTATTCCGGGGATGGTTCTACCTCCTGGATATTCACCGTGATTATTCTCTTATAAGCCCTTTCTGTGGTGTCGCTCAGACGCCCGACTGCGGCATGCTTGTTGTTCATTTACCTGTTATAAGCCCTTTATGTGGTGTCGCCCCGACGCCCGACTGCGGCATTATTATTCTTGCAGTTTCCTCTCGAGGTGTCATTCAGACCTCGTTTGGCACCAGTATTACTATTCTTGCAGTTTCCGCTCGAGGAGTCTTTCAGACCCTCGTTTGGCACCCAGTACTTTACTTTGGATTATTTATAACCATATGTGTGCATCTTGGTTTTTCGTATATTTCGTGACGGACGTGTGATCACATATAATCCGGAGCATGTCCTAATATTTTATACCCGTGTTCTTAATGTTTGCGAGTACGTTCAAATGTGCTCACTGGCTTGTCCCTGGCTATTGTCTTGGCCAGATTCCTCGCTTGGAGATAAGCATCGCGGTGACAACCTCGGAACCTACGTGTTGACATGTGCAGCCTCGCAAAGATAGGAGTTATCCTGGTCAGCTGTTCTTGTGGGAAATGGAGTCCCATAGACGCAGATGTATCCAACCGCTTCCGCCCTCTACCATTAGAAACCAAGTGTTGTACTCCTAGGCCTCAATGGTCTTGTACTACATATTTTTGTACTTGCTTGGATTTTCTTGTATCAAGTTGGTACCTCATCAGCTAACAGTAATCCTGGGGCTGGTGAGCACACAGGCCGTTTTTCTGGGAATTTATATCCCGAAAATCCGGTCGTGACAGACTTGGTATCAGAGCCAGGCTGACCATTGGCTAATCCTATCTTAGCCAGGTCAATAAACCTAGGTTAACCAAACCACCAGACCTTAGCCTAACCCGGTCAAGCTTCCCGCGTAAGGTAGCCCCACAGTGACCCAACGCCCTTTTCGGCGGACGGTGCCCAACCTATCAGCCTAGCCCGTCGATCACGCGCCAGTGACCGACACCCAACCAGTCTCTATCGAAAGCGTGCGGAGGAAGACTCCGTCCCCTTTCCCTATAAAAAGGGCACGCTAGGCTCAATCACAGCCCAGCCTCTTTCCCCAAACCCAGCCACGATGCCTGGCCCCATTGTTCACAATGAGACCACAGCGACCAACCTTGGAGGTTTTGTGACCGTGCTCGCAAACCTCACCCGCCGTGCCTATGCGTTAGAAGAGCCTCCTGAGTATGTTGTGTACCAGCGACCCATGTACGGTGAAAGCCGTCAGTACTGGGCCACTGTGCACATCTACGGTAGGGGTCTGTCGCCAGAACGCCCCTACAGGTTCACTGGGAAGACAACTTCCTTTGAGCCACAGGCCATCCAACTGGCAGCCCGCGAAGCTATAGTTCAACTCCGGCACTTGTCGCCCAGAGTTAACTGTCGCTCGTTCTACTACTACCCCAGTCGTGACGGGTATGGTAGGCCGCCCCAGGTTGCCAATGGAGACCACGAGACGGATCCAGCACTATTGCATCTGGTGCGCTATGTAAGCGCACTAGAGCAACTGTTTGATCAGGTCACTCTCGATCTGATCGCAGCTCGTGGAGAGCTGGTTCGCCGAGCCCCGGCGAGAAGAGAAGCGGAGCCCGACGCCGACAACCCAGTCGTGCTGTTCGGACACCCGATCGATCCCTTGAGGTCTGCGCCAGCCCTCAACCAGAGCACTTTGGTGACCCCAGAAGCGCTTCGTCGCCTTTTGGGAACCCATTCCAACGGGATTGTGGCCAACAACCCCCGCGATGGTCATCACCATTTCCCCGACCTTGCAGCACCTCAGCCTCAGCCAGCAAATCCCGACGGTGAGAACCATGGAGAGGCATCCGCGTCCACAAGGCCAGCCCACTTAGACATTAACGTAGTAGACTAAGTCGCTCGAGTTGTATCGAGCCTTAGTTTTCCTACGCTTTGTAATGATGTGGTCTTGTATCGCTTTTATTACATGCTGTCCGCTTGAGCGCCCTTTTTGTTGGAGTAGTAGCTGTGCATGTGTACGTTGGCGTACAGTTGCTTTTTTTAAATTTCGGGCGCAGCTACCAAGACCAACCCCCGTCGGCACCCACAGTAATGCGTCACATTTATGTGATGGGTACACCTGTGGTTTTTGACCGGAGGACAGGATCGGCAGCCAGTTACCCTTCACCCCGGTAGATAACCCAGCCCCGGTGCTATATAAAGGCCACTTCGTGACCTTGCCGAGCACCCCTCATCTTTGTGCGCAGCACTCACAGCCATTCCTTGCCATGTCGACCCCCAGTATTTATCTGAGGACCCCAGACGCAACCCCGGGCAGTTTTGTAAGATTATTGTGGGACTTTACCTGCAGTACCATGAGTGCCACCCATCCACCCCAGTACGAGTTGCTCAAATCGAGGATCACCCCTTCCACCTCGAAATATTGGGCAGTGGTGCACATCCCTCCCGCCTACCCAAACCAAGATCCCACGGAAGTCTCCTGCATGGGGAAATCCATGCCGACTCCGCATATGGCTATAGAAGCTGCTGTGTACGAGGCGCTCACTCGTCTTCGATTTGCAGTACCCTATGCCAGCGAGCGAGGATACTATTATTTTCCGAGTCGTGCAGCACCCGGAGAAGTTGCATCTTTTCCCGGTGGGCGCATTGAGAGAGATCCAGTACTGGCCAACCTTGCCCAGTACGTTATCGCTCAGGAGCGTTTACCTCAGCGGGTGATGGGTTATCTCCAGAGCCTCGCTGATTTAAATCCTCGGATCGCTATTGGCAGACCACTGAGGCCTGACCAAGAAGGGCGCATTCATCGACTGGTCAACCCGCTTCCCCCGATAGAAGAGGAGTGTGCCCCAGTGCCAGAGGCGTTTTCTCAGGACCCTGTCTTTTTACCATTTTCATTGTAAACGCCTCCAATGTATTTATTGTCCCAGTACCTGTATTTATGTGTTGCAACATGTTCGTAAAAAAAATTGTGCGACATGTCCGATTTTCTTTGGTTCCTGTATGTGAGCAGTTTTACCGCTGTTAGTTTTGTTTTAATTATTTTCTTTTTCTCTCGCAACATGTTTATGAGGAGATTTCTTTCCCCGAGTTATTGCTGCGTATATATATTTTCACGACATAGATTTTTATTCGCACGTCATCGTAACAGCAAACTCTCAGCAGCCACCACTCGACCTCGAGCACTATTACAAATCCTCGAGCACATTTTGCGCCTACCTAGCCACCCTCGAGGACGCCACAATCTCAGCTAGAGAGGTTTGTGAGTGTTCATTCGAGCGCGAGCTGCCCCAGCACACCGACAGCAGTCAGCCCCGATGCCGCGCCTAATCCACGTGATCGCCGCCACCGCGGAGAGCTAACACTCGTGCGGTAGCATCACGACGATCATCCAGGATCATCGCGCACAGGAGCACGGAGAACCCCAGCAGCACCGCCAAGCCTCCACACACCAGGACCACATACCAGTCCGGCATTGCCTCCGCCATTAGAGCCTCGGCTCGAGCTCCTGCTAGCAGCAATGGAGGAGAAGGAAGGAGGAGTAGGAACAAGGCCGGGTGTGAGGAAGAAGAGAGGAGCACCGCGATCGTTTTATAGCCCGAGATCGGTGTACGGTGGGCGAGGTCCACCAGCGCCACTCGTCGCTCGACCGCCGGTGTTTGGAGGCGAGTCTGCGAGCAGTGCCGACAACGCACTGGCCCGCGAGGTGAGTGCACACTGCACCGGCAGCTAGCACGCCGCGCACTACCACGGTACGGCCTCGATGCCCTACGAGCTAGGCATCGCCGGTGGAGGAAGCGCGGGAGAACGCGCGAGAGAGAAGAGAGAGCCAGAGGTAGGAGAAGAGGCCGACAGTGGGCCCTGGGTCCACCAGTCAGCCAAAGAGAGCACTGTGCTCTCGGGTGCAACCAGCGTATTTTAGTAATTTAGAATTTATTCTAAATTACTGTATCCGCGTAGAAATATCTCGTTTTCCCTAACCGTGGATTTTTCCACACTACGCCAGTGTACCACACTGTGGTTTTACACCACTTATTGCCCTCTCACTGTAGCCGTTTTTTTTTGTGCAATTGAAGGATTTCTTTGATAAAAACAAATTTATTTCAAAACAGTTCTTGTCCAAAACAGCTTTTTAACAAATCTCGAGGACGAGATTTTTCTTAAGGGGGTAGTGTTGTGACACCCCAAAATTTTGGCCCTGTTTTATCTATTAAAATGTTGCCAAGAAATAAAACTTTTCCATTTTTGTCAAGTTTTACCTTTTGTGATTTTGGATTTTTGCCTCTAGTGGAAAAAAAAACCTTCAAAAGTATTATTGGACTTGAATACTCTCTTTTATAAAACAATTCCTCATCAGTGGATTTAATTTTTGCAAGATTTATTTTTCCTCAAAGCTTTAATTCCTTTAAAATGATTTCTTTTGCATTTGGAGCCTGTTTGCACTACAACCTTTTGACAAAGGCATTTAAAATTTCCACCAAAAGCTGGGGATGTCATGTGATGGTTCCACATCACTTTTATGCAAAAATACCTTCTGGCCATTGGAGATTTTGAGCTCTACACCAACTTTTCCAATCTGGTCCAGTGGACACTTTTGCACTACAACCCATTTAAATATTTCTTTAAAAATTCTTCCAAGTGTTTGGAGATGTCAGTGGATGCATACAATTCATCTTCAAGAAAAAACCCAGTGATGTTCTTTGAAAAATTTGAGTGGATCAACCTCTTTTGCATTCTGGTCCAAATTGGTGATTTGTACTGCAACCTTATTTTTCTTTGCTCTAGTAACCCTGAGCTTTTTCCTACTTGTAGCCCTCCCTTCAAAACCCTTAATTCCAGGAGAGTGGACTCATTGGAGGTTTTGAAGTGCATGCTTTAAACCCTTTTTCTTTCTGTCCAAAACTGGAGTTTTGCAAAACTTGCACTAACAAGTTTCTGGTTTGGCCCAAGTGACCTTACCACCATCTCCTGCATCTAAAGAGACCCTGATCTGGAGATTTTGGCCACTCCAAGAGTTGCCTAAGTACACTTGGCATTCTGTCGAACACTTGGTGTGCACAGTCAGCTTGAGGCATGTTTTCTGCTTTGCACTGTGAACTTGCTCCAATGACCCAGCAACCATGTCCTCTGAGTGCTTTGCTACCCCTACCTCCGTCCTGTGCAGTGCCAGCTCCACCCTCGCGCTCTAGACCACACTGTCATTGCGTCGAACACCTGCCATGCATGCTCTGGGCGCGCCCAGAGCGCACGTTTTGCACGCGCGCGCACTGAGCCGACACGCCGCACTGCCGCACTCGACGCAACCCGTCCCTGGCCCCTACTGCATCGTTGAACCGCGCACTAGCTCGCTCCCTGCTCCACGGCATCTCTGGCGCCCTGCTGCGCCGCTGGCCGCGCCCTTGGCGGCACGCCGGCGTCGGCAGTGGCCTCTGCCATGTTCGGCACCGCCCAAACCACGCCAGCGCGCCAGCTGCCCCTGGGAATAGCTCGTGCTTATCCTCATGCTCGTGGGAACGCTTTCGTCGCCGCCACGATGCCCTGCCACTACAGGAAAGTGGTCGCCGGCGATCTTATCCTCGGCCACCGCGGGAGCCAGCCTCAAGCGCCTATTTAAAGGGAACCCCGAGCCTCTCCGAGCACTCAGGCGACATCAGACCCTCCCCGTAGAGCTCCCCTAGCAGTAGATTGACCGGAGAGGACCATCCTCTCCAACTCCGGCCAGTTCGGCCGCCGCTAAGCTCCGGTGCGATTCGTCGCAACCAGCCACCCTTTTGCCCAACCAGCACCACCAGTAGCTCCCTCTGGTCCTTGCGGAGCTGCCCAGCTACCCAACTTCGATCGGGGACCACCGGAGCACAAAAAGCACTTCGCCACCGTAGCCTCTCTCCGCCGCGGAGCTCGCCGCCGGCGACTCCTTCCACCTCCGACGACCCAACAACCACCTAGGGGACCGCCTCGGTCTAGCCGTTCCATCCCCGCCCTTGGATGCCCGTGAGGCGCTGCCGCTTGTCGACGGCGACCGCCGGAGCCCCGCTCCCGTCGGGCAGAAGATAGGAGAAGGAGGGAAGAACGGTCAAACCTGACCAGTGGCCCCTCTAGACCCACTGTCAGTGACCCGCGCGGCCGTCCTCTCTCTGTTAAAGTGAAGGCGCAGAACTCCCGAGTGCGTCTCCTCTACTGCGAAAGCGTATTTCCTTCTGAATCGTTTTCTTTTCTGGTTTTATTTAAAAACAGAGGTTTGACCAAACTTTGACTGGCTCTAACTTTTAAAATAAAACTCCAAATGAGTTGATTCTTTTTCCTACCTCTCTCAAATTTCATCTAGTTTATTTTAAGTTTATTTCAAAAATATTTGAGACAACTTTTGGTACTGTGTTTGAAATATTTGTTATTTTTATGTTTTGCAAAATAGGATTTTGGAGAAAAGGGAAAGCCTCCAAAAAGTGCATCCTTTGCATACTCTTGAAGGCAAGCATTTCTGAACTCTGGCATAATATTTTGTTGTGGCGTTCTGATTCGATCACAACACCTTTTGACTTGGAGTATGCGTTTGCCTTATGTATCGATATAGTCTCGTACATGAGTACACTTTGGAGTTGCTTTGTGGTCAACAATGGATACACTAACGATTTGGATCATCCTCGTGAACTTCTCATGCATACCGGTAGGAAGCCGGGAAAGTCGTGGTCTTGGGTAGACACGAGCTTGTCCCTAGTCCCTCGTCGAGACGAGTATGCCCGGTATGGCATGGTGAGGCTCGAGGAGTGGTGATTTATTTCACTAGTGGTAATATTGTTGGAGGATTCTTGGGCCACCTGAGTCGGTTGTAGACCGAGTCTTGATCAATAGCTTCCTTATTTGTTGGTACCACCACTTGTCCCTGCAGGGGACAGGGTATGGTTCAGTAAGTTGTCAACCCCTACCAAAGCACACACCGTATAGAGGGGCCATAGTGGAAGATACCAGAGGCCTCCGGTAGGCATGCCACTTGGTCAGGGGGCATGGGTGTTTCCGGTTGGGACCGAGAGGGGGGGCACCCCCTTAGAGCGCGCAAATAGAAAATTGATCCCATGCTACATCGAGGTTGTAGCCTCCCCACTTAGAGTTTTGCTTGGCAGGTGTCGTGGGTGATTCCAGACACCGGTGAGTTAAGCTGGTGTGTGCAGGTCAGGCGTGTTTTCAATTAAAAGACCGTAGACGGAATTAGTCCCGAGGGACTAAGTAAACCCGTTACTCGTGGAAAATGGTACTCCCTCTGCAGAGGATATATCTTGTTGGATAGTCATGTTCTTGAGTAAGGACCACAGTCTGAGTTGAATTCAGTAACGGTATTCGGATGGAGAACGATTTAACTAGAACTCAGTAACGATATTCGGATGGAGACACGGCTAACTGGATCGTAGTAACGGTATTCGGATGGAGATACGGCTTGACTAAATTATTGGTTTTCGGATGGAGAAACGACTGTACTGAATATTGTTTATGATTGTGGCACATATGGATTGTGATCTTCATTATTTTGGACTAACCATTTACATTATGTATGTTTTTTTGAGTATTCCGGGGATGGTTCTACCTCCTGGATATTCACCGTGATTATTCTCTTATAAGCCCTTTCTGTGGTGTCGCTCAGACGCCCGACTGCGGCATGCTTGTTGTTCATTTACCTGTTATAAGCCCTTTATGTGGTGTCGCCCCGACGCCTGACTGCGGCATTATTATTCTTGCAGTTTCCTCTCGAGGTGTCATTCAGACCCTCGTTTCGCACCAGTATTACTATTCTTGCAGTTTCCGCTCGAGGAGTCTTTCAGACCCTCGTTTGGCACCCAGTACTTTACTTTGGATTATTTATAACCATATGTGTGCATCTTGGTTTTTCGTATATTTCGTGACGGACGTGTGATCACATGATAATCCGGAGCATGTCCTAATATTTTATACCCGTGTTCTTAATGTTTGCGAGTACATTCAAACGTACTCATTGGCTTGTCCCTGGCTATTGTCTTGGCCAGATTCCTCGCTTGGAGATAAGCATCGCGGTGACAACCTCGGAACCTATGTGTTGACATGTGCAGCCTCGCGAAGATAGGAGTTATCCTGGTCAGCTGTTCTTGTGGGAAATGGAGTCGCATAGACGCAGATGTATCCAACCACTTCCGCCCTCTACCATTAGAAACCAAGTGTTGTACACCTAGGCCTCAATGGTCTTGTACTACATATTTTTGTACTTGCTTGGATTTTCTTGTATCAAGTTGGTACCTCATCAGCTAACAGTAATCCTGGGGCTGGTGAGCACACAGGCCGTTTTTCTGGGAATTTATATCCCGAAAATCCGGTCGTGACAGGTCAGTACCTGTCCACTAACAGTGCCAAAAGCATGTTCCTGCGTAATACTGGGTTGGTTGTTAAGGCAATCTCGTCCAAACTGCCTCATGATCAGGATAGGCAAGCTAAAAACAATGTTACATCTGCGCTCCAGACACAAGTCCATTCCCTAACAGAGACCCTTTCTGAAACAAGGACAGCCATTGTTCGATGTCGTGAAGATATGCATGGTTTTGAAACCAGACTATCAGACATTTTCTATGTCGTTCAGGAGCCTAGGAGAAATGAAGGTGAAGGTTATGGTGCTCCATCGGACAATACAGCATGGAAACATAATAGCCAGGTCAAATGAACCGAGCTTCTGAAATTCTGGTGGTGCATTTATCTGCCAGATTGTTGACTTTTATGCCAACCTTCCTTTTGTTTTGTCGTTGTAATTTGTTTTGTTGCGATACAAAATTTGTTCTTAACGTGCAGCCACCGACTGAAGGAAACAACAAACCATTTTTGTATAGTGTAGGGTGTTCCCTATATTTGCACTGGTGTCGAACTTTGATGCCCAGTGGATGTAATCTGTGCAATCGCCTTAATAGCCTAGTATTAGTTTCGGGCTTATTTATTTCCTCTTCTTTTTCCCTGGTTTGCTAGTGGCCGCAACAACCATGGGCCATATACGGACCATGGTAATGTTGACCCTGCTACAGGCCGTAGGATCCATGGGCCTCCTACGGGCCGTCGGATAAATGGGCCTCCAACGGGCCATAGAATCGGTGGGCCTCGGGCCGTAGGATAAATGGGTCCACATGGGCTATAAACGGGCATAATTGGTATCGGGCCAACATGATAACGGGCCGTTAACAGGCCGAAAGACAGCAAAGGCTTAATTCTGTCACAGGCATAGCAGGTCGTTAATGGGCCAGAATATAGGATGGGCTGGAAACGGCACAAAGGGTTAACATGCCACAAATGGGCCGATTCTAACCATGGGCCGATTTTGGCCCATTAGGGGAATAGGCCAGTAACGGGCCGGAAGTAATCGAGGGCCGGAAAGGAGCCCAAGAACGTATGGGCCGTCAGTAGGCCAAAAGCTAACACAGGCTGGAAATGGACCATGTGAATCATGGGCCGTTGATGGGTACAAAGAAATTTATTGTTCATTATGGGCTAGAGTCACCGTGGGCCACTAAAGGTCCTAAAGATACGAAAGGCCTCATATGGGCCGAAAGACATCATGGGCCATACATGAGCCGAAAGTGAAACTGGCTGGTGTTATACTCGACGGCCCACATGACGTTGTTGGGCCGATTCCGGGAAGGCCCTAACGGGCCGTGAGTCACCAGGCCGTAAGATGGGCTATATGTGAACAGACCGTTAACAGGCTTTTCATGGGCCGGCCCGCTAACTTTTGACCAAGTCAAACGGGTCGGCCTTTATAAGCTAAATGGGCCAGTGTTGGGCCGTCGCACGTGTCGACATATCATAGGCGCCTATCTGACCCAATGATGAGCTGACACGTGTTTCCTTCGGCCAATGAGAATTTTACACATGGAAAATCCCCATTGGTCCTGGCTGTTAACGGGTTATCGGATCCAAAACCGGACCAGATAGCTTAAAGGCGACCCGTTATGGTGGATGCCACGTGTCGGCTACCCTTGACGAAAGCACTTCCATGACGCGTCATTTATCGTCATGGAAGTGAACACTTCCATGATGATAATTTTGGTATTGTCATGGAACACTTCTACGACAGCACAGGCATGCCTATCTTTATTTTGTCATAAAATCGTCATGGATGTACATACATGACAGAAAACGTGACCTACTGTGACAAACACGTATCATCACGGAAGTGTATTTTTTTGTAGTGTCATGACTTAAATTTTCATATTGTATAACTTTAGCATGCTAGTTGTTGATATTTTTTCATATAAATAAGGTCAAACTTTATGAAGTTTGACTTCAGACAATTCTTATATCTAGAGTAAAAAGGACCGGAGGGAGTATTGAACACACCTTTCCATTTGATTTAATAATGGCAGTGTTTGGATACTCTAACATAGCTAGAGGTTAGAGTTAGTTTCTAGATCATGACGGTTAAAAGGGAGAGAGAGAGATTGGTGGAATAGTAGATTGTATTGCTTGAGCCTCGTGGGCATATATATAGGAGTACATGGTCATCTTGTAGTACAAGTCAAATCCAATGATGTCATACGTTTCCTAAATTACAATGATACTCAACAATGACTAACCCTGAACTAACTCTAGCCAAATAGGTGTTTGCATGACAGTGTTAGATTGACAATAAATGCACTAGGAGAACTAGCCCCAATCAGTACCTCTTGGGTGGGATAGTTGTTTTGGTGGGTTTGACGCAACTAGCTCAAACTAGCCCTTAGGTTTGGATACTTTAGGGCTATTTGATCCCAAACTAACTCAAACTAACTCTAACCCATGGATCCAAACAGGGCCAATAACTAGCATACTTAGACCTGCACAATACAAGTTTGAATGACTACGTTTGCCTGTTTTTAAATATTAGGCATGTTGTTAATAACACACCTTTCCACTTCTTGTTTTTAAATATTAGGTTTTTAACAATTTGGTCTTGCACATGTAGGTCCTGCTGTCAAAGGTTTTGACCCACTATTTGACCCTTTTACATATGTGGAAATGAGTTGTCCATTAATATCAGTCAAGTCAAGACACTCAGAAAGATTGTTACGATAAAGAAATTAGCGACAAAAAACAACAAGATCTTTGTATGCACAATGAGGTAGACATCAGTTCACTACGGGATGGTACTAACTGTTATACCCTTTCCTCCATAACTCAAAATGGGCCTCGCAGCCTAGGAACAGCTCGCAAAGGGCGACGAAGCCCGCGATGTGCAGAATGGAGCCTAGCGTGAGATTGTGCAGTTGGAGGCCATAATACTCCAGGAGACCTTGGAGGAAAGGGTGGATTGGAAATCCAATGCCTCTTAATAGGAAGGAAACGAAGCACACTCGCTCCCCTTCAGTAGGATTGGGGAAGTTTTCTGCCAGGGCTTCGCCATTGATGGAAGTTAATCCCGCCCGAAAGGGGACTAGATCCGCGGGAGGGAGATACCCCTGCGTCTGAAGCTTGGTTAGCTGGGCGTGGGATACTGAGCTGCCCTCCCAATCGCCTTTTTGAGGGACGTGGGGGTGTGAGGAAGAATTGGGAGTGCCAGCCATGTTTGCGCGGTTTTCCTGTGGCAAGCTCTAAGGATTTTCGCCTGGTGTGGAATGGCATCTGAGATCCAATCTCCTTAAATAGACGCCTTCCCTACAAAGTCAGGGTGTTATCTGTAAAAACACTTGGATCCTCCGTATTCGTCTGGCACGTGGAAGCCGAGGCGACGGTGGCGCAGAAGCTGAAGCGTATGATATTTAATGTAAAGCCAAAGTTGTCTGAAGTATCTTGGAGGGCCCACCTTGCAAAGCTGAAGATATGAAGCCGGATGCTGCGTCGTCACTGAAAAGCCGAATACAGTTCTTTTGTTCAAATTGCTTTGGAGAATTCTGAGGAGGAGGAACCCGCCTTGCAATGCCGAAGACAATCTGCGCGCGGGACACGTCGTCATTAAAGCCTGGTTTGGGGTCTACTAAGGGAGTCCTAGATTAGGGGGTCCCCGAGCATCCGGGCTATGTGACATGGGCCAGACTAATGGGCCGTGAAGATACGAGATTGAAGGCCTTCCCCGTGTCTGGACGGGACTCTCCTTTGCATGGATGGCAAGCCTAGCGTCCGGATATGAAACTTCCTTTCTCTGTAAACCGACTATGTACAACCCTAGCCCCCTCTGGTGTCTATATAAACTGGAGGGTTTAGTCCGTATAGATCATCAGAATTCATACAGGCTAGACATCTAGGGTTTAGCCTTTACGATCTCTAGTTAGATCAACTCTTGTAACCCCTATACTCAGCATAGTCAATCAAGCAGGAAGTACGGTATTACCTCCATTAAGAGGGCCCGAACCTGGGTAAACATCGTGTCCCCCGCCTCCTATTACCTTCGATCCACATACACACAGTTTGGGACCCCATACCCGAGATTGGCCGGTTTTGACACCGACAGCGACCTCGAGCTTCATCCCTGAAGACAAGCTCTCCCGCAGAGCGTTCACACTCGCGGTCATGGTGGATGGGGTACCAGGTAGCAGGACGGTGTGCTGTGGTGTGGAGTTTAGCTGGGCGTTGCCGCTTTGAGTAGCACATTTCGGTGAGGCCAAGCATCCGGGTGCGTCATTAAGTCGCCAGAGTTGGTTCCTCGGGCACCGAGCCTCTTAATGACGGCATACGGACGGACGGCATGAATGCGGGCAACTGGCCCCGGCTGGGAATGCACCGCGCGACGGCGCGAGGACGAGGGTTTTTGGTGTGCCAGGGTAGTCAGCTGCGGTCACGGCAACGTTGGATATGCCCTTTGCTCACATGCGATCCCCCCATGTCATTGAAAAGGCAGACGACCCGGCATGGTCTCAGGTCCTGGGGATGCAGTTGGCCGCGCTACAACACTCCGCGGACGCGTCGTGGCGCGCGCGCACTTCGGCGCTCCGTGCATCCTCGACGAGCCGGGTATTGATCTGCTGGTCGCGCCACACTGCTAACGCCACCCTCGGCACACTAAAGCCGTCCGTGTCCAGCGACGATGAACGTGTCGCTCACCGTGATCGCCGTGTCCAGAGGCGGTGCGGGAGCTGCGCCACGTTGCTGGCCCCCACGACCCACATGAACGGTTGCCAGTGGCGAGGAGGTCGTGGGCCAGCTCGTCCATTGGACTAGTCTGCGCCACGTCATCCCGACAAGTGTGCCCCACATGTCGGTTTCCCTGTTTTCCCGGCCAAATTCGAGCGTTAGTGCTCCGCGTTGCGCATTAGACGCAGAACACGTGATTTTTGTGCCCTGGTTCAAATGTGGTACAGTACCAAGTTGTTACATTAGCCCCAAGTGTGGTGGTTTTGGGTACGGTACCACCCTTTTCCTTTTCAACTAGTGAAGTGTAACACTTGATTAAGTAGTCGGATGGTGTGCTAATGTAGGTGTCCGACTGTTTGAAGGAATAATTGAGGTGTGCCCGTTCCGTGCCCTCATTTAGGGGTCCAACTTACCATGTTCCGGCAGTAGTAACTATACTAGTTCCTGCATACTCCCTCTGTTTTTATTTTCTCCGCATTTTAGCTTTGCTCAAAGTCAAACTTTGTAAACTTTGACAAAGTTTATAGACATAAATAATAACATATACAATAACAAATCAATACCATTAGATTCATTATTGAATATACTTTCACATCATATAGATTTGCTATTGTAAATGTTCATATTTTTCTATAAATTTGGTCAAATTTTATGAATTTGACTTCAGTCAAACCTAATACGCAGAGTAAATAAAAACGGATGGAGTATCTTACTCCGTGACCAAGACGGAAGGGTAAACGAGATAACTTATTGTTTATTTGAGCCGTTTAAGTATAATCATGTGGCGTTGCTTATTTCCCATTCCTCTCCAACCCTCTTCTCCATCGATCATGCCGCCATCCGGTCAAGTCCATCCCCCCGCATGCCTCATTTGAACATTCCGTCGAGTATCATTCGCATGTGGGCCCAGACCATGCTTGTATTTCCAATGTTATAATTTGTCCGACATGCATACAGACAAACGGTTCATTTAAAGTTTCACTTTGCCTCCACTATGTGTTGCTTCCCGTCTTAGTTTTGACGTCCCATTCGGTTCATGCCCCGACACATCTTGACGAGATCGATTGATGTTGAGAGATCAAATGCGTGTCGTGCAAGGAGATAAAGGTTTTGTTTATTTCTATGATAGAAATGACCCGGGGGTCTGTGGGGATCGGAGGGAGTATATTGTACGTTCAAAAGCGAAACAAACGTATTGTACCCACCCTAGTCCTCTTTCAATTGATCTTTAGACCCCGAGATGAAATCGAGAGAGAACGAGTGGGTGCATGTGTGATACCTAAGGAGGATTCAAAATTTTGAACCGGTGATCATAGCATCAGCAAATCATATACAAAGTGTATTCCATGTTCGTTTCACTTTTCAACGTACAATATATTCCCTCCAATCCTTTCTAGTTTACATATAAGTTTTATGTGTAGTCAAAGTATCTCTACTTTCATCAAACTTATAGAAAAAATTATCAACATTCAACAACGCCCAATCAATATTATTAGATTCGTACGTACTCCTAGATTTGTATTCAAATAGATATGGTTTCCAATTTGTTTTCAAACACGTGAATGTGCTTGTTCTCGCGCATGCTCTTCCTACTAGGATTTCGCCATGTATAGCAAGTCCAATAGTAACTTTTTTTAAGCTCCCTGTCCAATAGTACTAGTGGAGTACTGACAACATCTGCAGTAGAGTATGTAGTGCTCATAGTACTAGTAGTATACTCCCTCTATTTTTATTTACTCCGCATAAAACGGAGAGAGTAGTAGTATAAATGACGCGGGCGGGGGAGGGGGAGGGACATCAGTTTGCTCTCAACAGCGGTCCCACAAGCGAGCGAAAACGCAAGACGAAGCGCGTTCCATTCGGTGAGTGACGTAGAGGGTCCAACGTGCCGGGGCAATGCGAACGCGACAAGAGCGATGTACTGTCAAAACTGATTGACCGGTCATCACAGGAACCACTATTCACACCAGAACCTTCGTTGCTCGGCGTACGCCAGCCACTGCCCCAAAACCACACCTCCTCTCCAGCCCATTCCCCCACCTTTCGATCCCCTAGACCGCATCAAACGTCCCCTAGTTCACCGTAAAGCCATGGTGCGCCGCAAGATCACGTACTACAAGATGCTGACGCCGGAGCGCCGCACAGAAATCACGGCAGTGGTCGGCGCCACAGACCTCCGTTCCCAAGCTCACTTTGCGGCGGGCCAATCCCTGAGTTCTCTGGAGCCAAGCTCCGAGGAGGAGGAAGCCGATCCAATGTTCATGGCGAAGGTCGCGGCGCAGAATGCCCCCGATGCGTATGAGACAATGGACGTCGACTTCGCGCAGGCGTCCGGGTCCCCCATGGTGCAGGCGGACCAGCGGTTCAACCTGGCGATACTAAAGGAGGACCGGGAGGCGGAGGCTCAACTCGACGCGGAGCGCGCTCATGGCGCTGCCATCGAGGTCCTCCTGCAGGCGGAACCTGATGTCGTGGATGTGAACCGGGCGGCGGAGGCTCAACTTGATTAGGAGCGCGCGGATGCAGCTGCCATCAAGGCCTTCCTGGAGGCGTATCGGACGTCCTGGACTTGAACCGGGCGGCGGAGGCTCAACTCGACACGGAGCACGCGGATGCTGCTGCCATCGAGGCCCTCCTGCAGGCGGAACCGGACGTCCTGGACTTGAACCGGGCGGCGGAGGCTCAACTCGACGCGGAGCGCGCGGATGTCGCTGCCATCGAGGCCCTCATGCAGGCGGAACTAGATGTCCTGGACTTGAACCGGGCGGTGCTCTCGTCCGTGCAGAGCGCCAGCACGCTCCGCGTGAACGAGTAGCGGGAGGCCCAGGACAACCATGGTGCGGAGACACACGTCGGCAGCTACAGCTGGTTTGCGCCGGCAGCCAAAGACGACGAGGCCGTCTCGTTTCGCGAGCAGTGATAGTTTTTCTTTATGTTGTTGTTTTTAGGGATCTTTTGCTATGTAAAAACATATATTTCTGCAAGTCGCCTGACTTTCATCATTTGGGTCACTCGACCATTTCAGGCGGTTGGATGAATATCCTACGTCTCCTAACCCTTCTTCCTCACCTCTTCTTCTTCCCCAACAGACCACCACACGGGCCGTATGGATCTTCCCCAACATGCGTTGGATAAACATACTGTATGAACGAAAATTATGTGTCAGCGGTAGGATGGATGAGTTTGGTTTGATCACATGCGGTAGCCCATGTCAGTGAGGGTGCGTTCCCTTGGTTGGGTTTGCGGCGTGCAGGAGCGACTGTGTGAGGGTTCGGTGCGACTGCGACAGCCGTGCGCAAGTGTACCTCCTTTTCATTTTTAAAACTTTAGGCAAGCTTGGCAAAATGTGTGGCGAAGTATGGCAATGCAAGGCCTAGACCCAAACAGGATACAAGTACGTATGTAGCAGTACTACTTGTGTTAAAAAACAAAGCCGGGGTTTTCCTTCGCGAGATTGATCGATACAAATCCTCTTTGGCGTGTCAAGTAATGCGTAAATTTTCTCCAGCGCCCAAAGAGTTAACCATCTCACTCCTCATCACTTGATTAATGCAGCGCCATGCAAACCAACCTTCTCACTTTCGCATGCATGCAAGGGTATATTAATGTCCTTGGTTGCTAGTACGCGGCAAACCCCATCAATTTTGCCTCGACTATTGTTAGTGGCCT
This sequence comes from Aegilops tauschii subsp. strangulata, assembly GCF_002575655.3. Classification (NCBI taxonomy): domain Eukaryota; kingdom Viridiplantae; phylum Streptophyta; class Magnoliopsida; order Poales; family Poaceae; genus Aegilops; species Aegilops tauschii. The sequence goes on from NC_053041.3 coordinate 333,188,792, forward strand.
TTTACAAATTGTAATTTTGATATACTAGCCTTGTGTACAAAAAATGGAGGTACTAACTATTTGACTTCCTTCCCCATTGCGGTGACGTCGACGATATCTCGAACGTTGTGGTTTGGCAAAGTGCGTTCAACGGAGAACACCATTGAGGGAGACCACGGTAAGTCGTTCGCAAGTACTGCCTACAAGCCGAGACAACTGCCTTATTTGCATCCAAGAAGTCTGTTGAACCAAAGGATGCGTAAATGTACTAGTAATACACAATAGCATCGTCCGTCCAGATTAGTGCGATAAGGTGGTTTCTCGAAGAAGACAATGGAGAAGCGGAGTCAGCGAAGAGTGAAATGATGGTTGCTTCGTACGTGCTTTGTGATTTGATGCCTCACTGCTTTGTGATTTGTGGTAGAATGGACAGGGGAGTAGACTGTGTGCTCTATACTGTACATGCGTCCAAGCACGGGAGAAAGAGGAGTGAGGTTTCACTTTTCTATTCCTTCAATCAATCAATTAGGGAGCTTGGGTTCCATCTTTTTGGCTTTGGCAGCACCGTCCACAATGGTTCCCATCGATGCCAAAAGCTATTTTCACATTTGGCTACATTTCATGGATGCCCTTAACCGTACCACTTGGTTTTGCTCCTGTGTGCTATCTATACAAATCTCAATTATATTGATATAAAAAATTATAGTTTCAAGATTAGTAAAAAGGAGGTGATTTTGCCGCGCGGATGGCGGGGGAGGTTTCTTATTTTTAGAGGACGTTGGCCTGGCGGTTTGCTAACATGCGGTCCCACATGTCAGAGCTTTACCAAGCCGATCCGTGACCCACATGAGGAAGAACAATGGCAGAAGCAACACGTGGTTAACTTGAAGAAGATGAGGGAGAAGCGGATTCAGCAACGAGTGAAATGATGGTTGCTTCGTCCCTTCAACTTCTTTTTTTAGCATTATTACTTCGTCCCTCCAACTTAACTGCGGCAAAGGTGCAGCTTTGTGATTTGACACCTCATTGCTCATTACTACGCCAGCGCCATGACTGGGGTGCTTCACCCCTGCTGCTCTGCACTGTTATTTCGGTATGGAACGTGGGCCCCGTTGCTTGACGTCCCACATGTCGGCGAAAGGGACTACAACATTTATGAAAGCGAGCGCTCCACTCTTACAATGGAGGAGTACACGACACGGCGGCCTAGTGAACTGTTACTTGTACTGTGGTACTACTATAGTTTTGTTGTTTCGCACGATCCATCGATACAAACCCGATTAAATAGGCAAAGGCGGGATTTTTCCAGCGCGGTAGATGATACTAGCCATACATTTCAAAGGCAATTTTAATTTATGCAAACTGAATCATTAAGTAACAATATGAGATCTAGTAAAACTAAAAACACATATGATTTATTGTGTTAGAGTGTAGTAGTAGTGTTGTATTGTATAGTTGTTAGATGTAACATACGAGAACGTGTAGAGTTGTACTTTTGGAGGGCCTACACAAAGAAATTGGGCATAAAGTGGATTCAAATATTTGTATTCGTCTTCATAGCATTTGTAACTCATATCTACAGTTTGTACAGTAGACGTGAATGCTTGTTCGCTCTTACGAAACCAGTACAACAATAATGAGGTGCCGTGCGCCAATTTAGGCACTGGCACGTTGGCCTACTCGGCTCCACAGAGAGAGCGAGAGAAGAGATAAATACACGGGCGGTCAGTGTATTGCAAGAGAAAAGCATAATACGGTCACCGGACTTCCGAATACGCTCATTACGGTTAAATTGACCATGCTCCTTGTGGGTCCCATCTGTCAATTCGCATAGGAAAAAGGTCAGTTAAACACAAATTTACGCAGGCGCGTCAAGACTCCAACCCATGCGCGGGAACCACCTGGTTGTGTATGTGTCTGTCAGGGCCTGATGTGTGTCCATGCACGTGTAGGTTGAGCACTTGAGCGTGACACTACTAGGGAAAACCTTATACACAGCATCTTAGCAGTAGCGCTGGACAAAATCGAGCGCTACTGCTACTTAGTAGTAGCGTGTGTAAATAAACCACGCTACTGCTACGATTTTAGCAGTAGCGCGTGCTAGCAAAACGCGCTACTGCTATGTTTGTACTGGGCGCAGATGGCTAGGCCCACTTAGCAGTAGTGCGTGTCCATAACCGGCGCTACTACTACGCTCTGTAGCAGTAGCACTTTTCACGAAACCACGCTACTACTAACCTTACCTTATCCTCCCCACGCGCCCGACCCTCTCACTCACTCTCCATCTTAGTCACTCTCGCCCGCGCCGATACCCGACGTCCGCCGCCGCCGCTGCGCTGCTCCTCCATCGAGGTACTCCCTCTGTCCCTCCTCCTCCCTCCTCCCTCCTGCCTCCTCCCCTCCCTCCTCCTCCCTCCTACTCCGGCCGCCCCCTTGTCCCTCCTCCCTCCTCTGTCGGCAGCCCTCCTCCCACCGTCCCCTCCCTCCTCCTCCTCCGGCCGCCCCCTCCGCCTCCTCCAACCGCCCCTCCCTCCTTCTCCCTCCTCCTCTGGCCGCCCCCTCCTCCCTTCTCCTCTGGCCGCCCCCTCGTCCCTCCTCCCTCCTCCGCCGGCAGCCCTCCTACCACCGCCCCCGCCCTCCTCCTCCTCCTGCTGCCCCCTCCCTCCTCCTCCTGCCGCCCCCTCCCTCCTCCTCCTCCGGCCGCCCCCTCAACCTCTTCCCACCGCCCCCTCCCTCCTCCGATCCAACCGGCCTCCTCCCCCTCCTCCTCTCTCCTCCCTCCTCCCTCCATCTCTATTTTTTCTATTTTTACTGTAGTTTTTTTACTATTGTATAATGTATTTTTTTCCTATTTTTAGTAAGTGTTTAATAGAATTAGTAAGAAAATTAATAGAACTAGTTGAACTAGTTTTTTTAGTAAGAACTAGTTGAATTAATAGAACTAGTGTATTTTTAGTAAGAAAAATAATATAACTAGTTGAACTAGTTTATTTTTAGTAAGAACTAGTCTATTTTTATTTATAGTAAGTTTATTTTTAGTAAGAACTAGTTGAATTAATAGAACTAGTTGAACATGTCACATTTGTTGTTATTTTTTAGTTAAAGCAATTATTTCCCGCATCGACGTCGACGATGCCTATCCCGCATCCTCGTCGTCGACTCGGCGGAGGACACCTGCTTGATCAGAGGGGCCATGTCCGGGACTGGGCTCCGCCAGGTTGGTACCGGGAGGTGCTACCTACCGGGGGCGCAGCTTGGTGAGGAGCCAGCCCGTCGTTGACCCGAACCTTCTTTGGTGGCGGTCGCGTGGGCTAGTGACGGTGCAGAGGCTTGAGGACCTAGCGAAGGTGGTACGTCACCGTGTTAGTGAGGAGGACGAGCACGTCCGTCGCTACATGGTTGCGTTGGAGGGCAGGTTCTCCAACACCTGGCAGGTTCTTCAGGGATCTCACTGGAGCTATGATCATGTGATGGTTCCTTCTCTTTGGGTGTCCACCGCCCGCGCCGATACCCATCGTTCGCTAAGGTTTTAGTTGTATTCGTGATGTTATATGTATGATACTATTCGGGATGTATTAGTGATAATATTCGACGATGTACGAACGCAAGAGATGATTCAGTTTTGCTTATTGAATGCATGCTAATTTGAATACTTATATATTTTACGATTTGGTTTCGCTTATTGAATGCTCAAATTGGAGAAGTACTCCTATTTTGAATGCTCAAATTGGACCCCACTATGCAAGGCGTATGCATTTGATTAGTTGATAGCTTATAGGGTTTTTGTTTTTGCAGAAATCAAGGAGCCCCTCCATCATCCCCGCCGCCGTCCCCGTCACCGACCCCCTCCGACCTCGAGGTGAGACCAGCCAAATCTCCATGTCAATATGAGTCCTACAAGATATTTTGAAATGTTCTTGTTCATATTTTCAACCATTGAAATGCAATGACCATCAAGTTTGAATGCTCATATGATGTAGATAAAAACATGTATATCTTGTGTTGCTCAAATAGGATATGTGCTTGCCCAAGTGGCCGGTCATGTTTGCAGGTTACACCTCCGAGTGGCCTATGTTTTGCCGGAGTGTTGATTAATTTTCGTTCTGGCAAATTTCACGCACTCGATATGTCCTTTTTTAGCAAAGGTCATGCCGGATTTTTCCGTGAATTTTGGCATGACTTGTGCTAGAATATGTAGGAAATATCGAGTGGCCTGGACTTTCTAGAAAGATAATTAAACAACATTTCGGGTTGACTTTAAGTCTATCGAGGCTCCACCATATATGAGGGGATGAAGAATCCCAACTGTTGTCGTCGGGGTCGCTTCTCCTTCGTTCCCGTGTGCTAACCATTTTGGTGTAATGCACTCGGGGACGAAAGGAGGAGCGATCATCACCAACGGTTGAATGTATACACCACGTGAGCTGAGAGTTTTCAAGAAAAGACTCGACAGACCAATAGTCAACCCGTGATGAATAATAATGATCTAATTTAGTTTTTGTAGTATATATATTTAATAGTACAAGTTTAATCTTTGAATTATGAACATAGGAAATGTCGTACTCGGACGACGAAAGTCTCTCGGGGGAGTGCGACTGGTGCAACGACGACCGAGGTCTGTGCGACAGGCCTCACCTAGACAAAGATCGGCGCTTCAGCATTAAACTCCAGGAGACCTTCGATGTTGAAACAGTACACAACAACGACAAGTGTTTTTTTTCGTAATTAAGCACGACTTCAACTATTTCAACGTGTAATTTTCATCTTTTACAATTCGACTAGTGTATCCCATGCCATGCAAGACGCTATGTCTTGGAGAGGATGGGTTTTGAAGACCATGAAAGTTTCAAAACAAAGAAAATTCACCTAAGGACTCATCATGGTATGGATTTTGAAGTAAATCTGTACAATTCTCAGAGCGTAACACATTTTGGTTGCACAAATTGGGAAGCACTTTGCAAGATGTATGGTTTTTATGAGGGTATGCTTGTCACCATGGATCTTGGTGATCCTCATATCGAGCAAGACAATATGGACATTTGGTTCCTTGTTGATACGCTTCCAATTCTACCGCTATGTGAGTTTCTCAAACATAGTTATTAACTAATTTATATTGTTTATTTCAAAATAGTTGACAGCTTATTTCCATTAACAGCTTATTTCCATTGACAGCTTCTTTTCATTCTTCAAACGATGTGCGGAAGATGGTAGACAGAACCTACTACACTGATGGCTCCGAATTAAGTTATCAGAAGAAAAATCATCTGATCGCATTTTGTACTGAACTTGAGAATTACAATATGTATTGTCAAACTCCTCCACATTATGGTCAATACGTGCCACTAGTGCACGTGTTGAACCACGGTAACATCCATGGAGATGCCTTGGAAGATTTTTTACTATTACGACATCCGTGCATCTTTTGCATACTTCTAAAACTGAACTACATTGCTAACTACAAAGTTATTACTATGTTTTTCAACAGAAAAACCCGAAGGATCGTGTGCCTCATCTGATGTTTCAGAATGGTCGCCTTGATGTTTTGAACATATAGCCAGGTCATCCTACGAATCTCACCTGTCCATATCGGATTTCTAAAACCGATGAATACACGGTAATTAAAGAATGGAAAAAATGTATGGACAGTAGTAAGGAGGTTCTTGGAAGCAACATTGTGCGAAAGGAAAGAACTGGAGACAGGATAATCTCCATTCTCCATAATAGAGAGTCAGGGGCTATCTTGTTTTATGCTATTTTACCTAAGAGAATGTAGTAGGTCCTAAGAGAATGTATTAGGTCCTATGAGGTACAATGTTTATTATATGGTATAATGTGTTAGAGTTGATGATGAGGAGTAGTTGTGATTATGACTAGTGACCAACTTTCTATGTGATGTCTCATTGATGAAAACATGATCATGAAGAGGTGTTATATGACAATGATGTATTATGATGATAAGTTGTTAATGATATGATGATGATGATGATATTTATTATATCATTGGGTGAAAGAACCGCGGATTAGTTACAAGTGGATCTCCATCCACTTGAAACTAGTCCATGGCTCTTTCACCCAGTGATGTAATAACTCATTATGATGTAAAACAATCTCTAAATTGCTGCTGTATAAAAACTTGTATAAAGGTGTATGAATACAAAATGAAATAAAAAAGAAATATAATATGGAATAATAGTAGTAGCGCGGGCTGGGAGAAGCGCTACCAGTAATTACCAGTAGCGCCCTTTCGAGGAAGCGCTACTACTAAGTCGATCCCATGCTACTGCTAACCTTTAGCTGTAGCGCCGTACCAGTGGCGTTGCTACCCGCGCTACTGATAGGCCTAAAACACGCGCTACTGCTATTCTTTTCCCTAGTAGTGTGAGAGTGTGTGTTGGTCGTGTGGTGTGTGCATGAATGCGTGTGTGTGTGCGTGTGAGTGTTGCGTGCGTGCGTGGTTGTGTGTGTACGTGTGAGTATTGTGTGCGTGCGTGGTTGCATGTGTTCGTGTGAGTGTTGTGTGCATGTGTGCGTGTGTGTATAATCACCACACCAGCTCCTGTGTGTTAAAACAGATGGCTCAGCATACCAATACAAGGCCACCTTGTCCGTTGTGCCCGCGGTCATGACTTCGAACCACTGTCCAATATATTTTTATCGTCTGTTTTCATTCTAATACGCGCCGACAAGTGAGCCCAATGGTACTGAGATAATGTGATGCAACACTAGAGGAGCCACGTGGAGCGTTTAACTGGTCAACTAGTCGTGTCTTGAGCAAATACAGAGTTGTACAACGAGCATGTGACTGTATAATAACCACAAAACGTAAATGGTGACCGTAATGAGTGGATTCTGAAGTCCAATGTACGTATCGTGCTTTTGCTTCAAATACAATGATCGTCAACGTATATATCGCGAGAGAAAGATGAAACATGTGTGAATGTGCTGGGGGCGTACTTTCAGAGGACCTGGAGATAGTTTGTGTGCGTACGTGAAAGGGGCGTAGAAGGGGTGTATGCAATGTAGAGAGAGATGCTCTGCGTTTCTCTTTATTATAACTAACTTTATATATAGTATAAAAATATAAAAATTCACAGTGCAGAATAAATATCATTGTGGGCACCATGCAATGCAAATTAACGTTCATACTCCTCCATATAACTTTGTAATGGTGTATATATGTAGAAATTCTAAAATAATTGTAATGTTTTATTCAAAAGGAATGTTATATGCGAAATAAACGTGAAGAGAGGGCTTTTTAGATCAATGGGGTACGTGATGTAACATGTGTGAATGTGTAGTTGATTTATTTGGCAGGGCCTAGAGAGGTATGTGTGTGTATTACGTATTCGAGAGAGGCATGGATAGAGGGGCCGGCAGGGGGGACGTGGGAGAGATAGCACGAGAAATGTGAGAGGTCTAGAGAGAGAGAGACGAATATGATGTCACGGTGAGAGATGCCCTTAAGTGTGTATATGCAAGGGGGAGGGGATAGAGCCACGAGGAGAAAACAATTTGTGTGGTGTCTGTGTTGGTATGTGTGGGTGTGAGAAGATAACGAGACCTGGGGGCAGAGGGTATGTCACCACATGAGGTCCGGTGGGCCGAGGCGAGGCCCTTGGTTTGGTTCCATCCTGCGCCACATTGGTCGGCCCGTGATGCATTTAGGGAGACCCGTGGAGGACTAGTCGTACAAGCCAAGGATAGCAGAGTCGTGAAGGACTATGTGTCCACTGACAAAGCTGGCTAGGATTTGTAACCCTAGGTCCTCGAACTATGGTAACCCCTTATCTCTGATATTACTATTCATCCAACCTAACTTTAAGGGGCATCCTACAGAATGCTCTGCTAGAATCATACTCGTCAATTAGGAAGAGAGGTGGAGACAATGCGTGAGAGACAGGCCTAAAGATAATGTGCGTGCGGGAGACAAGTAGGCAGGTCTATGTATATAGAAAGGGTCGATGGGGATTGTGCGTGTGTATGCTTGTGAGAGGAAGAGTGCTTGTGATAAAGGTTAGTGAAAACAGTCGTAATTGGTTACAAGAGGGAGGGAGGGTTATATCGAGAGCATGTCTGCGATAAAGACACCTCGGGGGAGAGTGTGTGAGCATGTGTGAGAGAGCACCAATGGAAAGTGAAACTACACGTAAAAGACTGATGTACACATTGATTAAAAATATAAATTATATCCAAATATTAGGATGGGATCATGATATTTGCAATTCGCGTAAGGAACGGTCATTGATCCATCAGACATCTATATTCTATCGAATTTGAGCATGTCTATGTTATTATTCGACATAATTGATCCACATAGTTAGTATTTTGAACTCCAGACAATGCGTCGCTTTAGCAATCGAATATAAACGTGAGTATAGTTCATGTTGTGTGTGTAAAGCACATTATACATACAAAAGTTACACAATGAACATTATAAATAGCTAGCTATGAACTAGCATACATTTGAATTCAACTTAAGGTGGTTTAAAAAATTCAAATTCAACATGAAGTCCATTCAATTATTTGAATTCGATATCATGGCATTTGTAAATCATACCTAAATTATGGGGGCACCAATCTTTGCTCTGCTTTTGTACATAATAGCATATATAGTCGTGTACAAAACAGATTCAAATTTACCTCCTCCATTCCAAAATAATCGTAGTTATAGGATTTTCAAGTGTCAAAATTTCAAAAAGAAGCGCATAATTTAATGAGGTTTTCAAACATACGAGGTCAAATTTAACATTGTCTATTTAGGTCAATCCTCAAAGTTCAAGAGTACTCTAAACATGAATGCTTTTGTTTCAAAATTGCGAACAAAGCGCCAAAAGAGCCTCAACTCGCCTGAAACCGCATGAGACCAATGTTTGGTAGAAGGAAATTACTTTTCTAACTCCGACCCGTGAAACCTACCGGCTCGACATCCAAAGGTCTAAACCGGGGTAGGATTGTAGCTTCATCTAGACGCCACGCAACCGCCTCCGAAAAACATTCATACACAATGGCCGCCTAAGCATACATGCGCGTGGCCGAAATCGCTCCCGCCCACTATTTGGGACACCTGGGATTACCATCCTACCCCCGACCCGTAGTAGGACCGAAATTTAAGAGGGGCGCAAAGTTTGTACTTTCCCCAAATTTCAAACAAGTGCGTCCCATCTGTTCAAAAAAACCAAAAACGAGCGTGTCCCAAACCGAAACATGGTTCTCCCTTAGCTCCCCCCCCGATTCCCCATTCGTACTCCATGGGTGCCAAAACTACCTCTCCACCAACCGCGAAACCCCGCATCCTCCATCCGCCACCCCATCCCACCCATCAACCGCCGCTCTCCTCCATCACGCCGGAGCCGATACCCCAACGCCGTCGTCCACCACAACCGCAAAGCCCTCCATGGCTAGTAGTTGAAGCCGAGGCTGAGCTGCCTCCAAGACGCCGACGTGCGCCATAACCGAGCTAGTTCAACCAGGCCATCCTGCGCCTCACCGCTGCCACTCCAACTTCGCCACCGTCCACCGCACCGGAGTTGTTCCCGCTACGCCGTCCTTCGCTGCCTCGGATTTGCTTCCCCTCCGCTGATAGATGGCCACTACAACACAGTCAACACTTTGGCCATGGGTTCGTCCAAGGCTCCACCCTCCTCGAAAACATCGATTCCCCCGGTAAAAATAAGAAAATCACCGCGACATCTGGAGGACACAACACTGGCAACCGGAAATGGTACTCCTCTTCCCTTATTCATGCAAATCTTACGTGTCTCCTTGCACGGTATTCATCCCACTGAAGACACTAGTTGACCACTTCTTCCTGATACCAGATGTTCCTAGTAACTCGCAATGCACAAGGTTTCTCCTCATATACTATTTTACCTTGGCTAGAGGTCCGTCGCCCCCCTGGATTTCAATTCCTGCTTAGTTGTTTCCCAATTGAAGGAAGCATTCCCCGGCGTAAGAGGTGCTAGTCCGCCTATTATGCCGGGGAAGCAACGCCTGGGTGTTTATCTTAGGGGTGTGTGGGGCCTAGGAGCTGCTGGCGCCCGATCTGGAGGTCGGCCGGGATTAAAGGGATGGCCGGGCGGCACTGCCAAGCACGGCGGTGGTGTGAGGTCGAGGGGAGGGCGGGGCGGCGGAGGCAGGGTTTCTAGGCCGGTGGTCGCTAGCGGTTCGAGAAAGATCGTCAACAGTGACTGGCGGGAGGTAGACGAAGGCCATCTGCCCATTCCTCATATATCAGACGGTTCATAAAAAATCGACTGACCTATTTATTTTCAGTCGGCTCTTATTTTGATAGGACCACATGTGGTGGTGTGCTGGAGGAGTACCTGCATTTCCCAACCATCCCTGTGCTCATATATTACAAAATCATCCGGAGTAAAATCTAATTTTGTTTGCCATGCAATGTTGTAGAGCTAGCATATGTCTCTTGTCATTTATTTTTTAGCCACCTGCTATCTGCTACTTTTACAGTGCACTAGTTCTGCACACACTTCACCCATACTCTGACTATTGTGTTTTTATGCATGGGTATTTCAGACTCTGCCTTGACAAAAGCACGAAATAAAAGAGAGAAGTGGCTCCTGCTTTCTTTGCGGGCAGGCAAGACTCGGCGCTTTAAAAGTTGCATCTTTAACAGATGGAGATGGTAAACGTAGCTCTGGAGTTGATGATCTCGCTCGCCATCAACCACCATCCCAGGTGCTTGCTTTAACTTCGTGGTGCCATATGTGGTTGCATGTTGCATATGGTGTCTAGCTTGTATTTGAAAGGCCGAAGTCGGTCTTTATTAAGATAAGGGAAGATATTTTTTTTTACATGAACCACCATCCCGGGAGCACCAGAAAACAAATAGCTAGTCAGGGCACTAGCCGAGCCAGTGACAAGCCCAGCACAGACAGGCATCACCTGGAAGCCAACTAAAAAGCCATGATGGTGGCGAAGCAGCCCGCCTCCCACTAGGCTCTCAAGTCCTCGATGATCATGCTCACCACTCCAACCGGATGTCTAGCTTGTATTGCTTCCAATTTGGTTAAATTGCGTCTCCTTAGCTTACACATTATACCTTAGAATATGACATGCCTTCCTGTTTTTGGTACATACTAGTACATCTGTCTATTAACCATGTTCTTACATCAAACTAATGTTCTTGTGTATCACTCATCAATCACTTATGATGAGACAGTCGCGCCAGGGGGTTACTGTGAGAAAATACACTCTTTTAAAGAATGCACTGTCAGCCTCCCCACATGATTCTCAAGAAACAGCAAGGCTAGATGAAGATAGTGAACGTAGCTCTGTAGTTGATGACCACATTTGCCCTACACCAGCATCGCAGGTGCTTGCTCTAACTTGGCAGCGTGATATGTGGTTGCTGTTGCATATGGTGTCTAGATTGTAATTCTTCCAATCTGGTTAAATTGCATGTGCCATTCTGCTTAGTTTATACATTATACCTATTAATGTGACATGCCTTCCTGTTTTTAGTACATGGTACATCTGTCTATTAAGCATGTCCTTACGTAAAACTATTGTTTTTTTGTATCCCGCATCAATCAATATGACGAGAAACCTTTAGTATATGCAGTGTGATATTAGTTGCATCTTTCATATGATTTATAGCATGCACACCTTCTAATTTGTTGAAACGCCATTTATGATGGGACGCTTTTAACTTGGTAGAGTCATATTGGTTGCATCTTTCATGTGGTGTCTAGCTTGCATTGCTTCTTATTTGTTGAATTGGCTTCTTCTTAGTTTACACAAACAGTTGTGAATATGTCATGCCGTCCTATTTTTCATACATATTCCATCCTGGTATCATGTGTTTGCCTTACATCAAAGTAGTGATTGTCAGTATCATGCAAGGGAGTGGATAAAGGTGCTCCTTCCAAACGGAGGGCCTCTACAGATTCTACTCCGCCACCCCCCCCCCCCCAAGAAGATTTGCAAGACAACATATGCATAGACACTCAACGTAGTTGTGTTGATGATGAGCATGTCTCCCCTAGTGCACCATCACAGGTGCTTCCTCTACCTTGGCACTGTTATATGTGGTTGCATGTTATGTATGATGTCTAGCTTGTATTGCTTCTAATTTTTTTGAATTCTATCTGCTTACTTTACACATTATACTTGTGAATAAGACACGTGTTCCTGTTTCTAGAACATGCAATATCTGTCTATCACACCATGTGCTTATATCAAAGTACTATTGTTGTGTAACCTGCAACAATCACTTATCATAAGACACGTTTGACTTGGGAGTGTGATATAGGTTACATCTCGCATTCTTTTCTAGCTTGTACTACTTCTAATTTGTTGGAATGGCACTTATGACAAGACAGTTTTAACTTGGTAGAGTGATATTCACTGCATCTTTCATATGGTGTCTAGCTTTCATTGCTTCTAATTTGTTGAAATGCCTTCTCCTTAGTTTACACATCATAGCTGTGAATATGTAATGCTATCCTTTTTTCTTACACATTCAATCGTTCTATCATGTGGTCGCCTTACATTAAAGTAGTGCTCGTCAGTATCCTACATCAATGAGTTCTGAAAAGTGAATTTTTATTCATTTTTCTTGTGGGTTTGACTTGACAAAGCAATACAATTAAGAAATAGGAAGGAAAAATAAGGCAGGGACTGATGGCGGTCTTCCGGCGAAACCGGTATCCCACGTGCTTTCTCTAGCTTGGCAGTGTGATATTGTCTTGCATGTTGCATATAGTGTCTCACTTGTATTTCTTGTAATTTGATTAAATTACTTCTACTTAGTTTACACAAATAGTTGTGAATATGCCATGCCGTCCTGTTTTTCATGCATATTCCATCCTCGTATCATGTGTTTGCCTTACATCAAGGTAGTGATTGTCATATCATCCATGAATGAGTTCTGAAGAGTGAATTTTATTGCTTTTCTTGTCGGTTTTACTTGACAATGCAAAATCAATAAAGCAGAAGGAAATTCGCAAGGCAGTGGATAAAGGTGCTTCTTCCAAACGGAGGGCCTTTCCACATTCTACTCGGCCATCCCCCCAACAAGATTTGGAAGACAACACATGCATAGACACTCAAAGTAGTTGTGTTGATGATGAACACATCTACCCTTGTACACCATCACAGGTGCTCCCTCTAACATGGCGTTGTTATATGTGGTTGCATGTTATGTATGATGTCTAGCTTGTATTGCTTCTAATTTTGTTGAATTACATTTGCTTACTTTACACATTATACTTGTGAATAAGACACGTGTTCCTGTTTCTAGAACATACAATATTTGTCTATCACACCATGTTCTTACATCAAAGTACTACTATTGTGTAAACTGCAACAATCGCTTTTCACAAGACACGTTTAACTTGGGAGTTTGATATAGTTTACATCTCGCATTATTTTCTAGCTTGTACTACTAATTTGTTGAAATGGCACTAATAACGAGACAATTTTAACTTGGTAGAGTGATATTCATTGCGTCTTACATATGGTGTCTAGCTTTCATTGCTTCTAATTTGTTGAAATGCCTTCTGCTTAGTTTACACATCGTAAGCTGTAAATATGCAATGTTGTGAATATGCAATGGCACTAATGACGAGAGACCTTTAACTTGGTAGTGTGATGTTGTTTGCATCTTGCATATGATTTATTTCTTGTACTGCTTCATATTTGTTTAAACGCCAGTTATGATGAGACATTGTTAACTTGGCAGAGCGATATTTGTAGCATCTTTCATATGGTGTCTACCTTCCATTGCATTGCTTCTAATTTAGTGAAATGCCTCCTGCTTAGTTTACACATCATAGTTCTGATTATCTCATGTCGTCCTATTTTTCGTACATATTACATCCTCCTATCATGCGGTTGTCTAACATCAAAGTTCAGTTCGTCTGTATCACGCATCAATTTGTTCTGAAGAACTAAATTTTTATTCCTTTTTCTTGCCGGCTTGACTTAACATGGCACAGAGAAAGAGGAAGGAACACATAATGACAGGGGATGGTGTTAGTACTAAGGACACACGGAAACGGAAGCAGAAGAATTATGCAGATTCTGCTGGTACTGATGGTGCAATAGAAGTCAAAGTCCAGCGAAAAATTGTACAAACGGGGTATCCCGTGCTACACGAGCTGCAAAACAAGCCAAACAGAAACTAATAGCTACCACCAAACAAGCAGAGACAGCCCTAGTTGTTGCAACACCTTCCATAGTACCACCACCTGCACGAGTTACACATTTGTCAACTCAGCTAGCAGCACGTTCCCAAGCCCCCTTTCCACCTGACACTACTTTTGAAGCACTCTTGACACAAGACAAGTTGGCAAGATCAGACGAACCTTGTGATCTTCAACAGAAAGAAGGTAGTTGTTGGAGTCAAGTTACAGTTGCATACTTCTTTATATTTAGTCTCACAGTTTGATGTACACTAACACTTCCTATGTTTGTTGTTGGACTAGCACCTAGGCACAAGAGGAAACAAGCATCAGGGATAATGCTCGATAGGTTAACTAAATCTAGAGGAGGAAGAATGGAGATCCGTTTTGGGGCAGGTTTAAAAAGGCCACGTGATGCTACAGAGTCAGCCAAGTTAGTATTAGAGGCAGCGGATGCCGTTAGGTGTCATGCACGTATCCTCCCAACATGGATTCAATACAGGATTGATGAAGATGAAACCCAGTTCAACACCTTCCTCGACCATTTATCTGTAAGTATGGTTATATATGGAAACTAGTAATATCGTCTTGCTCTGTCCCATACTTTCTAGGTTGCTGATAATGAGACTCCCATAATTTTCAACAGATGAGGTTCAAGTTGGATAGCCAAGATGATGCAACCAGACAAGCTTGCACCCATGTTTTCAAGTCTGCTCTGCGACAGTATCAGTATAACTTGAGGAAAACTCACTTTGAAGGCAAGGCTAACATGAACTTGCCCAAACATCTCAAGTGGAAAATATATCGAATGAAGACTGGAGTGGCCTCGTTAAACACTGGTCTGATCCAAAGTATCAGGTATGTTATATGTATGTGATCAGATCACATGTTGAACTCATATTTACGCATGTGCCTCACAAATCTATCTTCTTGTAGGTGAACTGTTCAAAGAACAAGGGCCAACCGTACAAAAGTGAAATTCCAACAGACGACAGGATCTCATAGATATATTGCACACTGCGATGCTCTTGTAATTAGTTGTTGTTTCACTCTTTTTGTTGTGCCATATTATGATATCTATATTGACTTGTTCCAAATGCAGAGGAAAGCCCGCATGGACCAAAAAGTACCTGAACCAAATGCTGTGGAAATCTTCAAGGACTGTCACACCAGCAAGACAAAGGGCATGACTACACCAGTCAAAGCCTTTGTTGTAAGTCCTTAATCCTCATGCCTTTTAACTACTACTTACTCTGACTCGTGCATTGAACTGCATGGTTTGCAGCCAATGTCTATTACTCTTTTCAATTTTATACACAATTGTCTTATCGTATCATTGCACCTTACAAGGTTTAAAAGAGAGGAGTGATGATCCTTTGATCTTGATCTGTAATCTAGTTCCATGCTGGACCTGCCCACACAACGTTACAATTTCCTGTTTGTCTGTTCTCAGTTGTTTTGTGAAATGAATGATGTCATACTATGCTTATCGTATTATAAACTTTCTCTTTTTATCCTTAGCTGTCAGTATGATGTGAAGAAATATACAATACATTAGCCATGGTACATGGTCATATGTTTGGAACCTGATTTTATTATGTACTTTGCAGTAAAATACAACTAATATTTTACACGGGTTCACCAGAATAAGTTATGTATATAGACCAAAGCTATTTTGTTTGGTTTTGCTGCCTCCTTAATATCTTCTGTTTTGGTACTACTAATGTGAAAAACTCAAATTTTCAGCAAGCTATGGAAAAAATGGTGGAACCGCCACCTTCTGAAGGTGACGAGGCAACTATAACCGCAATGTCACCTCTTGTTGCAGTGGGTCAGTACCTGTCCACTAACAGTGCCAAAAGCATGTTCCTGCATAATACTGGGTTGGTTGTTAAGGCAATCTCGTTCAAACTGCCTCATGATCAAGATAGGCAAGCTAAAAACAATGTTACATCTGCGCTCCAGACACAAGTCCATTCCCTAACAGAGACCCTTTGTGAAACAAGGACAGCCATTGTTCGATGTCGTCAAGATATGCATGGTTTTGAAACCAGACTATCAGACATTTTCTATGTCGTTCAGGAGCCTAGGAGAAATGAAGGTGAAGGTTATGGTGCTCCATCGGACAATACAGCATGGAAACGTAATAGCCAGGTCAAATGAACTGATCTTCTGAAATTCTGGTGGTGCATTTATCTGCCAGACTGTTGACTTTTATGCCAACCTTCCTTTTATTTTGTGGTTGTAATTTGTTTTGTTGCGATACAAAATTTGTTCTTAACGTGCAGCCACCGACTGAAGAAAACAGCAAACCATTTTTGTATAGTGTAGGGTGTTCCCTATATTTGCACTGGTGTCGAACTTTGATGCCCAGTGGATGTAATCTGTGCAATCGCCTTAATAGCTTAGCATTAGTTTCGGGCTTACTTATTTCCTAGTCTTCTTTTTCCCTGGTTTGCTAGTGGCCGCAACAACCATGGGCCATATACGGACCGTCGTAATGTTGACCCTGCTACAGGCCGTAGGATCCATGGGCCTCCTACGGGCCGTCGGATAAATGGGCCTCCAACGGGCCATAGAATCGGTGGGCCTCGGGCCGTCGGATAAATGGGTCCACATGGGCTATAAACGGGCGTAATTGGTATCGGGCCAACATGATAACGGGCCGTTAACAGGCCGAAAGACAGCAAAGGCTTAATTCTGTCACAGGCATAGCAGGTCGTTAATGGGCCAGAATATAGGATGGGCTGGAAACGGCACAAAGGGTTAACATGCCACAAATGGGCCGATTCTAACCATGGGCCGATTTTGGCCCATTAGGGGAATAGGCCAGTAACGGGCCGGAAGTAATCGAGGGCCGGAAAGGAGCCCAAGAACGTATGGGCCGTCAGTAGGCCAAAAGCTAACACAGGCTGGAAATGGACCATGTGAATCATGGGCCGTTGATGGGTACAAAGAAATTTATTGTTCATTATGGGCTAGAGTCACCGTGGGCCACTAAAGGTCCTAAAGATACGAAAGGCCTCATATGGGCCGAAAGACATCATGGGCCATACATGAGCCGAAAGTGAAACTGGCTGGTGTTATACTCGACGGCCCACATGACGCTGTTGGGCCGATTCCGGGAAGGCCCTAACGGGCCGTGAGTCACCAGGCCGTAAGATGGGCTATATGTGAACAGACCGTTAACAGGCTTTTCATGGGCCGGCCCGCTAACTTTTGACCAAGTCAAACGGGTCGGCCTTTATAAGCCAAATGGGCCAGTGTTGGGCCGTCGCACGTGTCGACATATCATAGGCGCCTATCTGACCCAATGATGAGCTGACACGTGTTTCCTTCGGCCAATGAGAATTTTACACCTGGAAAATCCCCATTGGTCCGGGCTGTTAACGGGTTATCGGACCCAAAACCGGACTCGATAGCTTAAAGGCGACCCGTTATGGTGGATGCCACGTGTCGGTTACCCTTGACGAAAGCACTTCCATGACGTGTCATTTATCGTCATGGAAGTGAACACTTCCGTGATGATAATTTTGGTATTGTCATGGAACAATTCTACGATAGCACAGGCATGCCTATCTTTATTTTGTCATAAAATCGTCATGGATGTACATACATGACAGAAAAGGTGACCTACTTTGACAAACACGTATCATCACGAAAGTGTATTTTTTTTGTAGTGTCATGACTTAAATTTTCATATTGTATAAATTTAGCATACTAGTTGTTGATATTTTTTCATATAAATAAGGTCAAACTTTATGAAGTTTGACTTCAGACAATTCTTATATCTAGAGTAAAAAGGACCGGAGGGAGTATTGAACACGCCTTTCCATTTGATTTAATAATGGCAGTGTTTGGATACTCTAACTTAGCTAGAGGTTAGAGTTAGTTTCTAGATCATGACGGTTAAAAGGGAGAGAGAGAGATTGGTGGAATAGTAGATTGTATTGCTTGAGCCTCGTGGGCATATATATAGGAGTACATGGTCATCTTGTAGTACAAGTCAAGGTAGAATAAATCCTATGATGTCATACGTTTCCTAAATAACAATGATACTCAACAATGACTAACCCTGAACTAACTCTAGCCAAAGAGGTGTTTGCATGACAGTGTTACATTGACAATAAATGCACTAGGAGAACTAGCCCCAATCAGTACCTCTTGGGTGGGATAGTTGTTTTGGTGGGTTTGACGCAACTAGCTCAAACTAGCCCTTAGGTTTGGATACTTTAGGGCTATTTGATCCCAAACTAACTCAAACTAACTCTAACCCATGGATCCAAACAGGGCCAATAACTAGCGTACTTAGACCTGCACAATACAAGTTTGAATGACTACGTTTGCCTGTTTTTAAATATTAGGCATGTTGTTAATAACACACCTTTCCCCTTCTTGTTTTTAAATATTAGGTTTTTAACAATTTGGTCTTGCACATGTAGGTCCTGCTGTCAAAGGTTTTGACCCACTATTTGACCCTTTTTGCATATGTGGAAATGAGTTGTCCATTAATATCAGTCAAGTCAAGACACTCAGAAAGATTGTTACGATAAAGAAATTAGCGACAAAAAACAACAAGATCTTTGTATGCACAATGAAGTAGACATCAGTTCACTACGGGATGGTACCAAGGTTGGAAAAAGCGGTAGGCGTAAGCGAGGCGGTTGCTCTTCGCCTAGTGCCTAGGCGGTGCCTAAGCACCCTAGGCGCGGCCTAGGCGGCAATATAGTTTTAACTCATAGTGTATTTGTGATTATTATGTGGGTGTTGATATTAGTTTAGGGCATACAAATAAATAAATTATTGTCTACTGCCATTGAAATATAACCCGTTTGGCATATCAGTGCAGTATGTGGCATGATATCTTTCTTGGGTAGGCAATTCCTTACTTGCCCTGCCTAGACCTCCATTTATGCCCTAGGCGAGGCGTTTGGCTATTGCCCTTCGCCTAGGCGTGCCTAAGCGCCTCCTAGGCACTGCCTTTTCCAAAAGAGGATGGTACTAACTGTTATACCCTTTCCTCCATAACTCAAAATGGGCCTCGCAGCCTAGGAACAGCTCGCAAAGGGCGACGAAGCCCGCGATGTGCAGAATGGAGCCTGGCGTGAGATTGTGCAGTTGGAGGCCATAATACTCCATGAGACCTTGGAGGAAAGGGTGGATTGGAAATCCAAAGCCTCTTAATAGGAAGGAAACGAAGCACACTCGCTCCCCTTCAGTAGGATTGGGGAAGTTTTCCGCCAGGGCTTCGCCATTGATGGAAGTTAATCCCGCCCGAACGGGGACTAGATCCGCGGGAGGGAGATACCCCTGTGTCTGAAGCCTGGTTAGTTGGGCGTGGGATACCGAGCAGCTCTCCCAATCGCCTTTTTGAGGGACGTGGGGGTGTGAGGAAGAATTGGGAGCGCCAGCCATGTTTGCGCGGTTTTCCTGTGGCAAGCTCTAAGGATTTTCGCCTAGTGTGGAATGGCGTCTGAGATCCAATCTCCTTAAATAGACGCCTTCCCTACAAAGTTAGGGTGTTATCTACAAAAACACTTGGATCCTTCGTATTCGTCTGGCACGTGGAAGCCGAGGCGACGATGGCGCAGAAGTTGAAGCGTATGATATTTAATGTAAAGCCAAAGTTGTCCGAAGTATCTTTGAGGGCCCACCTTGCAAAGCTGAAGATATGAAGCCGAATGCTGCGCCGTCACTGAAAAGCCGAATACAGTTCTTTTGTTCGGATTGCTTTGGAGAATTCGGAGGAGGAGGCACCCGCCTTGCAATGCCGAAGACAATCTGCACGCCGGACACGTCGTCATTGAAGCCTGGTTTGGCGTCTACTGAGGGAGTCCTAGATTAGGGGGTCCCCGAGCATCCGTGCTATGTGACATGGGTCGGACTAATGGGCCGTGAAGATACGAGATTGAAGGCCTTCCCCCGTGTCTGGACGGGACTCTCCTTTGCGTGGATGGCAAGCCTAGCGTCCGGATATGAAACTTCCTTTCTCTGTAAACCGACTATGTACAACCCTAGCCCCCTCCGGTGTCTATATATACTGGAGGGTTTAGTCCGTAGAGATCATCAGAATTCATACAGGCTAGACATCTAGGGTTTAGCCTTTACGATCTCGAGTTAGCTCAAATCTTGTAACCCCTATACTCAGCATAGTCAATCAAGCAGGAAGTACGGTATTACCTCCATTAAGAGGGCCCGAACCTGGGTAAACATCATGTCCCCCGCCTCCTGTTACCTTCGATCCACATACACATAGTTTGGGACCCCATACCCGAGATCAGCCGGTTTTGACACCGACAGCGACCTCGAGCTTCATCCCTGAAGACTCGCGGTCATTGCGGATGGGGTACCAGGTAGCAGGATGGTGTGCTATGGTGTGGAGTTTAGCTGGGCGTTGCCGCTTTGAGTAGCACATTCCGGTGAGGCCAAGCGTCCGGTTGCGTCATTAAGTCGCCGGAGTTGGTTCCTCGGGCACCGAGCCTCTTAACGACTGCATACGGACGGACAACATGAATGCAGGCAGCTGGCCCCGGGCTGAACGCACCGCGCGACGGCGCGAGGGACGAGGGTTTTTGGTGTGCCAGGGTAGTCAGCTGCGGTCGCGGCAACGTAGGATATGCTCTTTGCTCACATGCGATCCCCACATGTCATTGAAAACGCAGACGGCCCGCATGGTCTCAGGTCCTGGGGATGCAGTTGGTGGCGCTACAACACTCCGCGGATGCGTCGTGGCGCGCGCGCACTTCGGCCCCCCGTGCATCCTCGATGAACCGGGTATTGATCTGCTGGTCGCGCCACAGTGCTAACGCCACCCTCGGCACACTGAAGCCATCCGTGTCCAGCGACGATGAGCATGTCGCTCACCGTGGTCGCAGTGTCCAGAGGCGGTGCGGGAGCTGCGCCACCTTGCTGGCCCCCACGACCCACATGAACGGTTGCCAGTGGCGAGGAGGTCGTGGGCCAGCTCCTCCATTGGACTAGTCTGCGCCACATCATCCCGACAGGTGTGCCCCACATGTCGGTTTCCCTATTTTCCCGGCCAAATTCGAGCGTTAGTGCTCCGCGTTGCGCATTAGGCGCAGAATAGGTGATTTTTGTGCCCTGGTTCAAATGTGGTACAGTACCAAGTTGTTACCCTAGCCCCAAGTGTGGTGGTTTTGCGTATGGTACCACCCTTTTCCTTTTAAACTAGTGAAGGGTAACTCTTGATTAAGTAGTCAGATGGTGTGCTAATGTTGGTGTCCGACTGTTTGAAGGAATAATTGAGGTGTGCCCATTTCGTGCCCTCATTTAGGGGTCCAACTTACCATGTTCCGGCAGTAGTAACTATACTAGTTCCTGCATACTCCCTCTGTTTTTATTTTCTCTGCATTTTAGCTTTGCTCAAAGTCAAACTTTGTAAAAGTTTATAGACATAAATAATAACATATACAATAACAAATCAATACATTAGATTCATTATTGAATATACTTTCACATCATATATATTTGCTATTGAAAATGTTCATATTTTTCTACAAATTTTGTCAAATTTTATGAATTTGACTTCAGTCAACCCTAATATGCAGAGTAAATAAAAATGGAGGGAGTATCTTACTCCGTGGCCAAGACGGAAGGGAAAACGAGACAACTTATTGTTTATTTGAGCCGTTCAAGTATAATCATGTGGCGTTGCTTATTTCTTATTCCTCTCCAACCCTCTTCTCCATCGATCATGCCGCCCTCCGGTCAAGTTCATCCCCCTGCAAGCCTCATTTGAACATTCCGTCGAGTATCATTCGCATGTGGGCCTAGACCATGCTTGTATTTCCAATGTTGTAATTTGTCCGACATGCATACAGACAAACGGTTCATTTAAAGTTTCACTTTGCCTCCACTATGTGTCGCTTCCCGTCTTAGTTTTGACGTGCCATTCGGTTCATGCCCCGACACATCTTGACGAGATCGATTGGTGTTGAGAGATCAAATGTGTGTCGTGCAAGGAGATAAAGGTTTGGTCTATTTCTATGATAGAAATGACCCGGGGGTCTGTGGGGATCGGAGGGAGTATATTGTACGTTCAAAAGCGAAATGAACGTATTGTACCCACCCTAGTCCTCTTTCAATCGATCTTCGGACCCCGAGATGAAATCGAGAGAGAACGAGTGGGTGCATGTGTGATACCTAAGGAGGATTCAAAATTTTGAACCGGTGATCATAGCATCAGCAAATCATCTACAAAGCGTATTCAATGTTCGTTTCACTTTTGAACGTACAATATATTCCCTCCAATCCTTTCTAGTTTACATATAAGTTTTATGTGTAGTCAATGTATCTCTACTTTGATCAAACTTATAGAAAAAAATTATCAACATTCAACAACGCCCAATCAATATTATTAGATTCGTACGTACTCCTAGATTTGTATTCAAACAGAGATGGTTTCCAATTTGTTTTCAAACACGTGAATGTGCTTGTTCTCGTGCATGCTCTTCCTACTAGGATTTCGCCACGTATAGCAAGTCCAATAGTAACTTTTTTTAAGCTCCATGTCAAATAGTACTAGTGGAGTACTGACAACATCTACAGTAGAGTATGCAGTGCACATAGTACTAGTAGTATACTCCCTCTATTTTTATTTACTCCGCATAAAACGGAGAGAGTAGTAGTATAAATGACGCGGGCGGGGGAGGGGGAGGGACATTGTTTTGCCCTCAACTGCGGTCCCACAAGCGAGCGAAAACGCAAGACGAAGCACGTTCCATTCGGTGAGTGACGTGGAGGGTCCAGCGTGCCGGGGTGCAATGCGAACGCGACAAGAGCAATGTACAGTCAAAACCGATTGACCGGTCACTACAGGAACCACTATTCACACCAGAACCTTCGTTGCTCAGCATACGCCAGCCACTGCCCCAAAACCACACATCCTCTCCAGCCCATTCCCCCACCTTTCGATCCCCTAGCCCGCATCAATCGTCCCCTTGTTCACCGTAAAGCCATGGTGCGCCGCAAGATCACGTACTACAAGATGCTGATGCCGGAGCGCCGCGCAGAAATCACGGCAGTGGTCAGCACCACAGACCTCCGTTCCCAAGCTCACTTTTGCGGCGGGCCAATCCCTGAGTTCTCTGGAGCCAAGCTCCGAGGAGGAGGAAGCCGATCCAATGTTCATGGCGAAGGTCGCGGCGCAGAAGGCCCCTGATGCGTATGAGATAATGGACGTCAACTTCGTGCAGGCGTCCGGGTCCCCCATGGTGCAGGCGGACCAGCGGTTCAACCTGGCGATACTAAAGGAGGACCGGGAGGCGGAGGTCAACTCGACGCGGAGCGCGCGCATGGCGCTGCCATCGAGGTCCTCCTGCAGGCGGAACCTGATGTCGTGGATGTGAACCGGGCGGCGGAGGCTCAACTTGACGCGGAGCGCGCGCATGGCGCTGCCATCAAGGCCCTCCTGGAGGCGGAACCGGATGTCCTAGGCTTGAACCGGGCGGCGGAGGCTCAACTCGACATGGAGCACGCAAATGCAGCTGCCATCGAGGCCCTCCTGCAGGCGGAACCGGACGTCCTGGACTTGAACCGGGCGGCGGAGGCTCAACTCGAAGCGGAGCGCGCGGATGCCGCTGCCATCGAGGCCCTCATGCAGGCGGAACCGGACGTCCTGGACTTGAACCGGGCGGTGCTCTCGTCCGTGCAGAGCGCCAGCACGCTCCGCGTGAACGAGTAGCGGGAGGCCCAGGACAACCATGGTGCGGAGACACACATCGGTAGCTACGGCTGGTTCGCGCCGGCAGCCAAAGACGACGAGGCCGTCACGTTCCGCGAGCAGTGATATTTTTTCTTTATGTTGTTGTTTTTAGGGATCTTTTGCTGTGTAAAAACATATATTTTATGCAAGTCGCCTGACTTTCATCATTTGGGTCACTCGACCATTTCAGGCAGTTGGATGAATATCCTACGTCTCCTAACCCTTCTTCCTCACCTCTTCTTCTTCCCCAACAGACCACCACACGGGCCGTATGGATCTTCCCCAACATGCGTTGGATAAACATACTGTATGAACGAAAATTATGTGTCAGCGGTAGGATGGATGAGTTTGGTTTGATCACATGCGGTAGCACATGTCAGTGAGGGTGCGTTCCCTTGGTTGGGTTTGCGGCGTGCAGGAGCGACTGTGTGAGGGTTCGGTGCGACCGCGACAGCCGTGCACAAGTGTACCTCCTTTTCATTTTTAAAACCTTAGGCAAGCTTGGCAAAAATGTGTGGCGAAGTATGGCAATGCAAGGCCTAGACCCAAACAGGATACAAGTATGTACGTAGCAGTACAACTTGTGTTAAAAAACAAAGGCGGGGTTTTCCTTCGCGAGATTGATCGATACAAATCCTCTTTGACGTGTCAATTAATGCATAAATTTTCTCCAGCGCCCAAAGAGTTAACCATCTCACTCCTCATCACTTGATTAATGCAGCGCCATGCAAACCAGCCTTCTCACTTCCGCATGCATGCAAGGGTATATTAATGTCCTTGGTTGCTAGTACGCGGCAAACCCCATCAATTTTGCCTCGATTAGTGTTAGTGGCCTTCTACAAATTGTAATTTTGATATACTAGCCTTGTGTACAAAAAATGGAGGTACTAACTATTTGACTTCCTTCCCCATTGCGGTGACATCGACGATATCTCGAACGTTGTGGTTTGGCGAAGTGCGTTCGACGGAGAACACCATTGAGGGAGACCACGGTAAGTCGTTCGCAAGTACCGCCTGCAAGCCGAGACAACTGCCTTATTTGCATCCAGGAAGTCTGTTGAACCAAAGGATGCGTAAATGTACTTGTAATACACAATAGCGTCGTCCGTCCAGATTAGTGCGGTAAGGTGGTTTCTCGAAGAAGACAATGGAGAAGCGGAGTCAGCGAAGAGTGAAATGATGGTTGCTTCGTATGTGCATTGTGATTTGATGCCTCATTGCTTTGTGATTTGTGGTAGAAGGGACAGGGGGTAGACTGTGTGCTCTATACTGTACATGCGTCCAAGCACGGGAGAAAGAGGAGTGAGGTTGCACTTTTCTATTCCTTCAATCAATCAATTAGGGAGCTTGGGTTCCATCTTTTTGGCTTTGGCAGCACCGTCCACAATGGTTCCCATCGATGCCAAAAGCTATTTTCACATTTGGCTACACATCATGGATGCCCTTAACCGTACCATTTGGTTTTGCTCCTGTGTGCTATCTATACAAATCTCGATTATATTGATCTAAAAAATTATAGTATCAAGATTAGTAAAAAGGAGGTGATTTTGCCGCGCGGATGGCGGGGGAGGTTTCTTATTTTTAGAGGACGTTGGCCTGGTGGTTTGCTAACATGCGGCCCCACATGTCAGAGCTTTACCAAGCTGATCCGTGACCCACATGAGGCAGAACAACGGCAGAAGCAACACGTGGTTAACTTGAAGAAGATGAGGGAGAAGCGGATTCAGCAACGAGTGAAATGATGGTTGCTTCGTCCCTTCAACTTCTTTTTTTAGCATTATTACTTCGTCCCTCCAACTTAACTGCGGGAAAGGTGCAGCTTTGTGATTTGATGCCTCATTGCTCATTACTACGCTGGCGCCATGACTGGGGTGCTTCACCCCTGCTGCACTGCACTGTTATTTCGGTATGGCACGTGGACCCCGTTGCTTTACGTCCCACATGTCGGCGAAAGGGACTACAACATTTATGAAAGCGAGCGCTCCACTCTTGCAACGGAGGAGTATACGACACAACGGCCTAGTGAACTGTTACTTGTACTGTAGTACTACTATAGTTTTGCTGTTTCGCACGATCCATCGATACAAACCCGATTAAATAGGCAAAGGCGGGATTTTTCCAGCGCGGTAGATGATACTAGCCATACATTTCAAAGGCAATTTTAATGTATGCAAACTGAATAATTAAGTAACAATATGAGATCTAGTAAAACTAAAAACACATATGATTTATTGTGTTAGAGTGTAGTAGTAGTGTTGTATTGTATAGTTGTTAGATGTAACATACGAGAACATGTAGAGATGTACTTTTGGAGGGCCTACAGAGAGAAATTGGGCATAAAGTGGATTCAAATATTTGTATTCATCTTCATAGCATTTGTAACTCATATCTACAGTTTGTACAGTGGACGTGAATGCTTGTTCGCTCTTACGAAACCAGTACAGCAATAATGGGGTGGCGTGCGCCAATTTAGGCACTGGCACGTTGGCCTACTCGGCTCCACAGAGAGAGCGAGAGAAGATATAAATACACGGGCGGTCAGTGTATTTCAAGCGAAAAGCATAATACGGTCACCGGACTTCCGAATACGCTCATTACGGTCACTATATATGTTTTGCGGTGATTATACGGTCACTTGCTCGCCGTTCAGCATCGGATTGCACTCTGTTGACCGGCCAAATAGTCTGCGTGGCATTTGTTGACTAGGTAAATTGACCACGTTCCTTGTGGGTCCCACCTGTCAGTTCGCATAGGAAAAAGGTCAGATAAACACAAATTTACGCAGGCGCGTCAAGATTCCAACCCGTGCGTGGGAACCACCTGGTTGTGTATGTGTCTGTCAGGGCCTGATGTGTGTGCATGCACGTGTAGGTTGAGCACTTGAGCGTGACACTACTAGGGAAAACCTTATACACAGCATCTTAGCAGTAGCGCTGGACAAAATCGTGCGCTACTGCTACTTAGTAGTAGCGTGTGTAAATAAACCGCGCTACTGCTACGATTTTAGCAGTAGCGCGTGCTAGCAAAACGCGCTACTGCTATGTTTGTACTGGGCGCAGATGGCTAGGCCCACTTAGCAGTAGTGCGTATCCGTAACTGGCGCTACTACTACGCTCCGTAGCAGTAGCACTTTTCACGAAACCGCGCTACTACTAACCTTACCTTATCCTCCCCACACGCCCGACCCTCTCACTCACTCTCCATCTTAGTCACTCTCGCCCGCGCCGATACCCGACGTCCGTCGCCGCCGCTGCGCTGCTCCTCCACCGAGGTACTCCCTCCGTCCCTCCTCCTCCCTCCTCCCCTCCCTCCTCCCCCCTCCTCCTCCAGCCGCCCCCTCGTCCCTCCTCCCTCCTCCGTCGGCAGCCCTCCTCCCACCGTCCCCTCCCTCCTCCTCCTCCGGCCGCCCCCTCCACCTCCTCCAACCGCCCCCTCCCTCCTTCTCCCTCCTCCTCCGGCCGCCCCTCCTTCCTCCTCCTCTAGCCACCCCTCATCCCTCCTCCCTCCTCCGCCGGAAGCCCTCCTACTACCGCCCCCGCCCTCCTCCTCCTCCTGCCGCCCCCTCCCTCCTCCTCCTCCGGCTGCCCCCTCCCCCTCCTCCCACCGCCCCCTCCCTCCTCCGATCCAACCGGCCTCCTCCCCCTCCTCCTCTCTCCTCCCTCCTCCTCATCCTCCTCCCTCCCCCTCCTCCCTCCATCTCTATTTTTTACTGTAGTTTTTTTACAATTGTATACTGTATTTTTTTCCTATTTTTAGTAAGTGTTTAATAGAATTAGTAAGAAAATTAATAGAACTAGTTGAACTAGTTTTTTTAGTAAGAACTAGTTGAATTAATAGAACTAGTGTATTTTTAGTAAGAAAATTAATATAACTAGTTGAACTAGTTTATTTTTAGTAAGAACTAGTGTATTTTTATTTATAGTAAGTTTATTTTTAGTAAGAACTAGTTGAATTAATAGAACTAGGTGAACATGTCACATTTGTTGTTATTTTTTTAGTTAAAGCAATTATTTCCCGCATCGACGTCGACGATGCCTATCCCGCATCCTCGTCGTCGACTCAGCGGAGGACACCTGCTTTATCAGAGGGGCCATGTCCGGGACTGGGCTCCGCCAGGTTGGTACCGGGAGGTGCTACCTACCGGGGGCGCAGCTTGGTGAGGAGCCAGCCCGTCGTTGACCCGAACCTTCTTTGGTGGCGGTCGCGTGGGCCAGTGACGGTGTAGAGGCTTGAGGACCCAGCAAAGGTGGTACGTCACTGTGTCAGCGAGGAGGACGAGCACGTCCGTCGCTACATGGTTGCGTTGGAGGGCAGGTTCTCCAACACCTAGCAGGTTCTTCAGGGATCTCACTGGAGCTATGATCATGTGATGGTTCCTTCTCTTTGGGTGTCCACCGCCTGCGCCGATACCCGTCGTTCGCTAAGGTTTTAGTTGTATTCGTGATGTTATATGTATGATACTATTCGAGATGTATTAGTGATAATATTCGACGATGTACGGACGCAAGAGATGATTTAGTTTTGCTTATTGAATGCATGCTAATTTGAATACTTATATATTTTACGATTTGGTTTTGCTTATTGAATGCTCAAATTGGAGAAGTACTCCTATTTTGAATGCTCAAATTGGACCCCACTATGCAAGGCGTATGCATTTGATTAGTTGATAGCTTATAGGGTTTTTGTTTTTGCAGAAATCAAGGAGCCCCTCCATCATCCCCGCCGTCGTCCCCGTGACCGACCCCCTCCGACTTCGAGATGAGACCAGCCAAATCTCCATGTCAATATGAGTCCTACAAGATATTTTGAAATGTTCTTGTTCATATTTTCAACCATTGAAATGCAATGACCATCAAGTTTGAATGCTCATATGATGTAGATAAAAACATGTATATCCTGTGTTGCTCAAATAGGATATGTGCTTGCCCAAGTGGGCGGTTATGTTTGCAGGTTACACCTCCGAGTGGCCTATGTTTTGCCGGAGTGTTGATTAATTTCCGTTCTGGAAAATTTCAGGCACTCGATATGTCCTTTTTTAGCAAAGGTCATGCCGGATTTTTCCGTGAATTTTGGCATGAATTGTGCTAGAATATGTAGGAAATATCGAGTGACCTGGATTTTCTAGAAAGATAATTAAACGACATTTCGGGTTGACTTTAAGTCTATCGAGGCTCCACCATATATGAGAGGATGAAGAATCCCAACTGTTGTCGTGGGGGTCGCTTCTCCTTCGTTCCCATGTGCTAGCCATTCTGGTGTAATGCACTTGGGGACGAAAGAAGGAGCGATCATCACCAACGGTCGAATGTATACACCACGTGAGCTGAGAGTTTTCAAGAACAGACTCGACCGACCAATAGTCAACCCGTGATGAATAATAATGATCTAATTTAGTTTTTGTAGTACATATATTTAATCGTACAAGTTTAATCTGTGAATTATGAACATAGGAAATGTCGTACTCAGACGACGAAAGTCTCCCGGGGGAGTGCGACTGGTGCAACGACGACCGAGGTCTGTGCGACAGGCCTCACCTGGACAAAGATCGGCGCCTCACCATTAAGCTCCAGGAGACCTTCGATGTTGAAACAGTACACAACAACAACAAGTTTTTTTTTCGTAATTAAGCATGACTTCAACTATTTCAACGTGTAATTTTCATCTTTTACAATTCGACTAGCGTATCCCATGCCATGCAAGATGCTATGTCTTGGAGAGGATGGGTTTTGAAGACCATAAAGTTTCAAAACAAAGAAAATTCACCTAAGGACTCATCATGGTATGGATTTTGAAGTAAATCTGTACAATTCTCAAAGCGTAACACATTTTGGTTGCACAAATTGGGAAGCACTTTGCAAGATGTATGGTTTTTATGAGGGTATGCTTGTCACCATGGATCTTGGTGATCCTGACATCGAGCAAGACAATATGGACATTTGGTTCCTTGTTGATACGCTTCCAATTCTACCGCTATGTGAGTTTCTCAAACATAGTTATTAACTAATTTATATTTTTTATTTCAAAATAGTTGACAGCTTATTTCCATTGACATCTTATTTCCATTGACAGCTTATTTTCATTCTTCAAACAATGTGCGGAAGATGGTAGACAAAAACTACTACACCGATGGCTCCGAATTAACTTATCAGAAGAAAAATCATCTGATTGCATTTTGTACTGAACTTGAGAATTACAATATGTATTGTCAAACTCCTCCACATTATGGTCAATACGTGCCACTAGTGCACGTGTTGAACCACGGTAACATCCATGGAGATGCCATGGTAAGATTTTTTACTATTACGACATCCGTGCATCTTTTGCATACTTCTAAAACCGAACTACATTGCTAACTACAAAGTTATTACTATGTTTTTCAACAGAAAAACCCGAAGGATCGTGTGCCTCATCTGATGTTTCAGAATGGTCGCCTTGATGTTTTGAACATACAGCCAGGTCATCCTACGAATCTCACCTTTCCATATCGGATTTCTAAAACCGATGAATACACGGTAATTAAAGAATGGAAAAAATGTATAGACAGTAGTAAGGAGGTTCTTGGAAGCAACATTGTGCGAAAGGAAAGAATTGGAGACAGGATAATCTCCATTCTCCATAATAGAGAGTCAGGGGCTATCTTGTTTTATGCTATTTTACCTAAGAGAATGTAGTAGGTCCTATGAGGTACAATGTTTATTATGTGGTATAATGTGTTAGAGTTGATGATGAGGAGTAGTTGTGATTATGACTAGTGACCAACTTGCTAAGTGATGTCTCATTGATGAAAACATGATCATGAAGAGGTGTTATATGACAATGATGTATTATGATGATAAGTTGTTAATGATATGATGATGATGATGATATTTATTATATCATTGGGTGAAAGAACCGCGGATTAGTTACAAGTGGATCTCCATCCACTTGAAACTAGTCCATGGCTCTTTCACCCAGTGATGTACTAACTCATTATGATGTAAAAACAATCTCAAAATTGCTACTGTATAAAAACTTGTATAAAGGTGTATGAATACAAAATGAAATAAAAAAGAAATATAATATGGAATAATAGTAGTAGCGCGGGCTGGGAGAAGCGCTACCAGTAATTACCAGTAGCGCCCTCTCGAGGAAGCGCTACTGCTAAGTCGATATAACAGTAGCGTGGGTTAACCCACGCTACTGCTAACCTTTAGTTGTAGCGCCGTACCAGTAGCGCTGCTGCCCGCGCTATTGATAGGCCTAAAACACGCGCTACTGCTAGGCTTTTCCCTAGTAGTGTGAGAGTGTGTGTTGGTCGTGTGGTGTGTGCATTCATGCGTGTGAGTGTTGCGTGCGTGCGTGGTTGTGTGTGTACGTGTGAGTGTTGTGTGCGTGCGTGGTTGCGTGTGTTCATGTGAGTGTTGTGTGCATGTGTGCGTGTGTGTATAATCACCACACCAGCTCCTGTGTGTTAAAACAGATGGCTCAGCATACCAATACAAGGCCACCTTGTCCGCTGTGCCCGCGGTCATGACTTCGAACCACCGCCCAATATATTTTTATCGTTTGTTTTCATTCTTATACACGCCGACAGGTGGGCCCAATGGTACTGAGATAATGTGATGCAACACTAGAGGTGCCACGTGGAGCGTTTAACTGGTCAACTAGTCGTGTCTTGAGCAAACACAGAGTTGTACGGTGAGCATGTGACTGTATAATAACCACAAAACGTAAATGGTGACCGTAATGAGTGGATTCTGAAGTCCAATGTGCGTATCGTGCTTTTTCTTCAAATACAATGATCGTCAACGTATATATCGCGAGAGAAAGATGAAACATGTGTGAATTTGCTGGGGGCGTACTTTCAGAGGACCTGGAGATAGTTTGTGTGCGTACGTGAAAGGGGCGTAGAAGGGGTGTATGCGATGTAGAGAGAGATGCTCTACGTTTCTCTTTATTATAACTAACTTTATATATAGTATAAAAATATAAAAATTCACAGTGCGGAATAAATATCATTGTGGGCACCATGCAATGCAAATTAACGTTCATACTCCTCCATATAACTTTGTAATGTTGTATATATGTAGAAATTCTAAAATAATTGTAATGTTTTATTCAAAAGGAATGTTGTATGCGAAATAAACGCGAAGAGAGGGCTTTTTAGATCAATGGGTACGTGATGTAACATGTGTGAATGTGTAGTTGATGTATTTGGCAGGGCCTAGAGAGGTATGTGTGTGTATTACGTATTCGAGAGAGGCATGGATAGAGGGGCCGGCAGGGGGGGCGTGGGAGAGATAGCACGAGAAATGGGAGAAATTTAACATTGTCTATTTAGGTCAATCCTCAAAGTTCAAGAGTACTCTAAACGTGAATGCTTCTGTTTCAAAATTTCGAACGAAGCGCCAAAAGAGCCTCTACTCGCCTGAAACCGCATGAGACCAATGTTTGGTAGAAGGAAATTACTTTTCTAACTCTGACCCGTGAAACCTACCGGCTCGACGTCCAAAGGTCTAAACCAGGGTAGGATTGTAGCTTCATCTAGACGCCACGCAACCGCCTCCGAAAAACATTCATACACAATGGCCGCCTAAGCATACATGCGCGCGGCCGAAATCGCTCCTGTCCACTATTTGGGACACCTAGGATTACCATCCTACCCCCGACCCGTAGTAGGACCGAAATTTAAGAGGGGCGCAAAGTTTGTACATTCCCCAAATTTCAAACAAGTGCGTCCCATCTGTTCAAAAAAACCAAAAACGAGCGTGTCCCAGACCGAAACATGGTTCTCCCTTAGCTCCCCCCCTCTGATTCCCCATTAGTACTCCATGGGCGCCAAAACTACCTCTCCACCAGCCGCGAAACCCCGCATCCTCCATCCGCCACCCCATCCCACCCATCAACCGCCGCTCTCCTCCATCACGCCGGAGCCGATACCCCGACGCCGTCGTCCACCACAACCGCAACCGCAACACCCTCCATGGCTAGTAGTTGAAGCCGAGGCTGAGCTGCCTCCAGGACGCCGACGTGCGCCATACCTGAGCTAGTTCAACCACGCCGTCCTGCCCCTCAGCGCTGCCACTCCAACTTCGCCACCGTCCACCGCACCGGAGTTGTTCCCGCTACGCCGTCCTTCGCCGCCTCAGATTTGCTTCCCCTCCGCCGACAGATGGCCACTGCAACACAGTCAACACTTTGGCCATGGGTTCGTCCAAGGCTCCACCCTCCTCCAAAACATTGATTCCCCCGGTAAAAATAAGAAAATCGCCGCGACATCTGGAGGACACATCACTGGCAACCGGAAATGGTACTCCTCTTCCCTTATTCGTGCAAATCTTACGTGTCTCCTTGCACGGTATTCATCCCACAGAAGACACTAGTTGACCGCTTCTTCCTGATACCAAATGTTCCTAGTAACTCGCAATGCACAAGGTTTCTCCTCATATACTATTTCACCTTGGCTAGAGGTCCGTCGCCCCCCTGGATTTCAATTCCTGGTTAGTTGATTCCCAATTGAAGGAAGCATTCCCCGGCATAAGAGGTGCTAGTCCGCCTATTATGCCGGGGAAGCAGCGCCTGGGTGTTTATCTTAGGGGTGTGTGGGGCCTAGGAGCTGCTGGCGCCCGATCTGGAGGTCGGCCAGGATTAAAGGGGTGGTCGGGCGGCACTGCCAAGCACGGCGGTCGTGTGAGGTCGAGGGGAGGGCGGGGCAGCGGAGGCAGGGTTCTGGGCCGGTGGTCACTGGCGGTTCGAGAAAGATCGTCAACAGTGACTGGCGGGAGGTAGACGAAGGCCATCTGCCCGTTCCTTATAGATCGGACGGTTCATAAAAAATCGGCTGGCCTATTTATTTTCAATCGGCTGTTATTTTGATAGGACCACATGTGGTGGTGTGCTGGAGGAGTACCTGCATTTCCCAGTCATCCCTGTGCTCATATATTACAAAATCATACGGAGTAAAATCTAATTTTGTTTGCCATGCAATCTTGTAGAGCTAGCATATGTCTCTTGTCATTTATTTTTCAGCCACCTGCTATCTGCTACTTTTACAGTGCACTAGTTCTGCACACACTTCACCCATACTCTCACTATTGTGTTTTTATGCATGGGTATTTCAGACTCTGCCTTGACAGAAGCACGAAATAAAAGAGAGAAGTGGCTCCTGCTTTCTTCTCGGGCAGGCAAGACTCGGCGCTTTAAAAGTTGCATGTTTAACAGATGGAGACGGTAAACGTAGCTCTGGAGTTGATGATCTCGCTCGCCATCAACCACCTTCCCTGGTGCTTGCTTTAACTTCGCGGTGTCATATGTGGTTGCATGTTGCATATGGTGTCTATCTTGTATTTGAAAGGCCGAAGTCGGTCTTTATTAAGATAAGGAAAGATATTTTTTACACGAACCACCATCCGGGAACACCAGAAAACAAATAGCTAATCAGGGCACTGGCCGAGCCAGTGACAAGCCCAGCACAGATAGGCATCACCTGGAAGCCAACTAAAAAGCCACGATGGTGGCGAAGCAGCCCGCCTCCCACCAGGCTCTCAGGTCCTCGATGATCATGCTCACCACTCCAACCGGATGTCTAGCTTGTATTGCTTCCAATTTGGTTAAATTGCA
Source organism: Aegilops tauschii subsp. strangulata (assembly GCF_002575655.3). Classification (NCBI taxonomy): domain Eukaryota; kingdom Viridiplantae; phylum Streptophyta; class Magnoliopsida; order Poales; family Poaceae; genus Aegilops; species Aegilops tauschii. Next base: position 333,223,238 of record NC_053041.3, read on the forward strand.
TCTACTTAGCTTACACATTATACCTTTGAATATGACATGCCTTCCTGTTTTTGGTACATACTAGTACATCTGTCTATTAACCATGTTCTTACATCAAACTAATGTTCTTGTGTATCACTCATCAATCACTTATGATGAGACAGTCACGCCAGGGGGTTACTGTGAGAAAATACGCTCTTTTAAAGAATGCACTGTCAGCCTCCCCACATGATTCTCAAGAAACAGCAAGGCTAGATGAAGATAGTGAACGTAGCTCTGTAGTTGATGACCGCATTTCCCCTACACCAGCATCGCAGGTGCTTGCTCTAACTTGGCAGCGTGATATGTGGTTGCATGTTGCATATGGTGTCGAGATTGTAATTCTTCCAATCGGTTAAATTGCATGTGCCATTCTGCTTAGTTTATACATTATACCTATTAATGTGACATGCCTTCCTATTTTTAGTACATAGTACATCTGTCTATTAAGCATGACCTTACATAAACTATTGTTTTTTTGTATCCCGCATCAATCAATATGACGAGAGACCTTTAGTATATGCATTGTGGTATTAGTTGCATCTTTCATATGATTTATAGCATGCGCTGCTTCTAATTTGTTGAAACACCATTTATGATGGGACGCTTTTAACTTGGTAGAGTCATACTGGTTGCATCTTTCATGTGGTGTCTAGCTTGCATTGCTTCTTATTTGTTGAAATGGCTTCTTCTTAGTTTACACAAACAGTTGTGAATATGCCATGTCGTCCTATTTTTCATACATATTCCATCCTGGTATCATGTGTTTGCCTTACATCAAGGTAGTGATTGTCATTATCATGCACAAATGAGTTCCGAAGAGTGAATTTTATTGCTTTTTCTTGTCAGTTTTACTTGATAATTCAAAATCAATAAAGCGGAAGGAAATTAGCAAGGGAGTGGATAAAGGTGCTCCTTCTAAACGGAGGGCCTCTACAGATTCTACTCCGCCACCCCCCCCCCCCCCAAGAAGATTTGCAAGACAACATATGCAGGGACACTCAACGTAGTTGTGTTGATGATGAGCATGTCTCCCCTATTGCACCATCACAGGTGCTTCCTCTAACTTGGCATTGTTATATGTGGTTGCATGTTATGTATGATGTCTAGCTTGTATTGCTTCTAATTTTGTTGAATTCCATCTGCTTACTTTACACATTATACTTGTGAATAAGACACGTGTTCCTGTTTCTAGAACATACAATATATGTCTATCACACCATGTTCTTACATCAAAGTACTACTGTTGTGTAACCTGCAACAATCACTTATCATAAGACACGTTTGACTTGGGAGTGTGATATAGGTTACATCTCGCATTCTTTTCTAGCTTGTACTACTTCTAATTTGTTGAAATGACACTTATGACAAGACAGTTTTAACTTGGTAGAGTGATATTCACTGCATCTTTCATATGGTGTCTAGCTTTCATTGCTTCTAATTTGTTGAAATGCCTTCTCCTTAGTTTACACATCATAGTTGTGAATATGTAATGTTGTCCTTTTTTCTTACACATTCAATCGTTCTATCATGTGGTCGCCTTACATTAAAGTAGTGCTCGTCAGTATCCTGCATCAATGAGTTCTGAAAAGTGAATTTTTATTCATTTTTCTTGTGGGTTTGACTTGACAAGGCAATACAATTAAGAAATAGGAAGGAAAAATAAGGCAGGGACTGATGGCGGTGTTCCGGCGAAACCGGTATCCCACGTGCTTTCTCTAGCTTGGCAGTGTGATATTGTCTTGCATGTTGCGTACAGTGTCTCACTTGTATTGCTTGCAATTTGATTAAATTACTCCTGCTTAGTTTACACTAATAGTTGTGAATATGCCATGCCGTCCTGTTTTTCATGCATATTCCATCCTCGTATCTTGTGTTTCCCTTACATCAAGGTAGTGATTGTCATATCATCCATGAATGAGTTCTGAAGAGTGAATTTTATTGCTTTTTCTTGTCGGTTTTACTTGACAATGCAAAATCAATAAAACAGAGGGAAATTCGCAAGGCAGTGGATAAAGGGGCTTCTTCCAAACGGAGGGCCTTTCCACATTCTACTCGGCCATCCCCCCAACAAGATTTGGAAGACAACACATGCATAGGCACTCAAAGTAGTTGTGTTGATGATGAGCACGTCTACCCTTGTACACCATCACAGGTGCTCCCTCTAACATGGCGTTGTTATATGTGGTTGCATGTTATGTATGATGTCTAGCTTGTATTGCTTCTAATTTTGTTGAATTACATCTACTTACTTTACACATTATACTTGTGAATAAGACACGTGTTCCTTTTTCTAGAACATACAATATTTGTCTATCACACCATGTTCTTACATCAAAGTACTACTGTTGTGTAACCTGCAACAATCGCTTTTCACAAGACAAGTTTAACTTGGGAGTTTGATATAGTTTACATCTCGCATTATTTTCTAGCTTGTACTACTAATTTGTTGAAATGGCACTAATGACGAGACAATTTTAACTTGGTAGAGTGATATTCATTGCGTCTTACATATGGTGTCTAGCTTTCATTGCTTCTAATTTGTTGAAATGCCTTCTGCTTAGTTTACACATCATAAGCTGTGAATATGCAATGTTGTGAATATGCAATGTTGTGAATATGCAATGGCACTAATGACTAGAGACCTTTAACTTGGTAGTGTGATGTTGTTTGCATCTTGCATATGATTTATTTCTTGTACTGCTTCACATTTGTTTAAATGCCAGTTATGACGAGACACTGTTAACTTGGCAGAGCGATATTTGTAGCATCTTTCATATGGTGTCTACCTTCCATTGCATTACTTCTAATTTAGTGAAATGCCTTCTGCTTAGTTTACACATCATAGTTCTGATTATCTCATGTCGTCCTATTTTTCGTACATATTACATCCTCCTATCATGCGGTTGTCTAACATCAAAGTTCAGTTCGTCTGTATCACGCATCAATTTGTTCTGAAGATCTAAATTTTTATTCCTTTTTCTTGTCGGCTTGACTTAATATGGCACAGAGAAAGAGGAAGGAACACAGAATGACAGGGGATGGTGTTAGTACTAAGGACACACGGAAACGGAAGCAGAAGAATTATGCAGATTCTGCTGGTACTGATGGTGCAATAGAAGGTCAAAGTCCAGCGAAAAATTGTACAAACAGGGTATCCCGTGCTACACGAGCTGCAAAACAAGCCAAACAAAAACTAATAGCTGCCACCAAACAAGCAGAGACAGCCCTAATTGTTGCAACACCTTCCATAGTACCACCACCTGCACGAGTTACTCGTTTGTCAACTCAGCTAGTAGCACGTTCCCAAGCTCCCTTTCCACCTGACACTACTTTTGAAGCACTCTTGACACAAGACAAGTTGGCAAGATCAGACGAACCTTGTGATCTTCAACAGCAAGAAAGTAGTTTTTGGAGTCAAGTTACAGTTGCATGCTTCTTTATATGTAGTCTCACAGTTTGATGTACACTAACACTTCCTATGTTCGTTGTTGGACTAGCACCTAGGCACAAGAGGAAACAAACATCAGGGATAATGTTCGATAGGTTAACTAAATCTAGAGGAGGAAGAATGGAGATCCGTTTTGAGGCAGGTTTAAAAAGGCCACGTGATGCTATAGAGTCAGCCAAGTTAGTATTAGAGGCAGCGCATGCCGTTAGGTGTCATGCACGTATGCTCCCAACATGGATTCGGTACAGGATTGACGAAGATGAAACCCGGTTCAACACCTTCCTCGACCATTTATCTATAAGTATGGTTATGTATGGAAACTAGTAATATCGTCTTGCTCTGTCCCATACTTTCTAGGTTGCTGATAATGAGACTCCCATAATTTTCAACAGATGAGGTTCAAGTTGGATAGCCAAGATGATGCAACCAGACAAGCTTGCACCCATGTTTTCAAGTCTGCTCTGCGACAATATCAGTATAACTTGAGGAAAACTTACTTTGAAGGCAAGGCTAACATGAACTTGCCCAAACATCTCCAGTGGAAAATATATCGGATGAAGACTGGAGTGGCCTCGTTAAACACTGGTCTGATCCAAAGTATCAGGTATGTTATATGTATGTGATCAGATCACATGTTGAACTCAAATTTACGTATGTGCCTCACAAATCTATCTTCTTGTAGGTGAACTGTTCAAAGAACAAGGGCCAACCGTACAAAAGTGAAATTCCAACAGACGACAAGATCTCGTAGCTATATTGCACACTGCGAGGCTCTTGTAATTAGTTGTTGTTTCACTCTTTTCGTTGTGCCATATTATCATATTTATATTGACTTGTTCCAAATGCAGAGGAAAGCTCGCATGGACCAAAAAGTACCTGAGCCAAATGCTGTGGAAATCTTCAAGGACTGCACACCAGCAAGACAAAGGGCATGACTACACCAGTCAAAGCCGTTGTTGTAAGTCCTTAATCCTCATGCCTTTTAACTACTACTTACTCTGACTCGTGCATTGAACTGCATGGTTTGCAGCCAATGTCTATTACTCTTTTCAATTTTATACACAATTGTCTTATCGTATCATTGCACCTTACAAGGTTTAAAAGAGAGGAGTGATGATCCTTTGATCTTGATCTGTAATCTAGTTCCATGCTGGACCTGCCCACACAACGTTACAATTTCCTGTTTGTCTGTTCTCAGTTGTTTTGTGAAATGAATGATGTCATACTATGCTTATCGTATTATAAACTTTCTCTTTTTATCCTTAGCTGTCAGTATGATGTGAAGAAATATACAATACATTAGCCATGGTACATGGTCATATGTTTGGAACCTGGTTTTATTATGTACTTTGCAGTAAAATACAACTAATATTTTACACGGGTTCACCAGAATAAGTTATGTATATAGACCAAAGCTATTTTGTTTGGTTTTGCTGCCTCCTTAATATCTTCTGTTTTGGTACTACTAATGTAAAAAAACTCAACTTTTCGGCAAGCTATGGAAAAAATGGTGGAACCGCCACCTTCTGAAGGTGACGAGGCAACTATAACCGCATTGTCACCTCTTGTTGCAGTGGGTCAGTACCTGTCCACTAACAGTGCCAAAAGCATGTTCCTGCGTAATACTGGGTTGGTTGTTAAGGCAATCTCGTCCAAACTGCCTCATGATCAAGATAGGCAAGCTAAAAACAATGTTACATCTGCGCTCCAGACACAAGTCCATTCCCTAACAGAGACCCTTTGTGAAACAAGGACAGCCATTGTTCGATGTCGTCAAGATATGCATGGTTTTGAAACCAGACTATCAGACATTTTCTATGTCGTTCAGGAGCCTAGGAGAAATGAAGGTGAAGGTTATGGTGCTCCATCGGACAATACAGCATGGAAACGTAATAGCCAGGTCAAATGAACTGAGCTTCTGAAATTCTGGTGGTGCATTTATCTGCGAGACTGTTGTCTTTTATGCCAACCTTCCTTTTGTTTTGTGGTTGTAATTTGTTTTGTTGCGATACAAAATTTGTTATTAACGTGCAGCCACCGACTGAAGAAAACAGCAAACCATTTTTGTATAGTGTAGGGTGTTCCCTATATTTGCACTGGTGTCGAACTTTGATGCCCAGTGGATGTAATCTGTGCAATCGCCTTAATAGCCTAGCATTAGTTTCGGGCTTATTTATTTCCTAGTCTTCTTTTTCCCTGGTTTGCTAGTGGCCGCAACAACCATGGGCCATATACAGACCATGGTAATGTTGACCCTGCTACATGCCGTAGGATCCATGGGCCTCCTACGGGCCGTCGGATAAATGGGCCTCCAACAGGCCATAGAATTGATGGGCCTCGGGCCGTCGGATAAATGGGTCCACATGGGCTATAAACGGGCGTAATTGGTATCGGGCCAACATGATAACGGGCCGTTAACAGGCCGAAAGACAGCAAAGGCTTAATTCTGTCACAGGCATAGCAGGTCGTCAATGGGCCAGAATATAGGATGGGCTGGAAACGGCACAAAGGGTTAACATGCCACAAATGGGCCGATTCTAACCACGGGCCAATTTTGGCCCATTAGGGGAATAGGCCAGTAACGGGCCGGAAGTAATCGAGGGCCGGAAAGGAGCCCAAGAACGTATGGGCCGTCAGTAGGCCGAAAGCTAACACGGGCTGGAAACGGCCCATGTGAATCATGGGTCGTTGATGGGTACAAAGAAATTTACTATTCATTATGGGCTAGAGTCACCGTGGGCCACTAAAGGTCCTAAAGATATGAAAGGCCTCATATGGGCCGAAAGACATCATGGGCCATACATGGGCCGAAAGTGAAACAGGCTGGTGTTATACTCGATGGCCCACATGACGCTGTTGGGCCGATTCCGGGAAGGCCCTAACGGGCCGTGAGTTACCAGGCCGTAAAATGGGCTATATACGAACAGGCCGTTAACAGGCTTTTCATGGGCCGGCCCGCTAACTTTTGACCAAGTCAAATGGGTCGGCCTTTATAAGCTAAATGGGCCAGTGTTGGGCCGTCGCACGTGTCGACATATCATAGGCGCCTATCTGACCCAAAAATGAGCTGACACGTGTTTCCTTCAGCCAATGAGAATTTTACACATGGAAAATCCCCATTGGTCTGGGCTGTTAACGGGTTATCGGATCCAAAACCAGACCCGATAGTTTAAAGGCGACCCGTTATGGTGGATGCCACGTGTTGGTTACCCTTGACGAAAGCACTTCCGTGACGCGTCATTTATTGTCATGGAAGTGAACACTTCCGTGATGATAATTTTGGTATTGTCATGGAACACTTCTACGATAGCACAGGCATGCCTATCTTTATTTTGTCATAAAATCGTCATGGATGTACATACATGACAGAAAAGGTGACCTACTGTGACAAACACGTATCATCACGGAAGTGTATTTTTTTGTAGTGTCATGACTTAAATTTTCATATTGTATAACTTTAGCATGCTAGTTGTTGATATTTTTTCATATAAATAAGGTCAAACTTTATGAAGTTTGACTTCAGACAATTCTTATATCTAGAGTAAAAAGGACCGGAGGGAGTATTGAACACGCCTTTCCATTTGATTTAATAATGGCAGTGTTTGGATACTTTAACTTAGCTAGAGGTTAGCGTTAGTTTCTAGATCATGACGGTTAAAAGGGAGAGAGAGAGATTGGTGGAATAGTAGATTGTATTGCTTGAGCCTCGTGGGCATATATATAGGAGTACATGGTCATCTTGTAGTACAAGTCAAGGTAGAATAAATCCTATGATGTCATATGTTTCCTAAATAACAATGATACTCAACAATGACTAACCCTGAACTAACTCTAGCCAAAGAGGTGTTTGCATGACAGTGTTAGATTGACAATAAATGCACTAGGAGAACTAGCCCCAATCAGTACCTCTTGGGTGGGATAGTAGTTTTGGTGGTTTTGATGCAACTAGCTCAAACTAGCCCTTAGGTTTGGATACTTTAGGGCTATTTGATCCCAAACTAACTCAAACTAACTCTAACCCATGGATCCAAACAGGGCCAATAACTAGCGTACTTAGACCTGCACAATACAAGTTTGAATGACTACGTTTGCCTGTTTTTAAATATTAGGCATGTTGTTAATAACACACCTTTCCACTTCTTGTTTTTAAATATTAGGTTTTTAACAATTTGGTCTTGCACATGTAGGTCCTGCTGTCAAAGGTTTTGACCCACTATTTGACCCTTTTTGCATATGTGGAAATGAGTTGTCCATTAATATCAGTCAAGTCAAGACACTCAGAAAGATTGTTACGATAAAGAAACTAGCGACAAAAAACAACAAGATCTTTGTATGCACAATGAAGTAGACATCAGTTCACTACGGGAGGGTACTAACTATTATACCTTGTCTTTTTAATTCCTTTGCGCCATTTCAAATCTGGAGAAGATATTTATGCATATCCTTCTTTTCAGGCATTTCCAAAGCAGTTCACTGATGACTACCTCTCAAACCACCTGTATGGTCAGGAGACGAGGAACGTTTTCATACAACACCCACGGTTCAATACTAAACTGTTCCTGAAGAGGACGAAGGATGGACAATCAATCATCCACAGGCACTGGCCTAAAGTTGCGAAGACCTTCAACATCAATGAAGGCTCAATATTCGCCTCCCGCTTGAGCAGTGTTCCAGATGAGATTCGTCTGTCTATGTTCCTTCTATGATGCTAATTTCGAAAGGTTGTAGATGTTGCATCCGAAACTTGGTGCTGGTGCAGCTGTGTAATGGGGTAGCTGAGTGCTGAAGCTATATGATGTTGTACTATGATGTATTTCAATATGAAATCTTGCTTCCTTAATATGGAAATTAAATATATTGTATGCTTAATATGAAATGTCAATTAGATTAATAAATGGATTATTAATAATTGGATAATTAGCTTGCTAATTGTGTTTTTCTATTGCAAATGGTTATTTGAGAAAACACCATGGGCGATGACCTCAGACAATGCACACAGTTTCTAGGAATAAACCGTGTTGGATCGATGAACAATCACACACGACCTCCTCTTGAAAACTGTTTGCGTTAGGCCACCTTGCGCAAATGATTACCACATAAAAAGTGTGTGTGATGGACAGCCTTTGCCACACGTTTCTTCCATGCATCGTGTGTGATGTACATTCTAATGGAAATGTATTCCTTGGATTGACTGTGTGGAATGTACATAGGAATGGAAACGTTTAGCGGGGACTGACTGTGTGGGATGTACTTACGACCGGAAACGATTTCGCATGTATAATTGTATTGTTTTAGCACTACTGTACGTATAACCATATTTGATCGCTTGTCGGTCACACAAGACCTCATTTTGCCCAGCGTGTGTGCCAGGAGGGCATATCCCCGACGGTTTCTGGGTTGGGTGGGAAGGACCCCCCTATCGCAGTCACTCACTAGGCGACGTTTCCAAATGACATCACGAAAAGGGGTTAAAAAACCGTTTGTATAGCACCTCGTTGTACCAGTGTGACCCTCTCCCGTCTGCCACTGGGCCTCCCTCCTCTCCTTCCTTCTCTCCCTCTCTCCCATCTTCTATCTCCTGCAGCGATCGATCCATGTGGTCGCCCTTTGCCGCTGCCACCGGAGAGGCTCGCCTCCGCGGACGCACGCCTTAGATCCGGCTGGAGGAAAAGGAGGAAGCGGCCCGCACTATCCTATTCGTCGATGGCGGCGACCTGAGCGTGACCGATGGGAAGGCGAGGAGGAGAAAGAGGCAAGGTGGTGGAGAAGCCGAGGGCGACGGCGGCGTCCTTGGCCGAGCGCACGCATGGAAGGGGAAGGGAGGGGTGAAACGGCTCATGGGGATTGAGGGGACGAAGAAAGGGGCTAGGGTTTGTTTGGCGGCTGGGGTGGGATTGGGGCGAGGCATGGGTGATTGGGTGCGAAGCGCGCCAAGGTGATTGGGCAGAACCTCCTGCACCAGAAACATCCAACCCATCCAACGAGCTCCCGATGTGAGCCCACTTGTCATTGGACTAAAAAACGACCGCGAGGTAAAATCATATTTGACTGTTGCTGAAGATCCTACGGCTCAGACACGTCAAAAGGTATATCAAATGGCCAACGAAGCCCCAATTGGGGGAGCTCGATGGAGGCAAGTTGGCTAGCAGACTTATAGGTTTAAATGAATAACACCAATAATATAGCAATTATTATCATGACAATTTTCTAAGTTGGTGCCAAGAAGATTCTCAATATTATAACAAGTATCATTACTTTCCCAATCATAATCATCACAATGAGTAATAGGCATAACAAAATCATCCTCGATAGTTTCTTCGGATGTTGTACCATAAGGCAAAGAGTCAATATCATCATCAAGTATATCATCTTCCACATTTATTTTTGATTCACTCTCATGAGGCATAACAATAATAGGAGCAATATCATTTGGGAGGCATACCTTTTTACCTTTGCTTCTCCGTATTTTCTTTTTATTCTCCACATCATGTGTGGGTTTAATCAACTTTTTGGAGCTCCTTATTGATGAGATTGGTTGCATAGGAAGCTCATTCTCGTAACCTGTTTCATCACGAGAGACAATAGGAGGGAAAGTGAAGAGCTTTACCCTTTCATTAGTATTTCTTTTATATTCTAATGGTTTCCCATCTTTCTATAGTTGGCAATATAAGCATTCTCATTGCAATTTACCACGCAAAACATATAGATTTCTTTAAGAGTAGTTTCAGCATGGTCGGTGAATATGAACGCTTCAAACCAACTATTTTTATGTGACAATTCTTCACACCCCAAAAATAAGCAGAGTTCATTATAAAATTTAAGGGTGATCAAGTTATTGCAATATTTGGTCATGATTCGATCATGAAAAAGTATGCTTTGAAAATTAAGATGACCAACCCTATTGCAAAGTTCACAAGTAATGGGATGAAGAGAGCATAATTTTGTAGCAAATTTATCTATCACCTTAAGCCACCGATTGGTTTCATCATGTTTATCTTCTTACAATATCTATCATCCCTATAAGGCATGTCTTCACAAACTCTATTCACTCCACAAAAATTGACATGCTTATAAGAAACTTCTTTATCATGACTAGTGCAATCATCATTAGTATCATGAATATTCATAGCAAGCACACTAACAACATTGCAATCATGTTTATCATTCAACGATTTAGAGCCAAACATTTTATTGGCTTCTTCTTCTAACACTTGAGCACAATGTTCCTTTCCATCATTTTCACGAAAGACATTAAAAAGATGAAGCATATGAGGCAACCTCAATTCCATTTTTTAGTTTTCTTTTATAGACTAAACTAGTGATAAAAAAAGAAACTAAAAGATTCAATTGCAAGATCTAAAGATATACCTTCAAGCACTAACCTTCCCGACAACGGCGCCAGAAAAGAGCTTGATGTTTACTACGCAACCTTCTTCTTGTAGACTCGTGTTGGGCCTCCAAGTGCAGAGTTTTGTAGGACAGTAGCAATTTTCCGTCAAGTGGATGACCTAAGGTTTATCAATCCATGGGAGGCGTAGGATGAAGATGGTCTCTCTCAAACAACCCTGCAACCAAATAACAAAGAGTCCCTTGTGTCCCCAACACACCCAATACAATGGTAAATTTTATAGGTGCACTAGTTCGGCGAAGAGATGGTGATACAAGTGTAATATGGATAGTAGATATAGGTTTTTGTAATCTGAAAATATAAAAACAGCAAGGTAGCAAGTAACAAAAGTGATCAAAAATGGTATTGCAATGCTTGAAAACAAGGCCTAGGGTTCATACTTTCACTAGTGCAAGTTCTCTCCACATTGATAATATAATTAAATCATATGGCAATTCCTCAACGTGCGACAAAGACTCACTCCAAAGATCCTATGGCGGAGAACATAAGATGAAATTGCTTTTAGGGTATGAAACCACCTCAAAGTTATTCTTTCCGATCAATCCATTGAGCTATTCCTATAAGTGTCACAAACAGCCCTAGAGTTCGTAGTAAAATAACATCATATGACACACATCAATCAACCCTAATGTCACCTAGATACTCCAATGTCACCACAAGTATCTGTGGGTCAATTATACGATATCCATCAAACAACTTTAGATTCATAATATTCAATCCAACACAAAGAACCTCAAAGAGTGCCCCAAGATTCCTACTGGAGAAACAAGGATGAAAACGTGCATCAACCCCTATGCATAGATTACCCCAATGTCATTTCCGAAATCCGCGAGTTGAGTGCCAAAACATACAGCAAGTGAATCAATAGAACATCCCATTGTCACCACGGGTATCCCACGCAAGACATACATCAAGTGCTCTCAAATCCATAATAGTATTCAATCTGCTAATAGTTAAACCTCAAAGGTAAAACTCAATATATCACAAGAAGGTAGAGGGGAAGAAACACCATATGATTCAACTATAATAACAAAGCTCGTGGTACATCAAGATCGTGCCAAATCAAGAACATGAGAGAGAGAGAGAGATCAAACACATAGCTACTGGTATATACCCTTAGCCCCGAGGGTGAACTACTCCCTCCTCGTCATGGAGACCGCCGGAATGATGAAGATGGCCACTAGTGATGGTTTCCCCTCCGGCAGGGTGCCGAAACGGGCTCCCGATTGGTTTTTCATGGCTACAGAGGCTTGCGGCGGCGGAACTTTCGATCTAGGTTTCTTTCTGGGGGTTTCGGGATTTATAGGAGTTTTTGGCGTCGGTCCCATGTCAGGGGGACGCTCGAGGGGCCCACAAGCCAGGGGCTCGCTCTAGGGGGTGCCCCTAGGATTGTGGACTCCTCATCCACCTCCTGGCCTGGCTCCGATGCTCCGAGGTTCTCTTTTGGTCCATAAAAATTCATTGTAAAGTTTCAGCTCGTTTGGACTCCGTTTGATATTCCTTTTCTATAAAACTCAAAAACAAGGAAAAACAGAAATCGGCACTGGGCTCTAGGTTAATAGGTTAGTCCCAAAAATAATATAAAATAGCATATAAATGCATATAAAACATCCAAAACACATAATATAATAGCACGAAACAATCAAAAATTATAGATAAGTTGGAGACGTATCACTGGCGATGGCGACGAGGATGCCTCCTCTAGTTTTGGAGGATGAGGCCATGCCCGCCCTCGGCAGCGCTAGGAGGGGCGTGGTGGCGAGGGTGTGGGGCATCGACAAGGGGTGTGTGCGGCGGTGAGGACGACGTCACTGAGGGGCGTGGCCGTGACTTGGGAGAGATATGAGGGGTGGGAAGAGACAGCGCGCGGGGAGAAATGACCAGTTTTGGCGAGTGGGGGAGCGGTTGTTTGTGTGAAAATTGAACCGCCGGGATAGTGGAACTACGAGTGGCGGGCGGGGTATAGGGCCCACCACACATATGGCAAGAAGCAGTGGTGGTCTGTACCAGGAGGTCACCACTGCTAAAATGACCTCCTGGCCCACCGACAAAAAGTTATGGCGATTTTAGCTGTGGCGGGGCTATAGACATGCCCGCCACATCTGATGGAAAGAGCAGTGGTGGGCGCCGTAAGGGGCCCGTCGCTGACGTATTTCATCACGGGATAAGATTTGGAATGGTTCACCTATGATGAGCAAGAGGATTCACTCGCCACTGCAACTCTTGTAGTTGTGGCGGGCTGATTTTGCTACCCGCCACTGCTTGCTTTCAAAAATATCTATGGCGGGTGCCCCGACATGCCCGCCGCTAATTTGTGATCTCCTATAAGCCCTTTCCTAGTAGTGGCAGCTGCCCCAATCGCTAGGGCCGTGTGGGTGCCTTGAGGAGCCTGCATCACTCGCCATGGGAACTCTAGAGGATGGACTTGAGAGAAGGGGACGCTAGCGCGATTGGCTTGGAAAGGAAGGGTTGGGCCTGTGCGACAAATCGATGCAACTAGCCCATATATATATATATATATATATAAAGGGGAAGAGACCGATGCTTCGACGTTTCACCATAAAACGACTCGCTTCCCCGTCAAGGAGTGGTTGCCAAGGTCAGGGACTAGTCCACGCGCGGCACGGCCGAGTCTACCTAGCAGGACCATTGCTGTTTGAAGACTCCTTGGAGGGGAAATCGCCTGTCGAGCTGAAGACTCTGGATCCAAAGTCCATCAAAGTTTCCTTCAGTGTCGAAGACCCATTCAGGGGCTATTGACGGTGTCCTAGATTGGGGGTGCTAACCTAGTCGGCCAATGATCCACGGGTTGGGCCGAGGGCCCTCATTCTTGATCAAGATGGACTCCGGAGGCTGTACGCATGAGGCATAATCAAGACTACCTCCACCAAAGATTTCACATATGCTCCAAGATCTCTCCTACCGCCTTGCTCCTGGATACCAATGTTGTAAGCCTAGATACCCTCCCTAGCGAGTATATAAGCCATAGGGTTTAGCGCGTAGTGGAGACATCAACGCAATATCATTCACCTACCCCTACAGTTAGACCACAAGTTACAATCTCGAGGTAGATAACCTCTCTACTTGTCAAATCTCCATTAATATAAACAAGAGCAGGACGTAGGGTTTTACCTCCATCAAGAGGGCCCAAACCTGGGTAAAACATTGTCTCTCTGTTCTTGTTACCATCTGTCTGAGATCCACAGCTCGAGACCCCCAACCCCGAGGTCTGCCGGTTTTGACACTGACAATACCCCTCTGATCTTTAACATGAATACGATTTGTGAGTAGTTACTTTTGTTCTTGAGGACATGGGAGAAGTCCGGTTATAAGTAATCATGTGCATTTGGTATTCTTTCGATATTTTGATGATATGTATGTTGTGTTTCCCTTAGTGGTGTCATGTGAACGTCGACTACATGACACTTCACCATACTTGGGCCTAAGGGAAGGCATTGTGGAGTAGTAATTAGATGATGGGTCGCTAGAGTGACAGAAGCTTAAACCTTAGTTTATGCGCTATTCCGTAAGGGGCTGATTTGGATCCATATGTTTCATGCTATGGTTAGATTTATCTTAATTCTTCTTTAGTAGTTGCAGATGCTTGCAAATGGGGGTAGTCATAAGTGGGAGGCTTTTTCAAGTAAGAACAACACCCAAGCACCGGTCCACCCACATATCAAATTATCAACGTAGCGAACGCGAATCAAACAAACATGATGAAAGTGACTAGATGAATTCCCATGTGTCATCAAGAACGCTTTGCTTGCTATAAGAGAAAGTTTCAGCCTATCCTTTGCTATAAAATGATTGGGATACCTTGTTGCACCTTTGTTACTATTGCTACCTGTAACTTGTTACGACTTATCTTGCTATCAAACTATCTGTTACCGATAATTTCGATGCTTGCAGAAAATACCTTGCTGAAAACCGCTTGTCATTTCCTTATTCTCCTCATTGGCTTCGACACACTTACTTATTGAAAGGTCTACAATTGATCCCGCATACTTGTGGGTCATCAAGACTCTTTTTGGCGCCGTTGCTTGGGAGTGAAGCGCCTTTGGTAAGTGGAATTTGGTAAGCAAACATTTATATTACATGCTAAAATGTATTGTCACTTGTCACTATGGAAAACAATCCTTTGAGGGGTTTGTTTGTGGTATATTCACCTCAACCGGAAGCACAAAGAGTTTCCCCCGAACCTACTACACCTACTGAAAATATTTATTATGAGATTCCTTCGGGTAGGTTAGAGAAACTGCTAGCTAATCCTTATGCAGGAGATGGAACGGTACATCCTCATTTGCACCTAATCTAT
This sequence comes from Aegilops tauschii subsp. strangulata, assembly GCF_002575655.3. Taxonomy (NCBI): domain Eukaryota; kingdom Viridiplantae; phylum Streptophyta; class Magnoliopsida; order Poales; family Poaceae; genus Aegilops; species Aegilops tauschii. The sequence continues at coordinate 333,238,433 of NC_053041.3, forward strand.
GTGGATGAAATTTGTGGATTGTTTAAGCTTACAGGTTTATCCAAAGATGGACTTAAGAAGAAGGTATTCCCTTTATCTTCGTAGGGAAATACATTGACATGGTATAGGCTATGTGATGATATTGGAACGTGGGATTGGAATCGATTGAAATTGGAATTTCATCAGAAGTTGTATCCTATGCATCTGGTTCATCATGATCAAAATTATATGTATAATTTTTGGCCCCGTGAAGGAGAAAGTATCTCTCAAGCTTGGGGAGGCTTAAGTACATGATGCACACATGCCCCAATCATTAGCTCTCAACAGAAATTATTATTCGGAATTTTTATGCTCGGCTTTCTCATAATGATCGATCCATGCTCGATTCTTCTTCTATTGGTTCTTTTATGAAGAAAACTATTGAATTCAAGTTGGATACTTTGGAAAGAATTAAACAAAACTCTGAAGATTGGGGGTTTGACAAAGTTAAAGAGTCGGGTATAAATCTTGAGATTGATTGTGTTAAATCTTTTATGGAAACTGATGTTGTTTCATAAGTTTAGTGCTAAAGATGGACTTGACTCTAAGAGAGTAGCTACATATTGTGAAACTTTTGCTGCTCATGTTGATCTCCCTAAGGAGAAGTGGTTTAAATATCACCCCCCCTAATTAAAGAAAAGATAGAGGAGCCCATTATAGTTAAAGATGAAACTATCATTTATAATGTTGATCCAGTTGTGCCAACTGCTTATATTGAGAAACCTCCTTTTTCCCGTTAAGATTAAGGAACATGCTAAAGCTACAACCGTGGTTAATAAAAGTAATATTAGGATACCTGGACCCTCTGAACAAATTAAAGTTGAACCTAATATTGCAATGGTTAAGGATCTCTTGGTCGATAATATTGATGGGCATGTTATTTATTTTTGTGATGATGCTGCTAGAATTGCTAAACCCGTTAGAAATGAACGTGATAGGCTAGATAAGAATAAACCCGTAGTGGGCATGCATATTGTTTCTGTTAAAATTGGAGATCATTGCTATCATGGTTTATGTGACATGGGTGCTAGTGTTAGTGCTATTTCGTTTACTCTATATCAAGAAACTATGAATGATATTGCACCTGCTGAGATTGAAGATATTGATGTCACTATTATGCTAGCAAATAGAGATACTATTACACTGCCTGGGATAGTTCGAGATGTTGAAGTCTTGTGTGGTAACATCAAATACCCTATTGATTTATTAGTACTTGGTTCACAACAAGATAATATTTGTCCCATTATATTTGGTAGACCTTTCTTGAATATTGTTGATGCTGAAATTGATTGTGTCAAAGAAAAGGCGGGGTTAAATTTGGTGATGTATCTCATGAGTTCAATTTCTCCATGTTTCATAGACAACCACATGAAAAGGGATTTTCTAGTAAGGATGAAATTATTGGTCTTGCTTCTATTGTTGTTCCTCCTACCGACCCTTTAGAACAATATTTGCTAGACCATGAAAATGATATGCATATGAATGAAAGGAATGAAATAGATGATATATTCTTCAAACAAGTACCTATCCTTAAACATAACTTGATTGAAGCAATTACCATATACATTGAAATGTGCTTATCTTGATGAAAAGAAGATATATCATGTGCTAACCATTCAGAGCATGAAGAAAAGATATTACTAAAAACTCTGAAGAAGCACCGTGCTGCTATTGGATATACTCTTGATGATCTTCAGGGCATTAGTCCCACTCTATGTCACCACAAGATTAATATGGAGACTGATGCTAAGACAATTGTTGATCATTAACGACGATTGAATCCTAAGATGAAGGATGTGGTAAGAACTAAAATATTAAAGCTTCTGGAAGCAGGTATAATCTATCCCATAGCTGATAGTAGATGGGTAAGTCATGTTCATTGTGTCCCTAAAAAAGGAGGCATTACCGTTGTTCCTAATGATAAAAATGAACTTATCCCACAAGGAATTGTAACTGGTTATAGGATGGTCATTGATTTCAGAAAATTAAATAAAGCTACTAGAAAAGATCATTACCCCTTACCTTTTATTGATCAAATGTTAGAAAGATTGTCTAAGCATACACACTTCGGATTTCTTGATGGCTCAAATACTTGTATCACAAGAAGATCAAGAGAAAATCACTTTTACTTGTCCTTTTGGAACTTATGCTTATACACATATACCTTTTGGTCTATGCAATGCACCTGCTACCTATCAAAGATGTATGACTGCTATATTTTCTGATTTTTTGTGACAAGATTGTTGGGGTATTCATGGATGATTTTTTCGTTTATGGGACTTCTTTTGATGATTGCTTGAGCAATCTTGATCGAGTATTGCTGAGATGTGAAGAAACTAATCTTGTATTTAATTGGGAGAAGTACCACTTTATGGTGAATGAAGGTGTTGTCCTTGGGCACAAAATTTCTGAAAGAGATATTGAGGTAGATAAAGCTAAGGTTGATGCAATTGAGAAAATGCCATGTACTAAAGATATAAAAGGTATAAGAAGATTCTTGGTCATGCTGGTTTCTTTTGAAGGTTTATTAAATACTTCTCTGAAATTTCTAGGCCTCTTACTAATATTTTGCAAAAAGATGTTCCATTTGTTTTTTATGATGATTGTGTAGAAGCCTTTGGAATACTTAAGAAAGTTGTAACCTCTGCACCCATTGTTAAACCACCTGATTGGAACTTGCCTTTTGAAATTATGTGTGATGCTAGTGACTATGTTGTTGGTATTGTTCTACGGAAAGAGTTGATAAGAAATTGAATGTTATCCATTATGCTAGTAAAACTCTAGATAGTGCTCAAAGAAATTGTGCTACCACTGAGAAAGAATTTTTAGCAATTGTATTTGCATGTGATAAATTCAGATCTTATATTGTTGATTCTAAAGTAATTATTCACACTAATCATGTTGCTATTAAATATCTTATCAAAAAGAAAGATGCTAAACCTAGACTCATTAGGTGGGTTCTTTTGCTACAAGACTCTGACTTGCATATTATTGATAGAAAGGGGACTGAGAATCCCATAGCCAATAATTTGTCTCGAATGGAAAATGTTATTGATGACCCACTACTGATAACTTTCCTGGTGAACAATTAGTTGTTATAAATGTTTCTCGTGATACTCCTTGGTATGCAGACTATGCTAATTACACTTTTGCTAAATATATACCACCTAGTTTCACATACCAACAAAAGAAAAAGTTCTTCTTTGACTTAAGACATTACTTTTGGGATGACCCACATCTATATAAAGAAGGAGTAGATGGTGTTCTTAGACGTTGTGTACCTGAGCATGAACAGGGACAAATCCTACAGAAGTGTGACTCCGAGACATATGGAGGACACCACACTGGAGACAGAACTGCACATAAGGTATTATAGTCTAGTTTTTATTGGGCTACTCTCATCAAGGATGCATGTAAGTTTGTCCTTTCTTGTGATGAATGTCAAAGAATTGGTAATATTAGTAGACGTCAGGAAATTCCTATGAATTCACTTGTTATTGGACCATTTGATGTTTGGGGATTTGATTATATGGGACCTTTTCCTTCCTCTAATGGGTATACACATATTTTAGTTGTTGTTGATTATGCTACTAAGTGGGTAGAAGCTATTCCAACTAATAGTGATGATCATAACACATCTATTAAAATGCTTAAAGAAGTTATTTTCCCGAGGTTTGGAGTCCCTGGGTATTTAATGACTGGTGGTGGTTCACATTTTATTCATGGTGCATTCCGTAAACTTCTTGCTAAATATGATGTCAACCATAGAACTGCATCCCCATATCATCCTCAGTCTAATGGTCAAGTTGAATTGAGCAATAGAGAAATAAAGTTGATTTTGCAAAAGACTGTTAATAGATTAGAAAGAATTGGTCTAAGAAACTTGATGATGCATTATGGGCATACAGAACTGCTTATAAAAATCCTATGGGTATGTCCCCTTATAAAATGGTCTATGGAAAAGCATGTCATTTACCTCTTGAGTTAGAACATAAAGCATATTGGGCAATTAAATAAATTAATTATGATTTCAAACTTGCTGGTGAAAAGAGGTTATTTAATATTAGTTCTCTAGATGAATGGAGGACACAAGCTTATACAAATGCCAAGTTATTTAAAGAAAAGTTCAAAGATGGCATGATAAAAGAATTCAAAACCGGTCTGTGATCAAGTTTTACTATACAACTCTCGTTTAAGATTCCTTGCAGGAAAGCTTATCTCTAAATGGGAAGGACCATATATTGTTGAAGAAGTTTATCATTCTGGAGCTATCAAGATAAACAACGCCGAAGGCACTAATCCGTGGGTGGTTAATGGGCGAAGAATTAAACATTATATCTCAGGTACACCCATTAATGTTGAAACCAATATTATTCAAACTATGACACTAGAAGAGCACATAGAGGCAGCTTTCCAGAATGCTCCAGAACCCTGAAAAGGAGTAGGTACGTGGTATGGTAAGTAAACCGACTCAAAAAGTTCCATAAAAGTACTTTCTGTCTATTTTGGAATATTTAAAAAATTGGGAAAATAATAAATAGTCCGAAAAGTACACGAGCGAGCGACAAGCCAGAGGGGCACACCCTAACCCTTGGCGCGCCTCCCACGCATGTGGCCCCATCATGGACTTTCCCAACTCCGTTTTTCTTCCATATTGCTTGTCCTGCATGAAAAAAAATCATTATATATACTCCCTGATGTTTGACCATCATATCGCAAGATTCCCCTATGTTCTTGTTTCGTGTTGTCTTCTGCCAGATTTCCAAAGCCAGGCATCATGTCTTCCTCCTCCAACAACAACGTGGAAGGCGATGCTTAGTTGATGCCGATAAAATTCAGGAGGGAGAAGGTCGAGGAAGTCACCATGGAAGAAGAGGAAGGAGATTCGCCTGAGGTCCACCCTCCGGCTTCAGAGTGGGGCACTCTGGCTGGTATCTCCACTACCCCAAATCCCCGTCAAGCATGTCAGCGTCCTAGGAATGGGGGTACCCAGACTTGCCTGCCTGCAGCCCACGGCGTGACTCCACCAACGGCCCCGTACGGCCCAGCTTCGGCAGCAACAGCTCAAGACCCTCGCGAGGGGCCAAGCCTCGCAAGCCGGATGACACCAAGACCTCCCTAGGGGCGGTCGTGCTAGGCTGGCTCCCGAGGAGCGGAGATATCTATGCAAGGGGCACCTCGCGAGGTTCACATGACGTGAGCCATGACGACCAAGGCCAGGCGGGCGCCAGCGGGTGCAGTGTACCAGTTTTCTCTTTGGTGCTAAAGAGGCAGGCGCAGGTGAGGAGTCCCGGGGCATCAGGCAAAGGTTTCCATATCTGTGCAACAAGACCAAGACCAGCAGGACGGCAGGATGGAGGTCACCACGGAGCCCACAGTAGCGTTACCACCAGAGCCTTTGGCAGGCGAAGACCACCTTTTGTCAGGATAGCTTGTACTAGTTGTCTCCCTTCAAAATTGGTCGTCGTGGGATCCCTTCCCGCCTACATTTGGGAAGAGGAACGGGGTCTCTATAAATAGGACTAGCCACCACCGTAGGAGGCAACTCATCTTGGATCGGATCCATTCCACCAAGGCCATGTCACCAGCTCATCGAGCTCAAGAACACCTCTCCTCCTGAGGCTGTTCATCCACTGTACTACTTCATCCTTAGCCCTCGAGGCAATCCACCACCACCACACTAGAGAAGGGTATTACACCACAACGGTGGCCCGAACCAGTATAAACCTCTCTGTCTCGTGTTCTTTGGGTTCGTCGAGCTAGGCAGTGAGATCGTTGAGCGAGCGAACTAGGGAGAGAGAGTTCTTCGTGCGCACCCAAGAGTTCGAACCTCATAAGGGTTTGCCGGAACCCCGAATCCGACAAATCAATAGGGATGACAAGCAACCAAGGAGGCCAAGAGGTACAAGAAGGACTTCATCCTATGAGGCCCTTACACAGGTTGCATCGGAACAATTTTCATAATTTGGTTCATAATTATGGAGTTGAAAATACTCCCAGTATGCACATACCTTCCATTGGGACATCTCCCATCCAAGAGAAAGTGATGCAGGAAAGAATTCATGGGGGACTGAGAACAAACACATAATGGCTGAAGTGCAAAAGAATGTTGAGATTCTTCGTCACATGCTTCGGGAAGTTCAGAGTTTGAAGGAGATCTTGATTAATCTTAAGAAGGACAAGACTACCCCATCATCCCCACCATCACCAAAGAAGGAGACTTGAGTCCATGGGTATGGGCACTCCCCTTGGCTCATGCCAAGCTTGGGGGAGGTGCCCCGGTATCGTATCACCACCACTTTTACCATCATTATATATCTTAGTTCAATCCTTAGTTATTTCATTATTTAGAAGAATAAAGTTTTAGTTTGATCTATTTTTGAGTGGTTGCTTAGTGATGTATCTATCTATCTATCAATGTAATCATGTGCGAGTTATATAATAAAGAGTAGTTTGAGTTTTGCTTTGCTTTCTTGTTTCAATCTTAGCAATGAAAAATAAGTAATAAAATAATGAAAAGATCATATGCTAATCCCATGGGGAATAATGACTTCACATAAAAGAAGTATAGTTGATAAAATCTGTTGGAACTTGACAAACATAGCATTGGTCATTGGTGCAATCCATGAAAAAAGTAATGGAGGAAGAAAGGTCTCACATATAAATATACTATCTTAGACATCTTTTATGATTGTGAGCCCCGATCAAATATTCTATCTCAGTTAGCTAACGTTGGACAAGGAAGACAACATGATGAGTTATGGTTGCTTACATTCAGATATTGTCATGGACCTTCTAACATGTGGTGCTTGTCTAGGATCTTTTGCTAGCCAAAAATTTGCACTAAGTAGAGATAGTACTTGTGCATCCAAAACCCTTAAACCCGGTTTCATGTCATGAGAGTACACTATATCTACCTACAGGTTGAATAAGATCCTTCAAGTAATTTGTCATCAGTGCATAAAGCAATAAAAATTGCTCCTAAATATGTATGATCTTTTATTGTAAGGGAAAATAAGATTTGTACGATCGTGTGATGGTGAAGAAATAAAAGCAACAAACCGCATAATAAAGGTTGCTATCACAAGGGGCAATATAAAGTGACATTGCTTTACATTAAGAGCTTGCACATCCAAAACAAAAAGTGCATGACAACCTCTGCTTCCCTTTGTGAAGGGCCTATCTTTTAGTTTCATGTATTTATTTTTATGCAATAGTCAACAGTGTTCATCCCTATTCCTCCCTATGTACTCTTTAGTGGCAGGCATCATATGGTGGATAGATCCAGATATATATATATATCCCATTGAATGTAGGTGATCATGAGTTATTATTGTTGACATTACCCTTGAGGTAAATAAGTTGGGTGGCAAAACCATAAGCCCCTATAGTTCTATGTGTGTGACTGAAACATTTTCTCTATGAATATGCCTTGAGTGTCAGTAATCATAGAAGACTAAATGATAATTGAGTATGTGAACTTGCTAAACAAAGCTTACATAGACTCTCTTTCTGAAATATGATGGATTGTGATTGTTTCAATGACTGAAACCATAGTTTGTTAGTTTCTGGTATGTCTCCAACGTATCTATAATTTATGAAGTATTCATGGCATGTTTACAACAATTTTATATGGTTTTGGTATGATTTGATTAGAACTAACCCGAACTGACGTTGTTTTTAGCAGAACTACCGTGGTGTCATTTTCTGTGCAGAAATAAAAGTTCTCGGAATGGGCTGAAAATTTTACGGTCGTTCTTTATGGACCAGAAGAGACCCACAAAGCACCGCAGCCAGGCTAGAGGAGCCACGAGGGCACGACAAGCCTGGGGGCGCGCCCCTGAGCTTGTCGCCCCTCGTGGGCCCCCTTGATGTGAGACCGACGCCAAAAATTCCTATAAATACCCAAACCCCCGAAAAGAACCCTAGATGAGAAGTTCCGCTGCCGCAAGCCTCTCTATCGACAAAAACTCAATCAGGACCCTATTCCGGCACCCTTACGGAGGGGGGAAATCATCACCGGAGGCCATCTTCATCATCCCTGCGGCCACCATGATGAGGAAGGAGTAGTTCACCCTCGAGGCTGAGGGTATGTACCAGTAGCTATGTGTTTGATCTCTCTCTCTCTCGTGGCACGATCTTGATGTACCGCGAGCTTTGTTAATATGGTTGGATCATATGGTGTTTCTCCCACTCTATCTTGTTGCGATGAATTGAGTTTTTACATTGAGGTTTCATCATTATCGAATTGAATACTTTTATTGAATTCAGAACACTTGATGTATGTCTTGCATATGAATATCCCTGGTGACTGAGGGAGTCCTTGATTAGAGGGTCCTCGGGTGTCCAGGCTACTGGATGTGGGCCGGACTGATGGGCCGTGAAGATACAAAGCAGAAGGCTTTCCCCTGTGCCCGGGTAGGACTCCCCTATGCCTGGATAGCAAGATTGGTGTCCGGATATGTAATTTCCTTCTTCCACAAACTGACCCTGTACAATCCTAGGCCCCTCTGGTGTGTATATAAGCCGGAGGGTTTAGCTCGTAGAGGCTATCAGAATTTACATAGGATATACAGCTAGGGTTTAGCCATTATGATCTCGAGGTAGATCAACTCTTGTAACCCATATACTCATCAAAGACCATCAAGCAGGACGTAGGGTTTTACCTCCATTAAGAGGACCTGAACCTGGGTAAACATCGTGTCCCCTTTGTCCCTTCTTACCTTCGATCCTCAGATGCACAGTTCGGGACCCCCTACCTAGGGGTGGGCATAAAAACCGAGAACCGGAGACCGGAGCCGAAAAAACCGAGACCGAAGCCGAAAAAAACGAGTACCGAAGCTTCGGTTATACGTTCGGTAGCAAATGGCAAAGACCGAAATTAGTTCGTTGAATTCGGTCACTCGAGACCATTGACCGAATCACCCGAATGAACCGAAGTATTTTACTATATTAATTAAAGCCCATCAAGCGAGGTCGATTAGCCCATCAATCAAGTACTACACGACAATTTTTCTCAGCCTTTTCTTTTCATCACACATGCAGGCCCCACGTTGCCACCCATCAGCTTTTTTAGTTGCACAATGAGGAGAATGTGCTCGCCCCCTGCTACATCCCCAAACCTATCTTGCACACAAAAAGTCTGGCATGCGGTGGTGGTGGTCCCGCGGCCAGCGCCTAGTGGGGGTCTCAATCTGTGATGGAAAGTGGCAGCTTACACGCGCAAAAGGCAAGTGACCCGTGAAGTGTATCGGTCCTACTGGGTCAACCTGAGCACCGAACCGAATTTCTGGTGGACCGAATCGTCGGTTATCTCTTTTTTAGTTGACCGATCGGGTAGCATATTCCCAAAACCAAAAATCAAAATAACCCGAAGTACCGAACTGAACTCTTCCGGGTAACCGAATGCCCAATCCTACCCCTACCCGAGATCGGCCGGTTTTGACACCGACATTGGTGCTTTCATTGAGAGTTCATTTGTGTTGTCGATAGAAGGATCAATGGCTCACCTTGTCATTAATGACGATATTACTTCTGGTAGGGCCCTAACTCCAGGACAGGTCCTTCAGCTCGGCTGTTTTACCATGGGCGCTCGCTCGGCCGTTAAGCCAACGGCGGCCCCCACAATCGCCAAACATCATCTCCGCATCAACCTCGAACACTCTGAAAAGATGGATCCGGCAGATGTCTCGTCCTTGAACGAGCTGCTAGATCGCATCGCCGCCCTGGGGGTCGTAACAGACTGTGATCGGATTGGGCTTAAACCCGATCAGAGGGAAATCAAGTCCCCACCGATCACCCATCTCGTAGCGGTCATTGAGGAACGAGCCAAGAACGCTTCTCCCTCTATGTTAGGCACCAGCTATGTTCGGATTTCTGAGCCCTGCGAGCCGGATACCCATCCTCGGGAAGAGACTTCATGTCCCCCGAACATAGGATCAGGCATTAAGCCCGGAAGTCACCAGGACCTTGCTGATCCTGAACTGATGACCTCGGAGATTCTTCAAGCTCCGGATCCAATCGTGGGTCGGGGTTCGGATTTTAGCCCGCCCACCAGACATATGTGACCTAATGTATGTACGGCAGCAACCTCAGGAAACGGTCCATCACTTCTGGGCCAGATTCCTCCTTGTTAAAAACAAGATTAAAGATTGTTGTGATGACGACGTGGTTTCAGTTTTTTGCCGTAACTATATGGATGAGGGAATTCTCAATGCCCTCAACCGCTGCCGCATACAGCACTTCACAGATTTGACATACATAGTACAAAAGTACTGCGTGATGGAAAGCGCATGGAAAGCCCAGACAGCCCTGTGGGAACCCCCTGCCTTTAAGCAACCCACCGTACGGGCAAAACGGATGCACCCTTACGAAACATCCGACCACAAGCCCATTGACAGGAAAAACAAACCCTTCACGGGATGTAGAACCGTCCTTGACGAACTGCTCCACAAGCCCTCTGAGATACATACAACACCGAGCACCGAACCAACACATAGCCTTCGGGCATGTTGGGTACTCCGGCAAGTGGCTAAGAGCGGTGAGGCTATCCTCACCAGTACTACTCCAGAGAAGTATTCTTCGGAGGATGACGATTTCAATGTGTTTACGGTCTTTGAGACATTTTCTTCAAATAATCGGCGCAAACGGGCGCTCCGCGACCTCGCCGAAGTCAACCAAGTAACCGCAATGAACCCTTGGAGCGATACGGCCATAACTTTCGGCACCGACGACGAACCAAGGGCCCGATCAGTCCGAGCACCAGCCGCCTTGGTCTTAAACCAAATTGTGGACGGCTTTCGACTCACCAAAGTGCTCATGGACGGCGGTAGCGGACTCAACCTGATCAACGAAGATACGCTCGACAAAATGCAAATGGACAAGAGTCGCATCGAGCAAAGCAGTGCCACCTTTCGAGGTATTATCCCCAGCCGAGAAGCATGATGCTCGGGGAAAATTAAACTCGATGTAGTATTCGGCACGCCTGATAACTACGGGTCTGAAGAGTTGCTCTTCCACGTGGCCCCTTTCAATAGCGGATATTTCGTCCTTTTGGGGCGGGACGCCTTCGCACGCTTCCAAGTCATACCCCATTACGGGTACATGAAGCTTAAAATGCCAGGACCCAACGGAGTAATCACTATCACCAGCGACCTGGATATAGCACTCCGTGCCGAAAACAGAACCGCATCCTTGGCCCTCGAGGCACTATCCGAGGCCCTCACGGCCGAAGAGTTAACCACTCTGCGTTCCACAGTGGACAAAGACGATGTAATCCTCGACAAGAGGCCCAAATCCACATCTTTCAAACCAGCAGATGAAATAGTCAAATTTCAAGTGCACCCGACGGATCCTAACAAAACAGCATCCATTGGAGCACAGCTAGATCAGACGATTGATGCCACCTTACGAGTGTTCCTGCGCGAAAATTGGGACATCTTTGCCTGGCATCCTTCGGACATGCCCGGAATCCCATGCAGGCTAGCCGAACATAGCCTCAACATAATAAAGGGGTTCAAACCAGTCAAGAAAATGATGTGGCGCTTTTCAGAGCCCAAATGACAAGCTATGGGAGAGGAGCTAGCCAAACTACTTGAGGCCAGGTTCATTAGAGAAATCAAGCACCCGGACTGCCAACCTGGTCATGGTGCCGAAGAAGGATAAATCCTGGCACCTTTGTGTCGATTTCAAAGACCTCAATAAGGCTTGCCCTAAGGACCCCTTCCCGCTGCCCTGCATTGATCAAATCATTGACGTGACTGCAGGACAAGACTCATTGTGTTTCCTCGACGCCTGCTCCGGATACCATCAGATCAAGATGAAGGGGTCTGATCAGGCCGCAACAGCATTTATTACCCCGTGTGGGCCTTTTTGCTTCAACACTATGTCTTTCGGGCTAAAAAAACGCTGGCGCCACTTACCAATGCATGATTCAAACATGTCTGGAAAAGCAAATTGGCAATACAGTGGAGGCATATGTGGATGATGTAGTCATCAAGACTAAACATGTTGAATCATTGGTGGACGATCTACGCCTCACATTTGATAACCTCCGAACATATGACATACAGCTCAATCCAGAAAAATGTGTCTTTGGCGTTCCAGCCGGGAAACTACTCAGGTTCATTGTTTCCAATAGAGGAATCGAAGCGAACCCAGCCAAAATCCGAGCCCTGTCACAATTGGCAACGCCAACAGACATAAAGCAGGTCCAAAAACTAGTTGGTTGCATGGCAGCCTTGAGCCGCTTTATCTCCAGATTGGAAGAAAAGGCGCTGCCACTTTATCGACTGCTCCAACGCACCGACCACCTTGAATGGATGGACGCGGCTACAGCTAGATTGGAAGAAATAAAGACTTTGTTAGCAGGCAACCCAATCCTAGCCGCACCAAGTGTTGGCGAGCCTATGTCCCTTTACATATCTGCGACTCACCAGGTAGTGAGCGCCGTACTCGTCGTCGAACGAGAGGAAGAGGGACACAAATTCCCAATCCAGAAACAAGTTTACTATGTATCGGCGGTCCTTACACCATGCAAATCTTGATACCCGCACTATCAGAAGATAGCGTATGCGGTCTTCATGGCATCCCGGAAGCTGCGGCACTACTTTCAAGAGTGTTCGATCACGGTGGCATCCGAAGTACCACTCAATGACATCATAAATAATCAGGATGCCACCGGCCGCATAGCCAAATGGGCCATCTAGCTCTTACCATTTGAAATAACATACAAGCCACGCCGAGCTATTAAATCTCAGGTGTTGGCCGACTTTGTCGCCGAGTGGACGGAAGCCGAACTCCCTAAAGAGTACAGCACATACTCCAACTGGATCATGTACTTCGATGACTCTAAAATTTTAGCCAGACTGCAGGCTGGTGTCATCTTAACATCCCCTACAGGGGACATAGTCCACTACGTGTTACAAATCATATATACGGACTCCAACAATGCGGCCGAATACGAGGCACTACTACATGGTCTCCGAATGCCTGTCTCTATGGGCATATAATGCCTAGAGGTGCGTGGGGATTCGAACCTCACAATATCCCAAATAAATGGAGAATTCGATGCAAAAGACCCGAAGATGGCGGCATACCGAAACGCCGTACTCAAAATATCAGCTCAGTTTGAGGGGCTCGAGTTCCATCACGTTGCTCGAGACAGTAATCAGGCAACAGACATCCTTGCTCGAATGGGCGCTAAGCGCGATCCCATCCCACCTAACACCTTTGTGGAAAGGCTCTTCAAGCCATCCGTGGTATGGCAGGACAAGAGCAGAAATACTAGTCCGGAGCCGATCAAACCCCCAGCTGCCAAACACAATTATGATATCATCGGGGGCTCGAGCAACGAAATGACACCTTCCGCCCATGTAATCATGGTCGGCATTGCTCCATGGACCGAACCCTTCCTGGCCTACCTTAATAGGCATGAACTCCCTGATGACCAAAATGAGCCCCGTCGCATAGTTCGACACTCTAAATCCTACAAAGTTCACGAAGGTGAACTCTACAAGAAAAGTACTACTGGAGTCCTTCAAAGATGCATCTCCAAAGAGGAGGGATGGCAGCTCCTGGCTGAAATACATGCTGGTCTCGGTGGCCATCACGCTGCAGCTCTGGCCCTCGTAAGCAAGGCCTTTCGTACAGGCTTCTTTTGGCCAACGGCCCGAGCAGACGCATAGGCCCTTGTACAACGTTGTGTGGGATGTCAGCTTTTCGCCAATCAAAGTCATATGCCACCCACTGCCTTAAGAACAATCCCCATCACTTGGCCCTTTACGGTTTGGGGGCTAGATATGGTCGGACCCCTTAAAGGGGGAAGCCACAAGAAGAAATACTTGCTAGTTATGGTGGATAAATTCACTAAGTAGAGGCCAAACCAGTAAAAATGGCCGAAGCCGGGCCAGTGATCGACTTTATATCTATACACCATTATGGTGTCCCGCACAGCATCATCACTGATAATGGCTCCAATTTCACAGCCGATGATGTAAAAAATTGGTGTGCTAACTTGGGCATTAAGCTCGATTACGCCTCTGTATACCACCCTCAAATAAACGGTCAGGTCGAACGGGCTAATGGCCTGATAATGAGCGGCATCAAACCCAGACTAGTGCGATCCCTATGGGAGTCAGATAAACACTGGGTCGAGGAACTTGATTCCACTCTGGGGATTGCGGACCACACCCAATCGCATGACCGGATACACACCCTTTTTCATGGTGTACAGCGCAGAGGCTGTCTTGCCCTGCGACATTATTCGTGACTCACCTCGAGTGCACATGTATGAAGAGAGAGAGAAGCCGAGCTCGATCGGCAAGATGACCTAGACGGCCTGGAGGAGGAGCGCGATATTGCAAGAGCCTATTCTGCATTTTATCAACAACAGGCTCGGAGATACCAAAGAAGAGAAGTGCGGGCCAAGACTTATAATGTCGGCGAACTCGCTTTATGCCTCCCAGAGAAGAAGAAGGACAAGCTCAAACCAAAATGGGAGGGTCCCTTCATTATAGATGAAGTTCTCACAGGAGGAGCCTATCACCTTTATAATGCATCGGATAATCGCCTAGAGCCGAATCCATGGAACGCTGCTCGGCTCCTAAGATTCTACGCATAAGTTCGGCATGTTTCTTTTTCGCCCTTTTCTTTCCCTCTTCATTTGTTTTTGTTTTCTCGTTCTTATACATTTCCCAGGATATGTTCGGATAGGCCGAACTCTCAAGGGGTACGCATCTTAAAATGTATACACCCCACCATGACTGGGGGCTTCTTTAAACCGAAGCTTATTATTACTCAGAGCCTGGAGCTCACAACTTATATGTCGTTTGTTTATATACACTCTTTTGCCATTATATGCACCTCTATGACTTAAGTTTTTGCCAAGCTGGGTTGCCTCGCTCCTGTGTTTATGCCCTATGTTCCCGATTGTTCAGCTAGGGCGTAAAGGGAGCACCTCTACGATTGTTACAACCGGGTAATCCGGACCTGTACCTCACACAGGTGAAGCCGAAAGCTAGCGTTCTTAAGAGAATAATTGGTCAGCAATCAAACAACAGATTGTTACATTCTTGTAACCCTTCAAAAAAATGTGGGACAGTTTTCCCATCATACGGACCAAAGCCCAGGTGCGCACAATTACAGCATGCCAACCCAAGCAAAGGAACCCATAACGGGACTATTCTCCTTGGAAGATTTTTCTTACATACGTAATATAACATACCTCCCGAACTAAAAAAAATTTGTCTGTTCGAGCATAATCACTGGGTTGCCTGGTTTCCGTACATAATGAATGTTTCTTTCATTATAGTATCCGGAAACACTCCACCGTTTTTGGTTCGGAGGTTAAAGTCGAAGGCCTGCGATGACAAATTTTCCACATGTTCGGCTGAAAGATACAGGTTGATCATAAAGTACATTAATACATTGAATCAAATGCCTATTCCTTATCTATTCCATCTATCAGACTGTCTAGCCTACAGTCTTCCTGTGAATATTTCGCAGCTATCATTACTTGGTCATACACCAAGTTCAAAGGAATTTCTTTCCCATCCGTTCCCTGCGGTCCCACTCGGGCCATATGATTCAGATCTACCTTCATGAAGCGTGTTTTCACCATCGCCCAGGCTTCTAGTGCGCCTTCACGACAGGCGGATGTCTTCCATAGCTCAAAGTGGCACCGGGCACCTTTGAACAGGCTTGCCAAACCCTCCATACTTTCTGGAGGGGTGTCAGATGGCCATAAAGCCTTGACCATACTCCTCATGGCTTTCCATGCCCGCGCATGTACCACGGACAGCTCCTTCATGTGACGCCCCCGATTCAATCGTACACTAATCATGCACGCAAATGTGTACGATCAAGATCAGGGACTCACGGGAAGATGTCACAACACAACTCTACAACATAAATAAGTCATACAAGCATCATAATACAAGCCAGGGGCCTCGAGGGCTCGAATACAAGTGCTCGATCATAGACGAGTCAGCGGAAGCAACAATATCTGAGTACAGACATAAGTTAAACAAGTTTGCCTTAAGAAGGCTACCACAAACTGGGATACAGATCGAAAGAGGCGCAGGCCTCCTGCCTGGGATCCTCCTAACTACTCCTGGTCGTCGTCAGCGGGCTGCACGTAGTAGTAGGCACCTCCGGTGTAGTAGGAGTCATCGTCGACGGTGGCGTCTGGCTCCTGGGCTCCGACATCTGGTTGCGACAACTAGGTAGAAGGGAAAGGGGGAAAAGAGGGAGAAAAGCAACCGTGAGTACTCATCCGAAGTACTCGCAAGCAAGGAGCTACACTACATATGCAAGGGTATATGTGTAAAGGGCCATATCGGGGGACTGAACTGCAGAATGCCAGAATAAGAGGGGGATAGCTAATCCTGTCGAAGACTACACTTCTGGCCACCTCCATCTTGCAGCATGTAGGAGAGAGTAGATGGTAAGTTCACCAAGTAGCATCGTATAGCATAATCCTACCCGGCGATCCCCTCCTCGTCGCCCTGTTAGAGAGCGATCACCGGGTTATATCTGGCACTTGGAAGGGTGTGTTTTATTAAGTATCCAGTTCTAGTTGTCATAAGGTCAAGGTACAACTCCGGGTCGTCCTTTTATCGAGGGACACGGCTATTCGAATAGATAAACTTCCCTGCAGGGGTGCACCACATAACCCAACACGCTCGATCCCATTTGGCCGGACACACTTTCCTGGGTCATGCCCGGCCTCGGAAGATCAACACGTCGCAGCCCCACCTAGGCTCAACAGAGAGGTCAGCACGCCGGTCTAAATCCTATGCGCGCAGGGGTCTGGGACCATCGCCCATTGCACACCTGCACGTTGCGTACGCGGCCGGAAGCAGACCTAGCCCCCTTAATACAAGCACGAGCTTACGGTCCAATGCGGCGCGCGCCACTCAGTCGCTGACGTCAAAAAGAGCTTCGGCTGATACCACGACATCAAGTGCCCATAACTGTTCCCGCGTAGTTGGTTAGTGCGTATAGACCAAATGGCCAGACTCAGATCAAATACCAATATCTTGTTAAGCGTGTTATTTTAAGTATCCGCGGACGCCGCCCAGGGCCAGGCCCACCTCTCTCCTAGGTGGTCTCAACCTGCCCTGTCGCTCCGCCACAAAGTAACAGTCGGGGGCCGTCAGGAACCCAGGCCCACCTCTACCGGGATGGAGCCACCTGTCCTTTCAGCCCCCTCATCAGAATCACTTGCGGGTACTCAACGAGCCGACCCGACTTTAGTCACCACATGTGTCATGTATATAAAGTATATAGTATATACCCGTGATCACCTCCCGAAGTGATCACGGCCCAGTAGTATAGCATGGCAGACGGACAAGAGTGTAGGGCCACTGATGGAACACTAGCATCCTATACTAAGCAGTAGGATAGCAAGTAAGGGTAACAACTGTAGCAACAATGACAGGCTATGCAACAGAATAGGATTAACCAAAATCAGTAACATGCTACACTACTCTAATGCAAGCAGTATAGAGAAGAATAGGCGATATCTGGTGATCAAGGGGGGGCTTGCCTGATTGCTCTGGCAAGAAGGAGGGGTCGTCAACAGCGTAGTCGGTCGGGGCACCAGCAGCGACGTCGGTCTCGTAGTCTAGCGAGAGAAGAGGGGGAAGAACAATAAATATAATGCAAACATATGCATGACGATGCATGACATGACAATGAGCGTTGCTAGGGGTGCCCAATCGCGGTAGTAGGTGATACCGGCGAAGGGGGAAAACATCCGGGAAAGTATTCCCGGTGTTTCGCGTTTTCGGAGAGAGGAACCAGAGGGGGAAAGTTGCGTGTTCGATATGTTAGGGGTGTGTGGCGGACGAACGGGCTGCGTATCCGGATTCGTCTCGTCGTTCTGAGCAACTTTCATGTACAAAGTTTTTTCATCCGAGGTACGGTTTATTTTATATTAATTTTCAAAGTTTAAAATCATTTTTAGAATTAACAGAATTAATTTAATTCGAAACTGGATTTATGACATCAGCATGATGTCATGCTGACGTCAGCAGTCAACAGGGGTTGACTGGTCAACCTGACCAGTGGGTCCCACTGGTCAGTGACACATTTTAATTAAACATATTAATTAACCTAATCAGGATTAATTAGGGGTGGGCCCCACTGTCATTGACTACTTAATTAGCTAATTAGGTTAATTAGGTAACTAATGTTTAATTAGTTTAATTAGTTGTTTAGTTTAATTAATCAAAATTAATTAAGTTAATTAATTATTTTTATTTTTATTATTTATATTTTTTTAATTATTATTTTTTTCTTTTTTTATAAACGTTCTCAGGGGGCGTGGGCCCTGGCTGTCATAGGGCCAAGGGCGAATCGGGTTAACGGGCATGCGGGCGCACGGGTGTGGTGCCCGTGCCCGAGTCCGACCACGGGCGCGGCCATGGAGAGGCCGGCCGGCCGGAGCGCGCGGGCGCCAGAGGACAGCGGTGGCGACGGCGGCTTGGCCGGAGCAGAACCGCGACAGGGGATGGGCAGCGGCGGCCACGCGCGGCCATGAGCGCGTGCGGGGGCGAGGGTGCGGGTGCGTGCGGGACACAGCACAGGCGGGCGAAGGCGACGACGCCGGTGAGCAGAGGCGGCCAACGGGTGAGGTGGAGCAGCGGGAGGTGGTGCGGCCTCGTAACTTGCGAGGGAGAGAGGAGGAGTGGGGCTCACGGGGGAATCGTAAGGCACGGGCAGTGGGCGCGGGGTGGAGGTCGAGGATGACGCGACGGCGGAGTGGAGAAGAGGACGACGGGGCGATGGCGATTCGGGGAAGACGGTGAGGGGCTTCGGCGGTGCGGTCCTCGTGCGGCGGGGTCGAGGTAGCTCCGGGCAGGGTCCCGTGGCAGCGTGGTCGTGGACGGGCGGCAGGGCGCCGGTGGGGCGACGGGAGGGGCCAGCTCCGCGAGGGGGGTGGCGGCGACATCGAGGCGGCGATGGGGCGATGGGATCGGGGGGTTCCCCCGATCCAGATCGGGGAAGGGCGAGAGGGAGGAGTGGGGGCGAGTGGGAGTAGTGGGGGGGTTAGGGTTTCGGGCGAGAGGGGATAAGGTGAGTGTGTGGGGCGGTTGGGCCTTTGGGCTGGTTGGCTGGGCCATTTGGCCCAGTTGGCCAGGGGGCTTTATTTCCTTTTATTTATTTTTCTGGTTTTCTTTTCTTTTACTTATTTATTACATGTTCTTATTTTATTTTAGTTTTATAAAACATAAGCCTAGTCCCTAAATTAATGCTCTAGTTTACCCTACTGCCACAAAGTGTTTGGTACACAATCAAAATAGTTTATTTTTTTACAATTCTTAAAAAGGCATTTAATTAATAGTTTTACCACTGTTTTACTTATTTTAGTGCTTTAATTATTTTATAAAAATGTGGGTTCTCCACCATTATTACTAAGGATTTATTTGTAACATTTAGCACATTTTAGTTTTTATGTTTGAAAACTTTTATCGTTTGACTTTAACGGTTTTGAACTAACGCGAGATTAGCAACAGTAATCGAGGTGTCGTGACATCATTAGCAGAGGATCACTGTAGCTTAATTATCCGGGCGTCACAATTCTCCTCCACTACAAGAAATCTCGTCCCGAGATTTAAGAGGTAGCGAAGGGGGAAGGTTTGGTTACGAATCTAGCGGGTCTTCTCATCCTAGCTTGCTCTTCTCGAAGAGGCCGGTCCAATACATTGATGTCTTCATTTCCCTGCTTCAGGTCATCATGATGAAGTCGGCGTCCTTTCTTCAGGAACTCCATCGTACTTACGAAATAATAAAGGGTGGGCATTCCGGGAGAACAGACCTCTGCAAGGTCGACTATCTGGTCAATAACATCGAGGAAGGTGGCGGAAGTAACTCTCGAATTGAAACTTACGAAAATATCGAGAGCAAAGTAAGGAGGTATCATGGGAAGTTTCGAGCGGGCAGGCAATCGTTCGATGCCTGAAACAGGGCGTGAAAAGGGGTTCAAAGCAATGGGAATAAGTATTGTGTCTGATACCAGAATTGATGATCTCTCGGAAGGTGGACCGTGAATTAAATACGAAGCCAAGCGTGAGGAATAACCATTAGAAACAGGGTTGTACCAGAGAGTCAGGTTTCGATCCTGTGGAACTGTGGGTTATGGGCCCACCATGTGGGTTAAAAGTAGGAAGGGCGGAGACGTCTTGCGTGATCATGTAAGCAAGGAATGTTAGAGGGTAGCCTGTTGATTATGTCGGCATCAACGTCGGTACCAAGGGCGAGGGACGAAGAGAACCATTTTCCTGCTCGTTAGGACGAGGCGGACCAATAGGCAAGGTTCTCGTCCATCGGTGGTTACCGGAATGTCATCAACAATAGTAATAGTGTCTTACTGATAGAGTTGTACATCGAGGTGTTTACATAAGCAGGAGAATATTACTGCTTAGATCATATAGATCACAAGAAATGTTAAACCAACCAATGGAAAGGAAAATACGATTATCAGATTAAACAGAACAATGGAAAGGAAAATGTGTTTAAACACATTATTCAAGGGTATATCCTTCCCAAGGACAAACAGAGTATAATATCCATGACAGGATATAATGTAGAAATCTCTTTAGGTAAGGGGAGAGAAATTTCATGACATTACCCATACAACGGTGTTTGGATAATTGAGCAAGAATCATTTAGCATTGGGCTTCAAATGTTCTTGTAAAAAATGGAGTACCACAGACATGCTTCGAGATAGCTTTGACAAGGTCTTCAAGCAAAGGTAAGACCTTGGATACACAAAGGATCCATCAGGAAAAACTTATTAAACAAGTCATCCAATTTCCTCCTGGAAGAATGGTTAACCTTGTTAAAAAGGAAACTATAACACTAGGTCCTCCGGCCAGGTGTGCTAGGCATGACATCACCATACCGAGTCATAAGAGGACCAATGTTATAACTCTTGAAAGTATGTTCCAACCATCATATCTAACCGAGATTCAGATTTGATTGGTGTCAGGATACCTCAGACTCGGGATGCCTGAGAAGAAAAAGGTGCGACAAATTGACGAGAAGACATTATAAGATTCTCAGGAAATGAACTATGGAAGCGAGTTCCGAAACAAGAGTTCATCAGTAAACCAAGGAGAGGATGATGAGGTGGCTGATGGACTCAGCAACAATTCATCAGAATTTCAAAGGATGGATTTCCACAATTATGTGAACAAGGAGATAACATTTGTCGGATCAATGATATAATGAGATATGCTCGAGGAAAACATACCCAATTAAACATCAGTTGAAAGGTGCACCCGAAATATGGGCTTATGTAGCATGACCGATGTTAGAATGGTGATTCGATAGCCAATGGTCTAAGAATGAAATGTCGACCATTAACTTCAAAGCAATAGGGTTGCTAGAATTTTGAAGTCGCACAGCATAGTTCAATTGTCGGTTTCCCGGTTAGAAACAACACGGGGACCAAGGAATGATCGGAGATGGCAGGAAGTATCACTTGTACCAAGAATGCATAAGAGGTGGTGAAATTCTCACGACATTATTGACATAAAAGATGGTAATACTCCATGGTAAAGAAGAACAATTGCTGGATAGCATGGATCTCAAGGTATAACACGAAACACGAACAAGTTTGTGTTGAACGGAACGCAATAAAGTGGTCGATGATAATACAAATCATCGAGGGAAAGGATGGTCTTTCTCATCATGAATTCAATTGATATTCTGGAAGATCTCAGAATGTCGATGATGATCACGACACATTTGTCGTGAGATTTCATGAAGATGTAATCGATCGGCGATGACATCAAGTCAAAGGAATGATGAAGCGAAAGGTTATTGGAACCCTGGGTACGACACAAACTCGAAATCAAGTTTGCTGTTCAAGGAGAAGTGATATGACGAGGAAGATCGACACAAGATTAGCTCACTGTCGAAATTTGTGCGCTGGGAAGGACCAGGTAGCACAGTTAAAATCGGCACGATAATGACATAGTCGAGCAGGCTAGGAATGACTTGAAGGATTATTAAACTCGTAAGCAACAAAAATTACTTAGAGTTATTGAATCGGAGTAAGGAATTGATTCACTTATCGGTGTCCTTGAGGGGTTCTAACAACTCAGAACCCGTTGGAAGAATGGAATCGGCAAGAATATTAGTTGGTGGAGAACTCATAAGAAGTTATGCAGTTCCAAGATAATCTCGAGATACCAGGGGGGTAATACTCGACGACGAATCAAGGTAGAGGTTGGACCGGGGTATTGCTCTGCAGAAGACAAGTGCTTAACTTGTACGAGAAATGGTATTTAAAGGAGAACATGGTCGGAACCACGATTGCAAAAGGCCAGATCCCAGATATAAGATGAACTTATACCAAGGGAATAATTAATTTAAGAGAAGCTTTTAATGATAAGATCTACATCATGTCCATGGGCATGAACACAAAGTTCAAGGTCGCCTCCCACTTCTCCAGTGCATAACCTTTCATTCACTTCTCGCATTCGATGAAGTTGTATGGTAGAAAATTATCTGGTAAAATACCAGAAGGGTATGGCTTGTGAAAACCTTCGGGTTCATACGGTTTTTAGGGAAGGTATAGGTTCAATCCATCGGGGCATCTTAGAAACATATACCTCAAACTTCAAGAGTAAAATCACCAGCTCAAAACTAGAGTATGGTTATCAAGCAGAGGATACAAATTACCAAAGGCATTATATATCCATGGAAATGATCACAAGGTTATTGAATATGAAGGACACTGTCAGATAATAACCCAACAAGGGGTCTCGTGGTCTACAACGGAGCTGATGCGAGTATCGGTACTCTATCAGAGGAAGAAGGAACGAAAAGGCATCGGACTATAAAATAACTGAGTAATTCAAAGCTCAAATGCAAAGGAATTATCATTTCCAAATCAAGGGATCAGAAGCCAATGGTCTGATTAAGAATGGATAAGTTGAATAGACTTAGGGGTACAATCGACGGCAATTTGATTGGTCGATAACCAGTTCACGTTTCAAATGACGTCTGAGCCGGAAGGATGAATTCTAGGCTCTGATTGAGGATTGCGGGAATTCACAACAAATTGAATCAACGGATTCAAAATGATAATGACAAGAGATGCCAATAAGATTACAAGACTTAAGATTAATCATAATGCAAGTAAGCAAGAATTTCAAGAGCAAAAAGGCTCCAGAGGATTTTCGGAAGATCGAATGGTATTTTGAACACTTTTGTGAAATACTTGAATCAACTGGGGATGAGCGGATACTCGGGAAGTGCGAGAATTAACCGTAGGGGTACTCAGTCGCTGACGTCAAAAAGAGCTTCGGCTGATATCACGACGTCGAGTGCCCATAACCGTTCCCGCGTAGTTGGTTAGTGCGTATAGACCAAATGGCCAGACTCATATCAAATACCAAGATCTCGTTAAGCGTGTTGTTTTAAGTATCCGCGGACGCCGCCCAGGGCCAGGCCCACCTCTCTCCTAGATGGTCTCAACCTGCCCTGTCGCTCCGCCACAAAGTAACAGTCGGGGGCCGTCAGGAACCCAGGCCCACCTCTACCGGGATGGAGCCACCTGTCCTTTCAGCCCCCTCATCAGAATCACTTGCGGGTACTCAACGAGCCGACCCGACTTTAGTCACCACATGTGTCATGGATATAAAGTATATAGTATATACCCGTGATCACCTCCCGAAGTGATCACGGCCCAGTAGTATAACATGGCAGACGGACAAGAGTGTAGGGCCACTAATGGAACACTAGCATCCTATACTAAGCAGTAGGATAGCAGGTAAGGGTAACAACTGTAGCAGCAATGACAGGCTATGCAACAGAATAGGATTAACCGAAATCAGTAACATGCTACACTACTCTAATGCAAGCAGTATAGAGAAGAATAGGCGATATCTGGTGATCAGGGGGGCTTGCCTGATTGCTCTGGCAAGAAGGAGGGGTCGTCAACAGCGTAGTCGGTCGGGGCACCAGCAGCGGCGTCGGTCTCGTAGTATAGCGAGAGAAGAGGGGGGAGAAACAATAAATATAATGCAAACATATGCATGATGATGCATGACATGACAATGAGCGTTGCTAGGGGTGCCCAATCGCGGTAGTAGGTGATACCGGCGAAGGGGAAAACATCCGGGAAAGTATTCCCGGTGTTTCACGTTTTCGGAGAGAGGAACCGGAGGGGGAAAGTTGCGTGTTCGATATGTTAGGGGTGTGTGGCAGACGAACGGGCTGCGTAACCGGATTCGTCTCGTCGTTCTGAGCAACTTTCATGTACAAAGTTTTTTCATCCGAGGTACGGTTTATTTTATATTAATTTTCAAAGTTTAAAATCATTTTTAGAATTAACAGAATTAATTTAATTCGAAACTGGATTATGACATCAGCATGATGTCATGCTGACGTCAGCAGTCAACAGGGGTTGACTTGTCAACCTGACCAGTGGGTCCCACTGGTCAGTGACACATTTTAATTAAACATATTAATTAACCTAATCAGGATTAATTAGGGGTGGACCCCACTGTCATTGACTACTTAATTAGCTAATTAGGTAACTAATGTTTAATTAGTTTAATTAGTTGTTTAGTTTAATTAATCAAAATTAATTAAGTTAATTAATTAATTATTTTTATTATTTTTATTTTTTAATTGTTTTTTTCTTTCTTTTATAAACGTTCTCAGGGGGGCGTGGGCCCTGGTTGTCATAGGGCCAAGGGCGAATCGGGTTAACGGGCATGCGGGCGCACGGGTGTGGTGCCCGTGCCCAAGTCCGACCACGGGCGCGGCCGTGGAGAGGCCGGCCGGAGCGCGCAGGCGCCAGAGGCGCGGGCTGCAGAGGACAGCGGTGGCTACGGCGGCTTGGCCGGAGCAGAACCGCGGCAGGGGACGGGCAGCGGCAGCCACGCGTGGCCATGAGCGCGTGCGGGGGCGAGGGTGCGGGTGCGTGCGGGACACGGCACAGGCGGGCGAAGGCGACGACGCCGGTGAGCAGAGGCGGCCAACGGGCGAGGTGGAGCAGCGGGCGGTGGCGCGGCCTCGTAACTTGCGAGGGAGAGAGGAGGAGTGGGGCTCACGGGGGAATCGTAGGGCACGGGCAGTGGGCGCGGGGTGGAGGTCGAGGACGACGCGACGGCGGAGTGGAGAAGAGGACGACAGGGCGACGGCGATTCGGGGAAGACGGTGAGGGGCTCCGGCGGTGCGGTCCTCGTGCGGCGGGGTCGAGGTAGCTCCGGGCGGGGTCCCGTGGCAGCGTGGTCGTGGACGGGCGGCAGGGCGCCGGTGGGGCAACAGGAGGGGCCAGCTCCGCGAGGGGGGTGGCAGCAACGTCGAGGCGGCGATGGGGCGATGGGATCGGGGGGTTCCCCCGATCCAGATCGGGGAAGGGCGAGAGGGAGGAGTGGGGGCGAGTGGGAGTAGTGGGGGGTTAGGGTTTCGGGCGAGAGGGGATAAGGTGAGTGTGTGGGGCGGTTGGGCCTTTAGGCTGGCTGGCTGGGCCGTTTGGCCAAGTTGGCCAGGGGGCTTTATTTCCTTTTATTTTGTTTTCTAGTTTTCTTTTCTTTTACTTATTTGTTATATGTTCTTATTTTATTTTAGTTTTATAAAACGTAAGCCTAGTCCCTAAATTAATGCTCTAGTTTACCCTACTGCCACAAAGTGTTTGGACACAATCAAAATAGTTTACATTTTTACAATTCTTAAAAAGGCATTTAATTAATAGTTTTACCACTGTTTTACTTATTTTAGTGCTTTAATTATTTTATAAAAATGTGGGTTCTCCACCATTATTACTAAGGAGTTATTTGTAACATTTAGCACATTTTAGTTTTTATGTTTGAAAACTTTTATCGTTTGACTTTAACGGTTTTGAACTAACGCGAGATTAGCAACAGTAATCGAGGTGTCGTGACATCATTAGCAGAGGATCACTGTAGCTTAATTATCCGGGCGTCACACTTCCGCACGTCACCTTGAAATCCGGACACTTCTTCTTCCGGCCGACCAGTTAATAGACCTACAGCAACAGAGTTATGACATTCCGAATTGTGGACTAAACATGAGTCTCTATGGTAGTTTTAAAAGACATACCGAACATGCCGCCCTTCAACTTCTCATTTTCTTTTGAGCGGTCGATAACTGAGCCTTTAAGCTCTCTATCTCTTCGGATTGTTTGTCTTTTTCCTCCTCGTGTTTTTTCTTCTTGGATGTGCTCATTGCGGCCTTTTTCATTTCCGCCAGTTCGGCGGTAACGGCATTCAGCTGCGTCTGGGTTGTTTTCTGCTCCTGGGATAGCACAATATTCTTCTCCTTGAGAACCTGCGGGTAATATCGATCCTTAAATCGGTTGGCTTCACCGCTTCAAGTCTCGGGGGCTACTGGTGTACGTCTATCAAGATTGCACAAACTCTTACCTGTATATCCTTTGAGAACAGCTGAGTAACTCCGGCAAGTCCATCTCGAGCGGCTCGGATATATGCATCCACCGAGCTGAGTGCGGTAAATTCCTGCTCAAAAAAAGCTGGAGCATGCATGGCCTCTTTTAGTCAACGGTGATTCATTATGCTCTCCACCTCGGAATTCATGACAGATACGGCATTCGAATCCTCATGAGGCGGTGGAATTGGCATTGTATCCGCCCTCGTCCTAGCTGACGAGTCCGGTGCCGGATTGGCTGACATTCGGCTAGCAGGGCATTTTCCCACTGTCTGTCGCGTGCTCCTCCTAAATCAAAAATAGAAGGGAACTTGAACAATCTGAACTCGTGCCTAGGCACGTATTAAACGAACATACCTTTTTGAAGACGATGAGGGTTCCATGGCGCCCCCAGCCTCCTTTCGTTTTGAACGACTACCTTGCGTAGGGGCCGCCCTTGAGGAGGTGCGGTCTGCCGAGCGCCGATCCTATTAAGTACGGATTAGTATAAATGGACAAAGGTGCAAGTAGGGACTTCTTTTTGAACCTCTTCGAATACTTACGATGGAGAAGGGATAGGGGCGGGGGTAGTCGGCGGTCATAGCCACTTCCGAGCCATCAAGGCTCGCTTGATAAAATAGCCCATCATCGAACTCTATGTATATATCCGGATCCTCGCGGAAGCAAGGGTCTTCGTCACGATTGTGATCCTCTGGCTGTGGGGCAGGACAGTGAACATCCTCGATCATCTTCCTCCATGACTGTTTTGTAACAACAAAGAACAAATTGGATTAGCATGCCGTGACAGCAATAAGGCGGCACCGGTAATCGAAATCTTACCCATTCAATGGGGTTGTACATGGAGTAACCTTCCCGATAGTTTAAGCGGAGGAAGTCTTCCTTTTCTCCCTTGTACATATCGGTCAAGATCACGGCCAGTTCGGCCAGGGTATCCGGACCCTTGCGTCTGTGACGAGACGCGTCGTCTTCTTCGTTGTAGCACCATAAGGGAGTTACTCTGGACTGGAGAGGTTGGACGCATATTTTTATTGCAATGGCCATAACCTTGATTATTGAGAGCTCGGTATGGGCCAATAATCTGACCTTGCTGACTAACCTTTTTATTTCCGCACTGTCCTCCTCCTTGGGACTTCGGGGGCGCCAGTTGAGGTGCTTCTTTAGGGGAGCACTGGAAAATTCAGGAAGGCCGCGCCGAACTAGGTCCGGCTGTGGGACGTCATCAATATAAAACCACTCCGAAGACCACTGTGGGTATACCTCTTTGGGAGTTCCAACAAGGTATCCGGATCCGGCTGTACGCCATACTCCGGCACCGCCCACTTCAAATATAGAGCCTCCTCGATGGCGGGGCACGAGGCAGAAGAACTTTCTCCATAGTTTGAAATGGGCCTCGATGCCCAAGAACAGTTCGCAGAGGGCAACGAAACCTGAGATGTGCAGAATCTAACCTGGGGTAAGATTGTGTAGGTGGATGCCGTAAAATTCCAATAGACCCCTGAGAAAGGGATGGATTGGAAATCCTAAGCCCCGCAAAAGGAATGGAACGAAGCACACCCTCTCCTCCTTATTGGGGTTGGGGAAATTTTCAACTATCATGTCATTGCCGGTTGAGGCCAATCCCGCTCGAACAGAAACTAGACCTGCAAGGGGAAGATATCCCTGCGTCTGGAGTCGACTGAACTGAAGATGAGGTATTGAACAGCTCTGCCAATCACCCTCTTGAGGGCCATGGGGGCGCAAAGAAGAGCCTGGGGTGCTGGCCATGTTTGGAAGCTTTTTTCGTGGCTAATCTTGGTGTTTTTTCTGCGCAATGTGGATGGCACTTGGAGGATTCGACCTCCTTATATAGGCGATGTCCCTGTGTGGCCGGGTGTTTTCTTTTAAATAAAAAATTGCGGATTGTTCGCATTTGCCCAGCGTGTGGAAATCGAGGCGACAGGGAAGGGAGTCATAAAGGCGGAATAAGGAAGCCAATACCGAACTATTATCCTCCTAGTATACAGTGAAGAACCAACCTTGCAAAAGTCAAAGACATAAGCCAGATACTGCATCGTCGTTTGAAGGCCAGTTCGGGGGCTACTGAGGGAGTCCTGGATTAGGGGGTCCTCGGGTGTCCGGGCTACTGGATGTGGGTCGGACTGATGGGCCGTGAAGATACAAAGCAGAAGGCTTTCCCCCGTGTCCGGGTAGGACTCCCCTATGCTTGGATAGCAAGATTGGTGTCCGGATATGTAATTTCCTTCTTCCACGAACCGACCCTGTACAACCCTAGGCCCCTCTGGTGTGTATATAACCCGGAGGGTTTAGCTCGTAGAAGCTATCAGAATTTACATAGGCTAGACAGCTAGGGTTTAGCATTACGATCTCGAGGTAGATCAACTCTTATAATCCCCATACTCATCAAAGACAATGAAGCAGGACATAGGGTTTTACCTCCATTAAGAGGGCCCGAACCTGGGTAAACATCGTGTCCCCTTTGTCCCTTGTTACCTTCGATCCTCAGACACACAGTTCGGGACCCCCTACCCGAGATCGGCCAGTTTTGACACCGACAGTGACAATGGGGTATTATATTGATTTACTTGATGTATGTTCTGGCACTCAACTCGTGGATTCCCAAGGTGACATTGGGGTAATCTATGCATAAGGGTTGATGCATGTTTTCATCCTACTTTCTCCAGTAGAAATCTTGGGGCACTCTTTGAAGTTCTTTGTCTTGGATTGAATATTATGAATCTGAAGCTCTTTGATGCATATCGTATAATCAACTCACGGATACTTGTGGTGACATTGGAGTATCTGGGTGACACTAGATTTGGTTGATGTGTATCATATGGTGTCATTTTAGACGAACTCTAGGGTTGTTTGTGACACTTTTAGGAATAGCTCAATAGATTGATCTGAAAGAATAACTTTGAGGTGGTTTCGTACCCTACAAACAATTTCATCTTATGTTCTCCGCTAGATAAGAACTTTGGAGAGACTCTTTGTCAACTTTGGAGAGACTCTTTGTCCCACGTTGAGGGATTGTTATATGATTCAATTATGTTAGCACTACTGAGAGATTGCACAAGTGAAAGTATGACCCTAGGCCTTGTTTCTAAGCATTGTAATACCGTTAGTGATCACTTCTGTTACCTGCTACCTTGCTGTTTTTTATTTTCACATTACAAAAACCTATATCTACTATCCATACTACACTTGTATCACCATCTCTTCGCAGAACTAGTGCACCTATACAATTTTCCATTGTATTATGTGTGTTGGGGACACAGGATATTTCTTGTATTTGATTACAGGGTTGTTTGAGAGAGACCATCTTCATCCTACGCCTCCCACGAATTGATAAACCTTAGGTCAGAAAATTGCTATTGTCCTACAAAACTCTGCGCTTGGAGGCCAACACGAGTCTACAAGAATAAGTTGTGTAGTAGACATCAAGCTCTTTCCTGGCGCTATTGCCGAGGAGGTGAGTGCTTGAAAATATAGCTTTAGATCTTGCAATTGAATCTTTTAGTTTCTTGTTGTATCACTAGTTTGGTTTATATAATAAAATTACAAAAACACAGGGAATTGAGGTTGCCTCATATTATTCATCTTTATCATGTCTTTCTTGAAAATAATGGATCGAAAAATTGTGCTCAATTAATAGAAGAAGAATTCAATAAAATGTTTGGCACAAAATCTTTGAATATTTAGAATGATTGCAATATTGCTAGTATGAATTCCTCGAATATCCATGATGCTAATGATATGCAAAGCCATAAGCTTGGGGATGCTATGTTCGATGAAGATAATATTTTTAGTCCCCTAAGTTTTGATGAGAAATTTATAATGATGATTGAATGCCTCCTATTTATGACTAGTAAGTGCGCAAATGCACGTCTCCACTAATATTACAAACATAGGAGAGAATTAAAATACAAAGAAAGAATTTTGTTTGCAGCAGGTAACGATTCAAGTTGATTGATCAGGACATAGCATTGCATTGACAATACCCAACATAAAGTTCTTGTCAATTGGGTAAATGCAAGAGAGCATAATACTTGGTGCAACACTTGAATATACATACAACTAATAGTGATGAAAGCTCACATACACGAAGCGCAAAGCTTCGCCAGATAAACTTCCACTTGAAAATATGGCAACCGACAATTGCAATATCTCAACACATCACATTACAGACATGTAACACAATAGTCTAAGAAACACTTGTAATTACACTAACATTTGGTATATTTGAGATACTTGTCATGAATAATTTCTCCCATCAACATCATCACAACTTAGCACAATTCATTTTCTTTTCTACAGAAGGTCAATCTTATTTCTTCTAACCTGTCTGCTCTATGGATCTTGGAGCTGCTGGCAGATGGACACATCTTAGTTCAGAGCATGTTTGTAAGCAAAAATGATACCTAACGATATAATCTACACAAACCTAATGCTCAGGCATAAATACTAAATAGTCAATGGCTTAGCAATTGAGTTGAAGTTTCTGGTTCCAACAAATCCTAGCTATCGGTTTCTTTCAGCCAATAGTTTATTATCGTATTAACCAAGGTTTGTGCTTCACTTATGGAGGTCGCCCGTAGAAACTATTTGTGCATACAAGTGTTTCTCAAGCTATAACATTTTAATTTAGGTTCCATTTTATCCATCACTACACATTTTAATTACTGTGTGCAGGAAAAAATTACTTGATGACGATGCTCGGTGCAGAAGTCATCATCATCTAGGTTGACATTGACATACCGTTCATCCAAATCCTAGTCAAGATGAGTGCAAGCAGTTCAGACAGAAGCTAGGAACAGGAAAGCCCATCCATGTGGTAAGTCATAGTAACTATGACTTAGAATCCCTTACTATGTATTTAGTCACAGTTTCAACTTCCAGATTGCACACTAACAATGATTACCCTTCCGTGGAACCTGACAGTATCAGTATCTGTATCTATGAAAAGCATGGGTGCTCTATCTCCATATCCATGATGTTCTCTGGTAGAGTTACGTCTTCATACCTGCAAGAAGCAACACTTCTAGATAAAAATGATATTGCTTTCTTATTCTTATGACATATCATTCTCCATCAAACCATTTTGTACCCATTCTATGCTAGTTTTACAGATGTAACGTGAAAAAGTGTATGAAAGATCTAACAAACAGAGTCAAACTTTTGAATATAACTTGACGACCATGGTACAGTAGCAAGATGTTGAATATGAAATTTGGAGTGCTAACCAACTCCAAAAGGCAAGCAAGTCTGCCTGTTAAACATGACAGAATGTTAAGAAATGTTAATAGTTTTGGAAGGTGTTAAAATCCCCTCAGAACATACATTAAGCGCATGGTTAATTAATCCCACCAATTAGCCCCTAGAAATCTGTACCACTTCGTCCTCACGAACATTCCCCCTGCGCAACCGCCGCGAAATCGCTCCTCTGCCCTGTGCTGCGTCCCAGGCCTCCGCTCCTCTGCCCCGTGCTCCTAGAAACTATCAAAAGAATGAGAACTTGACATAATATGGTTGAAACATATATAGTTGAGATTTCATTTGGCTACATTTTTGTGCAAATGCAAAGGAGATCTGTTATGGCGCTGCTAGAAGGAGGGCGCGAGAGGGCCGGTCGGAGGCCTTTTGCCCACGGCCGGGCAAGATGGAAGGGATTTCCTTCTTAATTCTTGCTTGATTAGATTGATACATCTCCTCCCCTTATATAGAGAGGTTTACTTGACTCCCCAGCAAGGCTTACTAGACCCCTAAGCAAGCGACCCTTATCTCTAATTAACCCTAAGACTAACGGGCTATACCGCCAGCCAGGCCCATTACGTACTCTAACACTACACCCCACTTGGACATGCAGCTTGTCCTCGAGCTGCAACCTAACCAACTTATAACCATGACTCGACGCAACACAAACCTAACACCTAAAAACAAGCCTTTTACATCTCGGCTTGTTTTATTACTCTCAACCTGAAATGGACTGGGACGCTTTATTTTGGACCCCTGAACATAAGGTGGACACCATCCGCACGTCGGACGTGCATGTGTACAACCACCAGGATCTCACGGACACCATCTGGACAAAAGGAGTGCATGTGTATGGCCACCTGGAAGTGGTCACAAGAGCGACCAACAGAGGCGCCCTTGCGGCGGCCGGCGGCGGAATGCAGGGGTGCTACGCGGTGCGCTCTTGTCGGTGACACCATGCCTTCTTCCCGCCGGACGGCTGTTGGTCTGCATCACACAGAGAAGAGTGGAGGGCTTCCGATGGAGAATGGCGAGGAGGGGTGCGCCCCCCAACCGTCGATGTCGCAGACTTTGAGGTCGCTGTCCATGGGGAAAACAGCATGCCCGCCGCCCGTGGGGAAAACCGCATGCCCAAGATCCCCGACGCAGCGGACGAGATCGAGGTCCTTTGCACAGTGAAGCGCAACTGGGAAGAGCGGTAGCTGCAGAACACGCATCTCCCACACACACCGATGCGCTAGGAGGCCGCGCGCAGCAGCCTGCAGCCTCACCACCGCCGACACATGGCGGGTAGTGATCCAAGCCGGAAGGGGTGACAGCAACGGCGGGAACTTGATCTGCGGGATGGGGATGCCCTGGGACAGCGGCGGCGCTGATGGGAACGAGGTTGTCGCAGTCCCGTCGTAGGGCATCCCATACTGGTACGAGATGACCGGCGCGGTAGTCGCGTCCGAGGGCGGCGGCAGCGGGGGTAGCTGCTGTTGGTGTGGCGGCGGCGGAGGAGGTGGCTGATGGGGATACGGCTGGGACACATAGGGCCCAACGAGGAAGGCCCTAATGCCCGCCACGGCCTGCCGTAATTCCAGGATTGCGGCTGTCATCTGCTCTGGGGTGAGGACGAGGGCGGACGGCGCCGGGGCAGAGGGTGCAATCGCCCCTGAGGACGCCAGCACACCCAATGCCGGCGCACCTGCTGTGTGGGGCAACAGCGTCGATGAAGACGCTGGTGGCGACGGGTAGGTGTGCGACGGCGGGGGGTGGGAAGAACTCGGTGGAGAGCTGGACATGATCGAATCCGGGAAAGCTGATACCAGATTGTTAGGGCGCTACTAGAAGGAGGGCCCGAGAGGTCCGGCCGGGGGCCTTTTGCCCACGGCCGGGCAAGATGGAGGGGATTTCCTTCTTAATTATTGCTTGATTAGATTGATACATAACAAGATCTAACATATTTATGGGAATGTTTGATCTTTTTTGCAACTGCAACTAAATAAACAAATTAAAACTAATACATTTACAGGAATATTCAATCTTTTTAGCCAATCCAACTAAAGCACATCATATCAAAATAGGAAGCACCCTAAAAAATATACTATACAGAACCATCAGATGCAAATCTCTAACTTGAGTTGAAAGGTCTAATGTCATGAGTGTACCAAGCAGAGAGGCTGCAGGGTGCCTTGTATGCACTCAACAAAAGAAAAGTAGAAGATTTGTCTCAATAGGAAATATTTATCACCAATAGATCTTTTATTGGAGGGGTAAAAATTCTTAATACAGTGGGACACTCTAGAGCACTCCTGCCCATATACTTACGCAAGTATTGTTCTCTTTAAACTTTTCTTGTGCTAAAAAATAGATAACTGCAGTTTTGCACAACGCACTGCTTATCCTATATTCAGGTTCTGCTTGCGTGTGATGACCCAGTTTTGCACGTCCGAATTAATATATACTTAGTTAAACATATTAAAAAGTCTGAAATTAAAATTGTTATATGATAAATCATAACGAATATAATTGATAAATAATGAAATTCCTTGTCTTTTATATATCTTAATTTTAGATAATCATGTTGCCCCGTTCATGTCCTTTAAGAGAAAGAGTTAACAATTCAAAACCAGGGGTGGACCTAGACCAAAAGCAACCTGATGTCACTGTATGTAATCACATATAATTTTCAATAATGTCAGGGGTGTCACACACTATATGTAGATACAATTTACGGAGAAAAATGTTTTTGACCCGGTGTCCTATGCACCCCCTTAGCATAACCATAGGTACGCCCTGTTGAAAACGACATTACAAAACAAAATATCTAGTGTAAATGATCCATCAGTGGCATTAGATATACAATGTGCGAAGAATTATACTCACAAAAATGTGTGACATATCTTTACAGGAATAGTTTTTAAAATCTATATGAACCCAACTAAAAGAACACAATAACTGACTTAGCTTGAATCTTTGTTTAGTCCCAAACATACCCATTTTGCAAGAAGGCTTTAGTGAGAGCGCCCAATATTTCCCTTGTGCCAGAAGGTTTTTTGGAACTTCATGTGGTCAGAACATATAACAAAAGCTCACAAGCCAGTTCAAACACAAAACAACTGTGTGAATAAAATGTACATGTTAGACTGAGAAAATATTCTTCAAAATACTCAAAATCCTGTGCATCATATCATGAT
This sequence comes from Aegilops tauschii subsp. strangulata, assembly GCF_002575655.3. Taxonomy (NCBI): domain Eukaryota; kingdom Viridiplantae; phylum Streptophyta; class Magnoliopsida; order Poales; family Poaceae; genus Aegilops; species Aegilops tauschii. The sequence continues at coordinate 333,273,316 of NC_053041.3, forward strand.
CTTCTCTATCTCCATGCATGAAAAACAGGAAAAGAGCTTCTACCCCGATATCATCCTAATATAAATTGTACTGACTAATACTAAAAAAAAATTAGCGAACTTGCAACACCGCTGATGACCATCTAGAGGTCATAGGCCAAATTGTATGGAGTAGCCACCTAGTAGTTCATACTTGTTACCATGCTATATGCGCATAAACAAATGAAACCATTTTAGAAATGTGTCAAACGTGACAGGCATGCCGTTTCCTTTTATCATTCCCTTTTGGCAACTTACTTATACAATGTAAATATAATGGACCACCAACAGGGAAAGCTATCTGAAAAGAGTGTTTAAAAACTAAGATAGTACATAAAAAGTTTACAACTGTAATGTCCATGTTAGTAGCGTCTGATTACTCATGCCTCGGTTGAAGAAAGCATGCATTATCCTTCTGATATCAAAACGACAGTTAACTTTGAACAAGGAAGGACACCTAACCTGATGTTTTCCAGCTCTCACAAATTTGATATGATTAGCAATGGACGAAAACAAAAAGATACCAGCAAGAGGGAAATTCAGAGTTTGACTATCTCTCTAGATTCTAGGCAGGGCACCTTGTTTTGCAAGGCCATTCACTACTCGTACATGAGATAGCACTGCCAACAATCTAACAAGGTAAGGAAACCTTCCCACATAAGACAAGTCAGGTTTAACCTACATGCTAATTAAGTTGGAATCGTTTCAGTCTCTAGTTGAACATTCATGAACTTATTTGTTAGTACCTAGAAGCTAATTTCCCTTAAATATCGGCACATTATCATATTTGAGCTAATTTCTCCTAGAATAATGGGAGTACTCACTTTTGCAATGAAAAGGACTCTAGGTAGTAGTTGCCAGTTTGCCACTATTATATTTCTTCGGGAATACCTTCACTACAGTTGTGAGGCCGAGCAGAAAGGCATCAGATGATTGATAACTCAGAATTTTCTGTCAAAGTAAAACAATGAAAAAATTAGATCAGGGACAGTGAACTGTTCCAAAATAATCACTGGCCACATTGCAAACTAAGCGTGAATTGCTAACCAGCATGTGTGTCGTCTGCGAATATGAAACAAACCAATGTTCTTTATCAATCATAAAGGAAATTTAAAATAAGTCATGTGATGCTCGGATCTACCTCCAAATGAAGAACTATGACATTCTTATTTTCTAGCTCCTATGCTTGTTTGATTCCTCTATAAATGCACTATATAAATTACTTGTAAAACTAATATTAAATGATTCTTATAAAGCAAGGGAATGCTGATACTAATATGAATACTAATTCGTTAGTATAATCTATGTTTATCAACAGTCTTGTCAACCTTATCCCATAGTACAAATTCTAACCATATGCCTGGTTGGTAGATGATTCCAACATTGAAACAAACTGAAGGAGGGTTTTCTTCACTCTTCGGTATATACCTGAAAAATGAAAACAACGTGGCACATTGCATCAGCTTGAACGAAGAAAATTAAACATGATCAGAATTCAGAAGCTGCACCATAATAGAGACTATCATTGGTTGATCATACAGAGGTGGCGTACATGGCTAACATAGGTGCACCCTATGTATGAAAGAATATGCACGCTAGGGATATCACAGGAGGCCTTCACTGATCTGGAGAACGATTTGTGCCCTTTGTTCTTATTTAAAGCTTGCATCTCTTGCATTCCCCATACAAATACTTTCCTGAAACCCACCTAGAACTGAATGAATTGACTATGGGCAGAGGAAGGAGGAAGGACCTTTCGTGGCACAGCTGTTGGTACTAGCTATCTCCCCAACTTAAACTGTTGTTGTGGCTGCCTCTTGTCGAGCCGACTTCGCTGCTCCACCGCTGAAGAGGTGCGCGGACGGGGGGCTGCCAAGCAATCGACGAGACTGTCGTGCTCGTAGTCGCAACCTTGGAAGATTGACTGAGGAGAGGCACGACGCCCGTCAATGACCATTCAGTCTATCAAAAATATGCAGATATGAGCATATCGCTGCTTGATATAATCACAAAATGATGGCTATTAAGCAATGGAGTAGCTGATGGTCAAGGTTTTTGAGTCGCCGAGTCAAGCCAAGTCGCCGAGGCTGCGGCTAGGGGATCAATGGTAGCCTCTTTCGATAAGTAAGAGTGTCGAACCCAACGAGGAGCTAAAGGTAGAACAAATATTCCCTCAAGTTCTATCGACCACCGATACAACTCTACGCACACTTGACGTTTGCTTTATCAGAAACAAGTGTGAAACTAGAAGTACTTTATAGGTGTGATAGGATAGGTTTGCAAGAAAATAAAGAGCGTGTAAAGAAAATCTAGAGGCTGTTTAGATAAAGACACAACTAAGTTGGTTTTAGTAGAGAGCTTTTGTCAACAAGAAAGTTATTTGTCCCTAGGCAATCGATAACAAGTACCGGTAATCATTCTTGTAATTTTATATGAGGGAGAGGCACGAGCTAACATATTTTCTCTACTTGGATCATATGCACTTATGATTGGAAACGTAGCAAGCATCCGCAACTACTAAAGATCATTAAGGTCGTGAAACCCAACCATAGCATTAAGTATCAAGTCCTCTTTATTCCCATACATAATACCCCACCTACTCGGATTTAAGTTTCTGTCACTCTCGCAACCCACCATAAGCGAACCATGAACATATTGCAACACCCTACAGCGAGGGGCCCCTCACGTTTGCGCGAGAACGGAGGGCACCGTAGGACAACACCATAAATAAAATATACAATCATACCAACCAAGATCACGATTAACCCACAGGACAAAATGGATCTACTCAAACATCATAGGATAACCATAGATCATTGGGAAATAATATATGGAGTTGAGCACCATGTTTAAGTAGAGATTACAGCAGGGGGAAGAGGTGTTACACCGCCGCATAGGGGGGAGAAAGTTGGTGTTGACGGTAGCAAGATTGTTGATGTAGATCGTCCTCCCGATCGTTGCCCCGGTGGCACTCCGGCGCCACCGGAAGCGAGGGGGAGAGAGCCCCCTACTTCTTCTTCATCCTTGGCCTCCCCCTAGATGGCGAGGAGAGTTCCCCCTCTGGTCCTTGGTCTCCATGGCGGCGGAGGGGCGGGAGCCCCTCCGAGATTGGATCTCCCTCTCTGTTCTCTTCTGTTTCGCGTTCCCCAGATCTAACCGAAAACCGTTTCTTATATTCCCGGAGATCCGTAACTCCGATTGCGCTGAGATTTTAACACGGTTTTTTCCGGATATAAGCTTCCTTGTGCCCGAAGTAGAGCCCCAACCGACGTACGAGGTGAGCACAACCCACCACGGCACGCCTGGCTCCTCTGGCGCGCCCTGGTGGTTTGTGCCCACCACGGGCCGCCGTTTGCGGTGATTCCAACTCCCAAAAATCACATATATTCCAAAATAATCCTCCATGAAATTTTATTGCATTTGGACTTCGTTTGGTATGGATACTCCGCGATACAAAAAACATGCAGAAAACAGGAACTGGCACTGGGCACTAGATCAATAGGTTAGTCCAATAAATCATATAAAAAGTTGTCAAAGTATTTGAAAGTGGTATAATATTGGCATGAAACAATAAAAAATTATAGATACGACGGAGACGTATCAGCATCCCCAAGCTTAATTCCTACTCGTCCTCAAGTAGGTAAATGATAAAAAAATATAATTTTTTATGTGGAATGCTACCTAGCATAAACTTGATCATATATCTAATCATGGCATGAATATTAAGACATAAGTTATTCAAAGCAATAGTCTATAAATTGACATAAGACATCAATACTCAGGCATCCCAACAAACAATCATGTCTTTCAAAATACCAACGCTAAAGAAAGTTATCCCTACAAAATCATATAGTCTTGTCATGCTCTGTCTTCTTAACACAAAGTATTTATCATGCACAACCCTGATGACAAGCCGAGCAATTGGTTCATACTTTTTAACGCGCTTCAGCTTTTTCAACCCTCACGCAATACATGAGCGTGAGCCATGGATATAGCACTACGGGTGGAATAGAGTATGATGATAGGGGTAAATATAGAGAAGACAAAAAAAGTAAGAAAGTCTCACACCGACGCGGCTAACCAACGGGCTATGGAGATGCCCATCAATTGATATCAACGTGAGGAGTAAGGATTGCCATGCAACGAATGTACTAAGAGCTATTAGTGTATGAAAGCTCAATATGAAAACTAAGTGGGTGTGCATCTAATCCTATAATGAAAAATTCCCACTAGTATATGAAAGTGACAACATAGGAGACTCTCCATATGAAAAACATGGTGCTACTTTGAAGCACAAGTGTGGTAAAGGATACTAACAATGCCCCTTCTCTCTTTGTTTATTATTTTTCTTTCTTTTTCTTTCTTTTCTTTTTTTTCTTTTTTTTCTTTTTCTTTTTCTCTCATTGTCCGGAGTCTCATCCCGACTTGTGGGGGAATCATAGTCTCCATCGTCCTTTCCTCATTGGGCACTGCTCTAAAAATGAATAATGATGATCATCACACTTCTATTTACTTATAACTCAAAAGAAATAAAATTTACAACTCGATGCCTATGACAAAATATGACTCTATATGAATGCCTCTGGCAATGTACCAGGATGTGCAATGATCTAGTGTAACATGTATGAAAATGATGAACGGTGGCTGAGCCACAACTACTATGTCAGCTATATGATCATGCAAAGCAATATGACAATGAATGCTCAAGTCATCAAACGGAAGTAGTGGAAGTTGCATGGCAAAATATCTCGGAATGGCCATGGAAAAGCCATAATAGGTAGGTATGGTGGATGTGTTGAGGAAGATATAATAAGGCTTATGTGTGATAGAGTGTATCATATCACGGGGTTTGGATGCACCTGCGAAGTTTGCACCGACTCTCGAGGTGAGAAAGGGCAATGCATGGTACTGTAGAGGCTAGCAAATTGCGGAAAGGTAAGAGTGCGTATAATCCATGGACTCACATTAGTCATAAAGAACTCATATACTTATTGCAAAAGTTTATTAGCCCTCGAAGCAAAGTACTACTATGCATGCCCCTAGGGGGATAGATTGGTAGGAAAAGATCATCGCTCATCCTTGATCGCCACTCATAAGGAGGACAATCAATAATAAAGCATGCTCCAACTTCATAGCATAACGAGAGACTATACGTGCATGCTTCGGGAATCACAAGCCTTAACACCAATATTCTTACTAAACACAACCATTTACTAGTACCTCCCATATATTATCATCTCTATATCGCAAAACTATTGCAAGAATCAAACATATCATATTCAGTGATCCATAAGTTTTATGTAGGATTTTATGACTAACCATGCAATTGACCAATTCCTGTTGACTCTCTAAATAGATGTAAGTGAAGCATGAGAGTTTAATCCTTTCTATAAAAGACCATGCTCTAATAAATATAAGTGAAGCAAAAGAGCATTCTTCAAACAACGGTTTTCTATGTGAAAAGAAACAGGCAATCCAAACTTCAAATGATATAAGTGAAGCACATGAAGCATTCTATAAAGCCATACTCAAAAGATATAAGTGAAGTGCAATGAGCATTCTATAAATCAACCATGGACTATCTCATACCAGCATGGTGCATAAAAGAAAAAGGAAAAAACTAAATGCAAAAGACACTCCAAGATTTGCACATATCACGTGAACGGAACGAAACCGAAAACATACCAATACTTGTTGAAGAAAGATGGGATACCTTCCGGGGCATCCCCAAGCTTAGACGCTTGAGTCTCCTTGAATATTTACTTTGGGTGCCTTGGGCATCCCCAATCTTGAGCTCTTGCCTCTCCTCCTTCTCATATCGAGACCTCCTCGATCTTTGATCGCTTCATCCACACAAAACTCAACAGAAAGTTCGGTAAGATCCGTTAGTATAATAAAGCAAATCACTACTCTAAGTACTGTTGCAAACCAATTCATATTTTGTTTTTGCATTGTAGCTACTGTAATATAACTTTTCCATGGCTTAATCCACTGATAGAAATCGATAGTTTCAGCAAAACAAGCAAACAATGCATCAAAAACAGAATCTGTCTTAAACATGACAGTCTGTAGTAATCTGAACATTCACCATACTTCTGGTACTCCAAAAATTCTAAAAAAAATTAGGAAAGATAAAAAATTTGTACATAAAGACAGTGCAAAAAAATTTAGAACCGTTTGACGTTCCAGTAAAAAATGTAAAATCTCGCAGTACAGCCAAAGTTTCTGTTTTGCACCGCACAAACCAACAAGCAATGTAAACATCCTAAAGGCAAACCTTGGCACATTATTTTTATAATACAATGGAATTGTACAAGGGGATAATTATTTTTGTGAGAATCTTCATGAAAAATTCTACATTGTTTCCATGAGCATGAACACAAGTGTTCAAGGTCGACCCTCACTTCTCCAATGCATAACTTCCAATCGCTTCTCTTTTGTGAAAATGTTTTTAAGTTTCCCTCTATTTTTTTGTTTTTAAACTTTATAAAAGCACTCAACAGAAATAAATGGCTCTCTAAAACTTCTGGGTTGTCTCCCTGGCAGCGCTTTCTTTTAAGCCATTAAGCTAGGCATAAAGTGCTCGAGTAATGAATCCACCCGGATCCCAAGGTATATCAAAGCCAATTTGAATCAACAATGATTTAGCATTTAGTAGTGAGCACAAAGCAACATATATCAAGCAATGACAAAGTCTAACTCTCTTCCTATGCATCGGCATGTCATACAAGAACAATTCATGCACATCAAGTAAAGGCCAATACATAGCATAAGCAGTTTCTTGCAACTTTTTCGTGTTGGAAACATAAATAGGCGGAGACATAGTTCCTCTCTCATAATTGCAAGTAGGAGCAGCAAGCACATGCATATTTTATTCATCAAAATCATCATGTGTAGTAGCAAAATGCAACCCATCAACATAATCCTTAATAAGAGCAAACTTCTCCGATATAGTGTTGTTTGGATAATTCAAAAAGATAATAGGACTATCATGTGTGGGTGCAATAGCAACAATTTCATTCTTAACATAAGGAAATATAGCAAGTTCATCTCCATAAGCATAATTCATATTGGCATCTTGGCCACAAGCATAACAACCATCAAGTTCATCAAAAAGGGATATTTCAAATGAATCAACGGGATCATAGCAATTATCATGGCATTCATCCTTTGGTAAGAACGAAGGGACATTAAACAATGTATGAGTTGAAGAGTTGCTCCCATTAGAAGGTGGGCACGGGTGATCAATCCGTTCTTCCTCCATTTGTTCTTCGCTCTCCTCATCATCTTTTTCATCCAATGAGCTCGCAGTTCCATCAATTTCTTCTTCCATAAACTCCTGCAAAATATTAGTCTTTTCTTGGACAGCGGAGTTATTCTCAATAAATACATCAATATCATAATTGTATTTATAATTATCATAACAATATTTAAGGATAGCAAGATTTTCAGGTCTATAAACTGAATCATCAAAATCTTCAAACTTTTCAAACAAAGATTCAATTTCATATGCACCCTTAAAAGCAACAAATTCTTCTATTCGTTCCACATCATAATAATCATATGTACCATTAGCATAAGAAGACAAGGTTTCATTATCATTAAATCCACATGAAAAGGGAAGATGTGGAGCATTCATCCTAGAGCAACAAGTGTAATCATATATCAAGCATAGCTCTCGAGCATACCAATGCAACATATGAATTTGATCCCATAACAATTTCCCTTTATGAGTCAAGCGATAATCCCTAAAGTATTCATGTTGATCCAACATTACTCCCATTATATAGTTGAATGGGGTTTTGTCAGGATTATAAAAGTAGTGCATAATATCTTTTACATAACGAGCATCGAGGGTTTTAGGAGGTTCCCCATCTCCAGGAGTAGCAAGTACCACTAATTTTTTTGGTGTTTCGTGTTCCATATCCATAACTAAAGATAGAGAACAACTTAGAACAAGAAATAAAACTACTTGGTGATAAAGCAAACAAGCACACACGAGAATATTCACCCCACACTATAACTCCCTGGCAACGGCGCCACAAAAAGGTCTTGATAACCCACAAGTATAGGGGATCAATTGTAGCCTCTTTCGATAAGTAACAGTGTCGAACCCAACGAGGAGCTAAAGGTAGAACAATGTAACGCCCACGATGCAGCTATATCTCCCATGTGTCGAGGCACGACTTGGAGGCATAACCGCATGGTGGTTTTGTCGCAAGAAGGGTCATCTTCACACAATCCCATGTAATGAACAAGAATGGGATAAAGAGTTGGCTTACAATCGCCACTTCACACAATACATAAATTAAACATGCATCATTCAGAGTACAATCAAGGTCCGAGTACGGAATCAAAATAAAAGAAGACAACCCCAAATGCTAGATCCCCGATCGTCCCAACTGGGCTCCACTACTGATCATCAGGAAACGAAACATAGTAACGACCAAGGTCCTCGTCGAACTCCCACTTGAGCTCGGTTGCGTCACCTGCACTGGTGTCAACGGCTCCTGCAACTGTTTGGAAGTATCTGTGAGTCACGAGGACTCAGCAATCTCACACCCGCGAGATCAAGACTATTTAAGCTTATAGGAAGGATGGGGTAATGAGGTGGAGCTGCAGCAAGCACTAAGCATATATGGTGGCTAACATACGTAAATAAGAGCGAGAAGAGGAGCAACGCAACGGTCGCGAACCTAGAAGTGATCCTGAAACTGCTTACGTTCATACATAACCCAAAAACCGTGTTCACTTCCCGGACTCCGCCGAAAAGAGACCATCACGGCTACACACGCGGTTGATGCGTTTTATTTAAGTCAAGTGTCAAGTTCTCTACAACCGGACATTAACAAATTCCCATCTGCCACATAACCGCGGGCACGGCTCTCGAAAGTTTATACCCTGCAGGGGTGTCCCAACTTAGCCCATTATAAGCTCTCACGGTCAACGAAGGATATTCCTTCTCCCGGGAAGACCCGATCAGTCTCGGAATCCCAGTTTACAAGACATTTCGACAATGGTAAAACAAGACCAGCAAAGCCGCCCGCATGTGCCGAGAAATCCCGATAGGAGCTGCACATGTCTCGTTCTCAGGGCACACCGGATGAGCCAGACGTCGGGTTGGCATAGACCCTGGTTGCCTAGGGGGCGCCGGACATTGCTCGGTTTGGACCAGCACTTGGAGAAACACTGGCTTGGGGGGCTAAAATAAAGATGACCCTCGGGAGCGCGACTCCCAAGGGAAAAGAAGTAGGTGATAGGCAAATGGTAAAACCAAGGTTGGGCTTTGCTGGAGGAGTTTTATTCAAAGTGAACTATCAAGGGGTCCCCATAACACCCAACCGCGTAAGGAACGCAAAATCAAGGAACATAACGCCGGTATGACAGAAACTAGGGCGGCAAGAGTGGAACAAAACACCAAGCATAAGGCCGAGCCTTCCACCCTTTACCAAGTATATAGGTGCATTAATTAAAATAAGAGATATTGTGATATCCCAACATATCCATGTTCCAACATGGAACAAACTTCAGCTTCACCTGCAACTAGCAACGTTATAAGAAGGGCTGAGCAAAAGCGGTAACTTAGCCAAACAACGGTTTGCTAGGAAAGGATGGTTAGTGGCTTGACATGGCAATATGGGAGGCATGATATAGCAAGTGGTAGGTAGCGCGGCATCGCAATAGAGCGAACAACTAGCAAGCAAAGATAGAAGTGATTTTGAGGGTATGGTCATCTTGCCTGAGATCCCGCAAGGAAGAAGAACGAGTCCATGAAGAAGACAAATGGACGTAGTCGAACGAATCCTCACAACTCCAGAACGAAACTGAAGCTAACAAGAGAAGCAAACCGGAAATAAAGAAACAACATGATAAACAACCATCACATAAACATGGCATGATGCACAATCAAGTATGATGCATGTCCGATTTAATGAGCATGGCATGGCAAAGTGCAACAAACAACACTACAAATTAAGTGGAGCTCAATATGCAACGGGTTGCATATTGACGAAACACCACATGACTTATTTAGTTAACTCTCGGTTATGCTACACAACAATATTAAATGTTGGTCAACATGGCAAGAGGTGAGGCATAAGTAAACTAACTATTTAGGCAAGTTTAAATGAGGCCGGAAATAACAAACAACGATTCCGAAAAATCCCCATATGTCATTTAGCAATTTAAAGCAAACAACAATTTTAAACGTTTTAAATGTTATTATCATGATGCGGATGACATATGCAAGTTTTAAGCAATTTTATGGAAATGTTGACATGAGCATGATACGAGGCATTTGTCGCCATGGCGGAAGGAAAAAGGTGCCATGGCGGTGAAACGGAAATGGTGCCACGGCAACATCCCGGTTCTGGCAACTCGATTGAGATGCTGGTGCAAAGGAACATGTGTGGTTGCGCGAAACGTGCAAGAGTGACGGGGAGTGATCCAGGATACCGGGTGTCCCACATGTCGGTGGCATGGCTTACGGCAAACGTGCAAGGAACAATTCGGACACGGTCCAAACATAGGGTGCATCTCATACAACACGTGCATTCGGTCCACGGACGTCGTCTCGGGTTATACCTTTGAAGCGTGCCTTTTCGAAGCGGATCGGGTTCGACGGTAGTGGAAGTAGTCGTTCTCGCGACGGTAGTGGAAGTAGTGGTACACGATGACGATAGTGGCACATCTTGTAGTGGAACTTGGGTGTAGTGGTACACGTTTCATAGAGGAACTTGACGGTTCCGTTACATGGGTCTTTGTGGTACACATGTTCGGGAAGCAATTTACGGCGATGGTAGTTGAACTTGCTGATCCGAGGGGTACTTGGTGGTGTCGGTCTTGGCGTTGGTAGATGTACACGGCAATCGTAGTGGTACTATGCGTCGTCGGACTTGTCGAATCCAAACTCTTCGAGGGCCGTCGTGGTACTTGGCGCTTGCGGTGGGTTGCTTGGGGGCAACCAGGGGTACTTGGCAGGTTCCCCACGAAGATGCATCGATGACGCTCGACGGCAGCAGCAAGGAGGCGAACGAGGCCGCTGGGACTCGAGCGATGAGTGGCATGCGGCTGCTAGCGAATGGGATCCACGCCGACGGGGTCAACGCGGGCTTGCGCGTGGCCTCCAGTGGGACTTGGCAAACGATGCAGAAGCAAGGCAGCAGTGGCACTGCTCCTGCGGCTTGGCGGGTGGCCTGCGGTGGAGGTCAACTCTGACGGGGACGGGCCACCGGAGTCAGATCCGGCCGTGACCTCGCCGGATCTTGGGACGAACAATGGAGGGGGTGGACTTGGAACTCCAGACGACAGCGCGACTGGAGCACGGGGAGGCGAAGCAGGCGTCGAGGCAGGGCGACGGGAGCCGGCGGGGACGCGGGGTCGCGCGCTCGGTGTCGGGAGGCCGGCGGCGTGGTCGTGGGAGACGAATCCGGAGCTGACGAGGCTGCGGCGCGGAGGAGGTGCAGCACGGGGCAGGGGTGACGCTGGTCTGGGCGGAGGCGAGGCGAGGTCGACGACGAGCTGGAGAAGGAGGTGCAGCGGGGGTCGCGGAGAGGCAGGAGGCGCGGCGCTCGACGGAGGGAGATGGGGATCGGGCGAGGCGCTGCTGTTCTCTCTCTCTAGCGGCGCTGGAGGGAGAGATTGAACAAGAGGAGAGGGAAATGGATCGGGCAAGGGTTGTAGGGTTAGATAGGGAGCTGCTGGGCCTAGGGGAGGTTGGGCCGATCTGGGTAGGCTGCTGGGCTCTCTTCACCCTCTCTCTTATTCTCTAAAAACAGAAAATAACAAAGAAGAAAAGGAGAAGAAAGGAAGTGTTGGGGAAGAAGTTGGACGCGCGGATAATTTTCCCGGACTCACAAAAATGTGCTTGTTCCGAGAAAATAGAAAAGGCCATGATTGAAAGATTTAAATTCGAACTCATTTGATTTAAATTCAAATGATTTGAATAGGAAGTGAGGGTTGGGGAGGTCCAAAAATGTTCGGATTTTTGGTGGAGCTCCGGAATATGATGAAAGAATATGGCAAGGTTGGAGACCAAGAATTAAGATAACAAAGGCATTGGGATAATTTGCAAGTGTGTTATGGTGATTTCCAAATTAAAGAAATATTTAATATAGCTCCCTAATATTGGGAGGATATGTTATAAAGAGAAGTCACCCTTCCCTCGATTTAAATAGATCAACCATCTATGCAATTTATTAGTTGAGTTGAGATGCAAAGATTAATGACATGATGGCATGATGACATGATGCAATGCAAAAATAAAAGAGCAAGCACAAAAGAAACACACGGTGATCACGAAAATATGGAAGTCTTCTGAAGCGTCGGTCTCAGGGCGTCACAACACTCCTCCACTTACAAGAGATCTCGTCTCGAGATCTAAGGATGGCGCCGGAGAAAAACAGAAGAGGAAGAGGTAAAACAAAGTTGCTTCTTTGACAAACGAGTGAAACCCACAAACCTTGAGAGGTTGAACAAATCGAAAGAAAGAATACAATGGAGGTGAACGAGATTGCAAACACGGCGTTAGCAGAGAAGAACAAAGAACATGATGAGAACCAAGAGCTTAGGGGACAAGATAGATTTTGAAGCCACTCCGGTTAAAAGAAGATAGAGTAGGATTAAGAATGATATAATTTGGACAGCACTCCGACTGAAAATGGAAGGAATTAACATGAACTTGAGAAGATGGGATGATACTTGATGAAATCAACAACACACTGCCTCCGGAACTATTGAAAAATGGCACAAGAGGTAAGAAAGATTTCAGACCGCACTCCGGTTGAGGAAGGAGGCAAAACTTGATAAGATGAGAGAGCTCGAATGAAAACATGACACTCCGGTTAAATGGATAAGCAAGGAAAAGAACATGATCTCCAAAATGAGATGATGGGTCGAAGAAAACATCACAATGCCTTCGGGACAAATGAAAGAGTGGAATCAAGAGAACAGAGAAGAGAACAACAACTTCTATCACAATCGAATTTGAAAGAGCCTCCTTAAAAAGAAGGATTGAACGGAGTTGTTGGAAAACCAACAACGAAAAGAATAAGCTTGTAGTGGACTTATGGAAACATCTCAACATTATGTGGTGACAAACGGCCACTAAAGGAAGCCATTGATTTGAGTGAGAGCACCAAGGCGATGAAAAACTTCTTTCACCATGAGGATAGGAGAAAACTTGGATCATTGATAAGCACCATAATAGCAACATTCCTTAGGGAAGGCTTTAGGTGAAACATGATACAAGATAAATCCAACGAAGAGATTGGTGGATTTAAAATATCTCATTCTTGACAACATGTGAATCATGAAACGCGAACTCAAATTGTCAAGAATGACATAACACCACCTCAAATGATAAGGTAGAACGAATTGCACTTTAGAATGCAAGATGAAGAATGCTTGGACTCCACAAAACAAAACATGTGTTGAACACCATGTTTATTTTAGAGTATAGCTTGGCGGATCTTAACTCCGAGAGAAATCTTGAAGAACAATTGAAGAATGAAAAGAATCCTTGACGAACCACCATATAGAGCCTCCATGAAGAACTCCGGTAATAAAAGGATGATAAAAAGAAAGAGAAGTTGAGAACAGAAGGTGAAGCCTTGCGATGATTTAGATGGAGCTTCGCGATGAGATAAAATGGAAAACTTGGAACTTCGGATAAGAAAAGATGAAGCATCTCGAACCGAGAATGTGACCTGATGGACAAACTCCAGAAAGAAGAGATGAACAACTCTGGAAAGAAGAAACTAGATCACTTGGGTGAAACAATAATAAGAATTACGTTATGCGTATCCTTCACCAATTTAAATTGATGACAAGCAACGGATTTGGCGTACTACTTATTCTTGTAGAAAGGATTAAGAGAGATATAACGTAAACTTGAGAAAGGTCTTCAATGAACCACCGGTAGGATTGGAAAGAACGAATGAATCTATATGATAACGAAGGAAGAGAACTCTTGAATGAACCACCGTAAGAATTGAAAATGAACGAAGAAAAGATAAAGAAACACCGGGAAGAATTAGAAAATGAACGAAGATACTTGAGAGAATTTAGATACAAGTAAACGCAGAGATCCCGAGCTGATTAGATAATACTTGAATGATGCACCGGTATGATTTGGAGAACGAGAGCTGAAAGCTTGAATGAATAATTCTGAGATGATGGGCTCCGAAGAATCAAACTGAAAAGACTCCTGAAATGCTCCGGATGGGTGAAAAGAATTCTCACAATCGAAAACAATTATGAGAGGATGGCATCAAGCTAGAACCATGAATCTTGAAGAGAATGGAGCAAGATTTAAGAGAAACTCTTCTTCGGTCTTCAAATGTTGAGAATGACGATGAGAAACACCACCATGAATTGTTGAGGCACTCCGGAATGAAAATTGGAAAGGTTGAACCAACGATGAAAAGAATTTGAAAGATCTTGGAGAAAGACGTATGACTGATGATAACCCATTCTTACATCAAACTTTGAAAAGAATTTTAGAAGCTCCGGGAAAATTAGAAGAGTCAGGTAAGATCCTGGGAAAAGACCTGTGGGTTAGGGCCCACTCAAAAGAACCGCCGTTGAATGATTTCTTGAAAAGAGAGATTGCACCGGTTGAATTAAATGGCTTGAATGAGATAGCATCTTCAAAAGAACTTGAGTGAATTGAGAATGGAAACTTGAATCTTCTAAGATATCTTCATCACTCCGAAACAATTGAATAGCGAGAAGTGGATGATTAAGAGGTGCACCGGTACAAGAAAAACATTTGAAACGAGGAAAATATATGATCGACAAAGCTTGAATTTAATCCACTGGAGAAGAAAGAGAACGAATAATGATGAAGTTAAGGCTTCGTTAGTATCTTCCTGAGAATCACCAGATAAGAACATTGACTGAAAAGAATGGAGAGACTTCCCATCTATAAGATGGATACTTGATTAAGAAATCTGAGTCCTTGAAGAAAAAGGGTGGGAGGGCGGGGAAAACAAAGACAACTTGGGACGGAAGAAGCAAACACCGTTGCAAAGAACTGAGAATTAATCTTGCGAATGTTGAAATGATCGGATCCACTTGAAAAAAGAGCATGTCGGTTGGAAAAGAATTGGCATGACAATCTCGATGATCAAGAAGGATTGGTATTCACATAGAAGTATGAGAACATCGCTTAGGAACGGTAAGGAATCAACACCTGACAATGAAGCAACTCGAATACCACAACTTAAAACAAAACAAAGGATTGGATCGCAGAATAAGCCGGAAACAAACATATGATAGAGATTTCTCCCAAAGTGTTCGTGATGAGGCCCCACGGGCACGACGTACAGCGGACGTCACGAATGACAAACAAGACGTCCCCAAATTGGCATAGCCAAGGATTCTTTAAGACGCCTCGCGACCACTGTAAATCGATCGTGAAAAGCGAACCACTAGACGTTGGACCCCAATCTCAAATCATACATCTGTCGAAAAGATATTCTAGGAGCTACTTGAATTCCCACCTAGAAACTCCCGAAACTTTCTGGTTATGCAATCAGGTGTTGGGGATACAGGGGACGCAATATATCTCACCCAAACTAACAATCCCTAGATCCAGCTGTATCCATCCGACAACACATAACCAAGAAAACTCCGGAAATCGTGTACCTCAACCTTTGAAAAGCATCCGTTATACGAGTTATGGCAATACTCCCGAACTCTCGCCCCAGTACTGGGCGGCGTCGAGGTGATCTCACCAACAACTGCATAAAAGAGATTTTCGATGTCGGCAAAACTCAGGTATTCCAGAACTGCAATCATAAAATTGTGACGACAACACCTCGGAGCTCAACTCCTCGGGACACTGCCACAACCCCTAAATGTCAGGAGGCACCAAGAACAATGTTCTCGTCACAAAACCATCGAAATGATTCCAAGATACCCGCGTGATCCTAAAAAAATATAGTGAAATTTGAGGACAGGAAAGTCAAAACATCTACGTCAGGAGGCCTCACCAGAGCGACGAAGGGACTAAGGAGTAAAAAGAATCCTACTCTCAGATATATATAATCCTAAGACTCAAAACATTTTTTTTCTAGACTCAACAACGTCAGCGATTCGATCAAGCAGGGGGCTCCTAAGTCGGGGATGGCTCTGATTACCAACTTGTAACGCCCACGATGCGGCTATATCTCCCACATGTCGAGGCACGACTTGGAGGCATAACCGCATGGTGGTTTTGTCGCAAGAAGGGTCATCTTCACACAATCCCATGTAATGAACAAGAATGGGATAAAGAGTTGGCTTACAATCGCCACTTCACACAATACATAAATTAAACATGCATCATTCAGAGTACAATCAAGGTCCGAGTACGGAACCAAAATAAAAGAAGACAACCCCAAATGCTAGATCCCCGATCGTCCCAACTGGGCTCCACTACTGATCATCAGGAAACGAAACATAGTAACGACCAAGGTCCTCGTCGAACTCCCACTTGAGCTCGGTTGCGTCACCTGCACTGGTGTCAACGGCTCCTGCAACTGTTTGGAAGTATCTGTGAGTCACGAGGACTCAGCAATCTCACACCCGCGAGGTCAAGACTATTTAAGCTTATAGGAAGGATGGGGTAATGAGGTGGAGCTGCAGCAAGCACTAAGCATATATGGTGGCTAACATACGTAAATAAGAGCGAGAAGAGGAGCAACGCAACGGTCGCGAAGCTAGAAGTGATCAAGAAGTGATCCTGAAACTGCTTACGTTCATACATAACCCAAAAACCGTGTTCACTTCCCGGACTCCGCTGAAAAGAGACCATCACGGCTACACACGCGGTTGATGCGTTTTATTTAAGTCAAGTGTCAAGTTCTCTACAACCGGACATTAACAAATTCCCATCTGCCACATAACCGCGGGCACGGCTCTCGAAAGTTTATACCCTGCAGGGGTGTCCCAACTTAGCCCATTATAAGCTCTCACGGTCAACGAAGGATATTCCTTCTCCCGGGAAGACCCGAACAGTCTCGGAATCCCAGTTTACAAGACATTTCGACAATGGTAAAACAAGACCAGCAAAGCCGCCCGAATGTGCCGAGAAATCCCGATAGGAGCTGCACATGTCTCGTTCTCAGGGCACACCGGATGAGCCAGACGTCGGGTTGGCATAGACCCTGGTTGCCCAGGGGGCGCCGAACATTGCTCGGTTTGGACCAGCACTTGGAGAAACACTGGCCCGGGGGGCTAAAATAAAGATGACCCTCGGGAGCGCGACTCCCAAGGGAAAAGAAGTAGGTGATAGGCAAATGGTAAAACCAAGGTTGGGCTTTGCTGGAGGAGTTTTATTCAAAGTGAACTATCAAGGGGTCCCCATAACACCCAACCGCGTAAGGAACGCAAAATCAAGGAACATAACACCGGTATGACAGAAACTAGGGCGGCAAGAGTGGAACAAAACACCAAGCATAAGGCCGAGCCTTCCACCCTTTACCAAGTATATAGGTGCATTAATTAAAATAAGAGATATTGTGATATCCCAACATATCCATGTTCCAACATGGAACAAACTTCAGCTTCACCTGCAACTAGCAACGTTATAAGAAGGGCTGAGCAAAAGCGGTAACTTAGCCAAACAACGGTTTGCTAGGAAAGGATGGTTAGAGGCTTGACATGGCAATATGGGAGGCATGATATAGCAAGTGGTAGGTAGCGCGGCATCGCAATAGAGCGAACAACTAGCAAGCAAAGATAGAAGTGATTTTGAGGGTATGGTCATCTTGCCTGAGATCCCGCAAGGAAGAAGAACGAGTCCATGAAGAAGACAAATGGACGTAGTCGAACGAATCCTCACAACTCCAAAACGAAACCGAAGCTAACAAGAGAAGCAAACCGGAAAGAAAGAAACAACATGATAAACAACCATCACATAAACATGGCATGATGCACAATCAAGTATGATGCATGTCCGATTTAATGAGCATGGCATGGCAAAGTGCAACAAACAACACTACAAATTAAGTGGAGCTCAATATGCAACGGGTTGCATATTGACGAAACACCACATGACTTATTTAGTTAACTCTCGGTTATGCTACACAACAATATTAAATGTTGGTCAACATGGCAAGAGGTGAGGCATAAGTAAACTAACTATTTAGGCAAGTTTAAATGAGGCCGGAAATAACAAACAACGATTCCGAAAAATCCCCATATGTCATTTAGCAATTTAAAGCAAACAACAATTTTAAACGTTTTAAATGTTATTATCATGATGCGGAGGATATATGCAAGTTTTAAGCAATTTTATGGAAATGTTGACATGAGCATGATACGAGGCATTTGTCGCCATGGCGGAAGGAAAAAGGTGCCATGGCGGTGAAACGGAAATGGTGCTACGGCATCATCCCAGTTCCGGCAACTCGATAGAGATGCTGGTGCAAAGGAACAAGTGTGGGTGCGTGAAACGTGCAAGAGTGACGGGAGTGATCCCGGATACCGGGTGTCCCACATGTCGGTGGCATGGCTTACGGCGAACGTGCAAGGAACAATTCGGACACGGTCCAAACATAGGGTGCATCTCATACAACACATGCATTCGGTCCACGGACGTCGTCTCGGGGTTATACCTTTGAAGCGTGCCTTTTCAAAGCGGATCGGGTTCGACGGTAGTGAAAGTAGTCGTTCTCGCGACGGTAGTGGAAGTAGTGGTACACGATGACGGTAGTGGCACATCTTGTAGTGGAACTTGGGCGTAGTGGTACACGTTTCATAGAGGAACTTGACGGTTCCGTTACATGGGTCTTCGGCGACGGTAGTGGTACACACGTTCGGGAAGCAGTTTACGGCGATGGTAGTCGAACTTGCTGATCCGAGGGGTACTTGGTGGTCTCGGTCTTGGCGTTGGTAGATGTACATGGCAACCGTAGTGGTACTATGCATCGTCGGACTTGTCGAATCCAAACTCTTCGAGGGCCGTCGTGGTACTTGGCGCTTGCGGTGGGTTGCTTGGGGGCAACCAGGGGTACTTGGCAGGTTCCCCACGAAGATGCATCGATGACGCTCGAAGGCAGCAGCGAGGAGGCGAAGGAGGCCGCTGGGACTCGAGCGATGAGTGGCATGCGGCTGCTGGCGAATGGGATCCACGCCGACGTGGTCAACGCGGGCTTGCGCGTGGCCTCCAGCGGGACTTGGCGAACGATGCAGAAGCAAGGCAGCAGCGGCACTGCTCCTGCGGCTTGGCGGGTGGCCTGCGGTGGAGGTCAACTCCGACGGGGACGGGCCACCGGGAGCCAGATCCGGCCGTGACCTCGCCGGATCTTGGGACGAACAACGGAGGGGGTGGACTTGGAACTCCGGACGACAGCGCGACTGGAGCACGGGGAGGCGAAGCAGGCGTCGAGGCAGGGCGACGGGAGCCGACGGGGACGCGGGGTCGTGCGCTCGGTGTTGGGAGGCCGGCGGCGCGGTAGTGGGAGACGGATCCGGAGCTGACGAGGCTGTGGCGCGGAGGAGGTGCAGCGCGGGGCAGGGGTGACGCTGGTCTGGGCTGAGGCGGGGCGAGGTCGACGGCGAGCTGGAGAAGGAGGTGCAGCGGGGGTCGCGGAGAGGCAGGAGGCGCGGCGCTCGACGGAGGGAGATGGGGATCGGGCGAGGCGCTGCCGTTCTCTCTCTCTCTCTAGCGGCGCTGGAGGGAGAGATCGAACGAGAGGAGAGGGAAATGGATCGAGCAAGGGTTGTAGGGTTAGATAGGGAGCTGCTGGGCCTAGGGGAGGTTGGGCCGATCTGGGTAGGCTGCTGGGCTCTCTTCGCCCTCTCTCTTATTCTCTAAAAACAGAAAATAACAAAGAAGAAAAGGAGAAGAAAGGAAGTGTTGGGGAAGAAGTTGGACGCGCGGATAATTTTCCCGGACTCACAAAAATGTGCTTGTTCCGAGAAAATAGAAAAGTCCATGATTGAAAGATTTAAATTCGAACTCATTTGATTTAAATTCAAATGATTTGAATAGGAAGTGAGGGTTGGGAAGGTCCAAAAATGTTCGGATTTTTGGTGGAGCTCCGGAATATGATGAAAGAATATATGGCAAGGTTGGAGACCAAGAATTAAGATAACAAAGGCATTGGGATAATTTGCAAGTGTGTTATGGTGATTTCCAAATTAAAGAAATATTTAATATAGCTCCCTAATATTGGGAGGATATGTTATAAAGAGAAGTCACCCTTCCCTCGATTTAAATAGATCAACCATCTATGCAATTTATTAGTTGAGTTGAGATGCAAAGATTAATGACATGATGGCATGATGACATGATGCAATGCAAAAATAAAAGAGCAAGCACAAAAGAAACACACGGTGATCAAGAAAATATGGAAGTCTTCTGAAGCGTCGGTCTCGGGGCGTCACAAACAAATATTCCCTCAAGTTCTATCGACCACCGATGCAACTCTACGCACACTTGACGTTTGTTTTATTGGAAACGAGTATGAAACTAGAAGTACTTTGTAGGTGTGATAGGATAGGTTTGCAAGAAAATAAAGAGCACGTAAATAAAATCTAGGGGCTGTTTACATAAAGACACAACTAAGTTGGTTTTAGTAGAGAGCTTTTGTCAACAAGAAAGTTATTTGTCCCTAGGCAATCGATAACAAGTACCGGTAATCATTCTTGTAATTTTATATGAGGGAGAGGCATGAGCTAACATACTTTCTCTACTTGGATCATATGCACTTATGATTGGAAATCTAGCAAGCATCCGCAACTACTAAAGATCATTAAGGTCGTGAAACCCAACCATAGCATTAAGTATCAAGTCCTCTTTATTCCCATACATCATACCCCACCTACTCGGGTTTAAGTTTCTGTCACTCTCGCAACCCACCATAAGCGAACCATGAACATATTGCAACACCCTACAGCGAGGGGCCCCTCACGTTTGCGCGAGAATGGAGGGCACCGTAGGACAGCACCATAAATAAAATATACAATCATACCAACCAAGTTCACGATTAACCCACAGGACAAAACGGATCTACTCAAACATCATAGGATAACCATAGCTCATTGGGAAATAATATATGGAGTTGAGCACCATGTTTAAGTAGATATTACAGCGGGGGGAAGAGGTGTTACACCGCTGCATAGACGGGGGGAAAGTTGGTGTTGATGGTAGCAAAATTGTTGATGTAGATCGCCGTCCTGATCGTTGCCCCGGTGGCACTCCGGCGCCACCGGAAGCGAGGGGGAGAGAGCCCCCCTACTTATTCTTCATCCTTGGCCTCCCCCCTAGATGGGGAGGAGACTTCCCCCTCTGGTCCTTGGTCTCCATGGCGGCGGAGGGGTGGGAGCCCCTCCGAGATTGGATCTCCCTCTCTGTTCTCTTCTGTTTCGCGTTCCCCAGATCTAACCGAAAACCATTTCTTATATTCCCGGAGATCCGTAACTCCGATTGCGCTGAGATTTTAACACGATTTTTTTCTGGATATAAGCTTCCTTGCGCCCGAAGTAGAGCCCCAACCGACGTACGAGGTGAGCACAACCCACCACGGCACGCCTGGCTCCTCTGGCGCGCCCTGGTGGGTTGTGCCCACCATAGGCCACCGTTTGCGGTGATTCCAACTTCCAAAGATCACATATATTCCAAAATAATCCTTCGTGAAATTTTATTGCATTTGGACTTCATTTGATATGGATACTCTGCGATACAAAAAACATGCAGAAAACAAGAACTGGCACTGGGCACTAGGCACTAGGTCAATAGGCTAGTCCAATAAATCATATAAAAAGTTGCCAAAAGTATGTGAAAGTGGTATAATATTGGCATGAAACAATCAAAAATTATAGATACGACGGATACGTATCAACACCCTTACTTATCGTAAGGAATAGTATTGATCCCCTATACTTGTGGGTCATCAACGTGAGCGATATCTTCAATGTCAAGGATCTATCTCCCTTCCATGGTGATGAGGTTTGCGGTCTGAGGTCGGATCTCTCCTAGGGGGGAAGGGGAGATGATGCGGAGCATCCTACGGTCATCCCCATGGACCTACCTCCATCTCCCCAAGTACCAAGTGGACTGATGACACGAGCATATGCAAGAGCTCTCGAGACTGAGGCGGCATCTCTCCTTAGTGACATTCCGTATGACCCACGTGAGACATGGCTACTATCTCAATCCGAAATGTTATGTGTGCTTAGCTACCAAGAAGACCCTCTTGGAGATGCTCGAGATCATGGACAAGTCCCCATGTATATGGATGAAGAGGCTCAACAAACAAGATCGTCAAAAGGCTAGTGAACTCGGACATCCGGCCCCTGATGACTCCACCGACAGCATCAACCCAGCAGCAGAAGAGCTACAGGGCCCGGACATTAGGCCGAGCCCCGGACATCCGGCCCCTGCCCGGAAATCCGACCGAACCCTACATCACCGAAGCCAAAGCCAGCCAAGACATCCGGCCCCAGCCTGGGGAGGGGAAAGGAGCGGGGCAGCGGGGACGAGAGGAGAGGTGCTCGGGGGCTCGCCTGGGTGGCGGAGGGCGTCGGCAGGAGGAGCTCTGGTTGGGTGGATCGATGGATTGGGGAATGAGGAGATCCCGAGGTGGGAGAGGACAAAGGTGGAGTGTGGCGGGGGGGATGGATGGGACATCTCCCTAGATTTTAGGGTTTGTCTGGTTATATAGCGGGTAGATTAGTTTAGGGGCTATTCGGGCCCTCCGATTATAATCAGACGGTCCGAGAATAAATAGGTTAGAGAGCCCAATTAAGAAAACGGAGATGTTTTGTAGATGTTTGGGGATGATCTGTATGCAACGGTGATGACTGAACGGTTCGGGTTCGGGACAGTTTCGGAAGCGCACACGAGGGGCTCGGTGGTTGTGCAGAGAGGGTCAAACGGTCAGACAAGAGAGAATCGAAAAGCCGGTTAGGCTCAGAATGGTCAACGAACGCAAGGGGGGACGCGGCAACTACGAGCGGATGCAAGTTTGAAAAACAATGACGGCAACAGAGTGCCGATGCAATGCGAATGATGCGATGAAGAAATGCAACAACAAAATAAATAGCAGAGCTGACACACAAAACATGGAATGCATCTGGAGCGTCGGTCTCGGGGCGTTACAACACTCCACCACTACAAGAGGATCTCGACCCGAGATCTAGGATGGCACCGGAAAGAAACGGAAGGGGAAGAGGTAAAACAAATTGCTTCTTTGACAAACGAGTGAAACCAAAGAACCTTGAGAGGTCGCAAAGCTTGAGGAAATGACACAACGGAGATGAACAAAATTTAAAACACTCCGTTCAGCAAGAGGAACAATGAACATTGCGAGAACCTTTGTAGGTTGAAGAATATGAAACGAGAGCTTAACGGATCAAAAGGAATATGAAAGCACACCGGTAGAAAAGAGAGACAAGGAACACCATGTGAACCTTGAGGTTAATTGACACGATAGATATTTAAACCACTTCGGTTAAAACAAGATAGGGAAGGAATAAGAATGATATAATTTGGGCAGCACTCCGACTGTAAATGGAAGGAATTGAACATGATCTTGACAAGATGAGAGGATACTCGATGAAATTAACAACACATTGCCTCCGGAACTAATGAAAGAATGACACAAGGGGTAAGAAAGATTTCAGACAGCACTCCGGTTGAGGAAGGAGACAAAACTTGATAAGATGAGAGAACTCGAATGAAAACACGACACTCCGGTTAAATGGATAAGTAAGAAAAGAACACGATCCTCACAATTCGAGATGATGAGCGAAGAGAGCAACATCGCCATGCCTCCGGAAGAAGAAAAATAGAAGATAGATCATTGGAATAAAGAATGGAGAAGAAAATGACAACTTCCGCCACAAATGAGCTTGGAAAGCATCCTTCCTAGAAGGTTAGAACGGAGTTGTTGGAAAACCAACAACAAAAGGATATGATCCTCGTGGGCTTATGGAGACATCTCAAAACATGAGGTGAAATTTTTTGCCACTAACGAAAACAATTGCTTGCTTGAGATCAACGAAGAGAAGAAATATTCTCTCGCCGAGAGGATAGGAGAAAACTTGGATCATTGATAAGCACCATAATAGCAACATTCCTTAGGGAAGGCTTTAGGTGAAACATGACACAAGATAAATCCAACAAAGAGATTGGTGGATTTAAAATATCTCATTCTTGACAACATGTGAAACATGGAACATGGATGGAAATTGTCAAGAAGGACATAACACCACCTCAAAAGATCAGAGAGAAAGAATTGCACTTCGGAATTCAAGATGAAGAATGCTTGAACTTCTCAAAACAAACATGTGTTGAGCACCATGTTTATTTTAGAGTATAGCTTGGCGGATCTTAACTCCGAGAGAAATCTTGAAGAACCATTGAAGAATGAAAGGAATCCTTGACGAATCACCATGTTGATCCTCCATGAAGAACTCCGGTAATAAAAGGATGATAAAAAGAAAGAGAAGTTGACAACACAAGGTGAAGCCTTGCAATGATGTGGGTGGAGCTTTGAAATGATATAACCGAGAAAACCCTGGAACTCCGGAAAGAAAGATGAACAAATGAAAACAAGAATTTTGCCGAATCTCCGGAATAAGGAATTAATCACTTGGAGGAAAACAAGAATAAGAATTACATTACGCGTATCCTTCACCAATTTAGATTGATGACAAGCAACGGATTTGGCATACTACTTATTCTCGTAGAAAGGATTAAAATAGATATTGCGCAAAACTTGTGAAGGTCTTCATCGAACCACCGGTAGGATTTGGAAACAACGAATGAATTGATATGATAACGAGGGAAGGGAAATCTTGAACGAACCACCGCGAGAATCTGAAAATCAACGAAGATAAAGAAAAAAAACACCGGGAAGAATTAGAAAACGAATAAAGATACTTGACAGAATTTAAATACATGAGAACGAAGAGATCACAAGCTGATTAGAGAATACTTGAATGATGCACCAGAAGAATATGGAGATGAACGAAGAGACATCAATTTAGAATAATTGGAGAACGAAGCTGAAGACTTAGAACGAAGAAATCTTCTGAAATGATGAGTTCCAGAGAATCAAACTGAAAAGACTCCTGAATTGCTCCGGATGGTAAGAAAAGAATTGACACAATCAAAAACAATTATGAGAGGATGGCATCAAGCTAGAACCATGAATCTTGAAGAGAATGGAGCAAGATTTAAGAGAAACTCTTCTTCAGTCTTCAAACATTGAGAATGACGATGAGAAACACCACCATGAATTGTTGAGATACTCCGGGATGAAAATTAGAAAGATTGAACCAACAATGAAAAGAATTTGAAAGATCTTGGAGAAAGACATATGACTGATGAAAAAAATTCATTCTTACGTCAAACTTTGAAATGAATTTGAGAATAACTCCAGAAAAGTTAGAAGTGTCAGGTAAGATCCTGGGAAAAGACCTGTGGGTTAGGTCCCACTCAAGAGAAACACCGTTGAATGATTAAAAGAAAGATCGCGCCGGTTGAATTAAATGGCTTGAATGTGATAACAACCTCAAAATAGATAGAATTGATGCAGAGTGGAAACATGAATCTTCAAAGATATCTTCAGTACTCCGGAACAATTGAATAGCGAGAAGTGGATGATTAAGAGGTGCACCGGTACGAGAAAAACATTTGAAATGAGAAAAGGAATATGATCAACACCGAAAGCTTGAATTGAGTCCACCGGAGAAGAAAAGAGAATGATGAACTTGAAGCTCCGTTAGTATCTTCATGGGAAATCACCGGATAAGAACATTGATGGAAAAGAATGAAGGGGCTTCACATGAATAAAATGGATACTTGATTAAGAAATCTGAGTCCTTGAAGAAAGAGGGTGGGAGGGTGGGAAAACAAAGGCAACTTGGGGCAGATGAAACAAACAACATTGCAAAGAACTGAGAATTGATCTCGCGAATATTGAAATGATCAGATCCATTTGAAAAAGAGCACGTCGGTTGGAAAGAATTGGCATGACAATCTCGATGATCGAGAAGGGTTAGTATTCACATAGCAATATGAGAACACCACCTAGAATAAGGTATGGAATCAACATTTGACTTCGAAGCAACTTGAATACCACAAAACAAAACAAAAACAAAGGATTGGCTTGCAGAATAAGCCGGAACAAACATATGATAGAGATTTCGTCCGAAGTTTTTGTGGTGGGGCCCACACGGGCTCGATCATACAGCACCATCATGTACAAGGCAGTGCACATGACATACGAAGCGTCCCCGAGTCGGCATAGCCAAGGACTCTTTAAGACACTACGAGACCACTGTAAAACCAACCGTGTACAGGCGGACCACTAGACGTCGAACCCCAATCTCATATCATGCATCTGTCGGAAAGATATCCTAAGAGCTACTTGAATTCCCACTTATAAACTCCCGAAACTTTCTGGTTATGCAATCTGGTGTTGGGGATACAGGGGACACAAAATATATCACCCAAACTAACAATACCTAGATCCAGCTGTATCCATCCGTCAACACATAACCAAGAAAACTCCGGAAATCATTTACCTCAACCTTCGAAAAGCATCCGTTATACGAGTTATGGCAATACTCCCGAACTCCCGCCCCA
The DNA here is from genome assembly GCF_002575655.3 of Aegilops tauschii subsp. strangulata. Lineage (NCBI taxonomy): Eukaryota > Viridiplantae > Streptophyta > Magnoliopsida > Poales > Poaceae > Aegilops > Aegilops tauschii. The sequence continues at coordinate 333,299,921 of NC_053041.3, forward strand.
GTACTAGGTGGCGTCGAGGTGATCTCACCAACAACTGCATAAAAGAGATTTCGATGTCGGCGAAACTCAGGTATTCCAGAACTGCAACGATAAAATTGTGACGACAACACCTCGGAGCTCAACTCCCCGGGACTCTGCCACAACCCCTAAATGTCAGGAGGCACCAAGAACAATGTTCTCGTCACAAAACCATCGGAACGATTCCAGGATACCCGCGTGATCCTAAAAAAAATTAGTGAAATTTGAGGAGAGAAGAGTCAAAACTTCTACGTCAGGAGGCCTCACCAGAGCGACGAAGGGACTGAGGAGTAAAAAGAATTCTACTCTCTGATATATATAATCCTAGGACTCAAAACATTTTTATTCTAGACTCAACAACGTTAGCGATTCGATCAAGCAGGGGGCTCCTAAGTCGGGGATGGCTCTGATTACCAACTTGTAACGCCCACGATGCGGCTATATCTCCCACGTGTCGAGGCACGACTTAGAGGCATAACCGCATTGTGGTTTAGTCGCAAGAAGGGTCATCTTCACACAATCCCATGTAATGAACAAGAATGGGATAAAGAGTTGGCTTCCAATCGCCACTTCACACAATACATAAATGAATTCATACATCATTCAAGATACACACATAGGTCCGACTACGGAACCAAAATAAAAGAAGACAACCCAACTGCTAGATCCCTGATCGTCCCAACTAGGCTTCACTACTGATCAACAAGAAAAGAAACAACACAACGGACAAGATCTTCATCGAGCTCCCACTTGAGCTCAGTTGCGTCATCTGCACTGGTCTCATCGGCACCTGCAACTGTTTTGGAAGTATCTGTGAGTCACGAGGACTCAGCAATCTCACACCCGTGAGATCAAGACTATTTAAGCTTATAGGAAAGATGAGGTACTGAGGTGGAGCTGCAGCAAGCACTAAGCATATATGGTGGCTAACATACGCAAATGAGAGCGAGAAGAGAAGCAACGGAACGGTCGTGAACTAGCAATGATCAAGAAGTGATCCTGAACTCCTACTTACGTCAAACATAACCCAGAAATCGTGTTCACTTCCCGGACTCCGCCGAGAAGAGACCATCACGGCTACACACGCGGTTGATGCGTTTTAATTAAGGTCAAGTGTCAAGTTCTCTACAACCGGATATTAACAAATTCCCATCTGCCAGATAACCGCGGGCACGGCTCTCGAAAGTTTATACCCTGCAGGGGTGTCCCAACTTAGCCCATTATTAGCTCTCACGGTCAATGAAGGATAGTCCTTCTCCCAGGAAGACCCGATCAGTCTCGGAATCCCGGTTACAAGACATTTCGACAATGGTAAAACAAGACCAGCAAAGCCGCCCGGATGTGCCGACAAATCCCGATAGGAACTGCACATATCTCGTTCTCAGGGCACACCGGATGAGCAAGACGTCGGGTTGGCATAGACCCTTGTTGCCCAGGGGGCGCCGGACATCGCTCGGTTTGGACCAGCACTCGAAGGAGAACTGGCCCGGGGGGTAAATAAAGATGACCCTTGAGTCTGCAGAACCCAAGGGAAAAAGGCTTAGGTAGGCGAATGGTAAAACCAAGGTTGGGCCTTGCTGGAGGAGTTTTATTCAAAGCGAACTGTCAAGGGGGTCCCATAAATCACCCAACCGCGTAAGGAACGCAAAATCAAGGAACATAACACCGGTATGACAGAAACTAGGGCGGCAAGAGTGGAACAAAACACCAGGCATAAGGCCGAGCCTTCCACCCTTTACCAAGTATATAGATGCATTAATTAAATAAGAGATATTGTGATATCCCAACATAAACATAATCCAACATGGAGCAATCTTCATCTTCACCTGCAACTAACAACGCTATAAGAGGGGCTGAGCAAAAGCGGTAACATAGCCAAACAACGGTTTGCTAGGAAGGGTGACAAAGGTTAGAGGTGGTTTCATGGCAATTTGGGAGGCATGATATAGCAACTGGTAGGTAGTGCAGCATAGCAATAGAGCGAACAACTAGCAAGCAAAGATAGAAGTGATTTCGAGGGGTGTTCATCTTGCCTGAGATCCCGCAAGGAAGAAGAACGAGTCCATGAAGAAGACAAGCGGACGTAGACGAACGAATCCTCACAACTCCGGAACGAAACCGAAGCTAACGAGAGAAGCAGCCCGGAAAGAAACAAACAACATAGTAAACAACCACCACATACGCATGGCATGATGCACAATCAAGTATGATGCATGTCCGGTTTAAATATGCATGGCATGGCAAAGTGCACAAACAAAACTACAAGTTAAGTGGAGCTCAATATGCAACGAGTTGCATATTGACGAAACACCATATCAATTGTTTAGTTCTCTCGAAAGTTTATGGACCCAACAATATTAAATGTTATTAACCATGGCAAGAGGTGAAGCATAAGGAAACTACCTATTTTAGGCAATTTAAATAAGGCCGGAACAACAAACAACAATTCCGGAAAATCCTCATATGCATATTTTGGAATTGGTACTGTTCTGCCATAAACGCAATTTTAATGTTGTTAAACCGCAAAATGAAGTGCACCATGTTAATCTAGGCATTTTTCTACCCCATTTACATATAAAGTTTATTAAAATCCGAGTTACGGTTATTTAGTTATGAAATAAATCATTTTAACATATTATTCGAGCAAAATTAATCAAACAACATTTTAAACAATTTTAACATGGGTGAAAGTGGCATATAATTAAACTAGATGAAATTCTAGACATTTTTCATATATAAATTATTTTAATCCGATGCACGGTTAATTAATTATTAATGCATGAACATGAGGGGTTTTCTGTAAATCTGGCACTTCCTGGAAAATAGCTAAATCGTCCAGAACTGGAAAAAAAACGTCCACGGGCTGAAACTTGAACTGGCCCAATAGTGCAGAGGGCAAAGGGGCTCTGAGGAGGCTCACCATGGGCTAAGGCCCAGTCGGTGGAAGAGGCAGGCCGGCGGGGCGCTGGTTGGGCCTGATCTGGAGGCGCGCTGGTCAACGCGCTCGTCGTCTCCTCCAGGAGATCAAGTGAGGCAGGGAAAACAGGGCGCGTCCCTTTGCCCGACAGAAAATAGAGCAGCGGCGGCCTAGAACTTGCGGTGGAGGCCGGCAGGCGTGGAACTGGCGAGGGCACGCGGGTGAAGGGCGGCGGATCCGGTGCGAAGGAGGGCGAGGAGGGCCGAGGCAGGGGAGGTAGCCAGCGGCGGGGATGGCGCAAGACGGCTGGAATCGGGCGAGGCGGCTTGGACTTGGCGGATCCAGGTGGTGGAGGTCGTTCCCGGCGGCGGACTTGACGGATCGTCGCAGGAGAAGACCCTTGGCAGCCATAGCGGAGCTTCCGCTGCTCCTGCACCTGACGAGAGAGAGAGGGGCCGGGGCATGAGAGAGGTTAGGGAAGGGGGGCGGGATGGAGAGTACAAGGAAGCACGGGACGCAAGGCAACGGTGACCTGGAACTCCGGCGGCTGGCCACGGGTGATGTTGGCGACGGGAGGTTCGGAACGACGTGGATCCGGGCAGCGAGGCGGCTGCAAGTTCCAACCATGGCATGGTGCTGCTGTACAGAGAACAAAACAGAGTTGAGAGGCACGGGAGGAAGAGAGCCGAGAGGAAAAAGGGAAGGGGAGGGGAAAGGAGCGGGGCAGCAGGGACGAGAGGAGAGGTGCTCGGGGGCTCGCCTAGGTGGCGGAGGGCGTCGGCGGGAGGAGCTCTGGTTGGGTGGATCGATGGATTGGGGAATGAGGAGATCCCGAGGTGGGAGACGACAAAGGTGGAGTGTGGCGGCGGAGATGGATGGGACATCTCCCTAGATTTTAGGGTTTGTCTGGTTATATAGCGGGTAGATTAGTTTACGGGCTATTCGGGCCCTCCGATTATAATTGGACGGTCCGAGAATAAATACGTTAGAGAGCCCAATTAAGAAAACGGAGATGCTTTGTAGATGTTTGGGGATGATCTGTATGCAACGGTGATGACTGAACGGTTCGGGTTCGGGACAGTTTCGGAAGCGCACACGAGGGGCTCGGTGGTTGTGTAGAGAGGGTCAAACGGTCAGACAAGAGAGAATCGAAAAACCGGTTAGGCTCAGAATGGTCAACGAACGCAAGGGGGGACGCGGCAACTACGAGCGGATGCAAGTTTGAAAAACAATGACGGCAACAGAGTGCCGATGCAATGCGAATGATGCGATGAAGAAATGCAACAACAAAATAAATAACAGAGCTGACACGCAAAACATGGAACGCATCTGGAGCGTCGGTCTCGGGGCGTTACACCGGAAATCCGACCGAACCCTACATCACCGAAGCCAGAGCCAGCCCAGACATCCGGCTCATCGTGAAGGCCTGGACATCCAGCCCCTGTCTGTGCATAGTGAATGGCCCAAAGGCCCAAGTATCCCTCCAACTCATCCCAACTTGTACTAGCACTATATATAGACCTCCCCCTCATCCTTCTAGGGTCAGCAAAGGTTAGAGATCATTTGAGATAGAGTTTTGCTCATCCACTTACCCTACTCCCATGGAGTTCAAAACCTCCATGTGAGAAGAACCCCCAAGTGGATTCTACACCCCTTCATCGGAAGATCCTTCTAGGATTCAAGACCTTTCTCCTTCAAGGATTGGTATGAACTAGCTACCCTTGGTATACTCTTGTGTTGACTTTAGATCTTTGCATCTCCTTATGTGTATGTGGATTTAGCATATGTGTGATTGGATTTTGTCTCTTTGAGTGTTCATCTTGTGTTTCTCCTGATTTGCCTCTCTTCCCCCCTCCAAGTGTGAAAAGATTGACCAATAGGGTTCCACCCTACATCGTGTTGGAAATATGAGCAATTTACCTAATGATTTTATTAACGGAAATACTAAATAAAGCATGACTAATATAGCAGAGATAAAGCAAGTCATGCAATCTGACAAAGAGAAGGTAAATAGCATCTGCATATATGAACTTGAACTAAATACATCTAGAGCAGACACTAGATGGAGTTGCATGTATGAAGTAGAGCCTAACATATGTAGGGCAGAGACTAGAGCAAAGAACTGTGGCAGGACTTCTAACAGAAAGAGCAAGAACACATACGGGACAGAAGCAGCAGAAGCACTGGACTTGGGTTCGACATCCTCTCCAGCCATGTCGTTGATGAGGTTGTCGACGTCGGGGAAGAAGTCGTCGTCTGGGAAGTAGTCGTCGGAGTCCGTGATGAAGAAGTCAGTAGTCGCGCGGAGCGCTCCCCAAAAACCTTAACACCCTTCTCCCGTCCAGGACTCAAAAGGTGCGGTTCCGGAGGCCTACTGTCCCGACCTGCGATGCACGCCACAAGCCGGGATGGGGAAGAACGTAGAGCAGCGCGGTGCTCAGGAACTTGTGGTGACAGGAAGAACAGGTTCTGGTGCATCTCTCTGAGAGGAGCGACCTACCTTTTATAGGCGCAAGAGAAGGAGGTGAGAGGCTGCACCGGGAGCTGAAGAGAATGAGGGAGACGAAATGAACAGGCAGTAGGCGAAGAGGTGCGCCGTTCGTATTCAATTCTCCACTACAGCAAAAACGTTTCAGCTTCCGCGTGACCTTTCGTATACCCGTCGTGCGTGGCAAAAATTTAGACATCGGCTCATTCCCGCAACCCGCGGTGCGGCGCGTCGTGACGAGGCATGGCGTGGCGAGCCGGGCGGAGGAGGAGGAGAGCGCGTGGATGTCCCTCTTGTTCTCATCCTCATACATGTGGAGAAAGAGCCTCCCTTATAAAGAGGTCCGACTCCCTCTAAACTAGCAATGTGGGACTAAACTTTAGTTCCACCTCTTGCCTTACACGAATGGGCTGCGTGGGCCTCTAGGATTTATTAGGAATTTCTGAAACTGCTATTGGGCTAGGCCCAAAATAGACAAAATTCCAGCAATCCCCCACCAGATCCCAGAGGCACACAAAATTTGCCTTTGGTTCCAAAACACTGTTTTATATACCGGTACTGCAGTGGAGACTGTTAAGTTGAACTTCCACCTAGAACTCTATGCTACACTAGTAAGCAACTTGAACAGTGGACTGGGCCTTGAACTGCAAGTTTTCTGCGAATCGAGCTTCACATAAAGCCTTGACCGATACGTGGCTACCGTGGGTCTTCCCCGCGGGTGGAGCTTATGCGTCATACTCTGAGACTTTTCATGAGTTTACTAGAGAGAACCCTACTCTCATAGATTGCGACGTTTAACAATCAGACTCATATAGGTGTGTTCTTCAAAAGATGTTCAGCAGGACAACATCTCTGCTTAAATGAGCCACTTAGAACACATTAAGATATACATCAACCTGCCATGCAGTTTTAGGAGAGTATTGCATCTTCATGGAGTGGTATTGTTGATAGTAAGGATACTCTCCTCTCAGTTGATCAACAACTTGTCTTCCACATCTAATTCATGGGATCTCCGATCACAAAGAATAGGTTACCACTGTGAACAACTCATGTTGTGGGTCTCATACCCATCTCCCTCGATGCATTATCTATCACATTACGTGATAGACCCTTAGTAAAAGGATCTGCCAGATTTTTAGACGTTTGGATATAATCCAATGCAATAACTCTGGAGTTTCTCATTTTCCTGACAGACTTTAACCTTCTCTGAACGTGTCTTGATGACTTCATGTTATCCTTTGAGATGCTCACTTTCGTGATCACAGTTTGATTGTCGCAATTCATAAGGATACCCGGTACAGGTTTCTCAACAACCGGCAAGTCATTCAAGAGCCGGCGAAGCCAATCTGCTTCGACCGTAGCTGTATCTAGTGTTGTGAGTTCTGCTTCCATTGTTGACCTCGTTAAGATGGTCTGCTTGCAAGACTTCCAAGAAACAGCGCCACCTCCACGAGTGAATACATAACCGCTCGTGGCCTTTATCTCATCAGCATCTGAGATCCAGTTTGAGTCACTATACCCTTCAAGCACGTTTGGGTGCCCGGTGTAGTGAATTCCAAATTCGCAGAGCCTTCCAAATAACACAAAACTCTCTCTAGAGCTTTCCAATGCACATCTCCTGGTTTTGAGACAAACCGACTTAGTTTTCTAACAGCAAAAGAGATGTTAGGTCTTGTAGCACTGGCTAAGTATATAAGCGAGCCAATAATATGAGAATATTTCAATTGATCTCTAGCAATTCTTCGATTCTTTCGAAGTAACACACTCGCATCATATGGTGTTGGAGAGGGCTTGCAGTCACTATAGCCAAAGCGACTCAAGATCTTTTCCACATAGTGAGATTGAAGCAATATAATCCCACCATCATCGTCTCTCAACAACTTGATGTTCAGAATGACATCAACCACTCCTAAATCCTTCATCTCAAAACAGCGAGATAGGAAATCCTTGACCTCCTTAATAACATTCAGATTTGTTCCGAAAATCAGTATGTCATCAACATACAAGCAAAGGATAACTCCCTCGCCCCCACCATGGCGATAGTACACACATTTGTCAGCTTCGTTCGCAACAAAGCCTGTAGCTGTTAAAGTTCTTTCAAACTTCTCATGCCACTGTTTAGGTGCTTGCTTTGAGTCCATACAAAGACTTCAGCAACTTGCACACTTTTCCTTCCTGACCATCTAGTACAAACCCATCTGGTTGTTCCATATAAATTTCCTCGTCCAACTCTCCATTTAGGAAAGCAGTCTTAATATCCATTTGATGAACGAGAAGACCATGTGAGGCAGCTAGTGAAAGTAGAACTCGAATAGTGGTCAGTCGAGCCACGGGTGAGTAAGTATCAAAGAAGTCTTCAACTTCCTTTTGGGTATAACCCTTAGCCACGAGCCAAGCCTTGTACTTCTCAATAGTACCATCAGGCCTAAGCTTCTTCTTGAATACCCATTTGCATCCTATAGGTTTGCACCCATAAGGATGATCAGTTATCTCCCAAGTTTCATTCGCCAAGATGGAATCCATCTCGCTACGAACCGCTTCCTTCCAGTAGTCAGCATCTTCAGATGCATAGGCCTCTGAAATAGAACTTGGAGTGTCATCTATGAGATATACAAGAAAATCATCACCAAAGGACTTTGCAGTCCTCTGTCTCTTGCTCCTAGTAGGAACTTCATTGTTCTCCTCCACAGGACTTTCAAAGTGTTCCATCGGAATGGCAGGTTCGGTAATTGTAATTGGTTCCTGATTCGATGAACTAGGCATCTCCTGATTAGATGAGGTAGCCATATCCTTCATGGGAAAGATATCTTCAAAGAAAGTCGCATCATTCGACTCCATGATCGTACCGACATGCATGTCAGGTACCTCAGATTTTACAACCAAGAATCTATAACCAATGCTATGAAAAGCATATCCCAGGAAAACACAATCCACGGTCTTTGGTCCAAGCTTGCACTTCTTTGGAATTGGTACACTAACTTTCGCCAAACAACCCCAGGTTCGTAGATAAGAGAGTTTTAATCTTTTCTTCTCCCATTCCCCGAATGGATTTATCTCTTTATTATTCATAGGAACTCGGTTTAGGACATGACATGCAGTAAATGTCGCCTCCCCCCACCATGACTTGGAGAGACCCGATGTGTCTAACATGGCGTTAACCAAATCAGTTAGAGTACGGTTCTTTCTTTCGGCCACCCCATTTGTCTGAGGTGAATAGGAAGGCGTCCTCTCATGGATTATACCATGTTCCGCACAAAAAGCATCAAATTCATTGGAAAAATACCCTCCACCACGGTCGGACCTAAGCCTCTTGATTTTCCGATCAAGTTGGTTTTCCACTTCAGCTTTATAGATCTTGAAAAAGTTCAAAGCCTCATCCTTAGATTTCAGAAGATACACAAGGCAGTATCTAGTGGAGTCATCAATTAACGTCATGAAATATTTCTTTCCACCTTTTGTCAAAACACCATTCATTTCACATAGATCTGAATGTATGAGCTCTAGGGGTGCAAGATTTCTCGTTTCCGCAGTCGTATGAGACTTACGAGGTTGCTTAGCTTGCACACAAACTTGACACTTAGATCCCTTGACGGTGGTGAAACTAGGGATTAAGTTCAACTTTGCTAGTCGCGACATGCAACCAAAGTTAACATGACAAAGACGTGAATGCCACACATTTGATTCACTATTGTTGCAAACATGATTAACAACTTTATTTCAAACGTTTGACAAGGATAAACAAAACAGGCCACCTGACTCATAGCCTTTACCAACAAAAGTTCCATACTTGGGTATTACAAATTTATTCGACTCTAAGACAAGCTTGTAGCCATCTCTACACAGAAGAGATCCGCTAACAAGATTTTTATTGATGGAGGGGACATAATGCATGTTCTTCAGTCGCACGATCTTCCCCGAAGTAAACTTCAGATCGACCGTGCCAACACCAAGAACAGAAGCACTTGAACCATTGCCCATCAGCACGGTTGAAGTTCCTGTGGTCTGATAAGACGAAAACATGGAAATATCACCGCATACATGCACATTAGCACCCGTATCAATCAACCAATCAGGAGAATGACATGCTGAAAGAATAATGGGAAATATACCATACCCAGCATCCTTCATGTCAGTGTCTCCAATGACAACATTAGCGGTCTTGCCGCCTTTCCCAGGATGACGCTTGTCATAGCGATTAGGGCAACTAGGAGCCCAATGATCAGGATCCCCACACACATGACAAACACCTTTCTTCTTGTCATTCTTCTTCTTGAAGTTCGTGTGTTGCATAGCCTTGTTCTTCCCATCAAACTTTGCTTTACCATCAAACTTGCCCTTGTTCTTGAACTTGTGTGGCTGGAAGTTATTCTTCTGTACCAGATTGGCACTAGATCCTCCCTCAATACCTCGAGCACGTGTGTCCTTTGCTCTCGCCTTTTCTTCCACATCAAGAGTGCCAATGAGATCCGGGACGGAAAACTCTTGTCGCTTTTGTTTCAGTAAGGTAGCAAAGTTCCTCCACGAAGGAGGAAGCTTAGTGATGATACCTCCGGCAACAAACTTGTCCGGTAGCATACAACTGAAGTGCTCAAGTTCTCTAGCAAATGACTGTATCTCATGAGCTTGCTCAACCACGGAGCGCTCTTCAGTCATCCTGTAATCATAGAATTGATCCATGATGTACAACTCAGTGCCAGCATCCGAGAACCCAAACTTGGCCTCGAGTGCATCCCACATATCTTTTCCATTATCAATTGACGCATAAGCATCAACTATGTTCTCACCAAGAACACTCAAGAGAGCAGCCTTAAACAGAGTATCCATTTTATGAAAAGCTTGTGCCTGTTGAGCATCAAGCTCTCCTTCAGGTTTGCCAAGAGTGGCGTCATAGCAACTCATGGTCTGAAACCATAAGACTGCTCTCACGCGCCACCTCTTATAGTGGATACCCTCAAACATAGGAGGTCTCATGGAAGCAGCAAAACCACTTGGGGTAAATTGCCTATGATAAGGTTTTTGGATTGTTGGAAATATGAGCAATTTACCTAATGAATTTATTAACAGAAATACTAAATAAAGCATGACTAATATAGCAGAGATAAAGCAAGTCATGCAATCTGACAAAGAGAAGGTAAATAGCATCTGCATATATGAACTTGAACTAAACACATCTAGAACAGTCACTAGATGAAGTTGCATATATGAAGTAGAGCCTAACATATGTAGGGAAGAGACTAGAGTAAAGAACTGTGGCAGGACTTCTAACAGAAAGAGCAAGAACACATACGGGACAGCAGCAGCAGAAGCACTGGACTTGGGGTCGACATCCTCTCCAGCCATGGCGTTGATGAGGTTGTCGATGTCGGGGAAGAAGTCGTCGTCGGGGAAGTAGTCGTCAGAGTCCGTGATGAAGAAGTTAGTAGTCGCGCGGAGCGCTCCCCAAAAACCTTATCACCCTTCTCCTGTACAGGACTCAAAAGGTGCGGTTCCGGAGGCCTACTGTCCCGACCTGCGGTGCATGCCACAAGCCGGGATGGGGAAGAACGTAGCAGCAGCGCAGTGCTCAGGAACTTGTGGCGAGAGGAAGAAGAGGTTCTGGTGCATCTCTCTGAGAGGAGCGACCTCCCTTTTATAGGCGCAAGAGAAGAAGGCGAGAGGCTGCGCCGGGTGTCATGGATCTAAGACTGGCAGTAGAATGGGGGTGGGTATTAGGAGGCAAGATCCTAGCTATGGCAAAGTTGTACACACGAGTTTTACGAGTTCAGTGTCTCGGTGCCCGGAGGCGGTCAACTGAATTATGCGTGTGTGTGTGGGTGTGTTACAGGGGGTGCCAACCTTTGTGCCAGTGGAGGGGGTGGCTTATATAGAGTGCGCTAGGACCCCAGCCAGCCCACGTTACAAGGAGTTCAATGTACATAAAGAGGGAGCGTTATAGGTAACGTCCATAATAAAGTGGCATAAATGATCATTAAGTCTATGATTAATGCCCGACCGCTACTGTGTAGAGTGACTTTGGATCCTCTGTCTGTTGAGTGGTTTCTTTTACAGTCGAGTAACATCGAATCTTCCGAGTGGAATGCTTCTGGTCGAGTGGATGCTGTTATCCTTTGAATACTTCTGACTTTAAGGTGATGTCCTATGGGAGGGTGTCTAGGGCAGGCCTATGACCCTGCCCTAGGTACATAGCTTCATCATTAGCCCCCGCATGGTTCAGGGTTCGAGTGGAGAAGGAGTTGAGAATACTTCCGACTCAATTTTTGTGCTTCGGAAGCGTCTTGCCTGGTCCAATGAATCAACACGATGACTCCAACTTCTTTTTCAGTCGCCTTGATCCATTCTTGGTTTCGTCAAGTGAACTTTTATCGCTAAGCCTTGAGTGTTGATTTGGAAAAAACCTCTTGTCTGACAAGCTGCTCTGCTGCTCGCGGATTTTGTTGGATTCGAATTTTGGGAAGCGCGCGGGGCGGTGGACGCCGCAGTAATCGGGTTGGATTAGGCAGGGCCACCTCGATTTCTGCGCCACCTTTTTCGCCATGTATCACGCGTGCGACTGTTGCGGGATTTGATAGGATCGTTTGGGCCCACGGGTCAGCCACTCGGAAACGACGTCATATAAGGCGTCGGACGGTTTTTTTGCACAGTGTGTTCCCATTCTTCCTCTTTCTTCTCCGTTATCTCCACCGCATCTACTTCTGCTCCCGGCGCTGCTGCTCTGCTCGATCTCCGCCCGCTGCAATGGGGAAGGAGAAGACGGTGGCCTTGGAGCGCGCGAAGAAGGCGACGGCGAAGGCGAAGGGGAAGAAGTCCAGCCAGGGCGATTGGATCCAGTCGACGATTCATCAGGACGACATCGACGATCTGGCCGAGGGGGGATTGATCCCCCACGGATCTGCGCGGCTCCTGGAGGGCGAGACCGAGCCACGGCCGCAGGAGGGTGAGTGGGTTCTCCTCGCCACTCACGTCGACCGCGGGTTTTCTTTGCCTCCTCATCCTTTCTTCCGAGCTTTCTTGAATTTCTTTGGAGCACAACTCCACCACTTTTCCCCCAACACCATCGTGTACCTTGCTGCCTTCGTGTCCATGTGCGAGAATTTCTTGGGTTGTCGACCACACTAGGGCCTCTTCAAGCACATTTTCACATGTCGCTCTCAGTCGGTCAAGAAGGCCAATCCGAGTGATGAAAAGACGCAAGTGATCCAGATGTGTGGGGGTCTTGGGATTCAGATGAGGGGTAAAAGCTCTTTCCCAGCCATGATCCTTCCCGAGTCAGTCCGGGGGTGGCAGTCGACCTGGTTCTACTGCAAAGACCAGCCGACTCTAGGTCAATCGACTGGACTTCCCCCCTTTTCTATGGCTCGAGTAGAGAAGCCCTCCGCCTTGAAAGTGACCCTGGAGGAGAAAGCGGAGGTGAAGGTGCTGGTCGAGCGAGTGGTCCAGCTCGTCCGTGATGGCGTGACCGGCATGGATCTATTGGAGGTCTTCCTCAGACGTCGCATTCAGCCACCTCAAGCTCGTGACCATCCGATGTGGATGTATTCGGGCATTGATGATTCCACTCGGATCCATCCAGAAGAGGTCGACGAGGATACGGTGGAGAAGTGGTTGAGGGGTATCACCGGCAACAAAGATAATCCCAGGGGGTCCAGGAGAGTCCCTCCACTCGACAACTCGTACGAAACAGACAAGGTCTAAATGTCGAGTGTTCTCTTGATTTATCATGTAACTGCTTGTTGTCAACCAACTGATTTTTGTTTCACTTGTTGTCTTTCAGGCAATACTCGATGCCCAACGGGGAGCAAGAGCAGGATCCAGAGGGGGAGGCGAGTGGAGGCGAGAGCGGCGAGTGGCACTCTAACGGAGAGGAGGACGAGGAGAGCGACGACCCGAGTGATGAAGAAGAGGTCGACTCACCTCCCCGTAGGGAAAGGCGATCTAAGCACACTCATGACCCGGCAAGCATCCGCGGCAAAGCGACCGCGCAGACCGGGCAGTCGTGAAAGCGCCCTCGAACGTCTTCTCCAGCGCCGACTAAGAAGGCACCGAAGCAATCGAAAGCTGCGCCGTCAAAACCGCAGAAAGCCTTGCCCAAGATCAAAGTGACCATTCCCCCTGTTTCTGGGTAATAGTTGGACTTGAATTCTTCGTTTAGTACGAACTGGGTCTTGGTCGACTCACAGTTATTGACATGACTGACTGAATCTTGAAATTTGTAGTGCTGCTACCTCCGAGACTTCCGCTTACAGGAATGAAGATGAAGAAATGGAAGATGCAGTCACCTCCAATCCGGGTACGGTTCTCGTAATCCTGTCCTTGTTTACTCGGTCGTTTTATTGGTCGATTGAATTTCTGGCAATTGATTCTTTTTGCAGCTCCTCCCCATGTCATTGATCTTCCACATGATGACGAGGATGTGCCACTGAGGTCCCAGGGTAGAAGAAACAGGAAGGCGTCAGCTGGAAAGACACCTCAGTCTGCATCGGCGACCGAAATGGCAATCTAGGAAGGTGGCAATGCCAATCGGACTTCTGTAACTTTCGCCATACCACTGACGAGTGCTCAGCCTTCAGCGTCGACTGCTCAGACTCCAGCCGATCCATCTTCGCTTTTTACTGCACATCACGTCCCAGAGGACCAAGTGGGTGCTGCCAAGGAAGCTATACGCCAGGCGAGCATCATGATGGAGCAGATGAAGGTGGTCCGAGAAGCCAGCCAAGCGACTTACGACGCCAGCTCAGCCCTTCAGAGCAACGTCCAGGTTGGTTGATCACCGACTGACTCTTTAGCTTGCCGCTTGCTCTGTTAGGATATGCTACCTGAAAACTTTCTTTGAAGAATCTTTTCATCTATCTGCGTTTCGCATTCGTACACCCACTGGGTGTTTTGATTTGCCACTGAGCAAATTTGTATCTTGAGTCAACTAGGTTGTGTTGATTGGGTCTTTGAACTAGTGGGGGCACGCTGAGTGCACCCACTGGGTGTAGTCCCCGAGACTATAGTTGACTGCGCAGTCGACTGTGGTCTTAGAATTGGAATTTTCTCACTCGGCCTGGACAGACCACGTCGAGTTGAACCCGAACCAGTGGGGGCACGCTCAGTGCACCCGCTGGGTGTAGTCCCCGAGACTATAGTTGACTGCGGGCAGTCGACTGTGGTCTTAGAATTGGAATTTTCTCACTCGTCCTGGACAGACCACGTCGAGTGGAACCCGAACCAGTGGGGGCACGCTCAGTGCACCCACTGGGTGTAGTCCCCGAGACCATGGTCGACTGCGGGCAGTCGGCTATGGTCTGAGAACAACTTGCCTCTTTTTTTACACTCGGCCTAGACAGACCACGTCGAGTGGAAACTGGACCAGTGAGGGCATGCTAAGTGCACCCACTGGGTGTAGTCCCCGAGACTACTGTTGGATGTTTGATTCGGCAGTAGTCTTAGAACTTGTTGAATTTATCAGCCCATTGCTCTGAAGTAACCAATCTTTCCATCTGTCGATTGACTGTCTTTTGATTACAAAAATCGTGTGAACATGGAGCTCGTTTTGCTGACCTGGAGAAGAAAGGGGTTCAGGTCAATCTCGATCTGGAGCTAGCCAAGACAAACTTGCAGAAGGCCAAGGATGAAGCTGTTGGTACGAAAAACTTGTCGACTGACTTGTTCCTGAATCGGGTGTTATTTGCTTTTTCTGAACCGAGCGTTATTTCTTTCAGAAACAATGAACAAGGCTCTGGCGCAGAAGGATCTAGATCCTGCAGCCGCGCAGAAAGCAGCTGAAGAGAAAACTGCACTCGATGACCAGAAGCTAGCTTCAGTCGGCAAACTGGAGGAAGAGAACGCCAAGCTGAAGTGCCCTGGATGAAGCCAACAAGGAGGCGACTCGTCTGAAGAAGGACAAGAATAATCTGACCGAAAAGATGGAGGGCATTGCTCGCAAGAGGAACGATCTGGAGAACTGTAACATCCCAAAATTCTAAATTTTGGAATGTTATATTAAATAAATATTTATGACTGTTTGTTTGATTGTTGTGTGACTGATTGTGTGAAATTGAGTGAAATTTGAAACTTTTTGAAAGTTGAATGAGAGGGAATAAAAGGACTTTTCCAGAACTTTCAGCTTGCATTTTTATCTTCATGAATTCAAATTCATCTCAGCACAAAACCATAGGGTGAAGATGATATGACTTCTCCCATTTAATTAAATGAAAAGGGATTTGAAAAGATTTGAATTCCATTTGGAAATATTTCAAATTCAGAAACTTTTTGCAACTCAATGATTTTCATGAGAGAAGATAAAATGACTTCTTCAAATTATATGAAATATGAGTTGGAGGTTGAAAAGAATCAAATCGAAAGTCCGTTTGAAGTTATTTTGAACCCCACATTCAAATTGGAGTTATTTGGTTTTTATTCAAATTATTTTTCTCCAAAAATATCATATATGGAAAATAGGGTTAAATGATTCCCTACAATAAAAAAAGGGGAAATGGATTTGAAATCATTTTGGTATTTTAAAATATTTTTATTTGGTTTTTAAACGACTTCTCCCATTTAATTAAATGAAAAGGGATTTGGAAATATTTCAAATTCAGAAACTTTATGCAACTCAATGATTTTCATGAGAGAAGATAAAATGACTTCTTCAAATTATATGAAATATGAGTTGGAGGTTGAAAAGAATCAAATTGAAAGTCCGTTTGAAGTTATTTTGAAACCCACATTCAAATTGGAGTTATTTGATTTTTATTCAAATTATTTTTCTCCAAAAATATCATATATGGAAAATAGGGTAAAATGATTCCCTACAATAAAAAAAAGGGGGAAATGGATTTGAAATGATTTTGGTATTTTAAAATATTTTTATTTGGTTTTTAAATGACTTCTCCCATTTAATTAAATGAAAAGGGATTTGAAAAGATTTGAATTCCATTTGGAAATATTTCAAATTCAGAAACTTTTTGCAACTCAATGATTTTCATGAGAGAAGATAAAATGACTTCTTCAAATTATATGAAATATGAGTTGGAGGTTGAAAAGAATCAAATTGAAAGTCCGTTTGAAGTTATTTTGAAACCCACATTCAAATTGGAGTTATTTGATTTTTATTCAAATTATTTTTCTCCAAAAATATCATATATGGAAAATAGGGTAAAATGATTCCCTACAATAAAAAAAAGGGAAATGGATTTGAAATCATTTTGGTATTTTAAAATATTTTTATTTGGTTTTTAAACGACTTCTCCCATTTAATTAAATGAAAAGGGATTTGAAAAGATTTGAATTCCATTTGGAAATATTTCAAATTCAGAAACTTTTTGCAACTCAATGATTTTCATGAGAGAAGATAAAATGACTTCTTCAAATTATATGAAATATGAGTTGGAGGTTGAAAAGAATCAAATTGAAAGTCCGTTTGAAGTTATTTTGAAACCCACATTCAAATTGGAGTTATTTGATTTTTATTCAAATTATTTTTCTCCAAAAATATCATATATGGAAAATAGGGTAAAATGATTCCCTACAATAAAAAAAAGGGGGAAATGGATTTGAAATCATTTTGGTATTTTAAAATATTTTTATTTGGTTTTTAAACGACTTCTCCCATTTAATTAAATGAAAAGGGATTTGAAAAGATTTGAATTCCATTTGGAAATATTTCAAATTCAGAAACTTTTTGCAACTCAATGATTTTCATGAGAGAAGATAAAATGACTTCTTCAAATTATATGAAATATGAGTTGGAGGTTGAAAAAATCAAATTGAAAGTCCGTTTGAAGTTATTTTGAAACCCACATTCAAATTGGAGTTATTTGATTTTTATTCAAATTATTTTTCTCCAAAAATATCATATATGGAAAATAGGGTAAAATGATTCCCTACAATAAAAAAAGGGGGAAATGGATTTGAAATCATTTTGGTATTTTAAAATATTTTTATTTGGTTTTTAAACGACTTCTCCCATTTAATTAAATGAAAAGGGATTTGAAAAGATTTGAATTCCATTTGGAAATATTTCAAATTCAGAAACTTTATGCAACTCAATGATTTTCATGAGAGAAGATAAAAATGACTTCTTCAAATTATATGAAATATGAGTTGGAGGTTGAAAAGAATCAAATTGAAAGTCTGTTTGAAGTTATTTTGAAACCCACATTCAAATTGGAGTTATTTGATTTTTATTCAAATTATTTTTCTCCAAAAATATCATATATGGAAAATAGGGTAAAATGATTCCCTACAATAAAAAAAAAGGGGAAAATGGATTTGAAATCATTTTGGTATTTTAAAATATTTTAATTTGGTTTTTAAATGAACCTTTAGCACTGTTTGCATTACTTGAAATTTTGTGGATCTTATTTGTCTCTGAAAAATAGTTCTTGTTGTAGAATTTATTTTTCTGAAGATTTTGATATATTATATGTCTATATTATATTTGTATTTTGTTTAGTTTCTTTTCTTTTGTGCTCTGTAAAAAAAACAGCGCAACGGGCGCACACCCCCGCCGCACGCCCGTGCCACCCTGGGCCGGCCCGTTTCACGTTTTTTTCCTGTTGAAAACAAAGCAAAAATTATCATGCGCAAGAGGATTTAACCCTAGATCGCTTGATTAAAGTGCAGCGCACTCACCATCAGGTTAACCACGCGGTCGTGGCCATAAACTTCTTTCCCTTCTTTTAATCTTTATCTAGGTCCTTCGCTGGTCAGTTTCTGGACTTTTTTATCTTGTTACTTTTTCATTTTTCTTTTCTCATTTCCGTTTTTTCCTTAAATGCGCGAACTTTTTATCAGATTCGTGAAAATTTTTTCAAATAGGATGAACTTTATTAAAATCGATGAACTTATTTCAAAATCTATGAACTTTTTTTAAATTCAATGAACCTTTTTCAAATTCAAGGAACTATTTTTTAAATCCGATAAAATATCTAAAATCGGTGAACTTTTTTCAAGTTTGATGAACTTTTTTTCAAGTTTGATGATTTTTTTTTCAAATTCGATGAATTTTTATTAAAAGTTGTGAACTTTTTTTTAAACCGATGAACTTTTTTCAAAATCAGTGAACTTTTTTTTCAAATTGATGAACTATTTTCAAATTCAATGAACTTTTTTTAGCAATGGATGAACTTTTTTTAAAATTCATGAACTGTTTTGAAGTTTGTGATCTTTCTTTAAAAAATCGCTAACATATTCGAATTCACATTTTTTTCTTCTGATTTTTTGAAAAAAAATATATTATGTTTTGCCTTTATTCTTCCAAAAGTTAACGGTTGACCGGTCAACTATTGACGGGTCAAACGCGATCGAGTGAACCAGGGCGACGACCCGACGTGCGGTGCGTAACAAGCGAGCGAATCGACGAGTGCGGGACGAGCGAACAAGCACGAGACGACCTGGGCCGGCCCAGATCACGTGCGCGTGGGCGCCAGTCCCTCGAGCCGGCGCTGAAGGCGCCCTATAGGGGCTCCCAGCGCACGAGCCTCTCAAAACAAATCCCCATGCGCACGAGCGCCGCACGCACGAGGCCGAGGAGGCCAGCGCCCATGCTCGCCCGATCCCTAGCGTGTCGGTCGCCCGACCCTCTCTCCCTTCCCCACGATCGCTGCCAGAAGGGCCCCACCTCTTCTTTCTTCTCCCCCACGAACCCAAAGATACAGAAACCTACACGTACACGTACCCGACGTTGCCGCCACGTCTGATCCTCTTGGAAACCCTATCTCCAGTCTTCCCCTCGTCCAAGCAAGCTGTCCTATAAATAGCCACGAGGCTCCTCGACCGATTCCCTTTGAAACCATTCGCCAAAACCCACCGTACTGTACGCCCTCGCCGTTTGGTTCTCGCCGGAATTCACGGAGTTCACCGGTCGTTTCCAACGCGTGTAAGCATCTTCGAAACTCTTCCTTCCATGGCTTATTATCCCTCGTTGTTGCAATCCTCTTTGACATCTTTTGGACGTCCAGGGAGCACTGGAGTCACCGCCTCGAGCTCGCAACACCGCCGGAGTTCACGAAGTTCACCTCGACGCCACGCTCAACCCCTACGTTCCCTCGCCTCACTATCCACAGAAAATCAGACCCCCTTGCCGTGCTGCACCACATGGACATCACCGCCATCCCGGAACGTCACCGGAACCCCTACGCACGGGTTCTGTGTAAGTCGCGTATGCGTTAGCTCCTTTGTTTTTTTTGAAGCGTTAAGTTTTCTAGATTTGATTAGATCGATTTTTTTTATAGGTTTTTTTGTTTAGGTCAAACGGGTTTGCCGGTTTTCTGTTTTAAGCGTACGTGCATGTTTCTGTTAAGTTCCGCCCGAGCGCAGTTTAGTTGCAGATCGCCCATCACTTAGCCCAATAGCAGCCTAGCACATAGCACTTGTCCGATTTGTTTTTTTTTTGTCTATTTTCGTTTCTGTTTTAAAAACAGAAATAGTTTCAATATTAGATTGCTTGTATCTTTTAACCTATTTAATGTTTTTGAGTGACTCCAATTGCACCGTGTCACAAATTTTATGAAGTTTCTGTTGGTGACTTGAAATTTTGAATTTGAGTAGTTTGAAATTGAATTTGATGAAATTTGTTCAAGTCACTGTTTTGGCTCTAGTTTGAATTCTAGAATAGATTTTTGATTGATTCTTTTTGCTGCGGTTTTGTTATTGTTTTGCCTATCCAGTAGCATATATTGATTTATTTTTAGTTTATTTTAAATTAGGTTTATTGCAGAAACAG